>NC_084790.1:78875610-79523110 GCF_028858725.1 Colius striatus
TCTAGTAGTAGAAATCTTCATGCAAAGCAGTTCTAATCCTCAGAAATAGGAAAGAAGTGGTCTATGAAATTCACCAAACACTTCCCCCTACACAACCCCCGTTTTTCCCTCCCTGCATAAACAACTTCTATAGTTTTCCCACCGCCCACTTATTTTGACCCTGGTACATTTAACTTATTCTACAATTATACATTTTGTATCTTAGTTTAGCCCTTCTGACAAATGACAGCTACTGGATTGACAAGCTGAGAGAATGACATCCTATTTGTCCAGAAAAGAAGTCCAGGAAGCCACAGCTCTCTACCTACCACCTTAATCCTACCATGCTTTTGGAAAGGATTTTCCATAGGCAAATCTCAAAGCATTTAAGGAAGTCAATATCTTTACTGTATTTGCTGATGAGAAGACAGAGCCTTGGAGGAATGTGAAGTGACTTGGCCAAAGTCAACCAACAACATGTAGCAAAGTTGTTTAATGCACTCACCTCCCTCAGGGTCAGCTTGCTGTCTAGCTCAGCAACCCATCTCCTCCACTGCATTTCCTTCAGGTCTTACCCCAGATGAAGTGCATTTTATAGGTCATGTGAACACATCATGGACAACACAAAACACAGAAACCACAGCAACTCTTAAAGGCTTCTTCATGGTGTTCCTCTGTTCATCATAAATAAATACATACTCTCATTTCATTTCCCATAGGCTATTAAGGCAGCAATTAACTGTATTCTCACCATCATGAATAACTCTGACTTTATACATTGTCTCTTTTTCAGGTATGAGGAGGATCAAATTTGCAGACAAAATAAAAGCCTGAAAAATCTACTTGCATAACTCGTCCCAGAATCACAGAAGACCTCTGAGCAGGATCATAACACGAGAGATGCTACCAGTCTGCCAAGGGACAGAAAATCAGAGCAGAAGGATATATTTCTTTCACATTGAGAAGTTCAGACGAGCCAAATTTAATTTATTACTTAATTCAATCGTAAGAACATTGCAATTAGCAGTGCCCTCTATTTATCAGCCCTGTTGACTACCAAAGCTCTTTGTTCATATCATATAACCACGGCTAAAACCTCACAGTATCAGCTGGGAAGTAGAAAGATGAGGATCTGCAAGTGAGAGAAATTCCTGGAAATATACATTTAACACGAGTGGAAAAAATAAAAAAGGCTGAATTTTCTTTTGCTATTAGCACTCTCTCAGTAAATGTTTTTTCCAGTCTCCCAAAGGAGCAAGAAATCTGAGGTATAGACTAGCTAAGAGATATACCACCAACTCAGGCTAACAAGATTCATAGGCTGAACCTTGAGCCTTCTCCACATGACCCAGTGTTCAGATGGATCTCTGTCTCATCCTTGAATCTTATACTAAAACTGTCACAGAAGGACAAGATTTTTACTAGAACCTTATTGAAGATGGATCAGAAGTGATCTGGACGAGTAACAAAGAAGAGGTACATGGATCTTCTGAGGGTGCAGAGAGGAGAAAGAAAACAAGTATGTGTTAGATATAGACAGACAACAAGGTTAAACCACATCCTTCCTCCACACATCACCTTCTGTATCCAAAAGTAACAACTTTCTTACCCTGCCTCTGAAGAACAGTATTTCATCCGCTGATGTAGAAAGCAGTACAAACAAGACATAATACAAGTGGCCAACGTCTCCTCATCCTGTCAGGCCTTTATGTTCAAAATTTTGAAATATCTCTACCATTTCCAGACCTCTCCCTTGGGCTTTCTGTCACTTTCTGTGAATTTGCTTCATTAGATAGTTTCCTGGCTAAGGGAGATGAGAGGAATTGATGTAAATTTGCATTCCCTTGATGCCATTCTAAACTAACCCTATACTTCCTTGAAACTGTGCCAGTCAAACACTTCACAATAAGATCAACACTATGCTGCCTGCTGACATGGAAGATGTGGGTTCAATTCCCACGTTCACCACAATCTTCTTAGGTGACAGGCAGGTTTTATTTTCCCTCCATAAAACAAGCATTGCATTTCATTACCCCAGAGGGAATTTAAGAGGATAAAACACCAGTGGTGTTTCAGCAGTTCAGATTGAAAGGTGGTGGAAATTTTCTATTAGAAATACTTTCAGATTGGAGAGTTATTTTACCCCCCAAAGTAGTAAAACATCTCTACATGCTCATATTATAAAGTTGCTGTAACAGAGCAGGAATAACTCCAGACAAAGAAACAAACAAAAAAAGCCTGACTAATAGCAATTTGAAGAGATATATCAATATATTTTTATAAAAATTCTTATCCCTATTTAGAAAAAAATATACATTCTGATCAGTTCCCTGAGACAGGTGAGATCCGCTCCAAGAGCCTCACTCTCCTTATAGTTGTCTTGAGACAATCAATTTTCTTCCACTCCAGTGACAAACAGCACTGCAGAAAACTTTTCTTTTACATAGACAGAGCCCATGAAACCAGGAGTTACAAGGTACCAGGTGAGTAACTAGAAGAGATAGAAAGAAGTGTCATTTCATGCTGAGACAGATCGTTCTAGTAAGACAGACAATTTAAAGATGTTTTTTGTCTTTTCTTCCTTATTGGTAATGAACATAAATCATAAAGATAAAAAATTCCTCATTGTTCCCCGTCCCTCCCAATTACCTGCTCATAAGCTCTAAGAGAACAGAAAGCATGAAAGAAATTTTGGCATGTTTTATTTTGGACCATCAGGCAGCAGTTTGTACTGATAGATATATTTTTGAGAGCATACAGCTGCCTTATTCACTAATTAAGGCTTCTAAGAGTGTAATGAAAAACTGTGTGATTTCACTGCATGGCAAACGGCCAGCACAATTTGTTCCAGATACACAAAAGAGATTGGAGTTGCAGATTATTTGGGTATGGTTAGAGTGAGTTTCATGCAGGTGTGCAGCAAAGGCAAGAGAAAGGATTCTGGCATCATAATCCCAGCTCCCTTGAAAATACTACCATTGGAATTCATTCCAGACACAAAACCCCACAAAGCATGGGTGACATTTACTGCTTGCACCAGTGTAACATTCCTTACCTGTGTGGTAGACAATATATGCCATACGTACCTGATGACACTAGAGGGAGTGTATGGAAGAGGAGGAGGAAGAGCAGTTAAGTTTTTACTGAAAGTTGTAAATTTGCAAGCTAGCCTAACTTCTTTAAAATAAAATGGCAAAAAGTATGATCAAGTACAGGACATGATTCCTGCTTTCCACTCCTTCTTTTGGTATGTATTTGCTGATGCGAAAATACCTGACTGTTAAACATCTATTGTTCTTGCTACCAAAGGGAAAAGAAAAGTCTCTTACACATTGTAAGAAGGGGCACCCATAAAAGAGTTTAGGCTTCTCAAAGTTGAGCAGCACTCATGCAACACAATTCAGATAAAGCAGTATCCAGTTGATGACTGGTATTTGAATATGTCTCTGAACAAAGTTGGTATTTCAGCAGTCAAAAAGAGCCTAGCCAAGACATTATGACCAAGAACCCCAATAATTGCTGACAGGATAAAAAAACCCCCACAAGCTCCACAATAGCACCTACCCCAGAACTTCATTGCACTGTATCACCCACACTTCACTGACAGCAGCCCTGAGCTAGCAGAGTATGTGAAAGATACATGTTATCAAATTTACATACATCAAGCAGACAACAATATGACCAAAATTAAAAAGCTACTAATACATAGCAATCTGTCAAACTGAAATTCTGGACTCCTTGGATATCCAACTCCATGTCTGTATCTATTATATTATTAATAGAATCTCTATGACTGTCAACAGCTGGAACATACAAGGTTTGCTTTACTCAGTATTTGGAAGAAAGCCTCATTCTTTATCCCAGTGGTCCATAAATAGCACTTTCTCCAATAATTTCTCTGCACTATAATCCAGATTATATCCTAAACCTTCAGTCAGAAGCCATAAACTTTCAGATTCTAAAATAATATTGATCCATGGAGAGCAAATCTGTCAGAGAACCAGATCCCTTTCACTGACAGAAATGAACACATTTTTGGAGATTAACCTCAGCTTCAGGCACAGTTTTGACAGTCTGATTAGCGTAAAGAAAAGTTGTCACTAAATACACGCAGGATCTTTAAGTGCAGGCATTCTCAACAGGAGAGGAAATAGGTGACTTCTTACAGATTTGAGTTTAGCAGAGAGAAGCAGGGCTGCCGTGATCTACATTTTTAGCTACAGTTTTAGAAGTTTTTAGGAGTCATTAGAATTTAGAAATGATGCAATACTCAGACCCTAAAGGAGCGTAGCAGACAACGGAGTTGTCGAATATTGGTCAGCCCTGTTTAAGCATTCCAAGTTCCCTCCAAAGTCACCTTTCATCCTTAACTTAGACCTAGGAAACAACTATGTTTCTTTGCTAAATTTGTATTATTTCCAAAACACAACATGATTTCTTCTTGATTTTCAAAAAGTTTGTTTTTTTAGTTGCCTTTCAAAATAATTATTTGTTAATTAACAAAGCAAGTCTCATTAGAACTTGCAAAGCATTTGTTTCCCACTTTTTCCTCCTCTCAGAATACAATTTACTGTTTTCTTGTATGCCCTAGCTCACAGAGAAATCAGTCAGCTGTCCCATGCCTCAACAAATCACAGCAATTAGCAACAAACACCATCATAGCACAATTTCCAAAAACTGTCCACAAAATGCATTCAGAGTCAATATTCAGAACACACATATCAAGAAGCTCTTAAAATACCAGTCATGGAAAACCTAATTAATCACATTCAGAATAAACACTGTAGTCAAACTCTAAGTGACATTAACCAGGCTGCAAAAGACTTCTGCAGAAATGATGTCAATGTTTGACATGGTCAGCAAGCCCAGTACTACAACTCAGAAAGGAAGCGAGGTTCAGAGAACAGGCCAATGGAAAACACAGAGTGCTTAGAGCAAAACAAGCAGGAGAGAAGCTCCTGTTTGAAATGCTGAGCTCTGTATGACTATGGCCTAGGCATATCTTACCATGACGTGTTATGGGAACTAGAAATCAATGCTCCCACTAAAACAGTGACATGATTTTTCAGAACTGCTGAGCATGGAGATGTCCCCATTGATTTCAGTGGGATCTGCTGGGTGTTTGTTATCCCTGAAAGCTAGGCCACACACTTAGGTGCCTATATATAGCATTAAAAGTCTAACTTTAGGCACCTATTTAAAAATAAGTTACAGAAATTTCAACCTCCATTCCTGGAAGTATTATCTTTGAGAAAAAGAAGTGAAACCCACAGGGAGCCAGCATTGACCTGGTACTTCGAATCCTATCACGCTCCTCGAAAGTGTAGTATTCAACCTGTTTCTGCAGCTGTAAAAATTGTGGGAAGATACCATGGTCCCACCTGTATTTACGCTGAACCAATGTTTCGTGGTTATGAAAGAACGCAGAAAGAAAGGCACCTGTATTTCTTAAAAAGATGTCAGTACTGTGATGATGGCCAACAAAAAATGTTTCAGTCCTTTATTTGTGTCAGGCCATATGTCCTTAGTTGATAGGTAAGGAATAGTGCCCTAACATGGTTAAAAAGCTGTTATGCACCATCCCAGAGTAGATGCATTTCCTTTCTTAAAAAAAAAATACAAAATCCAGTTTACAGGGAGAATGGTAGGTCACCTTGAGAATATCAGGAAAGAATACATCATTGGCAGCATTACGTGATTTAAAGACGTTAACTGGTAACTTTACCATCCTGTACAGCTTCTGTAGTATGTTTGGTGCTTCAGAAAGTTTATGACATTGCCTGTTTTTAAGCATGATAATATATGAGGATATTACCTCTAAACAACTACTGTGCTTCATTTGACAGAACAGGTCATAACGAGCCTTCACTTTGCACCTTTGAAGCTTTGAATCAAGGGTAGAATTTCTGTCCATTTCTGTACTAAAGCTGCTAAAATTGAGGTCCCTTTTCTCTCCTCACCACAGAGCCTGAATTATTTTTTCCAAAGTCCTAAAAAAGTGAACACTCTTAAATCACGGATGTATTTTGTTCTAACACCTAATATCAAGATATTAAAATGCTGAATTATTAAAAGATAAATGCATGGCTGCAGTTGCCACACTAATGAAATGAATGTTTATACAAGTCCAATTTTCTTCACTAAATTGGTTTTTCATTTGCCCCCAAAAGGGGGCAAAGAAAAACAGCAGTAAGTACACTGTGTTGTCCATCATCACTTCTGGGTTTTAGAGAGCATTTGTCATTCGCCATTATGGTTTCAGTTTTCACTTGACTAGAATAGACCCAGAGACAGAGATTCCTCCCACTTCACTTTAGATCCACTGCCGAGGCTCTCAGAACAAAGTGTGATGGCCCAAAGTTATTTATGCAGCCAGTGAAGGCAGAGAGAGGGGTCTCAGGAGGGCTGTTTATAACCACAGCCTGCTGGGTCAGGCCCAATCTCCATTTATCCTAATATCCTGTCTCTGGCAGTGGTCAGTAATGGCTATTAAGTAAAAAAGCACAAAAACAGGACAAATATATATGCTTTCCCCCTAGTATACTCTCTTAACCTCTGCTATCTGTATCTCAAAGGCTTGCTGATCCCCAAGGGAGCAAATTCAGATTAAAATAAAAACAGTTGAGTGGAGTTATCTGCACATTTGCCTAGTCACTTTGAGTTGGGGAACTTCTGCCAACCTCTTCATGCTGCAAAGAGCTCATCAGTGCATAAGCAATGACGTAGAAAACATTGCTATAACATTACTGCTTTAAAATCTTAGAGTGATTCTCTCATCGCACTACAAGATACAAGTAGACTTCAGTGAAAACAGCCAGGAGAACTTCAACCTCTGGAAGCAGAGGTAGAAACACCAGAGAACAAAGATCAAACTAGTTTTCAAGCATTCAGTTAACCCAATAATGCAGAAACACTATGGGCACTTTTAATAAGAGTGCTAGTCTTGTTTTGCTAGGGAGCAGCTTACAGGGTGTCTTGCTTCAAGTGACAGAAGAGTTATGAAAAAATGAGACTCCTGACCCCCAGCTCAGCTGTGTAATCCCCAGTTCAGGTATTCTGTCAGACCTACAGTAACTATTTATCAGGAGCAAAGACACTGCTGCGTGCTGGAAAGGTTTTTGGAGGACTTCCGCGTATACCACTTTGAGGTATTGAATGCTATTTTCAGGTTTCAAAGTTTTCTAAGCAATATATCTAGCTTTATAAAGACAGTTTAAAACACCAAAATTATTATAGGATTAAAAGTCACAGAACTTTCTGAAAGAGTTGCTTGACAAATCATTTTTCCAGTCTTACAGCTAGCAACAAACACACAGTTGTATCATTCTTCAAAAGGCATGCAGCAAGTCAGCCAGATATCTCCCATGTACTGCCTACGATTCCCATCATCCTGTGTAAAACGCTCACATCCTTCTGCTTTTTGCTCACAAACTGGTACACTGATACAATAATCAGGTATCATGTTATCTGTTTAGCTTTCTCAGTCAATACATAGCTATTTAAGTTGCATTATCACCAAGATATATTTAGTACAACATCCGCAGGGATTGTATTACAGAACACTTAATTGTTTGCTACCAAAATGCAGGGCTATTCAATCTGTATCATGCTAGCCAATAAGAGGCCTATGAAACATGACCCTATCTCAGTCCACATCTGCATTGCTTTCCCTGACAGCTATAAGGACAGTATACAACCAGTTTCTGGACTCCAGCACTGCAGAAAACCTAGTACTTGCACATGCAGAGCTCACAGCACACTACCAAAAAAATATCACAACTGCTTGATGTCCTCACCCTCCACTAAAACATAGTCTGAGTTGAAAATCAGCCTGTGATGCCCAGTGTGATTCATAAACAATGCTTCAGGCAAGAGTGAAGGAGAAGAGCAGATATCACTAGAAGATAGCCAACATTTAAAAGGCAGAAATTGGGGGAGCAAGGGGGAAGCGTTTTAAATTAGCTGTAAGTTAGCAATGTCCAACTGAAAAAGAGGAAAAATACCTGGAGTCACAGGGCTGACTGCCTCCACATGAGTCTGCTAGCCAGGTCTAGGTACGAGGGAAAACATTATTATCTTCTGCTTTACATGAGCTGCTTATTACCGTGTTCCTTCGAAGCCTTCTAGTCAGAGAGAAAAACAGCTCCTACCATCAGACTCCACCAAGGTGACATGGTTGCTGGGAGACTCACAGTGGCAGATACCTACTACAGACAGGTAAGAAGACAAATCCATTCTGCTTGTGTGACTGAGGCTTGTGGCTCAGTCACTTCCAGCTTGCTACTGGCGGTCTGGATATTACCTCTAAGATAAATGAATAAGAGTTTAGGTCTTATTGGATTACTGTTTATTGAACTTTATAAATTCCAATTAACAGACCCCTGAGCAATAAGAGACATGTAGTGTACTCTTCATTTTATAGTGCAATTATTACTGAGTTTATCCTCAGTTGAACAAGAGGTATTAAGGGATAAAACATGGGGAAGAAGACATACTAATAGATAAAAGTAGATATTGGAGACAAGGAGATAAACAGATACAACTAGGAGAAAATGCGCAAGGCAAGAAAGAGCACATGTGTTTGGCTGATTAGGTTATTTCATTGCTTATGCTGTTATGCAGAAGGCTTACAGGAAATAGATGAGACAGTTACACAGATGAGTAAGTGTCCTAAATATGCAAGGAGGAGAAAAGAGGTAGGGAGGAGGAAAGGGAAAAGTCAAAATAGGACAGAATTTGGAATTTATTATTTTCACAATTGCTCTAGAGGAATGAGCATGTTGAAATAGATCTCCCTATTCAGCATTTTGCCAACATACAGAGAAAGTTGTACTAAAGAAGCTTTGGAGCTATTTAAATGAAGGAAACATATCCAGGATGTTCATCCATTAACTAATTTATACAAATGAGGTGCAGAATAATCCCTCCATCTCCACCCCAATATGAGAGAGAAACCAAACTCCTAACACAAGATCTGAGGAAACTCAGTTCCATTAAAAGGAAGGTGTTTTTAAAGCACTGCTGCTGTAAAAAATAGCTACTGCTACTATTCTTTCAGGCTGTCCTTGCCCCCTTCTTCACTCCCATCTGGCTTTTTTTATTTATTAAGCCCATGCATACTGTCTTTTTCCACAGATAAGAGGAGTAACTAACTCCAAGAATAACTAACTACATTTTTCTAGTCCTCATTGCCAGGTTGTTCTTGTACTTTCACTTGCTAAACATAAGAGCTCCCCTATCAGTTTGCTGTAGGCATTATGGAGTGGGGAAAAAAGATATTCATTGTGTACTTGAACTTTCTCTCTTGGTGGAAATATTGGTATGGTAGCTTCGAGTTCCTTCTCCCCAATCCCATCATGGTGTTAAGAGTCCAGATGCCCTCTACAAATTCAGTTTTCTCTCAGAGATCGCAGTGATGAATATTTTGTTTCCTAAAGTCCCAGAGGTAGTGTCATTACTCAATTCAAAATAAGGATCTAAACAATACATAGTGTTTAATATTGGAAAGCTGCTTCTTGGCCCATAGAAAAAACAACTTATCAACAGGGAAATAATCTGAAACATGGTTTCATCGGTAGGCTTAATACTCTCCTTCATGTGAGCAGATGTCAAGGTGTACAATCATACCTGCTACACAATCACTAGCAAGCTAAAATGAGATGCAGTGGCCACACCTAGGTGTTGTGCATGCTTGTAATGAGAGATAGCCATGTCCCAGCACAGTTACAGTCCTTTGGTTTGCAAAGAAAAGGCAGAACGGCAAAAGTGCACATAAGGAGTGGTACCATTGTTAGGGTATTTAATTTTTACCTCATCTGTGACAGAGTTTGAAACTGGTCCTAGACCTGTTGACCTACAAATCATTTCTTCTAGTTATACAAGAGTTGCATGAAGAGCTGACACTCCTTATGTTCAGTCCCTTTGCTCACGGGAAATCAGTTGCTGCAGCTTAATCCAAGTTTTGTCTTCTCCTAAGGGTCCTGCATATGAACCCCCCTGGACCTACTGATGTTGACTGCAGCAGCAAAATGTGCTAGTAAAAGATCCAAACCTTGCTCTTTCTACCTGAATGCTATCTGGAAACTTCTGCTCATTCAAAGGCGATGTAAGAAAGTTGATTTGGTAATGCTTCGAGTGAGAGATTTTTAACATGAGGAAGAAGATAAAAAAAAAAAAAGACAAGGCTTACAACTTTTTTAAAGTCTTTCTCCAAAGATTAGAATGATTTTTCTGTAATACAACACCAAACAGGTTTAAAACACTTGACAACCTCATTCCTATTTATAGCTTCCACATTTGCGGGTATCTCCAGCCATATCAATCACAAGAGTTACTTAGACTTCTCAACTACTTTCCTACATTTTCTTCCCATTTAGACTCTTGAAAGCTGTAATGTCCATTCCCTTGAAAGCTATTAAGTAGCAAGTGGAAGTAAGATATTTCTCCAAGAGCATCTCTTGTTGATGAAATGCAGTCTGCTTATGCAGACACTGACACGACATAAGGCTACCAGCAAAGATGCAAATTCTCCTTCAGGTTAGAGGTATAAACAGTTACAATGCCTCAATAGTTACATGAAAGACAGCAAACAAGCCCCAGGTCAGTGAGAGTTAATCTACTCAAGGAACTTCAAGTATCTGAGAAAGTAATACAAATAATAGCCAAGCCCCTGTCTGCTCCCCACACCACCTTCTGAGCCCCCAGATACTGCAATAGATCATACAGAATGGATTACATTAATTTTCTATAAACTATATCAACTTGAGTGACATGTCCTTAAGGGTTTGGTAATTGATATCCACAATGAAGTCTTATAATCTAAAATCATATTAATATTAATATTAAAGGTTTTCTGTCCTTTATGTGCATCATTATATTCCGAGTATAAGGTGAAATTGACAACATACATTTTGACAGCTTATCTATAATAAATATGCAAATCTTGATACCAGCATGTCATCACAGACTTGGCTGCTCCTTGAAATATCGGAGAAATTCTTTCTTTATATGACATTTACAGTGAAAGATCAAATATAAATATAAAGCTTTTTGTATGACTGAGATTTCCATTGGTTTAGTCTTCAGGTACAATGATAGGGTCTTCATATTCCATTGACACTAGTACCACCCCTCCCTCCTGTCTTCTCTTCATGACAGCATGGTGAGGAAAAATATTCAACTGTTTCCACTCTTTGTTCCTCTTGCAGAAAAGAAATTACAAAACCCCCAAACTCTCTGAAGGAATCTTAGCAATGCCTTCCTTTAGGCTCATATAAACTACTCAAAGGAGATGGTTCAACAAATGAGGATTGGATTTAACCCAGGAGAGGAATTAGATGAGTTAATAGACAGGATGCCAGCTGTCCTTAATCCTGTGAAGGCATTTCAGGCCAGTACAGTGCCACTCACATGGCTCAGAGAATTTAGAAGCCCAGCCTTGATGGAAGCAGTATTTTGGAGCAGTACTATGCCTGTTCCTGCCCAATAATTACAGAATCCCAACACACAGATACCCGATCCATCATATAACCTAGTACATGGCATCTCATGCTTATGTATTCACAGAAGTTCATAAATCTGGCAAGGAGAGCTTTCTTCACTTCCACCCCATTTCTTGCTAGGACTCTGCACTTGCAGTGTGAGGCAAATGCCACTTCTGGGCTACAAGACAACATTGCAGCCCTTGCAATTCTGTCATTCTGTGCTTCTGTGGTTTGGAGTGAGGAGATACTAGCCAGATCTTCTGGGCTGACTTTAATGCAGTTTGGAGCCTGTTCCTACTTTCCCTCTCCTTATCAGATCCTATAACAGTGGCTAAACAGTGCTTTGCTATATGAAATTGCTGTTATTAGCCCAACAAACGTCTAATTTTAATAGGGAATTTGAAGCATTTGAAGGTCTAAACAACTAATCACTATTTTTACACCTCCTTGAGAGAGAATGGGGGATGTGATCAGGACAACAGGCTAACCTGAGTGTATGATATGGGCTTCTCTGCAAAGTCCATATGTGTACATGGAGAGTTGTGCTGAACAGGAGATAATAATGGAAGGTAGGGTACGCTACACTCACTGAAGGCTTAAACATCAAGCCTTTACTGTTTAGCAAAAGCACTATTTAACCACCACTATTCGCCTTTCACTAAGGACGCGGGAACATATACTTAAAAAGCATCTAGGTCTACTCAATAGAATCTTCTGTCCCATGACAGGCTTGCATGGAGAGTTTTAGTGCTTCAGAAACTCCATTTTCCAGTTGTTCGGACCCTATGAGGGAAATTCTGCTACCAGAGAAGGAAATTTGTGTCAAATAAAGCATCTCCCAATTCATCCTGTCATCTTCAGCTAGTATTTGCTTATATCCACACCACAGAGCAGCTACAAACCACAAGATGTAGTTGAGGGCTGCCACGTTGCCTGCCATCTAGGAACCAAAGCAGGAACTTCCTAAGCCAAGAGATGTAGCTTCTAAACCTGAGCTGTAAAGAAAGTGAGCTCTGTGGGAAAAGCTGCAATCTCTGCAAGCTACAGAGACACATGTCAACAGGACACATTGCCAGTGCTGACCTCAAGATAGTCTGTCTCTTCAGAAAAAGAGGGGACAAATAAAGGAGGTTTTATTCTTCCTCTGCACCATTCTCACAATTAACACTCAGCTCTTGTGTTGCATTCATCTCCAACTAATCCTCCCCTGCTTTATTTTTTATTTGTGTTGACTTGACACACCTTAATCCCTGAGTCAGCTCCTATTTCTTACTAAACCAAAGGTAAATTATACCAAGTCTACCCAGCAATGTTAAAGCCAACAGGATTTATAATGCAAAGCACCTGCTAAAAATATCCAAGCAAGCATACCAACTGCAAGAGCTTTCCACAGTGCCAGAGACAAATGTCACACCTAGAAGATGCAAAGCAAGACAGAGGTAAAGCAGTGCAGTTTATGAGAGACCGGGGTCTCTGTCCTGCGCTCAGGGCCTAACAAAGGAAAAAGCAGAGGCAGGAGAACTTCCATCTTGGTCTCTACTGATGCAATGATTTTTCGCACTTCCTACCTCAGCACCATGGCTGTGTCACCTCTCATGAGAGCATCACCCACACCATTTATGTACATGCCTTGGAGCAGGCAATGAGCTCACTTTCCCTCACATACCTCTTCCTCCTCACTCACAGGGACACTGCACAGAGGCATTTCTTCTCACCCTGTGCATACTCCTTCACTCTTCCCTCCTAAATGTTCAGTTCCATTTTCCTGTATTATTTTTGCCTCTCTCCCTATTTGTATCACCATCTCAGCATCCAAGAAGCTGTCTGACTCTGCCTTTCACACTTGTAAACACTGGTTCCCTCTGCACCTATGTCCTCGGTTCTGTGAGCAGTTTGTGCTTCCTCTCCCTTCCTCCTCCCTGCTGACATCAGTCTCTTTCAAGCCTGCAAGAGCCCACGTGCCAGGCAGGAAGACTTTTTTTTCGATTCATCCACATTATCAGCAAAGTGCACCCAGATTTGAACAGCCCTGTCAGCTCTTGAGAAATGAAACAATAGCAAGTATCTGGTGAATTTCATGGTTATCAACACTCCTAATCAGGCAGATGAACTGGAAAAAAAAGCATTCATTACTTTGAACTAATGATTCCTTAACATCTTTGCTATTCGAGATCTTGACTCACTCTGGTTTCCTATTTTTGTTTTGAAATGAACTGAAAACCTAGCCCTTTTTGCCCAGGAATTTCTGCAAGATCCCAGAGCCCGAGGGCTCATTCCATCCTCCCCCTCCTTTGGCTTCTGTTTGCAGAGCATCGTTATCATTATGTAATGATGTTTCTGTCGAGCTGGCAGAGTTGCATAGTAAAGTGTATTAACCTGGCGATAACGGGTCACTTACATTTTTTTATCATGATCTACTGCCAAGTTAGCACATCGGACCACTTCCAACAACACCAGGCACTCGATAAATTAGTGTGCTGGCCTAGAACCTATGATGGAATATTGTTTGAATTTCTGGTAGCTCTGCAACTAATCGTATTATTTTCCCATCTGTTTTGCTTTTCTTTCACTTGGGGCTGTTGAGGGAGGAGAGTGTAGGGGATGAGAGAATAAGAGATCTGTCTGTATAAGATTTATCCCTTGACACTAATTGTATCACCCACTCCTTCATTAAGACCTCTCTCATCAACTCATTCCCAGTTGATAATCTCCAGCTCTCCTAGCTGTAGGCAAGGTGCTGGGCCTCTCATACTGTTAGTAAGGAGAAAAAGCTTTCCCACAGCCAATAGCAGTTTCCAGAATCAGATCAGCTCAAGAGCCCTGCATCTCTGAAGTTGTCTCAGCTAAATCTGGAACAGGAGTGGGCTTCTCCAGAGTTTTGACTTCTTACTGTGTTAGTCTCATATACAAATCCACATGTCTCAGAAAAAATTAAAAAATGGAACTGCTAAAGCATGCCTGAAGCCAAGGAAGAGCTCAAACTGCTTATATGACCAAGAACAAATCCCATCTGACATCTGGATCCTAACACAAAGTAGAAATTATAGTGGTTTTTAAACTCTGTAGGTTTTTGTGAGTACAACACTTGAGAGTCTTTCCAGGCTCAACAGTCAAGGCTAGGTCCCTGCACAATGATGGCAGGACCAAGAGATGAGTGCTTGTGATTTCAGGCCAAGGAGAGGAGACAGATATTGCTACATCATCTTTACTCCTAGTTACTGCAGTGAACACCTGGCACAGCTAATACAGAAGAGATATTTTGTTTCCTCTTTCACAAAAGTATTATTTTCCTTGCACTTCAATAATTGGGGGCAAAAATAAATCATATTACCACTATTTACACAAGGTCTACAAAGCCAGATTATGACATTAGGTATCCCTGTGCATAGTCCATTGAGAGCTGTTCCGTTATTCCTGCAAGCTAAGCAGATCACTACAGAGACCAAGAGGTCCCAATTCTGGAAACTTATGCATGTAATCCTTATGACACTGCTGACCACACCAAGTTTATTTGTGTACTTAAAGTTAAAAAACTTCATGAAGTGCTTGCAGGATCAGAGTCCTATTTCCCTGGATGGTAGTTCTGCTGCTGGTAAATAAGTGCCAGGAAATAGAGCAGAGACATGCTGGTTTGTGCATCCCCAGGCACATGGAAGACAGAAGCAAACTCTAATATTTACCAACCTGAAAAAAACTGTAAAAACCTGGAGTTTTGAGCTTCTCTGACAGTACTAGCAGAAGAGTGAAATAAATTAAATAATCATGCCATAAATACTAATTAATTATCATTAAAAAGTACTCAAATCGTTTAAAAGAAAAATGCAGCCATTAATCAGAATAGCTCAGGTATCTAAATAAATATTTACTATTATGCATGCATATTTAATCTACCTACCCATCAAGGACTAATGTTCTGTTCCTTGCCAGTGAGGCTTATTAGCATCCTAGTGGGATAAAACCATGCCCCAGAACTGTACTGGAATGAGACACAGGGATTTAGGAGTAAAACAGTTCCATAGGTAAAAGCATAAGCCTTGAAATGTGGTCCTATATATAGACTTAGATACATGAATAACATCGTATTACTTGTGTTTAAACTAACAGCTCTAGGCTTTAACGCACAAACTCATTGTCCCAAGCAAGCCTTTCTTAATGGCTAGATCTGATCCTGAAGAGCTAAGCTCACACATCAAAGTCTTCTAAAGATCAGGATTTAATGTATTGTATTAATGAGAATCACTCTCAAGCAACCGTGCAAGAACAGGTCTATCTATAGCTTTCTGAAAACAAAAAACCTCCATGTCTGCTTAGAGATGATTTGTTAGGGAGGTACGTCAGAAAAATTTTCAGAAGAAAAATATTTCAGCTAGGAAAGAAAAGCAGAACCTCTAAGCTTGAAAACAGGGGAAACAAACAACAAAAAAAAGACAAAACTAGTATTATTAGAGAAGACAAAATCCAACTTGAAGCTCACAAACAAGAATTAAGGGTATTCACCATCTGGAACGAAGAGATTTAGCAGTCTATTGACTACTGTAGAACAGACCCTTTAGGGCCTTTATAAAGCTTCTGCCCCTCATTTTGAAGGGTCATACCCCCAAAATGCAGGCTAGAATGTTCTCTCATTGAAGGGAAACTTTAACAAGATATAGCTTGGGGGAAAGAAATGATAAAAAGAGAGGACATTGTGGGCTTGTTTAGATGCTATTATGTGATGCTTCTGGGGTTGTCCAGAACTTGTGTACTCCTGCTTTTTGAGTAAATTGCTATTCCAAGTCTCTTAATAAAAATAAATGAAGGGGAGTTGATGGGAGTTTTTTTTCCCCTAATCTTAGTTTACCTAAAAAATTTTTTTTCCAATAAAATACAAATAGATGTTTCAATAGTGATAAAGCTAAGACTGAAAGAACAAGTGAATCTCTTAAGCTTATAAGCAGGACTTACTACAACAGCTTGTTTGGTAGTTTTCTAATACACCTGCTAATTTCTTACATAGGGAGCTAAAGGGGTGTGACCAGTTTGAGTACTCTAGGAGCCATGCTTATTAAACACTATTGACAGCAAAATAGTAAGTATTTTTTCTAGTCATTAGCTTTTGTGATGTTTTATCTGCTTCTGTTGAAAGTAAATTTCCAAGCTTATACATTCCTCAGTAGTTAAAAGAATTGTTACCTGATAGCTCTAATTTACACAGAGAAGTTCCTATTGTTCCTGAAAGAAAAAAGTTAGAATATTCTATATTAGGTAACACGTTCAGGATGTAAAGCTATGCATCTCCAAAGGAATTTCAACAGCATGTCCACTATCTAAATAACTTCATAGATGCAACTCTATGTTACTCAGTGTGTATATCATCCATTCCTACAGAACAGCTCTAGAGAGAAACCACTTGGGAAAAGAAAATAGCCTTATAACCAACACCTCTGCAGCATGAGATCACTGTAGGTGTATTGACTTTTGGTAAAGTAATGCTGATTCACACTGGCTTAGAAGCTGCATAACAAATGCAGTTAGTGGGAATCAAGTCTCATCTTGCAACACACTCCTGTTCCCAGGTGGAACTACTGGAGCCTGGAGACTTGTCAGAGATGGGAGCAAACCTTTGCAAAGGAACCTGGCAAGGTCATTTCTGAGCAAAACAGGTACATCCCTTTTCCTTAACTATGTGCGAGAAACTGTTTTTATCCTAACCTTTGGCTGCTGACCCTTCCGTAGATAATCCTGTGTAAGAGGAGTAATTTCCAGGAAATAACTTCGTTTTAAAGGGAAACAGTAGAAAGTGCTTGGATAGCAAAGACAGCAATTGCCTGGCTGATACCTTCTTAGAAATGAGATGAGGTTACCAGAATAAAAGAAAAAAGAAAAGATAAAACCCAAACAGAAAGAAGCAGGGGCTGGGGAGCGAGGCATAGGGGGAAGAGTTGACTAAACTTTGGACACACCTGGCTTGGAGGAGATATCTGATGGGGGAGGTATGTACAGCTGTTTAGTGTTAAGGAACATGTAAATGAAATATCTGTTGACAGTACATTAACTTCTTTTAAATCTGATGTCTATTTTGTGTCTGCAAAACTGATTTTCACTGTTCTTGGGTAACTGTAGTGGTAACGGAAGGTATCGATGCTGTTTTAGCATAGAGGGAAGGAAGAAGACTCTCTTGTCACTCACCTTTCAGTAGTGTTGACGAATGTCCTGCTTTTCACTGATGACATTGTGACTTTATTTCTTTGTTTTCCAAACAGTATGTATACTGCTCTGCCCTGCCCTGTGGCTCTGAGCTATGGCTGTATGGCCAAACAGGAGAGCAGAACATAGCAGTGGCACCATGCGGTTCAGATGCAGTCTGGGACTTGAACATGCAAAGATAGAGCAGGTGTGACATGTCACTATAACTGCGTGGGGTCTCTTGCATGAACAGTCCAGCATGTGTGTTTGTCTCCAATCTAAGTCAACCCCCCAACTGTGATGTTTTCCAGAAATATTTTCAGGAGTGGAATAAACTAACCTTGGTGACTCTGGCAACCCCCTTGAGGAGAAAATCCTCCTAGACCAGTTCAGCAGGAAGACCTTAGTGTGAGCAGTTTAGATTTACTGTAAAACTGTAAGTTTTAGGATGATGGGTATGTTTTTTGTTGATTCCTTCTTAGGATTTATTGTCTTCCTTTTTTGCTTTAAGTGTAAGGCAGGTTCAAATCAATGTTTTAGAAAATAGCACCGTGATTCTCTGTACTTGACCCCAGTCTGTTTTTCTCTGCAAAGAGGCAATGCTTTTTTTCTGTCAGCTGTTAGAGAAACTACAGGCTTTGTGTTTCTATAACCTAGGCTGTTTTTTATTGACAAGGAGATTTTAACAGAAAATCCTCAGAAAACCCAATGCCCTAAATATTTCAGGTGGGCATTTGTCTCATGTATGAGGAGAGAGAGGGGTTTTGGTTGATGATCTCACCCGTAGAGCAGAGCAGGCAGCTGACCTGGACGTGCTAAGCATAGCTAGGGGATGCAGGTGCTGGAGATGACTCTATGGACCAATACAGATGAGTGAGTACCCCACCAAGTACATGACAGTGATTTGAAGTGACAGATACTACTGTTCCCAAGGGAAATGGTGTGCACCAAAAACAATCAAGATGGTGCTTTGGATGCTGCAATAGCAGGAGATAAAGATGTTATGCAGCTTTTTATATCTTAATTCTGAACCAGCTAGAGTTTGAGAGAATGATGCTCTAGTAAGGGCATTTATGTGACTCAGAGGAGACTCCACATCTGGGCCCTGTTCCAAAATATGGATTTGCTAGAGAAAGTGTATTTATGCTGATGGAATAGGTGCTTTTGAGGTTGAGTAAAAACAGAGCAAGTCATTTGCGTTTGGGACATAAGCACCACGAATTATGGCCTAGACATTTTTTTTAATTTATATATTTGTGGCTGTAGCTCCAGCCTTTTCCCATATCTCAGTTCATCTTAAGTTACCTGGGAACAGAAGCAGTTTTTACTTTCTAGGGGCAGGACAAGAATATATGTTGTGAGGTGCTCTTGCACAAAGATAATGAAAAATGTCTAAGTATATAAAACTCTTGTTGACTTCACAGTGCATGGAGAAGCATAAGGAACACCGGGCTGGTGGTCAAAAACCAAATTCATGTTTTCTCTTCACTGATGACTTGCTGCATCATTTTGAGTGTATGACTCTCTTCTGTTTCTTTTGGCTTACATTTTTGTTAAAGCATGAAGAACACCTTGCACTGTGGGGCACTGATTGCAGCTGAGCTTTCCAAACACAACCGTATCACGTAAGGGAAACTTATGAATTATTTCTGTTGGTTGTCTGATAGAAAACAAATTTATTCTTACTATTGTACTAGAATATCATTACTATTGCAAAGAAATGGAGTTTCTCCCAGCTGTGCAGAGCTGGTGACAGAACTAGGGAGCTTTGAACTTCCCGTGAATTTGCTAATATGTGAGTCGTCACTGACTGGCAAGAATTTTCCTTCATGCTTGTTTCTGGATGAAATTCATTCCTCTCTGTTTAGGCTTACACAGCTATTTAAAATGAGGCTGATGTAGAAGCCTTAAGGTTTGCATAGATATGCAGTTACTCTCAATGGAGGAGTTCAAACTTTTTGTCTCCTATCTGCTTTTAGCTTTCCCTTAAGATGGGATAGATGTATGTGATGTTGGAAGTCTCTTCAAGTCATCTAAAGCTTGGAGCTGGAATCAGAATTGGTGTGAAGAGTTAAACAACACTGACTTCAGTGGAGCATCATCTATTTAGAGTTATGTCCTGAATCATATACTAGGAATTTAGTTAAATGAATCTTGATTTGGCATCACTTGACTGGAAGTCACTTACAGTTGCTTGCCTGCTGTAAGGCCAGCAAGAGCTAAAGACCTGCTTCCTTTTGCATATCAGCCTCTGATGCCACTTCAGTCTTCAAAAAGTCCAAGAAGGAGAACCCAGAAAACTATAGACAAGTCAGCCTCATCTCCATCCCTTCAAAGGTGGCAGAACAACTCATCCTGAATGTTGGCACTAAACATATGAAGGAAAAGATGGCTATCAGAGGAGTCAACATGGATTCAGCAAGGGGAAATCCTGTTTGACCAAATTGATAGCCTTCCACAGCAACAGAAGTGGTTGGCTAGATGAGGGGAGAGCAGCAGACATCATGTACTTTGACTTCAGCAAGACTTTGACACTATCCCAGAACATCCTCATCAGAAAGCTCAAGCAGTGTGGTTTGGATGAGTGGACAGTGAAGTGGATCAAGAACTGGCTGAAAGACAGACCCCAAAGGGTGGTGTTCAATGGCACAGAATCGAATTAGAGACCTCTGGCCAGTGGAGTTCCACAGGGATGGGTTCTGGGGCCAGTCTTGTTCAACGTCTTCATCAACGACCTGGATGAGGGGACAGAGTGTGCCCTCAGCAAGTTCCCTGATGGCACCAAACTGGGAGTACTGGCTGATTCCCCAGAAGGCTGTGCTCCCAGCTCCCAGTGAAATCTCAACCAGCAGAGTTGGACAGAGAGGAACCTCATGAGGTTCAACAAGGACAAATGCAGAGTCCTGCATCTGGGAAGTAACAGCCTCATGCACCAGTACAGGCTGAGGGTCGACCTACTGGAGAGCAGCTCTGCAGAGAGAGACCTGGGAACCCTGGCTGATAATAAACTAATCATGAGCCAGCAATGTGCCCTCAAGGCCAAGAAGGCCAATGGCATCCTGGGATGCATCAAGAAGAGTGTAGCCAACAGGTCCAGGGAGGTTCTTCTCTTTCTCTACTCTGCCCTGATGAGGCCTCATCTGGAGTCCTGTGTCCAGTTTTGGACTTCCCAGCTCAAGAGGGACAGAGAACTGCTGAGGAGAGTCCAGCACAGGGCCACCAAGATGATCAGGGGATTGGAGTATCTTTCATATGAGGAAAGGCTGTGGAAACAGGGTCTGTTTGGTTTAGAGAAGAGGAGACTGTGGGGGGATTTTTAGATATTTAGTTATTTAGATATTTACAAATATCTAAATGGTGGATGTCAGGAGATTGAAGCATCCCTTTTTCCTGATGTATCTAGTGACAGGACAAGGGGTAATGGAAAGAAGCTGGAACACAAAAAGTTCCATTTAAACATAAGGAAAAACTGTTTCACTGTGAGGAGGGAATGTGTGTTCTCTGGAAGTTTTCAAAACCTGCCTGGATATGTTCCTGTGTAACCTGATCTAGGTGGACTTGCTTGAGCAGGGGGGTTGAACTTAGGTGAACTCTAAAGGTCCCTTCCAACTCCTACCATTTTGTGATTCTGTGTAATGTGGAAGAGATGTACTCATTTAGACCCAGACCTCACTAGTCATATCTTAAACTCAAAGGATATATTAATTCTGTGCTAGAGAAAAACTGTATATCCTTGCAAACTACCAGAAATGATTTTGTGTAGAGTGATCAAGCCAGCTCAACTGGAGCAACCTACCTGCCAGCTGCTATTGTTCAGTTATCTCCTCTCCGTGGAAAGAGGGTCTATTTTTAGTTTAGTTTTCTGAAGGCAAGATCTATGTCATGGTGGTGTCACTGACTCTGACTCTTAACTTCTCAGGTCCAATGATTTCTGAAGCTAGTATTCAACTTCAGACAACCTGACTAGGTCAAAAATGTATGACTAAACTGCAAGAAATTTTATGACAATGAATGTCTAGATAGAGAAGAGACACTTAAATTCAAGATGCCCTAGAGGGAGACCATAGGGATTGCTCAACCATGTTAGCTGAAATAACTCAAATTCTATTGGTCAAAAAACCTGTAAATTTTCTGCGTTTCCCAGCTTTTTTAGCTGTCTCCAAGATGACACCTGTTAAGGCATCTCATACTGAGGGCACCAAGCAATAAGAAGGGAGTCAGTTTAGTCCTCTTTGATGACTTGCTTTAGCAGTGGAGTTGGACTAGATGATCTCTAAAAGTCCCTTCCAACCCCTACCATTCTATGATTCCATTAATCCAATGCAAATCGGTACAGTCAGTCATGCTTTCTGCCAGGATTCTCCTTGTCTGTACCGTGTACTTAAGAGTCAACCTCCTTTGTAGGTCTGACAAGGCATGGGTAGAGATTTTCTACATTATGGTGTGCCATGTGCTTTTAAAGTACTTCCGTTAGTTCTGTTTCAAGTATCTCCTAATACAGGAAGAGTAATAGTCCCTCTCTTAACTTTAGCATTTCTGGGAATGGCTGGACTTGTGGCCAGATGGGGTTGTGTATAAGCTTGGAGAGGCCAGCCGGGAGTTCATCTAAAGAAACAAGAAAAATGCCTTATAGACTGCATTCTTCTCCTGACTGCATGCGTGTTTCACTGTTACTCCCTGTCTAGAACAAGCCCTGATTTTTATTTCCTTCACTCTCTTATGACTATTGTTTTAATTTCTTACTCTGACTCCAAATTACCACATGAAGTTCCAGTATCCTTGGCACAACAGTATGTCCTGGTAGACTCTCTGACAAAGTAAAGGCAGCAGCTGGTGCAGAACCTCTGATCAGAGGTTATTAAAATGAATGTTTCTAACTTAGTTCAAGCTCATGAAGTTCCTTGGATGCCTGATGATTTGCACCTCACACACTCTTCTAGGAGACAACTAAACTCATTAGGAAAATGTATGGAAGCTGGAACATGCTCCCTCATCAGGGATGCATCTGCGTGAAAATGTTTAAAAGATGGCTTGCAGCAGTTATGCCAGTAGGTACCTTTTAAGCTGATTTCTTAAAGAAATGTGTTTTTTCAAGCATCTATACTGTCTTACCCAGGGATGTCTCTGTCTGTCAGTCTGTCCTTCCTGTGTAACCCAAGGCAAATTGAGCACAATAAGATAGAGAGGAAGGGTCTTAGAGGTTATTATAAACTTCATTAACAGAATGACTGATAGTGAAATCACTGAAGAAAAGGCTACTAAGCTCACTCTTTAGTAGACATTAGGGAATCTGCATGGAGAGCCAGACATCAAAAGTGAGGCATCACCAGTTTGCTCTGCTCTCTGAACAACTTGTTTTTAGCTCTGGTGGACCTGAGTGAGACAGGGGAAGAACAGATTTAATTCCCCCACCCTGGCCAGGGAATATTCTTAGCCCCTGACATCATTATAGACGAATCCCTCCAGGGATATTAAAGATGGAGAGCATAGTTCAATCTTGGTGGCGTCATGTCCAGAGGGCCAGTGGGAGAAATCCTCCTTGCCTAGTTAGGCTTAAAGGGAAACTTAACACAAGGAGGATGACTAAAGTGCATTTAGAGCAAGTGATTTATGTAAAACTATAACCTTTATAAAATAGGATTAAGTGCCAATGTGCTTACATTTGGATGGAGAACGCTTGTTATTTGCCCTGCAAGAGTTATGGCCAACAGGTCTCTGCAAAGGGAGACTGAGAAAGAGACAGAGAGTCTCAGTTGCTTTTTCTTTTTTTCCCTTTACTCCTGCCCCCCTCCTTCTTTCATTAAAGCTACACATCATATGAAGTGGCATCAGCCTCAGATAGTCTCTGACAAAACCATTGCATGGAGCCTCAGGACAGAACTTGCTGCAGTTCATGTTCTCTTCCTCTGCCTTTCCTCTCTCTGCCTTTTGCTTTCTGAATGTACGTCCAATAAGTCAGATGAAACTTAATCTTGTTTGTCTCTAATTCTCTTTTCCTTTCTCTATTCTTCTTTTTTCATGCTCCTGTGTTTCCTTGTCCCTCCTCTGCCCTCCAGCTTCAAGTTGTGTTTTACGTTGCTCTAGAACAGCAGCACTTTTTTGGGCTTACTTTTATTCTTCCCTGTTTCTAGCCTTTTCCTTTAGTTGCAGATCAATAAGTGCGAACAGTGGGTAAGGGAACATCAGTGGAATAAAAATGAATTGACACAGCTCTGTCCCTATTTTATGTCTCTTAAATTGTTGAATGGGCTGATTTTACAGCAAAGATGTGCTTGAAGCAGAGGGAGCAATTCTGTTTCTTTGCTCTGAGGCCCACCAATATTGGGTGCTCCTGCTCTGAGACACAAATGCTGTCTTGAAGATGAATCTTGCCTGGGAGGTGCAGGCTGTTGAGTGAAATAATGCTCTGGCTTGTGATGAACAGTAAGGAACTAATATCACAATAGTCCCTGTGCCAGCACCTCTCTCTTCATATAGCACAGTCCTGGGTACTTTGGAATCTGCTTTGTTGCTTTTTCCAGGTTCTGAGTGTCTACCAGCAAGACATCTGCTCTTGCAGCATGAACTCAGCTCTCTGAGAAGATGAACTATCATTACTTTGCATTTTTTTTTTCTTGTTTTTGTATTTTTTGCAAAAAAATAATTAGACAAGGTGTGCCATCACCACTGAGCTGGGAACTCAAGCTTGTACCTTTATTTCTGTGCAAAATCTTTCTCCATTTCAACAACTTCCTCAGTGAAAAAAGGGAAACATTACCCACCTGAAATGATGGAAGTGAGGAGTTCAAAGCACTTAAAAATAACCACTGTCCAGTGAAATCTAACTCCAGTAATTTCTTGGGTTTAGGAAAATCTTTCCTTCTCATGCTGATGGGAGAACAGAATTATTGGCAAACTTTGCTTTTCACATCCGCTGTTGCTATCTCTGAAGGAAATTGTGAGTATAAATCAGTTGGGGGCTCTGATGCAGCTATTCTCTTTTCTTTTTGAGTGCAGATTGCTATGTTTTCCTCCTTATGAAATGGGAATTAGTCTCATGGAAATGCAAGGCCTGTAAAGCTGATCCTTATCAGACCTCAGTTTTCTGCTGGTATTATTGCAATTACTTCCGTGTTCCTTTCTCCTGTTATATATCAGGATTTATGAAGATAAGAGGTGGTGCAATAAGGTTTCTCAATATTAGTGAGGGTAATTAATTTCTAGTCTGAGCCCTAACATGACATATGCCAGTTATTGATAGGTGAATAGTAAAAAGGGAAGAGGCTTCACTCAATTTAAATTCTTACTCCTCCAAACCCTTTCAATTTACTCCCAATTTAACTACGAGCTGTAATGTTGCACTTCTACAGTAAGTCCTTTCTTAAATTTTTCATCTTGACTTAATATAATCTCTCTTTCAAGCGGCTACCTGCAGCTGTCAGAATTAGGAGCACTGATCTGCTCATGAGACAAAACATGAAGACAGTTTCAGGACCTGGTCTTCCCAGATTCTTCCTGCTCTCTGCTAATCTGGCCATTATCTAACAACAACTCTTCTTCCAATGACTCTACTTTAGTGATGGATCTCAAAGCACCGCATTGAGCAGGAGCCAGGAGAACACCAAGACAACTCAACTTCCTCCTCCCAACACACAAGACATCCCAAATCAATTTGATTACAGTTTTGTTTGAAAGCTGTTGGATCCCTTTGAGCCTAAATGGTTGTCATGTTTTACAGATGGATTATTCCAAATCCTTAGGGAGGGGAAGGAAATTAACAAGGAGGATGAAGTTGGAAACCACTGTTGCAACAACCACACTGTCTGTAGCTACAGGATGGCTGCTGTTGTGTAATGCAATCCTCATGTACCGTGCATTACCGACTTCCAATATGTGGTAACATTTACATTAGCATTAGGACACCATCAAGCCTTTACTTATCCACATAGTTAAAATTGTTATCTGTATATGAACCTCAGAGATGATATATCTAATTGTCAGCAGTGACCTGATGATAATAGCAGTACAATTTAGTTACAATATACAATATCATTAATCATCCAAATGTAGCATAAACAGAATGGGCCATTTGCTAAGGTCTTGCCAGGGGTGGGAAGAAGGTCCCTCACTTAATAACAGCTGTATATGCCAGAGGCTTCCCTAAGGAAAGAGACTGGCAGGACTAGGGGGAGGTCTTCCATCGAAATCAGAATCACCTTCAAGGGTGGTACATGCCTCTATTTATTAGCATTATGCTACATATGCTAATGGCAGCCTGTACACTATTTCTGAGCATTAACATCTGCTCAAAGCAACAGACTTTCACTTACAGAAACTGATTTAAACTCAGTGAAGCAGATAAACACAGAAATCTAAGCAGGTGGCTGCGACTGAAGGAAGAATTCTCAATTCCTGCACTCAACTGATGAACTTCACTAAAACCATAATTAATATTCAGATAACTATATTCCGACACATAGAATAAACAAGATCATTTAAAGAATGCAAATGTCTACCTGAGACGAGAGGAGACAGGGGCTTGAGTTTGGAATACATAGTGGTTTGAAAAGAAATCCAAAGCACTACTTAATTTTATGCTGCTGCCTTTGATGTTGACTTGGGCCAGAAAACACAAATAGCAAGATTATGTTATTGCATCATTCGCAGGCACAAAGTGTGAATTAAACTTTTAAACAAGCAGCTTGTGAAAGGTAATGACAGAAATGAATCTTTGCTTCTGGGACGTTAGATGGTGTAAGTATCTTGTTACAGAAGTGCTGGTAAATTTGGCCCCTAGATTTAATACCTCACCATCTCTTTTGGGAAATGTTGTAGAGATATGATAAAAAATATGAACAAAAAAATCCTTTTCTGTTTTCTCCAGTTCCACTTACTCAAGTTTTGTTTTGAGCACTGTTAGCTAGTTCCAAGTGAAAGACTTACCCACGTTTCATCCATGGGAAAATGTTGCAAAAGCAAGAGTCCTCCCAGTTTCTCTCACACTCCAGACTCATCCGAAAGGTTGGATGGACTTTAATCTAGTTGAGCCTGAAGCTTATAGTGAAACATTAAATGAGGGTGGATTTTACATGGATTCAGCTTTTATTTCAGGCAATTGATGTTGTTCCAGGTGTATCATTTCTACAAAGAATTATGCAATGGTTCATTTTCTTATACTGGGGTATATATCCTTATAAGCAACCCTAAAAGGCATATTAAACCTTGTATGCTCCAGCGAGGACATTGAACTGGTATTTCCTCTTTGCTTGTTCCAAAGACTCGACTCTAAGCTTCATTGTGCTCTCTGAAATACTTTTCTGTCCTTTATTGACGAAATGCATGGACTTGAGTGGAATATGAGGTGCACATATGGTACTAAGTTTTCAAAAACTATGTATCAGATCAAAAAATTAGGAAGTTGCTCATTGTATTTCATTATGTGAAGAAATGAACAACATCAGGCTTTGGAAATTGCTTGGGTTGAAAATGATGAGAGGATGTTTGGGGGAGAAATTATATACACTTGCTCTGTTCTTCCTGTTCTCTGAGTATGTGTTTACAGCCACTGGTGGATGCAGAATGGCCTTGTATGTGCCATACCCCTGAATCACTATGGCTGTACTCATGTTTTCAAGAAAGCAATGTCTTTCTTTTCTTTTTCTTTCTTTTTCCCTTTGCATCTTTAATGTCTAAAAGCTTTCCTAATCAACTCTCAAAGACACAAGCTTTGTTCATAAAGCTGGTACCTGTGTTAACTGGATTCCAGGAGAAGATGAATGGGCATGAATAGTAAGAAAAGCAGGAATTTAAGGAAAATTTTGAGACCTGAACCTTAAAATAAATAAGTGCACCATGTGAATACTCAAAGAACCAATTCACTATGCTTTTCTTGGTATTACTATCTCCTCCAGTTTCTACAAGTGTGGTGTGCTTTGCTGTGCTTCCTCACAAGCTGCAGAATGTGTGAGAATATATGAGAATCTCAATGGGTTTTTTTAGGTACATTTTCCAACCTGAGTGTTAACTGAGAAACTGTATCTTTAAGATTAAAATATTGCAAACCAACAATTCGAAATCTCAAAATGTACTCTTTTGAGAAAAAAAAAAAAAAAGCAAAAAAAAAGCTTGAGTGTCTTTTGTCTTATGATGTTTAATTCAACATTATAATTTTGGAAAGTGTCTTCCTTTTTTCTGAATGCATCTGAGCTGGCAATAAAGCTCTATTGACCTTTAAACTCCAATTTCTTGCTTTCTTTAAAATCAAAAAGTAGCAACTTCCTTACCTTCCATACTCTAATAGCAACTCCCTCTTCTGTGTACACTAGGAATCACAGAATATAACTCTGCTACCCCGATCTTTTGGGAGGAGACCTAGGATACTGGATACCTTCAGATATTCTGTGAAGATTTGAAGTTTACTGCTGTTGATCCACTCTGCTTCATTTTCACTTCCCAAGCACAGGTTTCCCCACTGTGCCTCTATGGATTCTGGATACTAGAGTCTGTTAAGTGTTTTTAAAAGTTATTCATTATGAGAAATGTGGGGGTAAACTCTGCTACACCTGTGCAATTCATTTGACTTGAGAGAGGCTGCACTCCACTAAATACTTCATCATATACTCAACAAAGCCAACAATAAGGCTTCTACCAGCTTTAATTGTGCAGGATCAGGGCCGAACTAGGGGCAGAACATATGATGTTCTTATCACTTTAAAATTATTAGCTTCCATATGTTCCCAAATTAGTGAGTATTTAAGATGACTGCTAGAGACATGCATGACTTTTTGAAATTCTGTTCAAAAGGATTTGTTATTTCACAATAATAACAATCTGGAGGATTTTTCAGATGAAATTATTAGGCCCTTGTAGCATTTCCTATTCTCTTTTTTTTTTTTTCCCTCTGTGGTTAATTGTATGCATGTGAATGGTTTCATTGACTGCTTTGGAGGGGTGCAAAAAGATCTGCCTGAAAAAATGTTCAGTATAAAATCACAAGGGGGAAATGAAAAGAATGCCTACCAATCTGTTAAAAAAAATAAAATCGACCAAGTGTGTGGTATCAATTTCCAGAGAAGAAAAAAAGGGTATTTTCCAGAGCCCCTAGTGCAGTCCTAAGTAAGTCAGTACTGACAGTTTAAAAGAAGAATTTGTCTGAGGGAAAAAAAGAAAGCAAAAGTAGCTGCCAAAGGAGCATACCTGCAAAGCCAAACTTTCTTTAAAAGGTGTACTTGTAGCTGTTGCCAGACCACACTGCAAAATGCAACGCAGTTGCAGCCATCTTCTCCCCGTTGAATTCTCCTGTCTTCTGTGTGTGTATTAAATGCCTGACTGTTATTCACTCAGCACAGTAGGATCACTAAAGATAGGATATTCTTTTAGCCAGCCATGATTGAGTGAAATACAGCATCGACATTTGGAAACAGCCCCAGTTCTGCACCGTATTTATCCAACCATCAGGGGATGTGTACTCCTTTTGCCTCAAACAGGAACAACCATGGGGTTAAAGTGAAGGTATGGAGATGTTTTCAGGATGAAGGCCGCTGGTGGAGTGAGCAGGAAAATGAGTGGAATGGGTGGATTGACTCTGCAGCTAAAGCATCCTACTCTCCAAAATTTGTGGGCAGCTATATGCCCTGGGATACTATTTTTTGTACTGGGAATATCACCTCTTTCCTCCTCTCTACAAGCCAAAGAGAGGTATAAGGTTTGCAAAGCAGTTGGAAATCTCTGTTTGAGCAGTAGGACAGCTGCACGAAGATGTATGGTTATTATAGACATATATATAGCAAATAAACCCGACTGGAATCGGGACAGCGAAAGACTGATGTTCTCTCCCAAGTATTCATCCTTTAAGTACTGTGTCTTTCTTTCTTTCTTGTTTTGTTGACTGCCTATTAGTGTGCTAATCTCTTGGGGGAGATTACTGAACAAATAGCTGTTGGACAAAAATAATGACAGGGAAAGAAATCGTAGAAAAAAAAAATAAGAAATGGAGGAGGGACCAGCGATGGTAGAAGTGGAGGCATATAAAATCCCTGACTGGTGTAAGTGTGCAGGAGGGCGAAGAACCTTATTTTCCTATAAATTGATGGGAAAGGAAACCCAGTTCTGCACAGAGGAGACTCAGCACCCTTGCAGGATCCATCTTTATCTAAAACATATGAAACCACCTCCTATGTGAGAGCTGTATCAGGCCTTGCCCAATTCTCCAGTTCATGGTGGCAATGATTGCCACCTTCCCGAATGCTTCAGATTAAAACTATGACTTCCTGAACCGAACAACCTGAATTGGAGCTAGGAATTGTAATAGACTCATATCTTCCGTGGATCTGGTGTGAACAGGACGTGCACTGCATGCTACAAGCCATGGATGGGCACCTGCAGAGACCTTCACCAGCTCTGATCTCAACGTCCACAGTCTCTACTGGTGCCCAGACCTGGCAGCACTGGAGGCACAGCTCAACATGAAGCAGGGCTCTGACTGATTTTCCAGCTAGCTTGTTCCAAAAACAAATCTATTGTCCATGTTATGTGTTGCACAAATATTGCTGCTTCCCAGGAGGAGCTATTTATCTATATTTGCCTAGTATTGCTTTTGAACTGGACATTGAACCCATTTCTATGTAATGATTAACACTGGTGGAAGAGCAAACAAAGGGAAATAGCTTGGAGTGAGCTGTTTGGGTTTTTTTTTTTCTAGAAAAAAAAAAGATGGAAAGAAAAAATCCTTGTGGTCTGATAACGTTACAGTCAAGGGAAAGCATTCTGTAATCTGGGAACAGTCCTATATATAGCAATATGCCTGAGTGCCTCTGGGGAGCTGGAGTACTTATAAATCTCACGTATTAGATGGAGGCAGAGCACAGCACTCTCTCTGTTCATATGGAGGTGGCTGTTTCTAGTGGGTTTTGTGCATCTTGGGGTAATATCCCTGTACTCCAGGCTGCCGTTTTAAGTGAAGAAGAAATCCTTTATGCTGATCCTCTGGTCTTTTTGAATCTTTCCTAATTTCTTTTCTATTTTGCCTACTTTTTTCTTAGTTTGGAAAGACTTAGAGCAGACAGTAATCTTGATGACTAGACTTGCACAATTTTTTCTGTCAGCTGATATTTGTAGAGGAAAAATAGCTTATCAGGAAAGAAAGCTGTTCACAGATTGGAGGAAATTTGGCAAGTTGTTTTAAGCAGGACATAAAATGTATAAAGTCAAAACATTTTCTTTGATTATAAAAAAAATCTGTGGTAATAATTTCATTTCTTAAACAGCAAGGATTTGGTTTTGTTATTAATTTAGACGAAAAGTATAGATGCATCATGCTTCAACATGAAAATGCTCAAAAGCAAAATACCTTGAGATTTCTTTTTTCTTCTTAAAAATGAAAGGAAATTAATTTTTGAGCTTAACCTAAACTTTTTGGGGTTTTATTTATTTTTTCTTCCTCTTTGGTAATAATATCCCAAATCTCCCAAGACAGTCTTCATTAACTGTTTGCAGGTCTGTAGTTCTGATTGCTCCCTGGAGTTGCAGTCTCTGGCTTTCAGCACAACCTCTGGCACTGATGTATCCTATATCCTTGGTCGTGTCACTGAATCTCTCCCTAAGTTTTTTTCTCTACACATGGATGTGCAGCACCTTGCACAGAGGGGATTGGTTTGGGTAGTGACCTGAAGGTGTCACTACTACACAGTGAATACTGGTAATCTCCACCTCTTGGTCTTTAGCAGCAGGATGGCTGTACTGCAGTTACAATGAGCATGCAAAAAATTGCAATAGCTATCACAAAGCACAGTTTTAGCACTTGAAAGGCACCAATATATTGACCCATTTGTGTCTATATTTATTCTTGAGCAGCTGCGTTACTTTGACATATAAGCCCCCATCTGGCTTCCATTAAAATAAATGGCAAACTCCCATTGACTTAAACGATGTGGGATAGAGCCCTGAATCTTTAATGGAGTCATGTACATGTGTATTTTTTCTAGATAATGTAACCACTGCAATGTGAAAATACACCTATTATGTGCATTTTGCTCAAATATCTGTAAACGTGACAATAATGACTCTTTCATATTATATGCTGTATATCAACAAGTTACCTCTACTCAGCAAGAGGTGGGAAAAAAAAGTTCTTAAAAACTTATTTTCCAAAAATGCAAATGTATCTCTGTATAGAAATTCCCAGCTAAGACTGTCTATAAATATTAATTCTTCCTAACATATACCATGGCTCACACCAGGAATTACATTCCAAAAGATTCACTCCTTGCAGTCACTGCATGCAAATATTCCTTGGTGCCTCTACATGCTTTCATTAACAGCACCAATATATTTAAAATAAGGTTTGCTTTTTTACCAAACGCTGTCACCAAGGATGCCAGGTCCTTGTCAACCTCACTGCCACCTGATCCTCCAGTTAGCATCAGGTTATGGACAGTTTTACTTGCCGTAATCAGCAGCTGAAGTGTCTTCCCTGCTGCCGCCCAGTAGCCTTATTTCCACCCAGTGGCAGTGAGGAGGTCTTCTGGGCTGCCACAGCTTCCAGGCTTGGTGGGTAAAGGATGTTACACTGGTGCCTCAATGGCCTAAATGTCCCTGTTGGTTATCCTCACAGGGCCAAATCCCTAGTGGGTGAAAAATCGAGAGCTTTAACCTTTTATCAGCTGAGAGTTTCATCATCTCAAAGCAAAGAAAAGGAGGAAAATGATTTTCCCAGCCATATTTACAGCCTTTCTCACAGACTGCCAGCTCCCCTCCTTCCAGGACCCATCTTCTTGGTGTGCATCTGCATCTCTTAATCACTTAAAGCAAGGGCAAAGACCTGCAGGGGTGTCTGCCATGTAAAGATGTGTGGGTAAAACAGACCTTCCCAGGCCAAGTAAGAGTGTCCAAGACTCAAGGACATCCTTCCCTCCTGCCCTTTCTCAGGTTGGAAGAAAGAAGAGTTGGAAGGCCAAGAAGTTACCTGGTGAGATACATCCCAGGGTGGTTGTCACATTTGCCAGGTTAATTAGCCAAGACCAAAAGCCATCCCACTGGCTGTCGTCAAGCCTCCCCTAAGCCTGGCTCTTGCCTGGGCACCTGGAGTGGTTGGGCCATTGAAATGGCTGCCAGCCACATTGCCGAAAAATGTCTCAGCATCTCCTCACATTTCCCCCGTCTGGCGGTATCCATCTGTTGTCGCTCGTCTCCTGCTCAGCATCCCGACGCCTTGAGGCAGGAGGTGTCTTTTTGTCCCCCATCATATCACTCTGCTTTTTATGCAGCACTCATCACAACAGGGCTCCCAGCCCCAGCGGAGGTGACATGGGGGACAGCTCTAGCCCAGAGCCAAGGCAACAGCAAAATGCAACTACGGCACCAGAAGCAGGAATGTGAAATTAATGCAGAGAGAAGACTGAACTGCCTTGCCTCTATTCACTCTCTTTACAGCATAGTGTGGATTTTCTTTTACTCTCAGAAGAGCTATGGGCTCATCCTGGGTATTGGGGTGCACCTGAAAAGTTGGCTCACTACACCAACCAAGAAACAGCCTCATAGAAATGAAACCAGTTCCTCTGGCAGGGATGTCTTCAGGCCTGGTCCACAGTAGGATTTGGAACATGGGAATTAAGATGTGTTAATCCTGCAGCCTTGTTGAAGCAGTGTCTAAATAGTTTATATGTACTAAACACTCACAGCCTTTGCTGCCCAAGCCTGTTCCTGCCTTTTAGCTAATGCCTCTAGAGAAGACCCTAACCAGATACTGAGATACAAAACAAAATAAAACTTTAGACAGAATGATCTTAAGCAGGAGTATTTGGAGAAGGAGAGTTGAAGGCATAGATTACACCTTAAGTAACCATGATGCTCTTTTAACTGGCAGGTTTCCTGTCATCCTGGCAGGTAAATGCACAGAAAACCACAGCTATGATACAGTGACTCATGATCCTCTAGAAAACTCTCCCTGCATGTTCCAAATCCTCACTTCAACCCTGCAGTATCAGAGAGGAGCCAGCAGGCTTGTAGGAGATGACAGAACGTAAATCAACATCTTCAGTATATTTTTTGGTAAGCTTTAAATCTATTCCATGATTTGAAGGAGCTGTATTGCCATAAGAGCTCCCCACCTCATTCCCCTATATAACTGCACCTAAACAAGTTATTCATCAGAACTGTGATCATTTTGGAGCACATAATGCATATGCTCAGCTCCTGAAATATCTTCTGGCTCTGGTGACTTTGCATGGCTTTCACAGGTTTGGAATGGGCCCCTCCTGTTGTTCTGTAGCTGCATCTATGATTATGTGAATGTCAGCGTCTGGGGAGGAGAGATCAAAAAGGTCCCCATCTGTCCTTATTCAGAGAGACCCAGGCCTGATCCTTCCCTGCCAGTTGCTGTGAGTAACACTGCCCTGTCAGCCCATCCCAGGCAATAAGGAATTACTTGTGAAGAGTAAAGGTGGAAGAGGAGGATGTCAGACAGCCCCTCCTGGAAAGGTTTATAAATGCACCATAACTGACTTCACAGGCTTAGTACCTTGGAGAGTAATTGAAAGAGATGTTCCATATTGATCTTTTCAGAAAGTTCAGTTTGTCTAATCCATCCCCTCCCTAGAGTCAGGTGAAAAATGTTTGAACTTGTAGTTGTGGGGTTGGATTCTGCTCCCTGTCACTGGGGTGTAAACTTAGGGAGGCAACTCTGAAGGCTATGGCAGTTTCCATGGTGTAACAGAGAGCAGAAGCCGACCCCAAGCACCAACAAAGCATACTGGTGTGTCTGTAGCTGGACTTGGTTTGAGGAAAACCATTTTTGTCACTGCAGGTTCCCAGTTATTTTATGGAACGAGCATTATGTATCCACATTGTGATGTGAATGCCAGGGATTTATTGAACAAAATATGGAGAGGAAAGATGATTTTGTGATTAAGAAATGAGACTGGGACTTGTATAATCTGTGTTTAATTCCCAACCCAGCTGTAGATTGTTGCTCTGCCCTTGGATAAGTCGTTTATGTTCAGAACCATAAAGCTATTTAGGTAGCTAACACACATTGATTTCAATGGGAGTTGGGGTCTAAGTGCCTTTAAGGATCTGAGTCTTAATCTCAGTGCAGCTCTGGGTTAGGAACCAAATATTCTGGATTGCAATTTGGTACTTCTTGTTCCCTACAGAATGTGTGCTAGTTTGTGTCTGTTTGGGATACGGTAGGTCTGTATGTGCCTGTATAGCATCTAACACCTTGGACTCCTGATCTCAGATGTTGATGGGAAAATATGATATAAATATGATCACAATTGGAGCGGGGGGAAGCATTGAGAGTTAAACTGCAAGAAAATACACTGAGGATCTTAATGTTACAGTCTGACTTTTAATATTCTCTTGTGCTTTAAAAATTATTAGCAAACCCCGTGTCTTTTGCTGTGCATTGATCTCCTGTGGCCTTTTAAATTATTCAGCCCTTCTAGTGACCCTTCCTCAAAACATCTCAATGATTTTACAAATGTCAGTTAGGTTTTGCATCTTCCTTTACAGATGTGGGGTTACTAGCTTGCTTTCTTTTCAATTTAGGAAACTGAGTCATTGAACTTTGCTCCAAACAAAAGGTACATAAATAAGCACCTGAGTCTTGAAATGGAAAACATCCCAGTAAATGCTGCCCTGGAACAGACTCACAGCCCCCTTGTTTCAATCAGAGTCACAAACATCCTGACTTAAACCAGGTCTCTGGGAGTGGGAGTCCCAGTTCCACTCCTTTGGTTTCTAAACCACTCTTTTTCTTCTGTATCCTTCTGCTCCTCACTACATTTGTTCTCCTAATAACAGCATTCCTCACTCTAAGGTTGCCTCTCTCTTAGTACATGAAGGAATGTGTGGTCCTTCAGATGATTTTATGCTACTAGGAATGTAAAACCGTGCAACTAGAGAGAGCACACTGTTTTGAGGGTTGTGTAGTCTTTCTGAATACAAAACTGTTTAAACCTTGTACCAGATACACCATCAGGTGTCTGGAAACATTTTTATAGCATGACTGTCAGAGGTGTGTCCTTTGCTAATAGCCATCATTCCCTTGGGTTACCCCATGCTACTCAGGAGATGTGGGGAAATTCCCTACCTGCAGCCGATAGCTGAGGTTTGCAGGGTCTCAGGCATATCTGTATGTTATCACACCTCAAAGTCTTCCATGGACAAGCACTGGATTCTTCTTGTCTGGAGTGTATTTTCCTCAGTAACAGTGACCATCCTTACTATTCTTGCATATTTTTTTGTTTAATTGAAGGTTCCTAAACTTGTTGCACTGCCCTCCTACTCTTTGGATTTCAATATCCCCAGGGGCCAGGTCCTCTCTGAAAATTCCAGTGCTCAGAGGAAAACCGTGCTGTATGAGAAGCACAGAGGCTGAACAGGGAACCAGAGACATCCAGTGCTTCCTGGCTGTAATAGTTCATATCATTCTAAACGAGCAAGAGGGATTCGAGGGGGATGTTATTGCCTTATTTTGAAACAACCTTTTGGTATAAAGCAATTAATTAATCTCCTGAATTAAGAGGAACCTTGGGATGCCTAGTGGTGTTGTAGTACACATAGGATTTGCCTAACCAGGATGAAATGGGAGGAATGACGCCAGGAGGAAGCCATTATCCTTATCGCATCCAGGAAGCAGTTCCACCTGGTGTTTAATTCATGTGAGTGTCGCTGATGGGTTTAAAGCTCTTCTGGTTTTCTCATGTGTGTGGGGAAAAAACAACCACCACTGACAGAGCCCTACAAATAAATTAAAGGACTTTCATTCCGCTGCTCGGTTGTCCTCTATATCACATCTCTTGCTCTCACTCACTGCTTTCTCTCCTATAAAAAATAATCTATGCAAAATAAATGAGTGAAAAGCCAGCATCTTACCAAAGCATCTTTGTGGAAAGGTTTCATTTCCAGCCCTGCTGTGTTTTTTTTGTGTGTGTGTGTATGTGTTTTTCTTTTTCCCAAAGGACGGAAGAAAATGAAGAAAAAAAAACAATGGGGAAAAAAATAAAGAGAATCAAGAGCTTGAGAGCCAATAAAGAGAGGAGCTCTTTGGGAAAAGAGTGGCCTGATCCTGACCACATTTCCGTGAGTATTTTTCCTTTCACCAAAAGGATCAGCCAACTCAATGTGGATCTGGAAAGAGGCATAAAACATAAAGCAGGTGTTGTCTGTCAGAGAAATGAAGCTTGGCATTCCTATACCTTCCCTTGCAAATCAGAGGGTCTTTGTATGAAGCTCCAGCAGCCATGTGAGACAAACTGCGGGACTGCGCAAGGGGCTTGTAATTTATGACCACCGTCAGAGGAGACTTTTTGTGTCTCTACCTATTGTGGAGGCAAGTGGGGCTGGGTGGCATCCCCAACCAAGCAGTGTTGTGTGTTGGAGTGCCACAAGTCCTCCCTGGAGAAAAAAAACAGGATGCTCTCTTGCAAGATCTGAGTGCCGGGCGAGTATGTGCGGCAGAACAGAGAGGAAGGAGCCACAAAGTGGCAGCATTGTATCTGACGTGTTGGAGAGACAGTGAGAGCCAAGCTAGGCTGACCTTGGTCCTGACTACATCAAATCTGAGCTGATTTATTAGGAGGGGGTCAGTGCTGAAGGAGATGTACAAGGAGTAAAGTTTCTTCTCAGGTATCGGTGCCTCAGTAACTACCCCCGTCTGGAGAAGAGTGAAAAGAAGCAAAAGAATTGGGATGGCTTCATTATTATTCTCCAAAAGAGGCTGGATTCTCTTGAGCAAGAACCTCGCAAAGCTCTGCCTGTTAGGAAATAGCTATTAACACAGTATGTGCAAGTCCAACAAGATCTGATCCCTGATACTTCAAGTGAATGACAATTTGTTAACTTTCTGGAAGATCTCAAAGTTCTCATGAGGAAGTTTTATTTATCCAGTTTTGTAGAACAAGGATCAGAAACCCAATGCCAACTAGTTTAATGTCTTGGATCTTTTAAATCAATCCTTAATTTACAGCATCCATCTTGAAGTGCCAACTGTAGTAGGGACCCTCCTCCCCAAAGCACACATACAACAAGCATTCAAAATAAGCAGGCACTTTAAAAAAAATACAACCAGTTTTAATTTTTCTCTAGAAATTACTTGCTCAGCGTCTACAGAGTAAAACCAACAGCTGAGCTAGGGAAAAAAAAAAAAAAAGACTCCTAGCTCTCAACAACTTTGTAATGATGTGTCTAGATAGGTCTGGGAGTCAGAGCCTGTCCCTATGGCAGGATCCAGGCAAGGTGGGTGGCTTTTCTCGGCTCATCTCAGCAGCTCACCTGAAAAAAAGAGGGAAGGAGCCACCAGGACAGGCTGCTTGCTCGTGAGGTTCATTTTACCTGCAGCTCCTTGGAAGGATTTCTGTGCCTCTCTTTCTCCATCCCTTAGAGAGAGAATGACTCCCATCAGAAAGAAAGAAAAAAAAAAAGGAAAAAAAAGGAATATGCATGCATTTGGGTTGTATAATTTGAGCAAGAAACTAACATAAAAATAAGGGCTTCAGCATCTGGGCTTGGTAAGTGAGGGGAAGGAGGAATAACTGGAGGGAGGGGGTAAGGAAATAACAACCTGCTGCCACCTGAAGTATTGTTTAACACTTTACTTAAAAACACTGACAGGTTCTGCACAGCTGTGTCCATGATAGAAGCAGCCTGCTAGCACATTGATAAAGCATTAAGGTGAGCATAGATCTAGGCATGATACAAAGAGATGAGAGCTCCTTGCAGCTGAATTAAGACAACACACACAAAGTAACTGTTACCCGGCAAAGGATTGTTTTGATGACGTGTCTTTTGTTTTGATTTCGGATCAAAGAGAGGCTAGGCCATTTAGGGCTTGCGTGCTGAGCTGCGTGGCTAACTTACCCATGCCATTCAAGCAGGTATCACATTGTCTGTTTATAAGTAGAGAAAAATCTGAAATGCATGAGAGAGAGATGGGGAGACACAGGGGAAAAGCAACAACTGCATCCTGGGGAGCAGTGCAGTCCTGCAGAAGTGTATCGAAATACTGGTCTTCTCTATAAAAGTCTCGGTGCAAAGTCCTCCTGCTGTTCTCAGACTCCAGATCCAGATCTGAGGTTGTTTTTACTCTCTCTTTTGCTCCTGCCCCGAGGTATGCTCCTGCCCTTGGGATACGCTCCGGGTTTGCAGCCAATGTAATACCACCTTGTTACAGAAAACATTATCCCAGCAGACCATGGAGGGTGGGCACAGATGTATTCATGTAAAAATGTCCAATGTCAGCATGCATTTACTTACTTTCTGCCATTTCTGTGTCTATGTATATGCATATGTCAGCGTAACCATTTCTATACAGGTATTGTAATGCCTGTAACAGAGACGTTTTGTCATGCTGATCATACTGCTGTAGTTACAGCAACATAGTTTTTCTCCTTCAACAGACCCAAGCACAGTCCTGGAAAGTGTTAAGCCCTGTCAGTTTCTGCTGGATTTGGGGGAACCTCAAAGCCTCTTTTGAGAGGGTCTCAGCAACTCTTTCTGCCCCCCGAAGGAGAACGGGGCCCCAGGTTAAAGAAAAGTAGGGCAGCTTTATACTATCAGCTGTCTGAGAGGGTGCCTGGCATTTTGGGAAAGTGCGACAGAGAAAATTCAAGTTGCCAAGGCAATGGAAAACCTCAACATAGTGAAGGTAGATGTAAAAAATACAGGCAAAAGCCAGACACAACTGAACTGAGACAGGCTTACTACATGCCCTGCCTCAGTTTCCTTTTGATTTTGAGGAGGAAGATGATGCTGTCTCACTGCAAATCAGCATGATGACTATTTTGTAGTCAAGATCTCTAATTAAACAATGTGCTTTCTCTGAAGTGTGACTATCTTCTTTGTGCTGCATTGGATTCAGCCCGATTCTGCTACTCCTGCTGAAGCCCTCAGAGAAACAGGTTCTGTGGCATATAATCTCATGCCATCCCAGTCCGTGTAGACTGCAAAGGCAAAAAAGAAAAAAAACAACCCTAATTGTCTTCTTTCTTTCTCCCACCAGGCTGGGACAAATCTTGTTCTCATTTATATTGCAGTAATCCTGGAAGAAATTCACAGGAGTCAGTTCCTCTAGATGAGTATAACTGAGCAGAATTCATCACCACGTCTTCATATATGGCTCCTAAGCAGGCAAAAATACTAAGGCCTCCTTTATCTTGGCGGCACAAGATGGCTCAATAAATGTAAAGCACGTGTTATATAACAGTAGAATAATCTATGGTATTGAGGGCTCACGGATCCTGAAAGTCTTTTCCGCTTGCAAGGGGGGGAATTAAATAATGAGAAAAATATATATTGAATAAAGTGCTTGTTGCAGAATATTTTTTGAAATACTGAACTGTGAAACCTAAAGTAGGGCAATACCCTCCCTTTCAACAATACTTTGACTTCCTACAGTCAGCAGATGCAATATGCATAGGATTCAAAAAGATCCCATTAAAATTCATTAAACCATGTTTCCAGCTATTTAGTAAATTTTGAAGAAAAGAAACCTATTGCCTCTTCTGCTCCATACGATGGCCTCTTTGAATCTAATTAACCCTTCATTCATGGGTCTTTCTATCCAACTAATCTCCTACCCCGTGCCTTCCGATGCATTTTTAATACCACAGCTAATACCACCACCTAAAATCCTCCTGCAGTCACCACGCAATAGAGCTCTTTGCACAGGCATGGTACTGTAAATCTCCATAAACAGTGCTTGGGTGAACAGCAAATTCAGATAAGTGATGTGTTCTTTTTCATGCCTTCCAGTTACAAACGGGGGATGCTCTTCATCCTTCAAGATAGATTTTTATCCAGGAATGATGCTGGTTTCATACCTACCCAAGGGATTTAGCCACTGGGTTTGGGGGAGCTGGACAAGAAGGGATGGAAGAAGAGGCATAAATAAATAGTGAAACAATAAAAAGAGGCCGAGTGATATGCACAAAAAACAAACTTCCAAAATTAAAAGGTAAAATAATAATGGATCCAGGAATATCAACAGATATTACACAAAGTTTCCACTTTATCTGAAGTGGAAAACTCTGGTCTCTTTATTACACGGTTGACAGAGGCTCAGGACCCAATCTGGTCTAGTCCTGAGTATGATAAACTGTGACCAATTTTCAGACCGGAGCTCCTATTTATGAAGGGGGATTATATCATACAAAACAGACGCAATCGAAAATATTTCTGTTCTCCCTTCCTCTTTTTCCATCTGATAAATGAATTGATTTGTCTAAACAGGGAGTGGAACTGGAGGGGCCAGGGAAAAGAGTACGGTATTAAAAAAAAAAAAAACTGAATATGAGAAGCGAAAATATTGTGTTTCTCTTTGCTCGGAGCAAATCCTACTCCCAGGCCAAATCTAATCAGAATCTGCCCATAAAATAAATCAAGAAGGAAATATTTAGAAATTCCAGAAAGGGTCGCAGCCTGATCCGCATTGCAAGGTGTTCAAGGTACATGGTGTTTTTTTCATGATTTCAGTGTTCTGCCACAGTTATGAAGGAGTGTTAGTCCTGAGTCACAGAATTATGCTTTTCACTTGGCTTCTGTAACACCCCTACGCTTAATTATTTCATCTGAACTGCAGATTTCCATGGATCCAGCAAAGCATTGAAGCATCTGCTCAACTTTAAGAACCTATTACGTTCTGGGAGGCTTTCAGCAACATGAATTAAGCATATACTTTACTGGATGGACATCTCTATACTATAGCTATGTTTCATCTGGATGAGATACAAGTGCTTTCCCAGGGGGTTCAATGCTGTTTAGTACATCAGTCTAAAATTTGTCTCTGAGTGTATGTGCCTTTTTTATTAAAGACTTTGCCGTATTGGACTGAACTCTGGCACAGTGTTTGTGATCAGTCTCAGACAACTCGGGAAGGACTAGTCTTGGCACTGCAGGATGGGACACAAGCGTTACAGTTTGCGTATCAGAATCGAGTATCACCTGAAGCCACTGGGAAGCCCATCTGAAGTCTGCAGGCTTAACTGAGGGGTACTGCCATCTCCTTGCTCTGCTAAATCAGGGTATTTTTGAAAGGAAGCGGAGCAATTCTGTTTAAAATGCATAAGACATCTGCAGGGACGATGAGGATTTCAAACTACGGCACAAGTCTTGCTTTATGAGGAAGTATTATTGTTCTTCCAGAGCTGAAAAATGAGGAGAAAATAAGTATATAGGAGCTCTGCAAAATTTGTGGACCCGAGTGGCAGCCTAAGTGCTACACAGCAAGCTGTGGAAAAATAACAGCAATCGAAAGCCAAAACCTGGTCTCTGAACTTCCCATTCAAAGACGTGCAGTGTACTATCCTCCTACCCAAGGAAGATTAGCAAGTATGAACAAAAAATGTAGAGGTTAAACACCCATATAGGGGGATATGTTAACTATTCCACACTCCACTGGCACTGGGCATGTTGCCTGTAACGCCATGGAAATGTGTGTACAAGTTAACAGCAAAGTTCAGTTACTGTGAGAAGATGTGTATGGATTTGTCCGCTTTAATTGTTTCCATAATATAAGTGTTAGGCATCAGGAAATTAATCTGGGCAATAGTCAAGACAATCTGCACAAAGCTGGGTCCAATGTTGCTAAAACAAACTGGCTGAAATTAAAAAGTGCAGCTGTGACTCTCCGTCTGATACCAACACACACACACACAAACACACGAACACAAAACCAGCCCCAATTATTATTCTTATTATTTATGGACACAGATGAAAAGCCAAAGGGGGCATGGTAATGCACACAGATGCTGATTAGCTAGAGATTATATTGATGATGTAATAAAAATTCACTTTGTCTCTTAAGCTGCAGCAGGACAATCAAAGAGAGATTAGATAAAAATCAGAGAGAATGAATAATAGAAGGGAGAGGTAACATTGTAAATGACCATTCCCTGCAAAATGTTCTACCTCTGAGTGCCCCTGGTCAGAATAAATAAGGGCTGCAGGGTGTAAATACAGTCCAAATGGACGTAGGAAGGAGGCAGATGTGGCTTTGTACGTGTATCAGTTAACAATATGCAGCCAGATATGTGCATCTACCTGTTCAGGTTCACAAATACACACATGCACATCTGCATGCGTGCATCTTTCTAACTCTGTTAAACAGATGATGAGGAGTGAGAGGGAGAAAAAGCATTGTATTTGGAGGGAACAGATGGACACAGAAACACGTATGAGGTGAATGATTAAAAGCGTACAAGAATGAGTCTGAGTGAGAAAGACATAAAATTGCAAAGAAAAAAACAACAGTCTCTACCTTGAGTGGGTAAGAGGCACACATGCGATGCCCCACATGCACATGTATTTACTTAGACAAACACTAGTGTGGGTCCCTGTCCGAAAAATCGATCCCTCCAGCCACAAAAAAAATCCCCGTCTGATAGAGATGGGAGAAAACTTTCTCCTCTTAGAGTGCTTGCTTGAAAAGGAGCAGAACTTCTGCACATCTAACGTTGGTTTAAGTTTACTGACCATGTTTAATATTTGATTAAACCTTTGGCATAGCTGACTATCTTGATCTGAATAGATGATCCGATGCTTTCCCTGGTAGTAAAGCCAAGCATAAGTAATAGCTATCCTTTGACTACTGCTGCTTTATGCATAAGAGTAGGATTTTGCTGCGTCTGAAAACCTGCTTCTGGATTCTTTTCAGCTGCTTGGTATTTTCAGCCATGCATTAGGAAATCAAACAAAAATATCAAAAATGCTTCTCCCAGACATGGAGGGGGCTATAATTTATTTGTAGCTCAAGGAAAAATGCCTTCCTTCCAAAGTCTTTCCTGGCTGAAGTATTTTACCTGTTCTCCTCACCATACTTTTTGCCTGTGGTTTGCATTATTACTTGCAAAATACATTAAAAAATGCTCATCAGCATGCTCAGCAGCTTGGGGATGTTTGTGTGGTTGCCCACACACAAGTTCACACACACACATGCACACAGCAATTTTATAAATAAATCACAGTCACAGGGGTGAGGAGAGGGCATGTGGTGCTTTGTAAGGGAGCAGAACAGGAAAAAAAAATAAAAAAGAAAGGATATCTCTAGGATCAGAAAACAGGGGCTGTCAGAGCTTCCTCTGCACCTCTTAACATCTTGTGAGATGGCCACTGCTGCTGATCACAGAAGGTGAGAAAAGGGGACACTAACCCCGAATGCTTTTCCCCTGGCCATTTAGGTGAGAAAATGTCTAATCCCTCAACATGGGAAAAAGCCCTAAATAATCAGCCTATATGCTTTACATCTCAAAATGGACAAGGTTTGCCAGGATAGGTAATATATTTTATTAAATCAACTGATACACTTGGAAAAAAAATACACAAGCTCTCAGGCACACAAGGAAGTCTGTTGGGTTTTTTCCCCAAATATTTCAGTTGAACTAATACAAGATATTACCTCTTCTTACAAATGTTGTCTGATTTATAACCTTAGATCATCACTGCTAAAGCTACAGTATGACTTCTACCTTAAACACACACAAAGATCTTTGCAAAGTTGACTGTCATAAATTCCTCTTTACGCATAGCAAACTGAGGAACAGCAAGGTCTAGGAACAGGATCTGGTAGGACACAGAAGGTTAGTAAGAGGTTTGGGCTAGAAATTGGCTCCTAATCCCTTCCTGCCTACCTCTGAATGAAGATGACTCTGATGAAGCACTACATCGAGAGCTTCTTTTGTTTTCTTGCTTGAATTTGGGGTTACTAGAGAAGAGTCCTGGAGCTGAGGGATAGTTATGTTTCAAAACAGCAGAGAAAAATATTTTTGCAAGAACCTGATCCATAATCCCCGAAGAGGCTGCTAGGAATAGTTAAGAATAAGATCACGATTTTAAGAATTCAAAGGAAAATGTATGCAGGATTTTTGTTCAGGTGTGAGAAATCTGCTGCTGATTTAATGAAACAAGAAAAGTAAAAAAAAAAAAAAAAAGAAGAAAAAAGAAGAAAAAAGGATAGACTCACGGTACTTTTATTTTTTTTTTAATCTCTGAAAGAGGACATGCAGCTTTGAACCTCAAATGAGAGAATGCACATCTTCTGTGTACTCTTTCAGTAGCTTACATACAAGAATACATATGTTTGTGTGTCTGCATGGGTGTACTTTGTGGGTGTGGGTGTTTCTGCTACTCTCCAATGGCTTTTTCCTATTTGAAAATACTTGGTCAGTATGGCTCCCTTTTCCCAAACCCTGTTCAGGGGAGAGCTGAGAAAGGAGAGGAGAGACAGTTAGCAAGGTCTGAGAGAATCAGAGTGGTGACTTGCGACATGAACCAGTGAAGTGCTTTCTACAGGGGTGACAGCCAGCAACAACACGAGGGCAAAATGTCGGTGCAGAGCAGAACTGAGGGAAGAGGAGTGTGAACATTGATGGTGAGAGACAGAGAAACAGGTCTGTGGCAGCAAAGGTTGGCTATGGAAAATAAAGGACTCATGAGAAGAGGCTAAGAAGGACACTATGGGAAACGGACAGTGAGCCTGGAGCAATGCCTGGGAAAGGGATCTGACCCTGAGGAGAGGTCTCAGCGTGTCTCACGCATTCATGCTTGCCCCTGTAACCAGAGGAAGCTTGGAAAGGGGGGATGAGGAGATGGTCTTGGATGCAAACTCAGCCAGCAAAAGCGAAGGCACGGTAATTCAAAAGCAAATGCAGGGGCCAGAGATAGAGACTTGAGGCTGAGAAGCAGCTCGACTGGCAATCGGGCTGGTTTCTTTCATGGTTAACACGGAGCAGGACCACGGGGCTTACTGGTGCTTCGGCTATTTCTATTTAGATTAAGAAGCTACTGCCAGCAATTCTGTCCCTGGATCAGCATAGGGCAGAAGACAGGGGAATGACATACCTATTGTGCAACTCCTTTTATGAATAAACTCGTAAAATCTAATTCTACCAGCACCTCTCTGGCCTTTTTCAATGAGCCGGTCAGTAACAAATGATCATTTAACAGCACAAAGCAGCCGTTATGTGGGAGAACAGATTGAGGCTAATACAACACGCTTTCTCCTCCAAACAACAACCCAACATTCCTTCTTCAGTTGATTTCCACACCCCCCCCAATCTGCAAACACTGTCAGTAAAGCTGAGTAAATATATAAATAATTAAATAAACAAATACTTTCCCTGCTGCCCCCAGGCCTTTGAAACTGAGACTTAGTTGGATTTCAGGCAATCAAACAGCATCACGTTCACACACTCACACTGCACGCACGCTTCCTCTCCACCTTTGACAGAATATCATTGACTTGAGTGCACTGTGATGATTTCAAATAGACTAGGGGTTAGATAATCAACTCTACACACACACATACACACATGCACATTCCAGCCCCTCCATTTATTTTGTAAAAGACATAAGCACAGATGGGATGGAAACACAAACCTGCTCCCCACCACGTACGTTGCTATTGATGCACTAACTAGAATTGCAACTGAAAAAATAAAGTTAAAAAAAAACCCAAACAACCCACAAACAGGGAACCTGATTCATTTGCCTGTCAGATCTTCACTGTAGGATATCACCCGAACCCCTCCTTTTAAATAAATTTTTTCTGATTTAATTTTACTTTGGTCAGGCACTCAAGGTCGCTGGAATCTTGTTTGTTCCTCACAATAAGCTACTTCTTGCATAGCAGCAGTGAAAACTCCCTTCTGAACTACCTTGCTCTGCCAAAGTCAGGGACGTTCACATCCCCGCTTAAGGATTCACATGGTGTGTGTCTGTTGTTTGTGAGGCTGGGTCAGAGTCTAACTATTGACTTCAGAGAGTGTTGGGTCGGTCTTCAGCAAATGGGTGACAACTGTTAATTCCGGCTGCCCATACTGAGGGCAGGAGTACACTTGTCTAGAGGGAACTTGATCTTTTTACTGACCCGGTGAAGGCTGATACCTTCGGCTTGATCCAAATCGTATTGCAAACAATAAGTTGGATCAGGCCCTTAGAGAAGAAAGGTGGGATGCAGCCCTTCATCAAATCCTTGAGCTTTGCAGCTCCCTCAGTTGCCATAACAATGAAGAGTATATATGTGATTCACTAAAAGATGAAGAAAAAAAAAAATCCAGATCCTGAATCAGTGAATGGTGTTATTCCTGTAGACAGAAAAAGTATGAAGGCTGAATCCTACTCACACAAAGAAAACTGACAAAAGTTACCATTGACCCTTTCTTGTCAGCACAGGAACAAATAAGTATTTACCAGTGAAATGAGTGAAGTTACTTTCCCACCTCTCCACCGTGTGTTTTTTCAAAGCATATTTTCCTGATCTGCACCGAAAAGGGCTCCGAGGTAAGACGTTTTTCATTAGAGATTTACCAAAACCTTTCCTGAGGGAAAATAAATGTCAAATTTACGTCATTAACTTCTACGTACTAAAAAAAAAAAAAAAAACCAAAAAACAAAACCACAAAACTGAAAAAAAAATCTACCTGGCCTAATATTGCAGATTGGGAAATGAAAGATCAATAGCTCACTGGAGCCAATGGGAATCTTTCCATTGATTCAACAGGTTTCACATCAAGCCTGAAGGCACCGAGCTTAAATGACTCCATCGGAGAGTGCTGGTGAGTAATTATCCAGGCCCTGATTAGAACCCAGGCATCCTTACTGCCTGTCCTCACCCACTAGATAATGCCCTTCCTTTCAACCAAGCTGCAGGCACAGGCAGCAATTTAAAAGGAGCGGCTCTGAGGTGCATTAACTGCTAGCAAATAGTCCAGAAGGAATAGCAACACTTGCTTTGCTTGTTTATTTATTTGTTTGTTTAGTTTGGTGTTAACTTTTGCTAACCTAATAGTAGAATGTGAAACCTAGCACCACTCTATCACGTCTATTTCCTGCAAAGTCTTTACGTTCATTTCCTTCCAGTGTTTCTATGGGTTGGATTGCTTTTTTTCTTTCCCTTCTCTGCCAATGATTAAACTTCGAGTTAAATCATTTGTAATATACTCTTATCTTTGGTATCAAAATTGGTTGGATCTAGACTCTTGTAAATAAACATGCAGCAATGGTATGCTTTTAAAGACTTTGCCAAAGGATTTTTGTTGGTTATCTTGCCCATTCCTCACTTCCATTCCTACTTTTCTCATTTATGAGATTTCTTTTTCTTAAAAGAAAAAAAAAGAAAAAAAACAGTATTAAAAAAAAATACAGGAAGAAGGAAAACAAATAAAAAAAAAATTACGAGTCTCCCTCCAAATGCAAGAAACAGAACAAAATGCTCAGAACAGCATAATTGAATAACAATATATCTTTATAAAAGAGGGTGAAAAATTGTATCCTCATCCATGTATTATTGAAGATGGAATAGAATCAAGTAAATCGCTTTTAAAAGCAATTAAATGCTCACAAAAGAAAAACACTTGCCCTGTAAACTGAGGGAAGGCATAATGAAATGCAGACCATCTTGAAAGTACTGTACAGTAACGGGAATCAGACACTTCAAGCTGAATTGTATAGCGGAAGAAGTGAACTAGCATACCTAGATAAGGCAGACTATTGCTGAAGAGGGAGTAGTTAGGAAATTCAGAAGCAAGTAAGTCTCCATATCTGGATTCAAATTACTAAGAACCTCAAGACAGTCACATTGCATATGATCGGTCATGCCTGCCTCAACGAGTGATATCTTGCAGAGCTGCCTGTAACTTAAGGCCCAATCAGGAAAGGTGAAGACTTTCCTGAAGACTTCACCAGGCTTTGGAGCAGATCTGTAGCTGCTCTGTGAGGTCCTTTCCCATCAATTATAGATGATGCACATCACAGAATATACATTATTTCTAATCCCTTTTTCCCTCCATTTCTGAAATGTTGCTAAAGATGTGGAAAAAAAAAATAAGTAGATCAAGCAGTTTCATTGAACTGCTGTGTTCAAAAAGTAGAGCTCTCAGGGATTAATCCTGTTCTGAGAGGGACTGAACTGGTTGACCAAAACGTTTCTGGCTGCTCTGAGATTCTCAGGCCTCTGATTTCTCTGCAGCTGTCAGGCCTTCACCTAGAAGAAACTGATCCTAGAAGAAGAGATATCATCTTTCTGTCTGGCTCAGGGAAAATAATGGGCAAGAAACAGAGTCCCGCTCCTAGGAGGCAAGAAAACTTGGACTTTCTCTGAGTTGGCTTTCAAAGAGGTGCAAGTCAGTTCAACCTGCTCAGCAAAGGTATCTCCCATCCCCGCTGCACCATTTCAAAGAAGTGCATCTTTACCTTATTATATTATTAGAATCAATCAATGTTATTAATATTACATGTGGTCAATTCTGTAAATTCTTCATAGTTCTCCTCCCTGTCTGTTAACAGCAGGTACATTATACAGTATCTGGTTAGATTGGCCAACCAGGCTATCGATAGTCTTAATAAGCAATATCTATATTGTGACCTTTGCTCACAGAACTGAATCTCTCCTATAGGGCTGTCAGATTCCTTAAAGAAGTATTGATAAGCTAATTACGATATTGCTACCCGTAATTTTAGGTGTGATTTTCACTCACCCTCAAGCATATAGTAACCTAATACTTTTTTTCCCTGCTCCTAAAGCATTGGCCCCTTTACAATTGATCAAATAGTGAATTAGAGCATTATAGAGAGGAAACATAATCAGGGGATTTCTACAAGCACACTCTGATATATCTTTTGATCTTCTGACAACCTTCATCCCTCTGGATCCTAAGAAGGAAGCACTGTTTTATAGGGATATTATTAGGCTGATGCTGCTTTATACATCTACCTGCAAGAAGCTACCGAATCTGACAAAGATATTTGTGTGTGTTTGCAGTGAGTGATGCATATTATGTGATGCAAATCTATCCTTAGGGACTGAAAAAGAGAGGAACTACATGCAAATGTAAGTCTGCCCTTTCGATACATACATGCACACACAGTCTCTGTATATTATATACACAGGCATTTGAATTAGAAACAGGCCAAATATGCAGTCAGACTTCATCAGACTGACTCTGTCTGCAAAGCTCCATTTTTATTCTGTTTGAAGAAGCTTCATGTCCAGAGTTATCTGCCCCAGCACACTGTAAAGTCAGTCGGGTTGCCTCTAAAATATTTTGGAGACTCAAACACAATGTATGAATAAACCATAGATGGATTAATTAAGTGTGACTGTATCATTAAATTAGTATAATGAACAAACAGCTATGTATCATATTAAATTCTGCATATTATTCCAGGAATAGCCTGTTAAGTCACCTGCCACATTCACACAAGAATATGATCTTGGTACTGTCTTTTAGAAAGGATTTCTTTAGAGATCTATATCAGCCTGTCTGAACTGAATACCTGTTTACATTAATAAGCACATATAACAAATGGAAGAGAGAGTAGAATGTGATATACAAACATGACAGGCACATTTCTATCTCTGCATTTGCACTTTTTACATAAAAGTTTGTTCTTGGCTGCACCTTTTGTGCAAACTATGTCTTGTTACATTTTCTGGATTTGAATACAGGAATTACAGACCTCTACCACGTAGAGGAGAAAGAGTAGCCTGCATTACAAACTGTGTCTACACTGTATCTTGGACTATAAAACTTTAAGCAACTTTCCAGTAGCAAAATACTTTGAGAGACCTAATAGCAAAGGTTTCTGTCACTGGCAGCTATATAACTCTGGAGGTGTCAACATTGCTGACAACGCCAACAATGAAACAGTTAATGTTAAACAATGGTTGTCCGTGTTCAACAAAGGAGGGAGAAATAAACAGATAAGCATGAGGTAGATCGAAATCTGCATGCCTCATTGGCTGAGCTGTCGGATATTTCTAATGCATCTGAAGGGTTTGTTACTAAGAACCTGTTAAGTATCTTTAAACCTTTGATCTGTAGCCAGTCTTAACAAAGGTGACAATTAATTAAAGCAGAGCGCATTGCAATAAAGTTACATCGTGGTCAGTTTATATATACTGTCCAAAGCTGATGCACAGAAGTCACTGTCAATTAAAGTCTTCTTGGAGTCCAGTTCATTATCAATTTTTCCCCCTTGCCTTGATCAATATTTTTGGCTGCGTCTGCTTGACAAACTTAACACAATGTCTATATCTATATGTCTTGCCATTCATTTACATAGAATAGATGGCCCTATATGATTTATTTTTAGCTACTATGTATGGTCAGGCACTTTATTTGAGAGGTTTAGAGCTCTCATCCATCTTTATTTTAAGGAGCGACGATAATAAGCCCACTCTTCCTTCGAGGGGATGTCAGTTGGATATAATGAATGCACATTAAAAGCTGCATTCACCTGTGTGTGCATTCAGGCTATGGCTCACGGTGACAAAAGCAAACAAATGCAATATCTGTTGTGACATTCTGACTCCAGTCCACACCAGGAAATGCAGCACAGACAAAGCGATTGAATAGATTCTGCGATCCCCAAAATGCAATGATGCCTCCTGAGGAGTTACGGAGAGAGGCCGCTATAATATATACCCCAGCTCAGTCAGTGAAGCGACGGTGGAAGAAAAGACATAACTTTAACTCACCATGGTTATTATTTTTCCCCTTTTCCACTGCAGATTTTAATACATAAGGATCAGTCCGCCATGATAAACTCCGGCACCAGTCAAATGGGCATCGGTAGAGCAGTTAAGTGAGTGAGAAATCTGTCAGAGGTCAGGCTTTTGTCAGTTCCTCACCTTTGTTTTAGCTTTAGTTTTACTTACAGAAGGAAACCTAAGTTAAGGAACAAGCCAGCAGGTGCAGAAGCTAGCAGCATTAATTGCAAGTGTTGAGGTTTGCTATGTAAATCCACAATCTAGGATTTTAAAGGGAATGTGAAACATAAATAAGTGCAAGCCTGCACCAGCATTTCCAAATGTGAATTCATTAAACTGATGGCAATAATTTCACTGACTTCTGTTTAACAAGCAGGTAACAGACCTTTGCTCTTTAAGTAAAGACAAAGCTAGGATTAATGAAATGCCAGTCTATTTGATGAGGTCACTTAACACCTCACCTGCTTAGTGCAAACTCTTACAGGGCAGAAACCAGGTAGCACTTGGTGGACAGGTCATGTCGATCTCTGAAGCCCTCTGCTTTTAGGGAGTATTCTTTTAGGTCTCTAACCAACACTTATGTGAGTCTTTGGGCATCTGATGTTTTTTCTCTTTTTTAAATGCAGGTAAGTGGCCCAATAGTCTAGATCATCTCCCTCTTTTTCTCCCTTGGAACCATTCCTGCCTGTCGCATAAACCCGCCTCGGTTCACACTTGATTGACGGGAAGGACGGTAACAGCTCCTTTAGTGTCGTTATGGTCTGTCGGGTCAGTGCGGCTGGTATGCATGCTCACAGGGTATGCATGATAAAAAACACCCTGACATCTTGCTGAAAAATGTGGCTGTGTATTTCCAGCTCTTAAGGGTAGAGGAGGCCCTCCTCAGTCATCCAGACCCTTCTGCCCCTTGCTCTTGACCACCATGCATAGATAGGTCCTCTGCCCGCCCTCCTTGACAGGTGTAATTCACTTTTTGGTTGAGCACAAGACACTTTCCACAATCTCACTCACTCTTTACCCAGGCAAAATTTCTAGATATTCTCTGACAACTTTCTTCAAAAGACTATTCCATCAACTGCCTGGCTTTTGTTATAGTATTTAATTTGAATTCTCTGCTAAAGAAAGCCTTGTCTGTGGCATAGGCCACTGGACGATGCAGGGTGCAGGATCAGATGAAGCACACTTTTCACTCAAGGAGACAAGGATCTTCAATTTTCCCCCTTACTTTAATGCTGGTATTCCTGATCTTTTATGGCTGAATACAGGAAAAAGTGAAATAAAGCAGAAGTAAACTGTCCTCTGTTTACGTTGCTATAATTCAGAAATTAGTAGCTTCCTGATTCACCCTTAAATTAAAATCCTATTTTGGTCAAGTAAATACTATCAAGTTTGGTTTCTGTGGCTATAATTATTTTTCTTAAAAAAAAAAAAAAGAAGTACCTGTTTTTTCCTTCCCTAAAATGTCCAACGGCAATAGTATATGTTGATAGTGAGGGACAAACCCAATCGTAATCTGTTAATGCGTAGGAAATACATGTCCAGCCCGGAGAAAGGTAAGAGAAAACAAACGCTCTAGAAACAGAAACTTTAATCTCTTTCTTTCTTCCATGTTATGTAACTTTAAAGTCAATCCATTCTTATATGGATGATTAGTTGATGTGGTAGTGGGGCTCACTGAAGAACAGCTTTCAGTGCAAAACTTAACAACCAAGCGAGAGATCCCAGAAAATTGGAGTTTGTATTGGAAATGCTGACACAACCGTAACAACAGAATCATAACTGGCTGCAGCTGCTTTTAGAAACCAGAATCCATGTCCAGACCCTTGAAAAAAAGAGTTGACATATAGTGTTCTAATTTATGAAGCAATCTGGGCTATCTGTTTGACATTATCAAACACACATGCACGCTCATCTGTACGGGAGATTATAATGTACAGAGGGGTGCCTTTTTCCCCTCTCTTCCATCAAGCTATCCAATTGTCTTTTGATTGTTTTAAGGGGTTGTTCTTTAGACCTAAGGCATAAAGCCTCCACTGTTTCATTCCAGTTTATTTGTACATTTACCTCCCTAAAACTTGTTTGGTTTACTACCATCCTAAATGCTGTGTGTGTTGCTTTCAGCCAGGCAAACCTTATGTTTCAATTATGGAGGGGTTTATTCAGCACCTGTATTGCATTGTGCTTCTTTTCAACTAAATTTCCATTTCCCAAAGGCTATATAAATGAACATATATACATTTCTTTTTTTTTCTGTAGGTAAACACACACACACATAAATCTACACATTTCTACAAATATGCAAATGTATCATCTTAACTGAATGATCATTTTCATTACATTTTCAAATTTCTGAGATATTCAAAACCTTCATAAACATAGTTAGACATTCTGTGGTTTTAATTTTTCTATCACCTGTCTTCTTAATCAAACAGAACAGAATGTAATGAATGGAAGCCTTGTTTGCCTACCCCCAAGGTGTTTTAAATTTCAAAATTACTTATACTTTTGAGAAGTTAAAGTAGCAAAAGTCCGAAACTATTCTTTTCATACCACTGCATTTTTTTTCCTAGCTGTATTGAATTGAATTTATGGAGTGAGGTTTGAGTCCGGCAGTTACGCTATCCTCACCACGGGACGATGGTGCATTTCAGGGAGGTTTGGTGGGTCTCATGCTTTTGTTTCCTCACTAAATAAGGACGGAAAGAATGTTGTAGCTTCCAGGTCTATGGAAGACTCTTGCTTTCCCACTGCACTCTATCTCCACTCTTTAAGTGCACTCACCCGCGTGTGTTTCAGTAAATCTCAGTTAAGAGTGGAATGTTGATTTCTTCTGACTTCCTAAATAGAATATTATGGAGACCTGTGTGTTTTAAATTAAAACACATTCCAAGGCTTGGGTACAAGCAAGCTTAGACAGAAAAGGCTGTTTAAACCTACAGGGACAGTCCTATATTTAGATTACATTAATTCATAAATATTATACTAAATACCACTTAAATTGGCCTTAAATGACTTCAAAGATAATGCATTATAATATGGCTGTCCTGAGAGCACTAACCTTTATGTCTCCCAGTAACTCAGCCTTTAAGCATACTCCAATGCTAGATAAGAAGGGGGGAAGTTATGAATGAATGGCTTGCTAAATTGTTCAAGTATGATTAGTTAACTCGGTGTGTGTGTGTGCTTGTATGTGTGAGCGTGTGGGTGGGTCAGCTCAGCCCCAGTAGATTTCTACCCACGGATCTCAGCACGCAGCCTCTGCCCAACCCTAGAGAAAAGTACCACAGCGGGAGCCTATTCCTGCCCCATGTGGAGAAAAGCGAAGACAGGGGAAACATGCAGCAGCTATGCTCATGTCATGAGTGCTTGTTTCCTCAGGGATCTGGCAAGCCTTTCCCACCTTTCCTCACATGCTTCTTTCCCCAAACCCTTTTCTCTCTTTGCGTGTCTGCAAGAGAGTTGTGTTCCCTTGCCTTCTTCCTAGTATCTGGCCTGGTATCAGTTGGGACTGGTGGTGAGGGAACCTAGGACTTCAGTTTCCTTTTGTGATAGTTTATTTTTGGGAGAGGGAAGTAGTCATGTACTTTATTTCCAGGTTCCTAATTTTTTTCCTGTGATACATGAGCACCACACGAGGATCTCTTCATAACATTTTCAAGAATACACATCCCGTGCTCTCATTTCAATGATTTTACACCTGAATTTACTCTGGTTGCTACTTTTTTACTTTAAACTAATTAATGTATCTTCCGTCCTCCCAACATAAACCCATCTTCTCTCCCTTCACACCCAAGGTTTGCTCTCTGTACACTTAAATAAAATACAGCGCACTGTTAACCCTTCAGGGTATACCACTGCCACAGCTTCAACCCCTGGATTAGGAATGAAATAAACTCATAGTGATGAATCAATTAATGTATAATCATTATGTATTGCTTATGGAAAGCATCTTGCGGTTTTGTATTACCATCCTACCCCTGAGAGACAAGTTTTACTATCTTTATGCAATTCTTCACCTATGTCTACAAAAGAAAGCTAAAATAAGGAGATCTGAGTGAGTATTGTGCTTCACATGACTGCATTTAGAGAAGGGAAAAGGAAAAAAAAAATATTAAAAATGAAATAAAATAATAAAACAAAAAGCCAAACATAATCCTCATCCTTCAAAGCCCCATCATGCTTTTTGACTTAATAGTAATTAATCACTACTGGCAAGAAAGTAATTTTTTTCCAGGTAGCCAGAGGCACATTTTTATCAGGATTAGCTAATAAATCAGCGGCATCGGTAGAAAGGAGTTCAAACTCTTCTCGGATGTACTAAATAAAACTGATCTCTGAAGCGCTGGCAACTCAGTGTCTATTGAAGCTTCACTCAAATCCTAGCCTGCAAAATAACAATCATCATCATCATTTTTCCTTCTAAAGTCCAAAACTTCTAGGAGGTTTTAAATGACTGTTTCTTTCAAGATGAACTCATGCAATTTGGTTTGATGAGGTGACAAGATTTCCCACCTGGCTTTTTTCCTAGGTTGCAGCTTCAGAACAGAAATGAAATGAAGGGAAATGAAGTTAGTATCTTGCTTAATTCAGGAATATGTGATAAACACATCCAAGCAAGATAAATGATCCCTCTCTCTCCCTCCCTCCCTCCTCCCCTTCCTGAGTTAGTCTCTGTGAATACAGGCATGCAGTAACAGAAAACCTGAACTGAAAGCGGAAGAATTCACATCTATGAAACAGAAATTAAAGTTAATGTATAGATTGATTAATTACAGGTTTAAGGTAGAACGCAACAAAAGAAAAAAATATCGACAAATCAAAATAACCTCCCACCATCACAAAACTATTTTATCAAGACATTAGCCCAAAGATTTCCTCTACACTATGATGAGTGATTCTCTTCAGTGTAGCTTTTGCTGCTGTTATTTTTTATTTGCAGAAATCTTAGATAATTTTTGCAAACACATGCGCGCATACATGAGCTCAGTGGCTACTCTCACTATTCCTCATCTATTAGATGAAACCTCCCGGGACCTTTCCTTCGCTGTGTTTCTTACTATTATTTTTATTGTTATTACTAATAATTATTATAGTACGGATGTGATATTTAAATGATGCCCATCAGACCTTGATGTGGCTTATAGAAAGATAGTCTGAAAGGAAAGCAAGGTTTGAAAGAGCCACACTGACCATCATAAATAAGAGAAGGGTGTTTGTAGCGACCGGCAGAAAAGCAAGGAAGAAATATCCTATAACTTGAACTGAGTCCCTGGTCCCTGAGCCCTGAACATTTTCTGTAGCCTGTGTAAAACTGATACTTTGCACTGTCAGGGCATATTTTCATTCGCATTTCCTGAGGGTGGAACAGAGGAGAGGAGTGAGTGGGAAGAGGAAAGAGATGCTTACTAAACATGTCGTTAAGTTCAAGATTTACAACTTGCCAAGACATCTGGAAAGCTGGGAAGCCCGTAATGCCGTTACCAGTGACTCTCGCTGTCAGGAATCCACCAAGCTGGAGTAGACACTGTTACCAAGCCTCTCTCTCCTGTAACAAATATAACTTCCACACCCCTGTAGCCCCCTGCAAAACCTTTTCTCTTTCTGCACTGAATCTGGAGTCACACCCCAATCGCTTCTAATCTGATTGTTATCTTTTCTTGTCTTTTGTTGATAACTACACATCTAACGAAATAAACACAGACACACACAAACATATATAGAGAACCTGAGTTAATAAAGTGACTCACTTCACTCTTGAGTTTCTCCTGCTTGTAAGCTGGGCTACCGTGCAAATTATCTTCAACTTCTTCAAGTCTTACTTTCCCACCCAAAGATCCAAGTATCTCTCTCCCACTACACACACCCTCCCCCACCCCCAAAACATAACATCATCTAATCTTAAATGCACCTCTGGAGAGCCTAAGCTAAGCAGGGAAAGGAGCGGGCACAGTTAGAGCGAGCGAGGCATCGCATGGGGAGTATGTCTCCACTGCCTTTAAAGAAAATCTAAAAAGTTCCTGGGATGGACTTTGGGCACATTAAAGTAATGCTTGGAATATGCCTGCTCAGAGACTTCTCCCCTCTGGAAGTAAACTACCATCTATCCCTCCTGGCTCACCCTATCCAACACACACGCACACACACATCATGATTTTTGTACACCCCCACACACCCCTCACCCTGCTTAAGATAGGCTTTTTTATTGTTGTTTATATCCCTGTTCCCACTCTGAACAAAATAAAAAATTAAATACCCACTCCCTGGACCAACTCACTCTCATCTGTCTCGGACTTTGGAGCAGACTGCAAATAATAACTCTTACAGAAGTAAAAAATAAAATAATTAAAAAAAAAAAAAAAAGAGAGAAAAGAAAGAAAAAGAAAAGGCGCCGGTGTCAGATCGACAACAGTTGTAAAATAGGGGCTTCCCAGCTCGGCACCAAGACATGGACAGACGGACGGACAGACACACACCCCTGGGTGGGAAATGTGCGGCTCCCCGGGAGGCAAAAGCAGCCCGCCGCTGGTTTCAGCACCACGGCCGGAGGACAGCTCCCCGCCGGCCCCGCCGGCGCTCGGGCGCTCGCCCCGGCGCCCGCAAGTGGCTTTGCCTGACCCCCCAAAAAATGGAAAGAGGGGAAAGACACAAAAATACTAATAAATAAACCAAATGGACCTGAATCCCTTCTCCCTGCTTCTCTTTCTCTTTTCTTTTTCCAGGAGGGTCTATTATTTCTTTCCCTGCCCCCCCAGACTGCCGCCTCCGGGCCAACCAAAAATTAAATAAAATTAAATGAAATCGAAAGGAAAGAGAGGAAAAGAGATCCAGAGAGGGAGCGGGAGCCTGCCTTCCTTTCCTGATCTCTCCCGGGAAAGTTCAGGAGGTAACTCACCTTTGTGCATGCCAGTGAACCTGTCCTTCAGCACCGTCAGTTCATAGATCTTCCCGAACTCCTCGAAGAGCGGTTTGAGGTCTTTCTCGTCCAGGTTACGGGGGATCTGCCCAATAAAGAGCTTAATGGCATCGTGGTCCTTCATTGGGATGGTGGATGGGTTTCCGGGACTATGGTTTAATCCGTTCATATGCCCGTTGGTGCTGGGGTTGCTGTGATTGCTACTCAGGCTGGTATTGTCTGGTTGTCCGTTTGCTAACGTGGCCATCTTTATATACATAGAGAAAATCTTCTTTCCTTTTTTTCACCCTCTTCTTTTCTCTCTCCCTCCCTCTCTCCCTCTCTCTCTCTCTCTCTCTCTCCCTCTCCCTCGCTCTCTCTCTCCCTCTCCCTCTTTCACACACACACACACACACTCTCTCTCTCACACACACACTCCTCCCTCTCTGTCTCTCTCTCTCTCTCTCTCTGGGTCTGATCTGATTTTTTTTTTACATTGAAGATCTGTGTCCTTTCCGTTTAAACAGGCTGGATCGGTTCAAATTCCCAGCCAGACTAGGGGGTGGGGTGTGAGTGTGTGGATGTGTGTGTGTGCGGGGAAGGGAGGCTGGGGGTGGGGGATTGCTTTTGCCTCTACTCTGGCTAAACCCCCTCCTCCCAACCAACCACCCCCCGTCTATCTGCCCGGGAGAAGCTTAATGGTATCTTCCAACACAGCCCCTGGCTATAAATAGCACTAGGCGCATGGCTCTTGGAGAGACAGTCAATTTCTATTGTGCCAAGTGAGCAAAGGGGAACGGTTGCGTTTTTAGGACCAATGATGATGATTTTTTTTCTTTTTTTTTTCTTTGCAAGTCCTCCGATCAATCGCTGTCATTATAATTTCAGTTATCATCGGGAAAAATGCCTTTTTTTCCTTTTTTTTCTTTTTCTTTTTTTTTCTTTTTATTTGAGAGAGGAGGAAAAAGCAAACCCAAGGTGTTCTGACTTTCTTCCTATTATGACGATGTTTCTTATTTATCATTTACTCTTATTATGATTTCGCAATTGATAATAAAAGCAGTACAGATACGGACGAATCCTCGGGCTCAGAGGTTGCTTTTACTGTTGTTGTTGTGGTTGTGATGTTACAAGCTCTCTTTACTATATCTGTTCGTCTTACATCTAAAAAAAAAAAATGCATGCTCTTTAAGCTCTTTTCTTAAAAACAAACAAACAAACAAACAAACCGTTGCTGATGATGACATCAATCTAGGTTAGGCGTAAACTGTATTATTATAGCTCTTTGGAGGGAGACAAAAAACTACCAAGATGACTATTGTTAATTTTCATGCTGCTGATATTTATTTTACGTACATTCAGTGCGGGCGTTATCTCCTATACTAGCTGCATGTGGGGTGGTGTGTGTATTGGAAAGGGATTGATTAGATAAGATTTTCTTGCCCGACTTTCAAGACATCAGGATATTCTGTCTCTCTCTGATGGAAACATAAATCGTATTTTGTAGTCATCAGGGATCGGGAGTTGCTTGTCCGAACAATGCTCTCTAGACAAAGTGTACTGTATGGTGGAAATGAAATCAGCTCTCCTTTCTTAGCATCTGGGGATAGGGAGGGCAGGGAGGCTCGGATTAAGGACACAACTCCCCCTTGTCCCCCAAATAATAACAGTAATCCGGACAGTAACAAAACAAGACTCTGCGTGTGCTCGGAGCAATTTCCCCCCCTTTATTTATTTATTTCTTTTTCTTTTAATTCCTCTTTCCCCCTTTTCCCGTGCAAGCTGTGTGGGGATGGAGCTCGGAGAAACACCAGTGGGCGAGCTCGAAGAACCCTGCGAGTTACCTGGTCTAAATCGCCTCCCCCTCTCCCTCCTGCTCCCGGTCAGGCTGCAGCCGCACGGCACCCGATGGTCTTCCCTTCCCAGTGGGTGCTCGCAGATTCCCCCTCCGAGCCGCTTTCCCCTCACTCCTCCGGCACGGCGGGGGCTCACGGCCATTGTTCCCTCCGCCGCCGGCTGCTCCCCGCGGCGGAGGCGGCTCCGGGATGGAGTGGGAGGGGGTGGGAGAGGGCGCGCTGGGAGCGGGACACCCCTCACACACACACTTTCCCCCATCCGAGAGCCAGGCAGGGCTCCGGTAACACGTGTGGCAATAAAGGAAAGGGTAACTGTGGAGGGATGAGGTTCTTGTTTTAAATTTGCAATGGTCCTGCATGTTTTATTGACCGAAATTTATTTCTGTTTAAAAACAAACAAACAAACTAAAAAAATGAAACCACGATACCTTTGAAACAGTTCTTACTTTATTTGTCTTTCGGCTTAATAACAGAGTAGCGAGGCAGCGTCCTGTCCCACTCCGCCCCCGTCCCCCGTCCCTCCCCCTTTTAAAAAATAGAAATAATTGTTAAATAAACAACCCAGTGCAGATGGCTCATCTGTTACAACTACTCCTGTGCCTGCGAATCCGCCCGTGCCTTGACCAAGGCAGGAGAGGGGCCTGATCCGGAGAGGACAGGGGTGGTCCGGGACAGGGTGCGTCAGGGCTACGTCCCTCCCCTGGGACACCGACGGGCCCCGACGGGGAAGGAGAGAAGAGGGGGAAAAGAGGGGCCTGGATCGCCTCCCCCCCCACCCCCCTCCCTTTCCTCCCGAGTCCGAATCTGGGGTTGACACTCGAGCAGAGCCCCCAGCAGTCCTCGCTGCCTTTTACGGCTCTTTAAATATCTTTCGCCACTAATGGGAAGGCAGCTGCCGGCAGACGCCTGATGCCGGGCTGGTGGCAGGCACCGCGCATTGTCTGCTGTCTGACCAGGCGTGCTATTTATTTGGGTCGAAGGAAGAGGGGGGAGTCTTGTCTGTCTTTCCTTTCCTGGAACATAGTTAAAACGTTTAAAGGCTAAAGACACGGAGATCTTGACAGCCCAGAAGCCGCATGGAGGGTAAAACAACCCCTCTCCCAAATTCCCAGCCCCAAGACTCACCTGCTTTCAAGTCCTGTCTTGTGTCTTGAACTGTGATAAGAAAATGACAACAACAAAACCCACATTAAACGAAATCTTCCAGCACCTCCCCTTCCTACCTTTAACTGTGACACTGAAAATTTTAATATCCACTCTTTCTGTACCTTAAAACTGCACCAGTGATAGAGCTGGGATGGCTCACTGAAAGAAAACATAAATTTGTTAGAGCTTTTTTCAAAGAAGGAATATCTACTACAGTGAAAAGTGAAACAGCACCCGGAGCTGATCCACTCGGGGAATAGCTCTGTTAACACCTTGTCCACAAGCAGGCCACTCTGCCTGTAATCACGGCTTATCCTAAATGAAAGTCAACTAAAAGAACAGGGCAGTGAAAAGAGTTGGCTTTTGCTCAGCGAGGGGGTCCCTTTTACCACAATCTGTCTGTTTTTAAAAACTTTGGGCTGGTCCACGCCCTGTTTTCCTGGAGCCATAAGTATAGTCATTTAGAAATGGATGCTGTTCAAGTACAGCCCCCTGGTGCACAGGCACAGCTGTGAGGGGTGGCAGGATGAAATAATACGGACACAAATATTGCTACAAGGATGAACACAGCTGCTGCTGGGGATGGAAATAAGCTATACCCCATAAGCACCTTTACACATGTACGAGGGGCTGGACTGGATTTTAAACAGATACAGGCAAAGGAGGAGTGAAATTATTATCTATAAACCAGCTCTTGCTGAACAGTTCCCAAGTGAGAAATGTTCCCAGTGTAATCACAGTGGGTCCAGTTCAGTAGCAGGGGAGTCCACGGGAATTTTTTAAGAATTGGGTCTTTTGTAACATGGTCCAGCTTCTTCCAGAGAGGAAAAATTATTTATCCACTTGGAAATGAATTAAGCACTTGAATATTTTTTCCTTTTTTCTTTCCCCCCTCCCCCTAAAAAATTGTATACGTGCCAGAAAAAAGCAATCCCCTCCTGAGTCCATTTACAACATCATTTGCTCCTGTTCCTCACTCTGAGTAGTGCCTTTTCTTGGGGAACACGAATGCTATTTATTTTGGGGTAGATTGCCAGCAATTTATACCTCCTCGGAAGAAATGCTACCCCAAACTGGCACAGCTGGAACAAGGCACTGACATCGTTAGACGGGATGCAGCAGGATCAGCCACAGGTAATGCACACCTCGTGTGTAAAAAGGTTTGCAGACCAGATTTTCGCTTTTAATGTGCCTTTCAAAGGGCTTGATTGATTGCTGTTAATCCTGTGAACAACTTCGGTGTTGTTAACAGGACTACCCGCATTAGTAAAGGTACTCTGAGTGCATTAGTATGCTCCTCGTCCCCATGACGTCAGGAGACAGCATTCCAATGACTTCCAGGAGGGCTGGATCAGGCCCTTGCTAGCAGCAAGTTTTTAACGAATATCGTTTTTTGCAGGGAAGAGGGGCATAGTGATGCATCAGTCCTGACTATCTTTATTCTCCAGGAAACGAGCAAGTGAAGAAGAAAGGCCAAAAGGTTGCTGGAGGGGGATTCTTCTGCTGAACTTCAAACCTCTGGGCCCAGAGCACACAGAATCATTGAGTGCTGAAGGGTATAAAATAAATTGCAGACAAATTTTGTCCCAAATAAATAAACAACATGCATGAATTTTGTTTTAAAATAGTGATTTATCCTTCTTTAGATTTAGATAATCGTATCAGACTGCATACTCCTGGACTTTCTTCTAGCTTCTTTTATGGATATTTTTGCAAATAAAGCATGAGAGCATTAGCAACAAAGATGTTATCTCACGTCTCAGATATGGCACACAGCTACTGTTAAAGGGCCCGATCCTGCCAAATTCCTCTAACTCAGTTGGGATTGTTTCCTGCAGCTTGTTAGTCTATGTAATCAAACAAAATATTTGAGAGCTGCATGTGAGCTTCTAATACATCTAACAAAAAGAGAGAGACCAACTGCTAAACTTTGAGTGAGAATCCAAGCATCAGGGAATGGGCTTGATCCTGAAAACCTTAATCTGCATTGTTATTAATCAATCTGCTGGGGTCAGAGGGATTATTCATCTGAGGAAGGATTACTCATGTGAACATTTGCAAGATTGGTCCCTGAATTAATGCATGAATCAGTGTGGGCTGTATTCTTTTTTCTTTTTTTTTTTCCCCTTTTTGTTTTTTTTTTTTATTCCTCCTCTGCCTTAGTTAGAATCAAAAGGGTTGATTGAGAAGAGAAATTAAAAACTACTTGCATCCGAAGGAGCTTAGTACAGGATTGTAGTCAATGTAAGCAACAAAAGGTATCTCTGTAATAAAAACAGAGCTGTGTTTATGGAGGCATTTTGTTATTAAAGTGGCACCAGTGAGTTTCAGGTGATAAAGTGCAGGCTGCATAGAAAATGGGGGTTAATAGAGGACAGGAAAACAGAAGGCATCATGTATATGTGTGTCTGCATGTGTATTTAGACATAGGCTTTGTTTAGACACATACATCCACGTCATTACTTTCCACCCAATGGATTCTACTATCTAAACAGAACTCTTCAGAATATTCCTATTACCCATGTTGTGAACACTGTAAACATGTTGTATCAGTCCTTTGAAAAGAATATTGAGTTTATTATCTCCCCATCCCTTTTCCATAATATGTATGTCCCTGTACATAATGAGTGATGAAAGCAGGCAAGCTTGTATTGTAGGGACAATAATGGTTCATGTTAATATGGTCCTTTTCATCATCAAATCATCATGCAATCATTAACAAATTAATGCTCACAGTGCCCCTGTGATGAAGGGAGATTTCAGTTTAATAGGATCTAGTAGCCCCACCAATTACAAAGGTTGCCTGAGACTTCCTATCATAAAATCCTCTTCAGCTTTGAGAAACTGCACGTTTTAGCTGAAACTCTTAAGTTAGGTGCCTATGTTCAGTTCAAATTCATTACTTATTTTTGGAAAATTTCAACTGGAGCTATTTGTCTGTCCCTGAGAACAAACTGGAGGAGAACTGGGTTGGTTTGAACTGAGGCAAACGAGATGCTTTGTAAAGCTCTCCTGTCCCCATGCTTTACAACATGATACTAAGAGCTGACAGGAGGCAAAGCACTTTCTCAAGTCTTTTTGCTATATTGGGCAAAATCTGCCCCAAAGTGGCCAATTAAAAGCCTTGGGAAAATGGTAGTTTTCACACACTCACTAGAGATGCAGATTTCTGAAGCCACACTCCCCAGTGAGTCAGGTGAAGAGTTATTCTTGTCATTGTATCACTGTCCTGGGACAAGCTAGGAAAAATTAAGAGTCTGGATATCTGAGACAAAAGACGTGAGTCTATCTTGTCTGTGCTTTCTGGGACTGAAGGAAATCCAACAGCAAGAGCAGAAACTGAAAAGAAATAGCAGAAGTGAATTCAGGAAAGCTGGAAAGACAAAGGAGGTTGGAGTACACTGGGAGGAGTGAGAAGTGATGCAAGTGGGGACGGACAGATTATCTCTACTAGCAAATGAACCAGGACTAGAGCTCAAGTTTTAGAAATTGATTGATTACCTTAATCTTAACTACCTCAACCACAGTCTTTGGCAGAGATTTGACTCACATCATTCTCCTTTTGGGTGCAATTTGCAGGTCACCATGGACCAGCAATGTTTCCAATAGGCACTATGGAGCAGGACGATGTGTTTTTTAGGAAAAGAGAGTTTATAGCTGTAGAGGTATGTGGTGCCACGCCATTTGGATCCAGGGTTAAAAAATTATCCAGTTATTTGTTTGCACTGACCCAGTTAGCTATGGAGAGCTTGAGAGGTTGTTCTGCAGTCTGCTTCTCAGTAGGAAGAACCTGGGAAAATGGAGATAAATAGGAGAGATGATAAATGTAATAGGGAACTGTCTGTGGCAGAATAACAGGGAAAAGGGAGGGATTAATATACAGAATGCAAGGTAAGAAAATATCAGAAAATAAACTGTAGGAAAGCATAGAGAATCTGAGAGCTCATGGGGCTGCTAAATTCAGGGATAGGGTGCTGCAAAGATGAGGCTGGAAAAAGAGACAGACAGGGAAAGAGCCAAAAAGTGAAACTAGATGCACTGCTGTGACTGGGAGGGTGAAAACAGAGTCAGAAGGGATGGATATGAGATAAGAATGAATTAAAAGGACAAGAAGATCTTGCTGGAGGAGAATATTTGCCTTGAAATGCCCAGTCTCCCCTGTACTTGAAATGGGAGGCAGAATCTTCGGTCCTCTGCAGTCAACAAACGGCACTGCACATGCCATCTACTCTGTGAGTGATCATGTAATTAAAGGCTGAATTAGAATGCATCTGTACAACAAAGGAAAATCCAGGTTGTGCACGTAACCTCAATTCTGGGGGCTCTTAATATTTAAGTGCCTGTCTTTGCAACCAGAATAATTTTCTTGTAATTAGGACTCTGTGTGTGTTTGTATGTGTGTATGTGTGTGTGTGTGAACGTGTGCTCACATATCTGCACATGTGTGTTCACAATTATATTTATGAATTAAGATGACGAACATGAGGCAAAAAAGCTGTAAGGAAAAAAATTAACCTTTTTTTTCCTTTTATTTTCCAGATTGGGTTTCTTTGTGATGGGTTTTTTGTTTCCTTGTGATTTTTTTTTTTCCTTTCCAATTTGAAGTTTGGGGACTTCTAGTTAATTTAGGTTAAAGATGAATTTTAAGCTAGCTTTTTGGGAGTGTTGTCCTCCCAGAACTGCAGCCACAGTCAGTACATATCCTTGAAAATGAAGTTTAACTCTGAAAAGTACTTTAAACAACTTATTCATATTTGGGTATCCAGCTGCTTGCTGAACTTCAGAGAGAACCCCTAAGTGTGTGATGTTAGCATCCAAAATCAGTGTTCACGTTTGGAATGGCGTTTACAACCTCAAGTGAAACACTAATGAAGTCAGTGCTCAAATTCAGAATATTCTGATATCCTGTGACCTGTGTGACTTCTGAAGCTGTGACCAGTCTTGTTTTGAACAATATGTCTTGTAGGTAGTTTCAATATTGGATTTGTATGCATGAATGAACACTTGTTTTACAAAACCCACTCTTGCTCTTATTTTATTGTCCAAATAGCCAGAGAGAATGTCAGTTGGGGTCCAGCATCAATGCTGCTGATTTCATGTACATCATTCTATTGCAGATGCATGGCAGGTGATCCAGTGTTGACAGAATGTCTGTTTGAGGAGGGATATGTATTCACATGTATGTGTGCATCTACACATACACATCTATGGAAATGCTGTAGACAGAGGAGGAGGGTACTTGTAGCCAATTGTGCAAAAATGTTCCTCATCATCTTTCTGTTAGAATTTCATAGTAACCTTAAAGAGAATATTTTTATGTCATATTTTGCATTACCTCTTTCTATCTGTCTGTCTCTCTGCCTGTTTCTCTATTTATCTATGTATCTATCATCTATCTATCTATCTATCTACCAATCTATCAGTTCTTTGCTGTCTGATAAATATCTCTACCTGTATTATTTGTTACCGATGTCGCAAATATGCTCAATTTCCCTAATGGTCAATTTTCTAAATCCATCCCAGAATTTATGAATGTAATAAACTTTAGATCTGGTCTTATACCTTTTTAGGCTTCTATTTCTTATTATTTTGTCTGTTTCTGTCCAGAATAGTAAATCACTTGTCTTCTAAAAGCCAGTCATGCAGATGGAGGCTGTAAAAGAAATAAGCAAGGAGATACAAACTGTCTAGGGCTTCTGCAGCAAGGGGAGAGACTGCTCACTGTTCTAGTTAACTGTTTAGCCAGCCCATCATTAATAAGCTTATGAAACAAACACAAGACATCATCTGGCTACTGTGTGTGCACACAGGTGTGTATTCTCTAGGAAGGCATAGACTCTTGGTCACTTCAAAATTACATTTCCACCTGGGAGCTGTTTTATTCTCAGACACCCTTCCAGCATCTCAAGAAAACTGCACATTGCGTGTACCTCCCTGTGATCTTTAAGTAATAGTTACAGTACAAGTGACAGCATAATACAAAGATTCAGACTCCATTTGTTCCATTGACTGCAACAGGAGGGTGAAGAGGTCTTTTCCTATGTTTCCAGCCAGTGGATTGTACTGGTCCTGAAATTAGAACAGGCAATTTTTCATCCTTTGTGCTTTCTGCATGAATCCATTTAATTTTGGAGCCCTGGTTACCTCTGTAGTTGATGCTGAAAGATAGGTGTTATTGAGGGCTGTTCACCCCTCCAGATCTTTAGGTGGATAGGAAATGGTAGACTTGAATTTAAAAACCAGAAATGCCAAATCTCTAGGAGGCAGCAGAGGAGAAAAATACTTAAAGAAGGTCAAGACTGGAAGAGAAGGAGAGAGAGAAATCAAGAGGGGATGCAGAGGTGAAAAGAAAACTGTAACTCAAAGGTAAAACAGGAAACAGCAAAAGAACTTCAGCCTTCTGGAAGAACTAGGAGAATCTTGATGAGAAAATGAGTTGGGATAAGAAATCCAGGGGTTATCAGAGAAGAATTAAATAGATTAGAAAACTGAGACCTTTCTGAGGAAAATCTTAAGGAAATTAGATGCAACAGCTTTGAGGCGTAAGGCATAAAGTCAAAGAGGTTGAGTATGATGAGAAATGGCAAAAAAGGTATAGGCTTTTCCAGAGCCCATCATGTAATAAGAGACCTCTGAATCTTACGACACTTTCATAGTCTTCAAATTTGTCTAGGAGACTGATAAAAGGTTCCAGCTCCACCCATAGTGGCTCTTCATGGAAACCTTCTATCACTGTCAGCTACCATGTTGTGACAGGAAATAATGCAATGAGTGTAACACTGTCATGACCTTTGTGAATATTTCTAGACCATAAAAAAGGACATAAGATGAACAGAGAAATTTGTACATGCATTTACTTCCATATTTTAACACTGAAACAGGGTAGACCAATACTTGTTTCACATCCAGTTTTTTTGTGTGAAATCATGAGGCAAGTTTAGTTTGAATTTTAATCTTCCTCCCACTGGTCTGGACTGGAAGATCTCCCATTAATACAAAAAAGTCATCTCAAGCATGTGGATGAAGTCAAATGAAATACTGGTATCCAAAGCACTATCAGTTTAAGACTCAGAGTCCAAACAGGTTACTGTGCTATAGTTTTACTTCCATTTGTTGGCTCATGTTGTGCTTCTGCTGCTGCACAGCCAGAGAGGCACTAGGAAGAGATCTAGGAGAGCCCTGCTAAGCCTCAGACTGACACAATCAGATCTTGCTTTCCAAGGACAATTGATTTTAAAAAGAAAAGACCTGGTCTTCTTCCCAGTTTGTGTAAAGAAAAGGAAATGCTCTATTTCTTGTTGGTTTTAACTGCAGAAAAAATCTAACTGACTGATCAAAGAGGTGCATGATGCCAATTTGCTTGCAACACAACTTGAACAGAGCCAAGATCCCTGAGTGGGACATGAAGGTAAGGCTGTTCCATTCTTTCATCACAGAGAGAAACACATAGCAAATGGCAGACATGTGTGTTTTTACTATTGCCTGTGAAATCAGTGAGGAGAGAGGCTTAGCAATGCACCTGAGAAAAAAATCCATTCCCTTGAAATTCCGGAATCAGGCCATGGGGAAATCAGATAGCTTAGACTTTACATGACTGCAAAACATTATGTAATGAGATAACAGCCCTGCACATATTAACATATTGAGTAGCTTTGAGGTTCAGTTGTTATGAAATGGAACATTTTCAATAAAGAGATGTCTATCTCTAGGTGATCTTTTTTCCATCCACACAGTTGAATTGGTTGAACTTCTGTAACTCCATTTGTCTTGTGAGTCTCAGGCATGAGCAAGCTTGTCCTACTAACAGGTGGTCCAGTTAAACTGTAAAAGCCTGAAAGATTGGTTGTCTTTCACAGCCATTTCAAATGATCAAACTAAGGCAAGAACCTGGTGGTGGCTTGTGATTTTCTATTATAGAAAGTAGACTTGACTGGGTTTCAGAACACATAGGATTTTGTACTTAAGATATAGGTACAGTTTTTGTTGACTATATTCTGCAAGGAATTTGCTCCTGAAGGGTGGTACTGTTGCTCAAAGGCTATCAGTTTGCTCTGTCTTTGCTTCTCTTGAGCTTTACAGGAAACCTAGATCAGGTTTCATAACCCATCCCAGAAAACCTCAGCTTTTTAATCTGAAAGCAAGAGTTTTTTCAAGGAAATGTGAATTATTTCTCAGTGACTGGTATAATATCTTCATCTATATTGCTTAAGGATCTGCTCTTTAATGCCAAACAACTCAATATGAAATCTTGCTGTTGTTCAATTCCTTTATTCTATTTTTAAGAAAATAGGTTCTGTGTGGGAAGAAAACCTCTGCACATAAAATCCAAAGCCACCCTAGACCCCACCAGGCACCTTAGTTTCAAAACACTAAGATGTTTCTAAGTATTGAAAGTTGAAAGATATTTTTTATTATTACCTCCCAACTATACACTTTAAATATATCAGCATGCATTTTAAAATAAATTTTTAGAGCTGATATATCCCTTTCCCCTTCTTTCAAACAACTTAACTTTGTCAGCAGCAGATTATATACCAAAACATCCAGTTATCATATCTCATTGATTTTGCTATACTTGCCACAGAGCGCATTGAAGGTTTAAAAGTCAGAGCTTAATAATGTAAGGTGAACTCGGGAGGGTAACGTGCCTTCTGACAAACCAGTTGAACAATCTCAACAGGCACCTTGACACCGACCTTAGCATTCTGAGATGTTTCTACCACAAATAGCTTTCAATGGTTTTAATTTCTACTGTGATATCAGTAGGATCATATTCTTGTGTAAACTGGAATACATTCTGTTATCAATGGATTTGGATGTGATTTGAGGCCAGGCTGAGCAGTATTAGTTCCCAAACTTAACTGAGTATAGAACAGCTTGTAGATTCAATAGTGTTTTAGTGTCCCTGAGCTCATATGAGGATGAGATTCAGGATCATATCAAGGTTCCTGTGCCATGGTTTCCATGGAAAGAAAAGTCAGGCATTCAGTCTGAGTGGGAACTACTGTGTGCTTTTTTTCAGATTCCTCTAGTTTGGGCGATCAGGACATCAGAACAATGATGATTTAATAACAAAAAATTATTTGATAGTTAGTTTGAACACAGTCTTTATATGTGTTGGCCAAATCTGAACCCTAAAGTAGACTTCCCCACGTTTGCATTGTAGTGGAAATGAGGAATGTGAATGATAAGAACTGAATTTCATTCCTGAGTCTAGTGCTGCTCTCAGTAGGGACATCATGTATCTGTGCTGACCTCCCATTTCACATTTACACTGAGTAATAAAGAGTCATTCTGGGTCTTTAATACCGATGAGTTTAGATTTTGGCTTATATAAGACCCCAGAAAACAGGAAGTGAACTTCCAATTGAATCTCTGGATGACATTTTTATTCCTGAGTAGTCAAAATTAGCTAGTGGAGATGCTTTTGTCTGTTTAACAAACACAGAGTATAAGATGTCAAGACTTACAACTAATCACTAACTCAAGTGAATTTCTAAAACTATATGAGAAATTTTCAGCCCTAAGTTCATAAATGGTCCATGAGTGCACAGAAGAAAGGTTACTGTGATGTGTACACGACACATATGACATATAGCAGTTTCCTTGGACACAATGATTTCCTGGAATGCAATTTGTGTGGTGATGGACTGAAGTGCCCAGGAATTGTAGCAACAATGAAATACCCTTTTGCAGTACAACTTGATGCTTGTATATACAATGAATGCAAAGTGCTGAATGTAAGGCTGTTGTTGGCCTTTATCCAGTTTTCTGATTGAAGAACAGCCTGGAATCCAATACACACTCAATCAGCCAAGGTTCAAAATGGACCAAAAGAAAAAAAGGCCAATGCAGTCAGAAATACAGTGTCGAATGTAAGGACTTGAACATGGTAATAGCAGGGATTTGTAAAGAGGATGGAAGATATGATACTCTTAAAACAATTCTCTCCGAGGCTATCCAGGGACAAGTTCAGCATCCTTTGGCATCAAGGAAACAGGTGAATATAGAGTTAATAACATTCCTAAGGCCAGCATTCTCCTGCTGAAACAGATTCTAATATAGAAGGCTACATGTGAGCTATTTTTTGTGCCTACAATGACTGCTGTGTTTGCCTCCACTCCCGGCATCACTCTCATTGTACTGTATGTAAAGCACTTTGGGACACATTGGCTGTGAAAGGAAGTTCAATTTGTGAAACTAAATTCTATTCTACCCTTAGTCACTGCACACTGAGCTGGGTCAGCTCTGCATTCATTTCACCTCTTTCTTTTTTTCTGGAATTTACAGCTCCTGCCTGCCTTCGGTGTTACTGAGGAAGTACACACATGATTTTATAAAAGTCATACAGATACTATGTTTTTATGTGTAAAAATATATACATGCTTACACATACACACAGACAGATTCTGTAGAAATGACTCATAACGAAAAGTAAGAGGCAAGGGGAAAAAAAATCAGTTCATGCCTTTCTTTGCTTGAAATTTTCTATTGCTTTTCTGCTGAATGATGTTCCTGTACTGTCTACATAATGAGTACTCTCTTTCTTCAGATAATTAAAGAGATGCTGCCCATATCCAGCTAAAATTATATATTTATACACGGAGACCTTCTATTAATAAACATGTGAGATTGTTACAACTGAACAAAACCTCACAAGTCTTCATTATTTCCCCTGTCTTGGGCTTTTTATTACCCTTCTCTTTATGCTTTTGGCACTGCTGAGAGATGCCAGAGAAACAGTCAGTAAAAGGACAAGGCAATACAGCCTGTTGTCTCACACCTGGAGTCTGATGATTTGAACTGACTCCTTGGTTCTGATGTCTGGTATATCTATGGGCCACTTCATGTTTCATGAACTCTAAAATGGGAATGATATTATTTCCCCCTTATCTCTTATACAGAGAGTCTCTCAAGGAAACTCAATTGAAAACCATTGTCTTTTTCAAAGCCAAATACTCGCCCATGGACTATCACTGATTGGCTCCACACTGTGACCCTATGACCCCCACACAGAGTATGAAAAATCTCCCTTTGGATCTAATAGCCCAGTTTTGTGGTCTTGTATTAAAACAAAAGGAAGTTATAGGATATCAACAGATGCACATAGGAAAAAAAAAAACAAACCCACAATCAACCACCAAAATGCAAAGCAAAAAACCTGAATTGCATGAACTTGAAGAAGATCTTGAAGAAATTTGATGGCTGAGGAGGTATCTGCTGATAGTTTTGTTTGGTTTTTTTTTCTTTATCAATATGACTGGATTAATGAAAAGATTTATCTGCTTTCTACTTCAGCTCACCTATTCCTTTACTTAAATCATCCTCATTACAAAAACAGTGCCTCCATAATGTGTTGCAGCTCCGGAAGAAGAAACAATCAATACTTACCTCTCCAAAACACTCTATAAGAAAATGAACTTTTCCTTTCTCAACCTACATAATGTCAAACATATACAAAGCACATGTTGCAGCCCACCATCTTCTATGTCGCAGGAGCTAACATCAGCGGTTCTTGCTCCAGAACCAGCAGACTCAGGTGATCCACAAGGAAGAATCACTTGTGCAGAGCTGAAGAAAGCTAGATTCTTTGAATTCCCCATTAAAAAAACACAGGAATAGTATTCTCATACACATCTCTTACTTTCAGCATGACTGTGGTCAAGAAAAAATGCAGATAATGAAGGAAATCCAGTTAAGGTTTAAGCAATATGGTATTTATCTAATTCCTACAGCCTGGCCTCAAAGCCACGCAAAAGGACTTGCTCCACTTCTTTCTTTCCTGCTCCACATTCCTCCTTTCATCTCACCTTCCTGTTCCCCCACTAAAGTGCAGGTTACTATTAGTTTGATTTTTTTCTTTATATTTTATCTGTTTAAAATAATTCTTTTTCTTTCTTGTCTCTTATGTAATCTTGGGCTAATGATTTTACTTGTCTGAAGGCCCAGTTTAGTGTCTCCTCTTTTATTGTTTGAACTGACTTGGTAGTCAAAAAATATTTTAATTCACATTTGACTTCCCCAAGAAATCCTGTTATCCCTGCCCAGTTGCCAGCCTTCTCAGTCAGTCATTATCGGCTATATCCTATTTGCCTTAATCTAGTTATCTAGGCTTTTCATCAGCTTATCTTACTACCCAAGCAAAACTCCATTGAATCCATCAGCAGGCAAAGGTGCTCATGGTCCTCCCTGGATTGGATAATTCAAAAACTTAAAGTATGTAACAAGGCAGCTCTGAAACGAGACTTTGAAAACACTCATGCATAATATTTCAGGACGTTGATTCTCCTCAGAAGCCAGGTGGGATAAGTGATTCCACTCAAGCCACATGACAAACAATCACCTGGAATAAGATCTCTGAGACTTTGCTCCAGAACATTACACTACACAGCCGACAAAATCTTTTGCTCTTGCCACAATCAGAAGCAGTAAAATTTTGTACTTGCCTCTCTAAAATTCTGTACTTTCTAGCCTCTCCCAGACTCTTCCAGGTACTCATTGATGAAAACCACTCTCTTGGTAAAGAGCATTTAGGCAAACTGCACACTGTATTCCTCTTTCTCATGAATAATATGTTTCATATTCACCTTCATCCACTGTTATTTGCCTCTAAGCCTGGACTAAAATCTTGTACTAAACTATTGCTTCTGATTATCTAAAAGGAACATTTTGAAATGTTTGTATTCTGTATGCAAAACACCACCTTCCACATACCAGGCCCTTTGAAAAACATTTTCAGCAGTTCTCTCTTGAATCAACAGCACATATGTGTGTTAGATGGCAGTGTAATATTAGACATTACTTTCTCAGGTGAGATGTAAAATTACAGAATCACAGACTCACAGTATGTGAACGGCTGGAAGGGACATTGGAAGGTCACCTAGTCCAGCCCCCCGGCCAGAGCAGGACACAGCAACTCATCCAACTGGGTTTTGAATGTCTCCAGAGAAGGAGATTGCACAACCCATCTGAGCAACCCTCCATCACCCTCACAGTGAAGAAGCTTTTCCTTATGTTCCAGCTTGTAACCATTGTCCCTTGTCTTATCATTGGATATCGCTGGAAACAGCCTGACTCCATCGTCCTGACATCTGCCTTTTATTTATTTGTAAATATTAATAAGATCATCCCTCAATCTCCTCTTCTCCAAGCTAAATTGTGGTCATAAGAAGCCAAAGATTATTTGGAAGTGTCCATACAAAAATAGCTAACAATCAGGCAAGGTTTTAGATCTGGAAGGGAAGGTAACACCTCTCCTTCATAGATAATGCAGCATCAATACATGGAGTGTCAATGTGATTATTCTGGTTGGACTTTGGGTAGGACAGGCTATGGGATCATCAATGACTATCAGTAGCTAACTATCAGAGCCCTGGCATGAAGGAAGAAGAAAGAGGTCTTTTACTGACTTATGCCTGTTTCCTGAGTCACTTGGGTTTCCCTTGCAGGTCTCCAACTAAGTTTTATTCTAAGGTTGCATTAATTGAAATGCCATAATTAAAATTGACTCGTGATACCTTATAAATATCTTCTGCTTTACACTTTAGTTATTGAATTCTTTCTCAATTTTTGGTTCAAATTCATAAAAAGAAAAAAGCATTTTCTAACACTTTTTTTCATTTCCCTAGTAAATATACCAATGTTTTTACTGAGAAAATGTTTAAAGACAACTTATCTATAAATGTGAATATATTTATTTTGAGGGGGTTTTTTTCAGATTTTTTTTCAGCATGCCCACTAATTTAATGCAATCTCTCTATGCTTCCTATTTCACCCTCTGACTCATCTTTAGGATTTCTCAGTCATCTGCTGTGTAGTGGGAGTTAAAATAATCAGCAGAAAAGTTGAGCTCTTGTTTCTCTTGTTTTTTCACTCCTTAATGTCATAACTGAATCAAGACACTCCAAAGAAAAATGAGGGACTTGACAAAGTTGCATTAAAAAGAAGTTACAAATAAGCTACAGTGTTAAACTAAATGAATGCTACAGAATCAAATTAACAGTAATATTGTTTTGAACCTTTGGCTGTTGTGAAGGCAACCAATTCTAACAACATAAGAGGGAACAATTCAACAGCTACAATCTGAGAGATGAAGAGCCAATTTCCTCCCCAAGCACGAATTCTCTGTGTGACTGTTTCTGTTTGCCCATATGTCAGGGAAGAATTATAGCATCTCTTTCCTTCACAGGAACGTTGGTAGGATAAATACATTGAGGACTGAGAGGCACTCAGGTCCAGACTCATCCCACTTAACTATGACACCTGTCTGAGGAAACTAAGAAGTTGTTTAGCTATTCAAGGATATATAAAGTTGAGGAAGAAGGATGGATATCCACAGAAGGCAATTCAGTCTGCTGGAGATGTGGATCACCTTCAGGAAATGTTTATCATTTTTCGTTTAACCCACAGCAACTATATACCTAGGGATGGGATGCAGTTGTCTGAACATAGGTATCCAGTGATCTCTCAAATGCTTTAGAGAAGCTAAAGAGAAGCATCTGTCTGAGACAGATAGATATGATGCAAGTCTTCCAGGACAGAGTGGGATGTCCCCCAGCTCTTTCCATGACAGTGGATATCTATGTTGAAACAACTGCATTTTGCTCAAAGTATTTAATATAGGTTTAATGTAGGTAAATAAATCTGGCTTCTAGGACAACAACGATGAAAGCCAAGAGTTAAGAGAAGGAGTTAAAAAGGAAAACTCTATTAGATGTAAAAACACCCAGATGAAGATTTTTTTCTGTGACAATATTGTGTCTACTTTGGGAAACGTGTCAAGGCACCTCACACCTGCCTTTGCTGTTCTGTTTATCCTTTTCTTTCTGCTTTCAATTTCACGTAAAGTATTTTTCAGCTGTAAGTTTAGGGAGCAATAAGGACAGATAAAAGACGAAATAGGTAACACTACATTACGTTACATTTCCAATGATTTTTCAATGGGATGTTAGAGCAGTGACATTTCACAACTAACCTCGAAGGATGGTTTTTCTGTATCTCTGGTCTCAGATTGGTGGTTGCTCTGTGTGTGCACAGGCATAGCTTTGTTCCTGAGCAGTACTGGTAAAAGTATGTGTGATCTTGCAGCTCTATTAAGAGGTAGTTAAGATACCATGTAGAAAAATCTAGATCATCCCTGAAAAGGAGGTTGCAACATCCTTTTTTTCTATGGTATCTAGGAACAGGACAAGGGGTAATGGGATGAAACTGGAACACAAAAAGTCCCACTTAAACGTAAGAAAAAACTATTTCACTGTGAGAGTGATGGAGCACTGGCACAGGCTGCCCAGGGAGATTGTGGAGTCTCCTTCTCTGGAGATCTTCAAGATCCGTCTGGACACATTCCTGTGTGACCTGATTGACCTGCTTCTGCAGGAAGGCTGGATTAGATGATCTCTAAAGGTCCCTTCCAATCCCTACCATTTTATGATTCTATGAATTGCTACATGATAACATTCCTTACCATTTCTTGAGCATATCATTCATCATCTTAGTTTCTCTGTAGATGTATCTGTTGTCCCCATTGCTTTTGCCTCTGTACATACCCCTCATCTTAGATGGTTGCAGATCTTAAGAAATTTAAATTAATAGATCAGTTTCTGTAAGCTTTCTGCAAGGTCAATTGAGAGAGACAGACAACATCAGTCAATGAGTCAGGCATCAAGTGGGCTGAATTCCTCTTCTGAGATGCTATGTCCATCAGCCTAGCACCTCTGCACCCTACCCTAGGTATCCCGGCTCAGTTACAGCTGTGCATGCCACAGTGGTTCTAAAAAGTTATATTCAGAATCTCCAATAAAGTCCTTTCTTGTCAGTTGAGATGAAAACAAATTGTATATTGTCACTCCCACTCCCTATCAATGGCTTCTTTCCCCATTTCTCAGATCCAGAGCCTTGCTGCATATGAAAGGTTATAAACTTTCTTCAGTGTCCTCTTGATTATTCCTACCAACCTTGCTAATAGCTGACCAGCTTTCTGCTATATTGTAGCACAATATAGAATAACCTGCAATCATTGTCCATTTAGGCTTTCCCTTGGGTCTGCTTTATTCCTGACATCAGTGGACCTGTATGATGCTTTTCTGCTGATTTTACTACCAGATTCATTGCTGCTGAGAAGAAAAAAAACCATAAAATCACTGATGATCTACAACCTGTTATATAATTTTCCCGTCTGTCACTTTTTTTTTCCTCTCCCCCAGGTTCCTCGGCCTATCAGAGAGACTTTAAAAAAACTGCTTTATAATAGACCTTTCTCAGTTGTTGCATCCTGCTCTGTACTGGATCACTCCTAAAGTATTCTGTACTCCTGCACAGCAGTTACAGTTTGTGTGTTAACTTGAAGGAAAGTGTGTAGAAAAGCTCTGCTGTGTTTTCACCCTCTTTGGTTTGGCTTCTCCACCTTCTTTTCTGCTCTAGATAGCCAAGGTAGAATCCTAGCTTGGATATTAGTTTATTGCCTTTTCTTTTTGTTAGGAGATCAGAAATTATTACAGCAAGTTTAATCTGTTTCTTAGCATCTGCGCATGAAATCTGCTCTATCTACAAAGCATTTGTATCCCACCTTTTTTTCTGTCTTGGGTTATTGTCCAGGCCTGAATTGGGTAGGATGGTAAACTTTTCATTCAGTGAAACACTTGGATTGAAATGTAATTATTTCCTCAAGGCAAAGTAAAGTGGCATTTATGTGATTTATAAGCCAAAAGGTTATCGGTGGGTGTGTGATTTTTAAACAATTCAGAGGATTCAACTGATTGTACATATGAATTTACAGAACCATGCTGTTGTTACATCTACTTCTTTCATGTGTTTTGTTTGTTTGTTTGTTTTTTCAATATACTGTTAATTCCACCATCTTTGAATTTATCCAGAGTCTATTCCTGTTAAACATTACAATTGATGTTCTGTGCACTATCATGGAGGTCATCATGTGTGCTGTTCAAAGGATTACATATTGATAGTTAGACCTTTAAATAAAACCAATTTCTGCTGCAAATCAATATAAATGCATACACATCCTTCTTTAGCTCTTTTACTTAGGCTTGGTTAAGGGTCATGGTCATCTGTGTCTAGATCCAGTCAGTTCAGAGGTGGCTTCACTGTTGAGTTGAGCAGAGGCAAGGTATGAATTCTGGTCTCTTGTTCATAGTCTTGTCCTGTTGCTTCCTCACCCTACTGTGTCTCATTTGTACCCCATATATTTCCTGGGGGCATTTGGACCTTTTCTCCAGGAGGCTGTTTGTGCTACCCTCTGGTGGTCAAAGCACAAAGAATACAGAAAAATTGAGAGCACATGACCAGTTTTTATGCAAAGGTAATAGGGGAATCTTTAATTAATTAATTAATTAATCAATTAATTTTAATTTGACAGCATGAAATCAAAGCAATCCCTCTTTGAAAGTGGAAAAAAAACACATCCAACAAATAAATCTGGTTGAAGTTAAAGGTTGAGAATGAAATGGAACTCCTAAAATGTGAGTGTCTTCCAAATATATGCAATTTGCATAATACAAAATCTTGATGAAATGGAAGGTGATTTTAGACTCTAGACAGGGACTCAAAGTATTTTAAATATACCAGAGATTTTTGTGTGTTTATGTGAACAGAAGGCAATAATTTGATGTTCCCACTCAACCCCAGCAAAATATGACAAAAATACTGAGTTTCCCCCACTATTTGTCTCTTTTTGACTAAAAAATTTTCAGCCATGAAACTCTCTTACATTGTTCATACAGGTCATTGAAGTTCTTCTCTTGGTTGACTCCTACCACATTGATCAAAGGAATAAATAATATCTGATAAATTACAAGGTTGCAGAAGGTAAGATGGAACTGATTGGTGGAGAAATGTTGGCTAAAGACAGATATAGAAGGAACATGAGACAGGGTTTCTAAAACTATTGAGCCATTTGGCGTGTTGAATACTGTTATAGGGCTCATGTAGGGCACATGAGAAAAGATAAGGAAAGATAAAGGGAAAATACAGCTAAAAGTCCACTGAAGAAAAATGAGGAAAATATGTGAGAACCTTAAGTCCTGCAGAGTCCCAACAAACAGAGATTTAACATTTATAAGAGTGTAACGAAACCTTCGCCCATGCTCCTTTCTTTCCTAGTCTTCACCAACAATTCTTTCAAATGTCCATCTAGAAATAAGCCTATTCTGATATTTAGAAAGTCATAGATTTTTATAGTGAAAATAGGCTCAAAAAGAACTCTGTGAAATATTGGGGGAAAGAACCAGTAGGAATCATTATCTTCCAGTCTTGCTCCTCAAACCAATGGAAATAACATTTGCCAGAAGGCCTGCTTTGATCCCAAACTTGAAACATAGATTGTATGGCTTTTTGGAATGTTGTTGAGAGTTATGAAAGAAACATTCCAACAGACTTGTGGCTGGCCTGAAATCCTCCCAGAAATCTAAAGACTCTTTAGCAAAGATTCTCAGAAATCTCAGAAGTATCCTCTGTGCATCTACAATGAAGAAATTTAATTACTGGTTATTCAGATATTCATATGGTTCAAATTGCTTTCAAAACACAAGGCTATTGACTTCTAGTGATGTTTCTGTTCTCATTTGAGGTAACACCAAGCTACTGTTCAAATGACAAAGAAGTAACTTATGTGGAAGTTGAGAACATTCGTTGAAGATTAAAAATCCCTAAAATTTTTAAACTTCTTTAGGTAACTCTATCAATTCTAATAAAATTAGAAATTAAAATTAGAAATGAAATTTTAAAATTAATTCTAATTTTATTGGCTGGTAGTTCATAATCATCTTGCAGTAATATGCCCAAGCAACTCTATTTCTTCTACTGGGCATGTGGAACAGGGTTGCCATTTTCATGGTGCTGTGCTACTGGATAACTATCTCCTATGGGTCTATTTTAGTCTCATGAAATAGTAACCCTTCATTTGAGAGGCTTGATACAGTAGGCAAAAATCAAAGTAAGACTTACGTTCATAAAAAACTTATGAGTTTGGCAAATAGAGGATAAGACAGGAGTCGAGGGTTTTGAATTGAAAGCTTAGTGATTAGATCACAGTTCCTCAGTGTTTGTCTTCAAAGCTGTATTCCAAGGAAGGAGGGCAGGCAACCTAGATATTAAGTGGAAGATCAGATTAACCCTGACATTTCTAGGTCAAGGGAAGAACTGAGGTCGTGCCTTTCCCATGCCCACCAAAGTCACATCTGTGCTGATCAGAAGTGCTCATGGAAGTAGTGATACAAAATTCAGGAGGGCAAATGGTACAGCTACTCTTTAAAATGCAACATGTTAACAATTACTCATGTTTTCACTCACTACATCACTGTGTATGTTCTACCCTGTCTTTCTAAAGCAATCTTATAAATCATTGAAGAGAATGGTTCTATTTTTACTCAAATATCCTAGCCTTGAAATCTTATGAATATTTTCAAATTAGGCCTCCAGTTTACTAGATCACTTTATTACTTGGAACTGACTGGTTTAAATTTTTTTTTCTGTTCCTTATTTTGGAGAATAGCTCAAGAGAGAGAACACTCAAGCAACTAGATACTGTTTGATGAGATACAGTCATTGCTACTGGTTTCTAGATTTTTACATAATGGAGAGTTTCTGATTAAGAGGAAATAAAAAGGTTGACTTTGTTTAGTAACACATGGGAACTTACTCAGGATTAGACTGGGGTAGATACTGAATCATGAAATAATCTATTCCTTTGTCATTCTAGAGAAGATTTTCTGCCTCTTTCAGGCCTGGTAGGTATTCACTATGCTTTAAAGAATGTCCAGCAATGGAGATGTTACGTGCTTTCCAAACAATTTACTCAGCTGTTTAACTATGTATCATCCAAAGAATGTTTTCCTGGTGCATAATTTTAAATTTCCCTGATGTAATTTAAATCCATGCCTTCTTTTCCTATCCATAGTGACTGAAGAATAATTCATGTATAATTCATGTATATAGGAATTATTTTGTATTTGGCCTTGGTTGCCTATGACTCTCTATGTCACCCTCTGCCATCTGATCATAGTTTAGAGAAGCATATGACATCCTTAATGATGTCTCTTTCTGTAACTCCAGTACTAACAGATTCAAGGGTTTTAGGAACTGTGCTTTAGTCTAGGTGTAATAACTGTAATTTTCAGCACAGTGACTGTAGCTTTTCCACAACAGAACTGCAGCCTGAGACTTCAACCTATAGCACCTGGCAAGCACGCACATCACTGCATCCCTGAAAAGCACTGAGTCCTGCCAGTGGGCAAATACTTTTATTTCTAGGACTTGTAGAGCAGAGAACAACTGTTGTCCGTGTTGCCATGGACAGATTATACAGAATACTCTGTTCAGCTACCTTCTGTGCTACCTATATGGCTGTGGGTAAGTCATCAAATTTTCCCTTGTCTAAATTTCCTGTTTCTTACACATGGAGAAAAGGGTTTATTGACCTCATAAGGAAAAAAAGAATCTAAAACTGCATAATTCTGCTAAAAACCCCCAACAAGATGGATGAGTACTGTTATAGCAAGAACAACCACTCTGTAACAAACTGTTAAGAAGCGACATCTTTCAGATTATGCACAAAGATCTAGCTATACAAAGGCAAACGAATGCATTGCAATGACTATCTCTTTTATTGTTTAACTTGTATACAAATGCATTTGCTCCAGGAAAAAATTATTACATGTATAAAAAATGCACGTCAGTTTATCTTAAATGAGATTTTACATACATATTAATTTTACAATGATTTTATACTGTACTCATTTCCTATATTGAAAAAAGTATACATAGGTATCAAAATCAGGATAAGAAATATAAAATTGGTTTCTTATTGTACAGACTTTAAATGTCTGTTTCTTGATAACTAACAGCTCACACATTTTCCCATTTTGTGGGCAATGTGGAAGTTTCAGTGCTTTCAATGGGTAAGATTTTTAAACTTTGTGACTTGTAAATTATGCAGATGATGGCAATTTGCAACTTTAAATGTTCCTTAAGTGGAGAGTTTGGCATTTTGTAAAGCAGATAATAGTAACTGATAACAGATTCATTAGATGTTGTCCCATCTTTTCACTTCTAAAAAGCAGGTTATTTCCTCCCAGATAAGCAATTCTGATTGCTCTGTTTCCTCCTAAGGTTCATGACACTTCCCATTTTAAGGCCCTTAATCCAATTTCTTACAGCTTTGACATTAAAATGACAAACAAACAGAGGGGAGAAATAAAAAACGGACTGGACACGTGGAGGAAATAGGAAAATGGACTTAATTAAAAAAAAGAAAGAAGTGTAGGACAAGAAAATGAGAAGGGTCTGAGCACATATGCTATTTTGGGGCAGAAACTACTGTCAGCAGAGAAAAGATGCAAGGAAAACAATTATTTTATTGATGAAAATGCTGAGCCTTCAGTGATAGATTAATTCACTATAGCTGGACTTTTGAACATGTAAAATGCAGTATAGAGTGAACCATGCCAAAAGGTCAAGCACTAGCCATTTCCATATTACATCTATGATTCTAAACTGCAATACTTCAGTGCCTCAGTTTCTCACTATGTAGGACATGCAGTCAAACAGTGAAGAGTTGTAAAATAAACCCTGATCTACCCATGCACTGAAAAGGAAGGCAATTTAAAAAAAAGCTTTTAAAACCAAATGAAATCACTTTTTTTGTGTTTTTTTTTCCTCAAAGTGTTTTGTAAAAATAACGACCTTTTAATATGGTAATTAAAATAACTTTTTTATATATTTTTCTTTTGATTCCTTGGGAGAAAAATACCTATCAAAGTTAAAAACACACCTCTGTCCTTCACACAAGTATTTAATTATATAAAAGGCTTCATCTTTCAGTTCTACTCATGTATGCTGCCTGTTTTCTTTAGAGTCATGTGAGAGGAGCTAGAAATAAAACCTAAATCTGTGAAGCTTTTCTGTTGCAAGCCAGAAAGCTGCCAGCACAGTGTTTCTTTCAGCACTGGGAGAGGTGGTTTTTCTGAGATGAACATTTGCGGCATCTAAACTCACTTCCCCAAGCAACCATCAGATGGTAGCAATGCTTGTTTGCTATCTACCATGGACTAGATTCAAACTGGCATGCAAAAATCAAGGCTGTTATGACCAGTCCCTGCAGCCACCTGCTTGCCTTTCGAGAGAGCCTTGATGTTAACATTTCAGAAGAGGTGAAAGCCGCAGATCTGAGTGTTAGTGCTGAGGTAGACACTATGTAAAGCAGTCTGATCTTATATGCACAGAGTTGTAGCCAATAGCCACATGCATGAGGGAACAGATGAAACCCAAGGGAAATGCAGATGTCCTGTCCCTGGTTTTGTTCTCTAGGTTTTGGTTTGCTGCAAGGAAGGACTCTTAAGAAGTACAGAAATAAAAGTAGTGAGAAAATTAACTTGGGACCTTGAAACTAACTGTAGTAGAGACTCTCAGGGAAATCGATCCAATGTCGCTGAAGGGTGATAGAGCAGGCTCCTCTAGCATGTAGGAGTCCTTGGAGAAGTGATAAAAAGCTTTCTTATTGAAGGCCTGGCCTAAGGTCACTGAAAACAGCCCTCTACTATGGATACTGTTACTCAAGTTTCATCCTTGAAGCTGAAGACAGGATTTGATGCCCCTGACTTTAAATGTCAAACAGTTAAACACCTAAGCCTGGCTTCCCATCTCTGTTCCCTGTATACTCCATGGGGAGACAGAGACCTTGGGAGAGAGAAAAAATTTTGTCCAGGCTTATGTTCCTGACTTGAGATGTGACAAAGCAGTCTGTGAATGTGGCTGTTTTTGTCTACAGAAACAGATCTTGTTTGACTCACTTAGATTTGGCCTGTATTTTGGGCTACTAAGATAGTATAAATCAATCCCTGTGAAGGCCATTGAAAGACAAAGTTCCCAACACTCGTTCTCCTTCCTGTCCTAGACAAAATATAAGAGTAACTTTATATAATGTACACATATGACACATGGTCACAAAAATCTATAAACATCCTATTCAGTTTATAAAACAATTTAAAATTATTTGATTCCTCTCTATTTACTTAAATTGCCCAGTTTATCCTGACATATGAGTGCTATTGGGACTTTCATCAGGAGTCAGAAAGTAAGTTTGCTCACTGGTGTTATTTTTGCTAGTCCTCCATCGTGTCCAGGACTATCTTAACATGTGCCATTGCTGCCATACCAGAGATACCTGGATCAGCTGCTCTGGACAGCCGCCTTTTTGGATTCACCTTGCTTTGCCACTTGGTGCTCCAGTCACACCTTCTTTTGGGAAAAGGTCCCTTTAATTCCTTTCTGTCCCTCACCCCCTTCATCTGCAAATGTCTCCTGCTCATTCTTCACATGGTGCAGGCTTCATTAAATGACCTGATGAACACTCAGGTCATCTTTACTATTTGAGACATTTAATTGCCATCAGTGAATTACTAAACTCACTGTCAGACTTTATGATGGTAGGTGTACTGTATTTAACAAAAATAAATTTGGCATGCCTGATTACCTGTTTAGCCATAGTGTGCCCTAGTAAGCACTCAGGGAAGTGAGAATAATATTGTAGAACCAGTACCTTTTTTTTTCCTGTCAGAATAATCAGACCTATGTTGGCTGTAGTCCAGAGAGCTTTTTCTTTCCCCCCCACCCCGAGTCACTGACATTGGAATTTTTTTGACTTGGACTGGGCTTATATTTTTGGCGTGTATAGGAAGATTTGACAACTTCTTAAATGTCAGTTTGTATTTGTCTAGCTTTTTATTTTTCTAAAGTTCTTTGAGCTTTTACACAGATTTTTCAACTCCTAACTGGCCTTAATATAGCCATAGAATTAGTTTCAATGTCTTAATGCAGCCATAAACTGGTAGGAAGGAAAAGTGGTTTGGACTGGTTACTTTTATCCTACGTGCTCATTATCAGATAGCTCAGACACCTTGGTCACCCTCATGATGTCTCCTCTGGACTGGGATATGATGCTATGCCTCCTCAGAGTTCTTTTTTTTGAGTTGGTCCTTTAGCAAATGCATCATGATTTTTTTCAGGCATTTGTTTGTGTTACATTGAAGACTAAGCTTAGAAAAAAACTCTGCACTGTGCTCCTTTGCACTTCCAAGTACACGTTCCAGAGAGAGGGACTGAAGTTTTATCTGTTTGCAAAGTTTGATTTTAGCTTTCAAATCACCTAAAAAATGCATGGTGATGGGAGGCCATGAGAGGGTTACATGTGGTTTATAGTCACGATGGAGAGTAACTGCCTCTTATAAATAAGTACATGTTATTTACTACACCTGTGTGCAAAGACTAAAGCCTTATTCTTCATTTAAGTGCATCAGTGTAATGAACCCTGTGCCATTTACCTGTGGTTTTCACCACGCTTGCTGTAAAAGATCATTAGTGGTGCCCAACCTGAGCAACTGCATTTTACACTTACTGTAATAGCTTCTTATGTCTGGGCTCTCATAAATGAATATGTTGTGTCTGCAGCTCTTTACTGAGATTTACATCACATTTGAATCCAGGAGGCGTCTCTGCCTGTCACTGGTTTGAATAGTTAGACTGGTGGCTACTCTTCTGTCATTTGTCTGTGTATTTCCCTTTTTTTTTGCAACAGGATGACTAGTGATGACTTTTGTGACTGAATTAAACACCACGTTGAATCAAATTATATATCTGGTTTTGTGTTCACCATCTCATGAGGCTGTCCAAAGCCTATAGTTATGTAGCTCTAGTGTCCCATCCCAGAGCTATCACTTGTCAGCTGTGCAAACCCCTCTGATGTCCACAGTGTGGCTTGTCTGCAGTGAGCTGGGTCAGGTGTTGGAACCAACCTAAACAGCAGTGTAGGAATGATGCCTCTAAAAAGATATCTTGAATATGCAGAAACGTATGCCATTTCTTGTAGAGGAACGTGCCAGAGTTCTGACTTCTCAAGCAGTAAATATTTAGTATTGACTTTAGCTGCTGTTATTTTTCTCTTTAAGGGTAGTAGGGGATATTTATTTTTATGTCTCTGTTCAGTTTAGAAGCACCTATAAACAGGAAACATTTCATTCTCCTCAGTGTCCCTATTTGGCCCTTTAGTTACTCAGGCAGTCTCATGGCAATAAGGCTGCCTCAGCTCTTCTTTCAGCCTCCACTTTAACAAAAAGCTCTGTTTCCTGAGGGCTGTTGTGGCCATCAAATTCAGCTGTGTCCTGAGAACTCTGTTCCTTCACCCATTTCCAAAATTGTTCAATCCCCTACTTCTGTGCTGCATACACCCTCTTGGTGACTTTAAAACCTTGACGAATTTTAAGCCAAATAATGAGTGAGCACTGGGTTTTGGTTTCCTGGTGATATGGTAATCTGTCAGGGATTTCTGTTGGTAAACCTATTGCTTATGAGACTTCATGGAAAGCAGAAAACTTGCAAGAAATGATGAAGCACTCGTTGTTTTTTATGGTTTGGTTTTTTTTTCCTACTTCATTGTTAATGCTTACATGGTAAAAACCAAAAATGTAGTTCACACAGATATATACAAACAATAGGAAGTAAGAATCTCACAAGTCCTTTTGGTTAACCATACATATAAGACCCTGCCAATTCTTTCCTCTCAGCAGTGTAGAAATTCAGAAATACTTATTTATATATACATAAGCTGAAAATTTAGTTGTGGCCGTGTGGTCTTACTGCATAGCTTGATGCTGAAGACCTCTCCTCAATTTCTCATTACCTACATAAACACCTATGTCTGAACTACACCACTTCTTTTTAAAAGTTGAGCCAGTTTGGAAATTGTTGCTGCCATCAAAGGGAGGGAAGTGGGTATACATGATGCAGGTGCTGATGATTCATGCTATGTTCCTCTTCTGATTATTGTGACAGGGCTTATGCCATGATGTGGCTTTGAAAACCCCAGCTGTATTTCTGAGCATGATATGTTATGATTCTGAAGAAACTGGTGGAAATAGTATTCTTTTGACTTGCAATAGGAATGACACCAGCTGATACATATCAAGGCCTCTATTTATTTTAGCCATTTTTTTTCTGTTGTTGATAGAATGATGACTAACATTTCTTTCTTGATGGAGAACAAAATAGAGTGGATAGAACATAGTGAAAAGTTAAAGGCATCTGTGGTTACCGAAAAACAGTAATGAAAGACATCGGGAATCTATGAGCTCTTGGATTTTAGTGCCTTCATTTTAACTGTCAAGCATTGATGTGATATTTTTCTGAATCTATAGAATTTAGCTTCAGAATCTCTTTTAAATAAAACAAACCAAACCAAACCAAACCAGAATGAAAAAGATTTCTAAAACTTTTTAGTCCCTGAGTTATGGGTCTCATTTAATTATGCGGTGTAAATGGGAGAATGATCAATCATGTAGATAGAGGGCCTATGCTCCTGTTAAGAGCAAGGCTTCTTCTCCCTTCAGACAACATATTTGTCCAAGAAAATTTGCAGAGACATTGAAAGAGGTGATTCATGGTTTGAAGAAGTTGAGAGTGATTTGGATTTTTTTTTCAATTAGTAAAGAAAATACTATAATATCAAAACTCAAAAGCTTATAAAAATGACGAGCATCTATTTCTCTTACAATTTAGAAACACTCATAACATTCTCCCTCGAGTAAAATAACTCAGCTATATGCCAAGAGAGACAGAGAGCAATTGCTTGCTCTTCACTGCTGGTAAGACTTATCCCCTGTTTCAAAAGATAAAGTATTTCAAGACAAAAGAGGAAATCCTAAAGAGGGAAAATAATATGGAGAAAGAATACTCACTGAGATCTTGTAAGCCAGGGCAGCATATTGTCAGTCCTGCAAGCTTGTAGGTTATATCAAGTCAGATTTCTCAGTTATATTGGACAGACTTGATTTTAACCAAAGAAGATTCTCAGATGCCTTGAACTGATTCTGTTGTAAACGTGAGCAAAACCAAATAGCAGCCTTATTACAGTTCATTGTGTAAGTGATGGTTCATAATAAATCATTGTATTCTTTAGAAACAAGCTTGAAACAAGTGCATAAATATTAAATGGCCTCAGGAATAAAGATTTTTTTAGCGGAATTATTGAGTGTAGTTTTCCAAATCCATTGGGTAATCCAAAATCCCTGTAGTCATTTAAGGACCAACATGTACTGTAGTTTATAGTAATGTAAATCCAGTGTAACTGTGTTGAAGTCAATAGAGTTATTCAAAATTACTATAAAAAAATAAATAGGGTTTGGCCTACAAAATATACACAACATAATTGCCTGAAATTCTATCTATTAGGATAAAGGAATACAAATTCTATACCACTGTAGAAATAGCAAGTAAAGTGATATGTATTATATGAGTACATTTAGGCAATGTCCTAGTTTTAGCTGATACAATTAATTTTCTCTCTTAGCAGCTGGTACAGTGCTATGTTTTGGATTTAGAGTGAGAATAATGTTGACAACACACCAATGTTTTAGTTGCTGTTAAGTAGTGCTTATCTTAAGAGAAAGACTTTTCATTTTCCGCTTCTCTGACAGTGATGTGGTACACAAGAAGCTGGGAGGGATAGTGTCCAGGACAGCTGACCTGAACTGGCCAAAAGGCTATTCCATATGACAGAACATCATGGCCAGTATAGAAACTGGAGCGACCTGGCAGGGAGGTATGGATTACTGCTTGGGGACAGAGCAGGTGGTGACCACTTGCATTGCACTTCACTTGTCTTTCTTGGTTTTATTTATATCTCTTCTTATTATTGTTGTTATTGTTGTTGTTATTATTATTAGGTCATTAAACTGTTCTTTCAACCCACGAGTTTTACTTCCTTTTTCTTCATTCTGCTCCTCATCCTACCAATGCAGGGGGAGTGACTGACTGTGTGGTGCTTAGTTAAAACATGACAAGTAAAAAAGTTTATAGTGATTTCAGTCATGTAATAAAGCTCTTATAGTCTAAACAGAAACCTTAAAGCAGGAGTTATGTATTTAAAAAAAAAATTATATTCTACAATTTAATAATTTAATCAGAAAAAGAAAAGAAAGGATCACCTCTGTGGTTTTTTTGCAAAATATAGATATCCAGACCACTTCTGTTGTTTGCCAATCCCCTCTTCTTGTAGGAGGAAGTGACAGAAAAGAAAGAACGCTCTTGTATCCTCAGCTGCTTCATAGAGTTCTCACATCACAAGAAGTAGTCTTTTGAGTATGGCCATGTTGTACCTTAGTTACCAGAAGCTAAAATTACACTTGCAGAGATTGTCCTTGTCCCTTATATACACTTACAAGACACAGTTTACCTATGGATATGACGAGGCAAAGATGGGAGGCGGCTGAGTCTGTCAGAGACATGGAACTTCAAGGCAGTAACACCAGTTATGTTACAGTACTGCCATCATAAGAGAAGGACCAGAGACACATGAAAGTACCTCTGGGGCTCTCTGAAATGGGAAAATGGGTCTTTTGTCCTCAGAGTGCAGTTAACCACTGAAAGTGAACAGAGTAGGCAGGGTGGGTCAGGGATTGTAGCAGCAGAGACACATCCCAAGACCTAACTCCTGGGGAGCAAATGGGAGATCATTAATCCTCTTCTGCCAGGTGATGGGGATGTTGTGAGGAGCAATGCATTAGTGAACAAAAGCATTTACTCAACAGTGGTATTGCACTTCCTCATGGAAGCTGAAGTGAAAGGGATTCACATGGAAAAATAATGCCCTTCACTTAGTGGATTTACTTATACATTCACAAGTATTTAGGGCTCAGTTCACCTCAGCATGTCTGTGATGCTTTTGCCCAGGACCATTTTTTGAGGTTCAAACAGAGGCCCAAGTTCCTGTGGGTGGCCTCACAGACCACTTCTGAAAACTCTCTTGTTAGGACACGACCACTGGCTTAGTCTTTACCCTGCTATCCATCAGCAACAGACTCAGTTGCAACTACAGGGGACAGGGAATGACTTCCTGACATTGTGTCGTATATTTGAGTGCTTGATTTATGAAACACAACAAAGGCAAACCAGAGCTGGACCAACTTGTTTATAGAAAAACTCCCTGTGCTTCAGCTAGGAGACATGCAACCTCAAAACATTTATTATAAACCAGAACAATTTATATTGTATTCAATAATGTTTTCAAAGGATTGTCAAACTCTGTCTGAGAGTACCTTTTCTTAGAGCATATAATCTGTAGTACTCATTTCCCTCCACCCCCCCCCCACACCCCAACAACCATATAACAGAGAGATGCATTACAGAAAATGTGTATAGGTTTGCTTCTATTATAGTCATGATCAAAAGGCCATGATATATTGAAATATTCGCTTTGTACAAATACATCTGTTATCAGAGGGTTCCTTAAACTAAATGGTGTATTTTCTATAATGTGCTCTGTCTAATGAATGGTTCGGAGAAAGCATGAGAACAGAGCTATGTGGGGAGAATGCAGTAATTTCTCTTTAACGTGCAGAAATTCTGAATACAAGTAAATGCATGCCAAATTTTATTGCTTCTAAATCTGAATAATTGTATTTCTGAGCTGTGCATCTGGGTAGATAATAAAGCCACAAAACAATTTAATGAAACATATAAAAAATCAAATGACATTACTAAATATTATAATATGCAGAAAATATATTTTGCATATTGTCACCTAATCTTTCATCCACGTACTAACAAATAATGCAACAATAATTGAAAGTCTTATTATCCATCTACGTAAACTGAGACCAAATTTACCTTGTTTCCTTTTCTTTGTGTGTGTGTGTGTGTGAACATAAAAGTGAGATTGATATTACTACTTTATGTTTATGGTGCATTTTTTCCATAATAACTAAGGTGACCAACATAAGTCTTTTTTCCATTCAAATCAGTCCTCAATTCATATTGTGATTATGTTACCTAGCCAAACGCTTATAGGATGTAAGACTTGAAAATGTGGCCTTCATGGTTGCCTCTCTTTGATGTGTAATGCTGTAGGAATGAAAGCTGGAATACCATAAAGGAAGTGAGAGTCCTCATGTATAAATTTAGTGTCTAAAATTCACAGGTATGAGATGATTTCACCATCTATTGTAAGGAAAGGACAGAAATGGGTAATGCAGAAGGCAGTACTGCTGACTCATTCAAGAAGTCTGTTTTAGGATGAGATGAACTGCCCTTTTGAAGGTATACGTTTCTTTCTATTGACTCTTAAGGAATTCTAAAGGATTAGTTTAGACTTAGATGTCTACCTTTTAGAGGGTCATATAAAGAAACAAGAATCTCATCTAAAGAGGTTAAAATATTCACAGCCTCCAGGAGGGAGGGATCTCTTCTGTGTTTGAATGATTTTAGCACTTTTGTCACTGATTTATTCTGCTCTGCCATGGAAGAGGTCACTGCAGACTTCCAGCTGATTGTAATGTCTGGGTTTAAAGGACAGTGATCTGAAGTGTCTGCTGCAAAATGTTGTTTGCAAAGGTGAGCCTGTATCATCAAAGGCCACACAAACAGTAGGAGAAGGACCGTGTTTCCCAAAGACCAGAGCCCAGTAATGTTGTTCTGGCTTTACTCAAGATCATAATTTCTCCTTTCTTTCCTTCTGATATGTTGGCCCAGATTCTGACACTTCTGCACAGAGAACCATGTCCCATATCATAGGTTACCCGGTTGAAGTTAGTGTAGGAAATCATCCCTTTGCTACAGGAAGGAAACCAGTTCCATTCTCTCTTCTTTGTTTTCAAGTCAAATTTAGAGACTTGTATCTTTATAAATTAAAAAATGGCAAATAGGGTACTAATAAACACCCTGACCCAATTAGTAAAAAACCTACCCACCTTGTGAAAAAAAACCAAAACACTGTGCTGAATGAAGATAGAAACTTTATACTATAAGGTGTTTGTTGAACTGAGGACAGGAATTTTTTTAATGAAACCACACTGGGAGTGTGGAACAAATTTCTGCATGAAGAATGAGCTTTCCACTCTGGGGGTAAAAGTCCACTTCTGGATCCCTTCTGCTGTTCTTACAAACAACTCACACTACCTCTATAAAAGATAGTCAGGTAAAAAATTAGTATTTCCTTGTCAGAAAAAAGAGTAAGAAAGATTCAGACATAATTTACCCTGGTGTCCACATTCTTTGAGGTGCTACTGGAATGAGTAAAAATACTTTCTGGGGAACACAAGTATAAATATGCTTAAAAACAGAGATTAGGAATTGTCATACAGAGATTTGCTACAGTGAAATGATAAGAAGATTAATCAATGGATATAAAAATATTCAGCTTCCTTGATTTAAGAATCAAACGCCTGTAGACAGGTTTTCCTCTCCTTCATATCTGGGTAATTTATTGCGCTTTGCAGAATGCAGAAGAAAACTTGTACCTTAATCTGTGAAAGTCAGTTTTCAGAATGAAGAATTTGATTTGACTTCAAAGAATATGAATCAATTCCTTCTATTCTGTAGTCAATTATTCCCTTTCAATGCAATTCCCATTGGGAATAAAGCTTTCTCTGATGAGGTTTAACCTTACAGTCAACTACAATCCTTTTCTCTTACTTTTCTTTCTTTCTTTCTTTCTTTCTTTCTTTCTTTCTTTCTTTGTTTCTTTATTCCTTCCTTCCTTCCTTTCTTTCTCTCTTCCTTTCCTCCTCTCTTTCTCTTCCTGCTTTCCTGCCTTCCTTCTCTTTTTCTCCATTCCTCTGTCTGTCCTTCATCCTTTTTCTTTTTCTATCTTCCTACTTTCCTAGATTGAACTTTTATTTGAACAACTACTAATGGTCTTTAATTTTGTTAGTCTTTTAAAAAATTAAGATTGTATATTCAAAATGTAAAGCATATATAAGTAATATACTTCACTTTTTTGCTATCCAGTATAAATATGGAGTAGAGTACTCCTTTCACTTTGCATTTGCGATGATATTGAAGGTAGTGAAATATGTTTTTGAGGATTAATGTGAATTAGTATGAGTTTTTGTGTGGGGTCCTAATTACAAGCTTTTATGGAAAAGGTATATTGGAAGTAAAATATAATTGTGAAGTTCAATCCCAGACTGAAATATGAATTCTTTTTCTGAAAATCTGAAATATAAGACTTTACAACTACCTTTTATAAAACTTACAAAGTACTGTGTTTCCCCTCCCTCTCCCAGATGTGACTATTTTCAGATGTTTAACTGGAAACAGATCCATTTAGAAAATCTTTCCCGTTGTTGTAAAAACAGTTTTAATAGCTCGGTTAAATGTACACTATAAACAAGTAAGTTTGTTGCACTTATTTTCTATAACTTAACTATATTTAATCTATCTTTGAGCCATACATTTGGTTAAATATTCTGAAGTGGAAATTAAACAGGAACTAACAAAATTATAAGAACTTGTTAAAAAGATTTGCTTTCTCTGTTTCAAAGTGATGTGTGGGGCAGAAAAGTTGCAAGTTTACCCCTTGTTTTTATGTATTTCTGAACTTCCCTAACAGTGCATTAAAAATGTCATTTAGCCTACTAGAGTGTTAAATATCTCCATCTGATGTCTTAAATGAAAACAACAAAATATTCCAAAATTATAATTGGAAACGAGGAAGAGAAATAGATTGTAAACCTGAACTGAAACTGATTTTTTCAATTTCAGTGTCCCATTATGTAGAGGCATAAAACACAACAAAAAAGGAGATCAGATTCTTCATTTAAAAACTGAAAAACAAATTACTCACCCTGGAGTCACTATCTGGAAAGGGGGAAGGTTGCAGACAACTTGAGGGATTCATATAGGGAGAAGCTATGTTTATGTTTTGCTTTTATAGCTGAGACAGGAGGCTCGATATTTTTTGCTCTTGCTATATAGCTTCATAATATTGGAAAAAGGGTGATATTCTGTGTTCTAAGGTGGAATTTGGCCACATGAGGAAATATCTCTCTTTAGATAGTGGGTTTTCTTTTAATTTTCTTTCTTTTTAATGTTAAATGGGTCACAGGACTTACAAACTACCCACCTATTAAAATTATCCGTTCCTCCTTCTGCTGCCTGAGGTACCCAGCAGTGATTAGAATTGCTTAATGTTTCAGATAAAGGTGTGGGGTGGAAATGCTCTAGCTTATTTGTAAGCAAAGTAGGCATCACTGGTCTTACTTGTAGCAGGAAGATGAGTGGTTTAGCATCAGACATTATATACTTGGAAGAAATAAAAAAAATCAGGAAAAATATAAATAAAAAAGAGTGCAAAGTTTTATTGTCAAGCGCGGCTGTCACTTCATGAAACCAGAGTCATATATAAGATATATGTGACATACTAATAGGAAGTAATTTACCCAAGGATGTTTTTGTGCCTTGAAGTGCCTTCAACATTTCTGCTTTGAAAACTTTGCAAGTGCGTATGCATCAGAGCAGTTACCGAGGCGCTGAAGTTCCCAATTTGTGCACAATGTGACTTTTATAATGCTATTAAACTCATCTCATGGAAAGTGGTGTGCACAAAACAATGATACATGAGATCTCAAGGAGGCTGCTGAGCAGGGGAGAAGGCTGGAGTGAGGAGAAAGCTTTTATAAAGTCACTTTGAGAATGCACCTCCACTCCAGAAATCTTCTGTTTATTCACATTGGAAATTATCTCCTGTGCTTTGGGCTGAGATTCACGCTGCTTGTATTCCTCATCCCCTCTGTATAATAAATTATTCCCTTTTTTTTCCCCCCTCTCGTTAAACTAAATTTAGTATTGATGAGATGCAGCAGATTGACAGCCCTGGTAATTGAACTCATGTATTTATCTCTAGCACAGGACAGTGACAGTCCAAGATTCCCTTCTGTCCTGTGAGCTCTAACTTGAGAGGATAGACTCACATGAGGATGCAATACCTCTAACCATACTGGTCATGCAATCATCAATAAAAACTCTCTGTTTTCCAGCTGAATTGTGACCCATTTTTCCTTATCCTTTCTCCTACCTTGTCCACCTGACCTGCTCTTTGGCATCTAGACTGTAAATTCAGAAGAATTTTGGTAACCTGTGTCAACAGTAACGTACTAGAGCAAAGTTCTGTGTATAGGTTTTTCAGGGAGTTTATTGGAACACATGTAAACCCTGCAAATGTACAATTGAAAATCCCATCTTTTCTCATTGCTGTATGGCCCATAGGAGTCAAACTGAGGGCATCAGATTAATGTCCTGTAGAAAAACCGTGAGATGGTGATAGACCTGGGGAGACAGGACACAGAGATTTTCCTGTGTGATAGGAAAGTCTAAGACTGTGATTTTTCTTTGTCCATTCAGAAAAGACAAACAAACCTTTAGAACAAACAAATAAACCTCTTGCTGCAAAGTGAAATTCCCTGGAGGAAAAAAAAAAAAGAGGGAGGTGAAGGTCATTCCAAATGTTTTTCTGTGATAAATTCAGAGATTTTCAGTTAGAATAAAACTACATATTACCTTTTTAATGTACTAAATCAGTGAGGCTCTTCTTAAAATTTTAAAGAAGTATCCCCTGTGGAAAGTATTATAACAGAATACTTTGTCATCGTGACTGAATTTCATTTGTTTTCCTTTTCACATGAAATTTGCTTGAAAACAATACATTTTTAGCCCTTTTGAAAGATGTCATTTTCATCATCAGGCGCACATTCTGACAGCGTTTCTTTGAACATTTAAATGGCAATGACTTTGGCTCTGAAACACTCCCTAGTTTCAGATATTAAAATTAGGAGAGCAGTTACGGTGGACTTCTGTTTCCAATGGAGAGAGAGACTCCTCCAAAAAGCAGTTGAAGACCTTCAGATCTGACTCTTCAGTATCGTCTGGTCACATTGGTAAAAATGAAACTATAGAAATATAAGCTTCAGTTACCACACATGCACCCATCAGAGATTAAGGATACATAGTCCTTAGTCATCAGATTAAATAAATTGGATGTATTCAAACTCAATCTCAATAAGTAGAAACATGTAAAACTCAATACAGTTGTGTTTATACATGGGAATATATGTTTAGACAGGAAAAGATATTGTCTTGTCTCTGTTCTCTTTGTCCACTAACCTTCGGAGCTGTTGTAGTTTAGCAGCAGATAAGTCATCTTACAATAAAGTGAGGAAGAAGCAGTGGAAGATGGTGAGCCATGACAATTAGAGTGCTACTCCTAAGATAGTGCAATTAATACATTACCTTTTGTTCACGCCTCCTTCTTCCTAAAGACACAGCTTGGGACTTTGTCAGCGATTTGGATGTGGAAATCTCAATATATCACCTCTATTTTTCCCCTTCAATTTTCAGATATTATTCAGGGAGAGTCATACCTTTTATTTTTCACATCACATCAAGGCATTGTATTAAATATAGGATTTGGAACTTGGCAGATCAACAAGCACATTGTACTCTTAGAGAGACAAAAGGTGACTGAACAGTTTAGCCAGCCGACACACAGGCAAAAGTAATGCTCCACGGTAAGAGGATTGCTGGCTCTATTGTTGGGCCCACAACAGGAACCAAGTTATTGCAATGTTAATTTTCCATCTCACATGGAAGTTATTTAAGGGAGAAGACTAACAAGCAAACAGTGCCCACAATTTAATTCTATTGTCACTCTGATGGATTTATATTTGCAGCTGGGTTGAAGGGGTGGAATGAGGCTGCTTTGTTATTATTTCAACTGTGTTTATTAGGGGAAAAAAAATCAACTCCAGGATTAGGAAAATATGGTTTCTGCCACCTTTAGATAGTCAGGAACTGCTGTTCTTTTAATGTAGGTATAAGATAACTAAAATTATATCTTAGTGATGCAGAAATTCTTCACTCAGGGATGATAGAAATATTTTTAACTGTAATTAAGACTTGTGAAATGTCTCTTTTTTTGGCTACATCTGTTCTTATGACTTCATCTCATTTCTCATTCGTCTTTTTTTAATATGTATAGGAGCAGTCACAGCAGTACATGGGGCCAAGTGTAGTAGCTATTGCGTGCAGTGTAGTTTCCTATTCTGCATCTCAGAAATATCTGTTCACCTGTAGGAGTATATTTTCTCTAACCCCATGATGTCACATTAGTTTTTGCAGATATAGGCAACTACTTTACTGACATTGAGCAACAACAGCAGACAATTCCAGTAGGCTAGTCTTTCAAATATTTCTTTATCCAGATTTGGATCAAGTTTCAGAGCCACTAATGATCCTTTTCAAAACAAAGCTATTTAACCTTACATGCACAGAAAGGTTCCATCACCCTCACAGTAAAATAGTTCTTTCTTATACTTAAATGGAATTTTTTGTGTAACAGCTTCACGCCATTACCACCTGTCCTGTCACTAGATGCAACAGAAAAAAGGGATGTCCCAGCCTCCTGATATCCATAATTTAGATATTTGTAAATATTAATAAGATCCCTCCTCAGCATCCTCTAGTCTAAATTGCCACAGTTCCTGTGGCCTTTCCTCATTAGGAAGATTCCCCAGTGCCTTAATCATCTTGATGGCCCTGCATTGGAGTCTCTCGAGAAGTTCTCTTTCCATGTTGAGTTGAGGAGCTCAGAACTGGACACAGGACTCCAGATGAGGCCTCACCAGGGCAGAGGATAGGGGGAGGAGAATCTCACTCAACATGCTGGGCACATTCATCTTGATGCATCTCAGGATGCCATTGGCCTTCTTGGCCACAAGGGCACATTGCTGGCTCATAGTTAGTTTGTTATCAGTCAGGACTCTCAAGTCTCTCTCTGCAGAGCTGCTCTCCCAGTAGGTCACCTGCAGCAGCTCCTGGTGCATGGGCTTGTTCCTCCCCAGATGGCAGGACTCTGCACTTGTCCTTGTTGAACCTCATGAGGTTCCTCTCTACCCAATTCTCAAGCCAGTCTAGATCCCACTGAATGGCAGCACAGTCTTCTGGTGATAAGCCAGTCCTCCCAGTTTGACGTCATCAGGGAACTTGCTGAGGGTACACTCTGTCCCTTCATCCAGATCATTGATGAAGATGTTGAACAAGACTGGCCCTAGAAACTATCCCTGTGGAACTCCACTGGCCACAGGCCTCCAACTCCATTCTGTGCCACTGATCACCAATCTACTAAAGTCAGTGTCATAGTGATTTACACCAGTAAGAATACTAAACCTGCAACTTTTATGGCTTTCTTGAAAGTGGTTGTACTTTTTCAAAGTATTCATGACCAGAGTGAATGATATAGGAGTTCTCATTTGTTTGCATTGAAATCACAAAATCTAGGTCATTTACAGATATTCGCCATTTATTATTCTTAGCAAGCCCAGACAAGCTTTATTTGAACAAAACCACAACTCAGAAATGTTTTGGGTTGTAAATGTCCTCATCTTTCCACATCCCCTCCCACACCACCCCATCCCAAAGACCTATGGTTGGTTGTTTGGGTTTTTTTAATTGCTGAAACTTATTACCTGTAAATGTACACTCAAAGTTTCCACATTAATTATGCTTATGGGGTAAAAATAGACAACAAACAAACCCCTCAACATTTTGAATTGGATGTGAACAGTGTTTACTCATTTTTCAATCAGTTTTAACTGAAAAAATAATGTACTGACATGAAACTGACTTAAAGTAAAATCTTTCTTCCTTCAGGCACATTGAAATGATGTCTCTCCTCTTTATATTTAACTATATCAGACTAACATTTTGCATGACACCAGAGCTCTTTCTAATGTTCCTCATGACATCTTTTTGGTATGTACAGAGTTTTTTTTCTCATGTATGTGTATTATATTTTTTGATGCTTGATACTTTATTCCATACAGATGGAACACACGCAAGGGCCTGTCAGCCTGACAGTCTTTCTCAGTCTTCTTTAAAAATAATCTTTTTAAGTATTTCTTGATCCAGATCTCTGCCTTATGCTCTTTGGAGCAAGGAACGTATCTGATCTGTAAGTACAAAGAGTTCCTTTCTACAATTAGTAAAAGCATTTTCAAGGGTAGAAATATGATACACAGTTCTCAAAAATTTGAAAATATGCAAAATGCCAACCAGTCTTGTTTGCATAATCCTGGTGCTAGCATAAAGTTTTTATGCTACTCAAATACCTTCCTTCACATGGATTTGAAGCACATCTATTGGAAGTGTCTACTTGTACTATTTTAAGTCCTTTATGAAGTCCCCAGTATCCTCTTATAGCCTGATTCTTAACATTAGCAGCCATCATCTTCTAGCCCAACTCTGGAGTCTGATCAGAAATTGCTGCAGATTCCAGCTCAGTGTCTCATTTATACTTAATAACACTTAATTTACACTTAATTTAACTACAGGTATCAAAAAATTATTAATTTTAGATTCATTTAATCTAATACAGTGATCTATAGTGTATCTACATACAAATGAGGTTCAACAAAGCTCAGAGCAGGGTCCTGAACTTCTGCCACAACACCACCACACAACACTACTGGCTAAGGAGGAGTGGCTGGAAAGCTGCCTGGAGGAAAAGAACCTGGGGACGTTTGTCAACAACCACTTGAAGATGAGCTTGCAAGGTGCCCAGATGGCCAAGAAAACCAATGGTATCCTGACCCATAGGATCACAGGAGTGTTGCAGTTATAAAATACGTTTAAGATCATCAGTCCCAACTACTAACCTCACACTGCCAAGCTTGTCAATAGACTAAACCATATCCCTCTGTCCTTCATCTACATGTCTTTTGAATATCTCTAGGGACAATGACTGCATTGGTGCTGCCTCCCTGGGTAGCCCTTTCTAATGTTTAATCACCCTCTAGGTGGACTACATGTCTTTTGAATATCTCTAGGGACAATGACTGCATTGGTGCTGCCTCCCTGGGTAGCCCTTTCTAATGTTTAATCACCCTCTAGGTGGAAAAGTTCTTCCTAATGTCCAATCTAAACCACCCCTGGTATAACCGAAACCCATTTCCTCATGTTCTATCATTTATTACCGGAGAGAAGAGACAAATCCCCATCTCTTTACAACTCCACTTCAGGTAGTTTCAGAGAGTGATCATATCCCCTCTCAACCTCTTCTTCTCTACCCTCCCTCAGCTGCTTCTCATGGGACTTGTTCTCTAGATTCTTCAGCAGCTTTGTTGCCCAATTCTGGGCAAGCTCCAGCACCTTAGTGGCCTTCTTGTAGTGAAGGGCCCAGAACTGGACACAGTATTCTACGTGCAGCCTCACCAGTGCCAAGTACAAGGGGAAAATCACCTCCTTAGTCCTACTGATCATACTATGTTTGATACAAGCCAGTATGCTTTTGGTCTTCTTGTCCATCGAGGCAGGCCGCTGGCTCATGTTCAGCTGACCGTTGGTTTACAACCCCAGATTCTTTTCTGCAAGATAACTTTCCAGCCACTCTGCCCCAAGTCCACTAAGCTTTGGTGGATAAGTGTCCAGAGAAGAGATGGTTTTAATACTGAAGACTGAGGTAAAGAACTCATTAAGTACCTCAACTTTTTAATCATCCTTGCTCACTAGGTTTCCCTCTTCATCCATTAAAGGAAAAAGATTCCCCTCAGGCCTCTTTTTGATGTTAATATATTTGTAGAAGATTTTCTTATTGTTTTTTACAGTAGTGGCCAGTTTAACTTCTAGTTGAGCCTTGGCCTTTCTAATTTGGTCCCTGCAGCCGTTTCTCGCCACAGCCTTGTAATTCTCCTCGGTTGCCTGTCCTTTCTTCCAGAGAGTATAGATTCTCTTTTTCTTCCTGAGGTCTAGCAGAAGCTCCCTGCTCAGCCAAGGTGATCTTCTTCCCCACCAATTCATCTTCCTTCACACTGGAACAGCTTGATCCTGCATCTTTAAGATTCTCTAGCACAACACTTGTTTCCCTAATGCCACAAAGAACTCCGTCTCCAGCCTCCACCAAAGTGGCAGACACAAGGCTGTTGGGAGCAGAGTATCCCTCAGACACCTGCATGCTGCTTCCAGGTTTACCTTTATCAAGCCTGGTATTACCCCTTTCACCCTTCAGATATTATTTAAAACCATCCCAATGAACCTTGCCAATTTTCTTTGTGATAGATGTGTCCTGTTCCTTTGAATTATCCTCAATGTCCTGTAAAGTGCCTTATACTCAAAAAAACAAAAATTTTTTCAATGGCACCAGGCTTTGGGCCAGGTATTAATCTCTTTCACCTTCCAAATGCTTTCCTCATCCCTGCCCATAATCAAAGGGATAGAGAACACTACCCGTGCTCCTGATCCCTTAATGGGATATCTCAAGGTCCTAAAGCCTTCCTTAATGGTGTTTAGACTCCTATTTGACACTTCATCACCTGGAAAACCAAAAATGGCTGTGTCAGGGTAGGGAGTTTCTTCTTGACATCCTTGACCCATGTCCCAGGGAGGCAGCAGATTTCCTTAAGAAGTGGGTCAGGTGTACATATTGACCCTCTGTTCCCTTCAGAAAGGAGTCTCCTATGACAATGATTCATCCTTTTTTCTTGTTAGTGGAAGCTGTTTTGATGTTGGGTGCTGGTTGCCTGAATGCTGGCAGCTGCTCCAGCTGGGGTAAGACCTCATCCTGGTGACTGCTTGATTCTGTTTGCAGGGCCACATACTTGTTTTGTATAGGCAGGGGCACCTGGGAGGATGGAGCAGTCACATGAGGCATTCTGCTACACCAGGCAATGACCTGCTGCCATTGGCCTGTCCCTTGACTCCCTGGATTCAGCTGGGCTAAGAGAGGAAGAGAAGCCCACTGAGCTACCTGTGGCATGGAGGGGAGGATATGATCCCAATAGTCTGTTTCATGATTACTCTTCCTAATACTCCTCAGCCTACTGACCTCCTTATGGAACTCTGACACGAAGTGGAATATTCCCTCTACCTGAGCACACCTCACACAGTACTTCTCCCCACTTCCACCCTTGACAGAAGGGCACCTCTCACATCCAGTTGTCTGGGTGGTTGCATGCTCTCTCTGTGGTTGTATGAGAAAGCTGTCCTGTATGAGAGATAGCGAGGCCAGCAGGACCAGGGCAGTGGTTGTCTTCCTGTACCAGGCACTGTTGAGGCCACACCTTGAGGGCTGTGTTGGGCCCCTCACTCCTACAGGGACCCTGAGGTGCTGAAGCATGTCTAAAGCTGAGAAGAAGTGTGGAGAAAAGTGTGATAAGGAGCAGCTGAGGGAACTGGGAGCATTTAGTCTGGACAAGAGGAGGCTGAGGGCAGACATGATCCCTCTCTACAACTGCCTGAAAGGAGGTTGTGGTGAGGTTGTCCCGACTTACAAAGAGTAGGACAAGAGGAAGCAGACTCGTGTTATACCTGGGGAGGTTTAGATTGGCTATTAGGAAACATTTCTTCCCTAAAAGAGTTGTTAAGCCCTGGAACAGTCTACCCAAGGAAGTGATCATGTCATCATGCCTTCAGGTGCATAGTCAGTAGTTCTGGTGCATGATTTAGTGGTGGTTGTGGCAGTGCTAGGTTTATGGCTGGATTTGATAATCTTAAAGGTCTTTTCTAACCTAAAAGACTTTATGATCCTATATGATCTGGTTTTCTGAGCTGTAGCTGATAAGATTTTGAGATTCCATAGAGGGATTCTTGTGATCAAATACTGTGCAGACTTCAAACAGAGCTTGATTAATTTCCAAAATACTTTGGCTGTAGCTGGAAAAGGATCCTTAGCACTAAGCTCATATTGCAGGACAAAAGGCATTTGGAAGTCATGTATCCTATTGTCAGGCCAGCATGGATGTCTTGGATAGTCAGTTGTCAGTGCACATAATTGAGCTGAACACTAAATGTCCAGAAATTTCTGAGCTGTCTTGGTTCTCTCTGGAGTCAGAAAGTCGAGAGAGCTGAGAGGAGTTTGTTTTGGAAAATTACATCCCTGATTTTCAAGACAGCTAAAGTGGTCTGCTGTGAAACCTATGCTTGGTTGCACATGTGGGATCATGTCAAACTTTTAATAGCACTTTTAAAGAGACACACTCTTCTGTTGTGCCTTGAGAATGAATCTAAATCTCCTTTGGTTTGGAAGGTTGTTTCTGGCTTTGGTTTGTAGAGGACCCTAGAGCAGCTGGCTACTTACTTATTTCAATGTTTCTTTACCTGAGCAGTGGATAATAATCTCATAGAGATTTTATTACATATTATTAGCACTGATACAGCACTGATTATATGCCAACATATTTAGAATCACATTATGTAAAATGCTGTAAAAATAAATCAAATGGTACATTTCCTATTCCATAGAATTTACAGCCTGAAATAAAGTATGTAACAGAAGTGTCCTAATACAGAGGTGAGGTTGGTAAGAGAAACAAAATTAATTGTACAAAATCCATAGACAGTCAGCAGTAGCAATTATAAGTCATTACCTGTTATTTTTCAGTACTTTAACATGTTTGGATGACAAGCTATAGACAGGCTAATGCCAGTGTAAGTGAATCATACAGGGAATGAGTGCCTGTAATCAGAATTGCTATATTTAGGAGAATAAATGTTTGTGTTATGCAAATTAAACCCCAATCCAACCAAACATATTTGATTTCAAATCTTTAGAAAAGAATTCTATTTATATTTAGTAAAAGTAATTGTTATGGAAATTATTTACTTTACATTTAACTTGCAACATTTGAGCAAAAAGACTATGAATCTGTTTTGATTATTTTAAGAAAGAAACATATTTTTGCAGCACTTACAGTAAGTTTGGTATAGTGAATTTGACTGGGGAAAAACCATACCAAGAGAGGAGAAACTTATTGGCTGTGCAGCAGAGGAAATAAATGTTAGACTAAAACAAATAAAAAATACACGGAAATCTACACTTGTTTAGCTGAAAACCTTATCTCTGGAGCAGTGCTATGCTATCCTGCTTAGGTTTTAAAATACTCATTTTAGCAGTGCAGTTTTCTTAGACATCCACAGCTATCAGAGAACAATTCGCCTATAGAAAATTATTTGCTGTAGAGCTGAGATGCATCTCAGGCAAGTTTGATGCTGAAAAGACTAGATAGGTCCTTGAATTTGTGCATCAGGAGTCGATGTAGCTACTTTAATCAGATAATATAATGTAATTTACTAGTTTGTATGTCTACATATGTAGTGAAAGATGCAGGCCTAAAACCATACTTACACAAGAAAGAAAAATAGACTCAAGCATCTGTTTAAATACAGGATCACACACATGCTGTCCTAACAAGAACACATATTCCAACCATTGTAAATCCAACTGCTATAATCCATAAATTAAATATTCAGCTAAATGAAAAATGTACATAGCTGCTGCAGGAATGAACCAGATTTGGGATATGTACAAAGCACAGCTTGACTTTTTCAGTTGAGATTACTGAGTCGGCTCTATTTTACATAGTTTTTGCTGCACACATATGTAGCCATTTTTCTGCCTGAACACTGTGTAAAGACAGCTGCACATACCGCCAACATAATCTATACTTTCTAAAACTAAATAATACCTTTTATTCTGATACAACATCATGCATTATTATAACCACTCATACTAATTTAATCTACTAATCTTGCTTTATAAGGCAAAGAAGAATAGGCAAGTGGAATTTATTCCACTGAACTTTTAGTGTCTATAATACAAACATCTGAACTACTCATCCAAACAGACTGTACAGTTAATAGCAGGATGCTGATTTGTGATATTTTACATATTAAAAACATCCTATAGATGCCTATATCTTTACATTGACAGTGGAGTGAGGTTTTATGACCTACAAAGATCAAGATATCTACCTGTCCATGGGTAAGTCCTGGCTTCATTTCTATTGAATCTCTCTGCAATAAATGTTATTTTACTGAAATAAATTATATTGACTGAAAAGGTTTATATTTGTTTAATGGCCATCATTGAATAAATACATTGGTCAACTAAAGCTGTTTTGAGAATAGTTCTGATAAATACTACTGCTCTATATCTTGCCTTGTGTAGATTCCCTGGTGTTTAATGAGAGATGTTGTTACTAAACTTTCTCTTGCCGTGTCTCCTGTTTGTAAATGGGTCAACATTTTCTTTAAATGTGCAAAAAATTAGTCTATTTTGTTACTTCTACCCCCTTGCAAAATTGATTGAAATTGACTATTGGATTTAAAAATTACTGAAATGGAGGCTGAAAATCTGACACTTATGCTTGGTGACCAGAAGCAATGAATTTCCTTAGAAAATTGCTGAAAAACTGTAGCTATCCTTCAATGTTGACAAAAAAAGTAAGTTTTAAGTCTATAAATCATTACATTGATTTCTTAACTTGTGTGTTATATGTATTCTTCTTCACTGTCTCTTAAATCTGTTGCTTGCTTTGGTTCATTAAAAATGAAATGTTTAAACAAGCAACATTTGGAATGAGTAGTGTCCCAGTCTTTCCTATCATAGTGGAATATCTTGGTTGTTCTTTAGGTGTTATCATACTGTATCTAATAAATAATAGTGACAAACTGCAAACATCATGGAAAGTAGCATTGATTATAATATTAATTCAAGAACAAACAAGATAGATTTTTTTTTCCTTTAATTCAGGGTAACAAAATACAGCACAGAAATTGAACATAAACAGAGTTGGGATCTGCAATTCATTTTTCTTGTTTACTATGAAGTGGGGCCTAGTTAAGTTTCAAAAATGCTAATAAGGAAATAAATTAAGTAGCATTTTTCCAAGGCAATATCTCATTGTATTTGTATTTGTTTACTTTTATCTGTATTTATCCTTGTTAACTCCTTTTTTGCTTTGTCATTCAGTTTCATTCATTTTATTTTTTCCTCTCTTTCTATGCGTGTTTATTTGTTTGATATGAATGCATTTGTGTATTTCCAAGAAACATATATCTACATTTCATAGAAAAAAAAGATAAGAGGAGAAGGAAACAACCCACTTTGAGGGTCTTTTACTCTATTCTTGTCTCACTGTCAGATGAATAACCACATCACTCATACTGGATTTCCAAAAAGCTCTTGACATATGACTGGATTTATTTACACTGAAGTCGACAGCAGTCATTGAAGACACTGAGATCAAACTTACAGCAGCAGTAACCACTTTTGAAAATACTATCCTTAATCTGCAATAATTTCTATTGACCTTTGTGAGAAGCTTCTCTGGAAGGAAACTTTGACTGTAATGAAACTTGAAAACAAGAGGAAAATTAAAATATTTTTCTCTTAAGGCCAATCTAAATACCCATAAGTTTAAATATACCTCTCCTATAATTATTATTTTTTTTCAATGGGAACTATATTCACCATTTTAAGAAAAGTTTAAGAGTAAACTATTGCAGATGTGAAAGGTATAGGGCTCCAAGTAACATCATAGCACTACAGTTTCTGTAAGTTTTGCTTGTGGCAACATATTTAACACATATTTAGTCTGGGTAGAGGAAAGATAATGCACTTGCATCGGAAAATTCATCTGCAATGTAATTCTTTTCCATTCCAGAGGATTGTCACCATTAAGAAGTCAATTTTCAAACCCCATATAGTGACTTTGAGAATGGCACTCGAAGACCTGCTGATATAAACCCTATCATTATCAGGTCAATCATTTCCCAAAGCAGTGACAGATATTCAACATTATTTTCAGAGATAAATGAATAGTCTCTATCACAACTCCTTTCCTTGTTGGCAATTTCAGTAAAGAGGCCAAGAGGTGAATAGCCTGCAGAACTTGTTCTCTTTTTTTTTCATGCCTGGGGTTGACTTTTTTAAGTTAAAGACCTTTTGGAGAAAGTTTGCCCTCTCATAGCCTTTTTTCAAAAAGTGGCCATGTATGTGAATTTTGAGCAACCAGCAACACCCATTGCTAAAGGGCAGGAGCTAACCAGGGAAAGGTCATTCCAATTCACAAAGGGCTTTGATATTTCAGAATAGCTGACTTTGTTATGAACTGAAGGAGAACCTCACATTTAAAATTCTTTGTGTAAAAGAAAAAATGTCATGGTCCTCAGGAAACCCACCAGCAGAGCCATCCTTAAGGTATGAATACTGGAAGCTCTTGGGAGCTCTTGTACTTCCACAAGTTTTCTCTTTCTCTTATCCTACACAGTAAATGGGAAGCCAATCTGATGTGTAGCAAGATGGAGTGGAGCCAAGGAGTTTAGGAACCGAAGTTATGATAGCTTCCAAGATTTCATCTCCCTGTCTATGTAAAGAGGCACAGTAGGATCCCAGAAGCATAACAAACTAATGGAGAAAATCGAGAGAGTCATTGATCAAAGAGAAGACAAAGTTTTTATTAGAATCCAGGCATAGATTCCAACACAACTCTGTCAACATTCAACAACTGTCATAAAACATCTACATTTCTATGAATCATCACCTCCTGAGGGAATAATATTCCTCAGGGAGTTTCCAATGAGTGATAATGAGGATGCAGCACTTCTAGAGTTTAGATGCATTTTAAAAAAAAATATATATTGCTTTTCTATTTTAGCTGCCTAAACACAAATTTAGGGGCCACCTGAGGTACACATACCCAGCTTTAACAATACTCTCCAAGCTTATTCATTCTTTAGTTTGTTTTTCAAAATATGTTACTAGCATAAACATGCATTAACATACACATTCAATGTCAAACACGAAGTAGATTCAGACAATAGTTGATTTTTTTTCAGAATTGGGAAGGGAGTGGGGCTTCTTTCTATGCTAAATGTGTAACTGGGAATGGATAGAAAAAGTTTTCTAAAAATAAGGCTTTATAAGACTTCTTTAACAGCATGTTAGACCTCTAAGACTTGGGAAGAAAAAAAAAAAAGGATGCATGATTTTCAATGATGACGTTTCTGTTTAGATTGTTACCTCTTGGGTGTCCATTAGCTAAATTTCAACTAGATTTGTAATCAGCTCCAGTTTTCTTCAACTCTTCGAAAAAAACCCAGGTAAATAAAAATTTGACATGTAAACTAGATCCACCCCTTTCTGAAACTTTCTGTGAAGGATTCTCTGTAGCTGTCATGTCCCTCTGACAAAGCCCAAATATTCACAAATTGAGCATGGGCCTTTTTTTCCATTCTGCTGAAGTTTTCCCCAATCAGCTCAAGTCTTCTTCTCTTCCCTTCTATGTCAGCATTGAGACCTCATTCCTTAAAAGAAGATGCCTATTTCCTGCTAAGCAGCTCTTTAACAAGTCTTGTTCTAAATAAACATCATCCATCACATAACTGCGATTTATACATTTCATCTAGGAAGGTGCACTGATCCAGGCACCAAATGTTGACTAAGCTCTCTTAGGTAATGAATTCACTCTTATGAAACTTCCTTTTCCAATTCCACTTCTCATTAGAATGAGGGTTTCTTTTTTCTCCTTCATTCTTTTCTGCATTTTACTGTCTCTCCTCTTCCCCCTCATGCATCAAGTATTTTTACCTTACTCTTCTTACATTAAACATAAATGCTTTATTTCAAGCAGCCTTTCAATGAAATTTCTAAGTAAAATGACTGTATTAGGCAAAAGCTTGTGTAGTAGCCAATAAAATGTCAGATAATATTGAATGCAGGCTTGGACTAACCTTGCAACCCAATAAGTTATTATGTGCAAATATTACAACTTGATTTTGAAGAGAATACACATGTATGATGAAGCCATTTTATGGCTGAGTGATTGATTACAGCATCCTGATCCATCTCGACAAGATAAACTCAAATAAAAGAATCTGCTGATATTTAAGACTTGACAATTTATTATCCAAAGACTACTGTAAAAATGATTTTATAATTCTCTTCATTTAAGTGGATTTTTTTTTTTCTGAAAGTAATAAAACATATTTTCCAGAGTAACTGGCTATGATCGGAAACTCTTTTGCAACCTAGCAGTAAATTCCACTAAGATATAAAAATGAGACAAAACAAACATTACTGGTTGTCTTAAATCCTTCTTGAATCTTTGTATGAAAGACAGTCAAAAGCCTTTTATTACATTTAAAATCTTGTTATGGACTAAAGAAAATGTAGCAAATAAGTGAAAGGAAGAATTTCTTATTAATAGAATTGAAATCTTAACGGTGTAACTAGACAAATATTATTAGTTTACCTTTATTTATTACCAAAAAAAGGAAAATAAAGATTACTTTTACTAAGTAAAAAAATTCAGTAATATAACAAAGCAGGTGTAATCATTATACACACAGTAGTGCCTTTTAGCAGTTTTATGGTCACTCATGTTGTCCCTCTAGATCATATTACACCAGACTTCTTCGAGCAAGGGAACATTTGGACCAGGTCATTACTTGTGCAAATTCTCCAATGAGAAAAAGGACCCTAATTATATGACTCTTATCTTTTTTACTTCCTGAAAGTTTTAACAACTTTTTTTGGCACCAGCTACAGGGGGCCTTATACTCCTTACTTCAGTACAATGTTCAACATATAATGGCATGACTATCCAATCAGTACCCTGTGTGTTGATTATGGTAATACAGATCCCAAACTATTAAGAAAACATGAGAAGTTTTCTGAGAACCATTGCTACAGTTTACGTCATCTTTCCCTCTCATCTTCACTGTTGGCAAGTGTTTTCCACTGTTCTCAGGTTCAAAAACTTTTATTTAGTTCATGAGAAAGGAAAATCATGAACTCTCTAACCCAAAGAAATGATCCCGTTGACTCCCGTGAGAACTTGCGTATTCTGTTTTCATCGCCATATTCAGGCTTTCTGGATTTCGGACAAGGCTGTCCAGAGCAGTTGTTAAGTCTCCTTCTCTGGAGGTTTTCAAAACCCGCCTGGATGCGTTCCTGTGTGACTTGATCTAGGTGGACCTGCTTTGTGAGGAGAGTTGACTAGATGAACTTTAGAGGTCACTTCCAACCCCTACCAATCTCAGATTCTATGAAACCAGCTCTGTTGATACAGAAAATAACGTATTTTGGTGACATGGGCTCAGGAGTATGCCAAATTTCTACCATTGGGACCTTTTTCTTCTATCACTCTTAGTTCTGTTTAGTCTCATCACTTCAATGAAATATATTGCTCTAGAAACAATTAGAGCCAAAAGATTTTCTGTCTCTGCTTCAACTCACTTTCTCACCCTAGCCTTGGGCAAGACTTTTAATTGATACTTCCTTCCATTTTCACTAAATAAAATGGGAAAACTGGTGTAGCCTGATATTAAAGATATCAAATTTCAATTCTAGAACCATCTAACTACCAAGAGAAAAGGATCTGCATATATTCCCTACACATATAAATAATCATAATAAGTGTTGTAATAGGTAATAACGTGTTTGCTTGCTGTGTCTATTCTTTCAAATAGAGAACAATCAGAAATACCACAGTAATTGGCATGAGTAATCAACCACCACAACAATGAAAGTTTCAACTGAAAATGAGTACCAGATGCTGAATGGAAGATAGTGCAATAAATGGATAATATTAACCTAAAGGTGTGAAAAAGAAAATTCTATTTCATCAGTAATTTCTGAGATGATGAAGTTTGACTTTTTTCTGGACTGGATAAAATACACTGAAAACTGTTACTAGATATTAGAATCTAAGAAAAAAATGTTATAGCTACATAAAAATTCTATTACAACGCAAATATCAGGTTTTGGTCCACACATACTGAAGAAACATTACATTGCCATCAGAATCCTCTCCATATTACTTTAAATTGAACTGAAAATTAAATCACTCTTATTTTTTAAAGCTTTTCAATTTCAGTTGAACTCTGTACTCTCACTTTCTGCAATTCATCAATGTGTTTCTAACCAGATGCGGTCATAACACACACTAGTTTCTAGCAGCTACAGAAGCTATGACTTTACTTCATTGGGCATTACTTCAGATAAATGACTTGTCTAAGTTGGAGCCTCTGCTACCCCTTCCTGCTCTCTCACTGGACAGACTGAGACCATCATTCAGAATGTCACGTAATAGAAAGTTTGATCACCCTCTGGAGAGGGTTACATCTCTCTGTGTTGGCTTTTGGTGGAACTTAGACCATCTAGTCTCCTACATTAAGACCCCATTCAGGCTTTAATCTTTGGTGAGAAGAATATAAGATCTTTACCTTCTGGTTTTGAGGATTTCTAGTAATTTATTTTGTTTTTATATTAGTATCGCAGATCATCAATTTAGGTATGGAGAGTGTTAACATAGAACTCCTGGTTATTTAGAAGCTGTATCTAGTGATAAGAAAAGGAGTAATGTTCCATTAAACACAAGAAAAAACTATGTTACTATGAGGGTGATGGAGTCCTGGCACAGGCTGCCCAGGGAGGGTGTGGAGTCTCCTTCCTTGGAAGTCTTCAAGACCTGCCTGGACACGTTCCTGTGCCAGGTGGACCTGATCTAGGTGGATCTGCTTCTGCAGGGACGTTGGACTAGATCTCTAAAGGTCACTTCCAATCCTATCATTCTATAATTCTAATGGAAAGAAGTTGGGACACAAAACCTTCCATTTAAGCATAAGGAAAACTTTACTGTGAAGGTGAGGGGGAGGGGGAGGGTGAGAGTGAGGGAGCCCTGGCGCAGGCTGCCCAGGGAGGGTGTAGAGTTTCCTTCTGTGAAGTTTTTCAAAACCCCCCTGAACACATTTCTCCTCCTGGCAGGGAAGGTGGACTAGATGATCTTTCAAGGTCGTTTCCAACCCCTACCTTTTTATGATTCTATGATATCAATATTCAGAAAGTAGGTACACCCTGGCCTTGAAATTATTCTCCAAGATTTTTTAACTACTTGACAATTAAGGGCCCTTTTTTCAACCCATTGAGGACATTGAAGCATAAGTAAAGTTTTTTGGTGATGTTGCTATTGAGTGCTTGGGTAAAACAAGCTGAGACTTAAGGTACTCTCATTATCTTGAACCATTTCTAACAGATTTAAAACAATTGTAACATAATACATATGTTCCATTCAAATATAAAATGTACAACTATTTTGTCACACTTTCAGTTTATTTTGATTAAATAATATCATAGACTCATAGAATCATAGAATGGTAGGGGTTGGAAGGGACTTTTAGAGATCATCTAGTCCAAACCCCCTGCAGGTTCATCTAGATCGGGTCACATAGAAACATATCCAGGCCGGTCTTGAAGACTTCCAAGGAAGGAGACTCCACAATCCCTCTGGGCAGTCTGTTCCACTGCTCCTCTTCTCCAGACTAAACAGTCCCAACTGACTGATTCCCCAGAAGGCTGTGCTGCCATTCAGCGAGATCTTGACTAGCTTGAGAGTTGGGCAGAGAGGAACCTCATGAGGTTCAACAAGGACAAGTGCAGAGTCCTGCATCTGGGAAGGAACAACCCCATGCACCAGGACAGGCTGGGGGTTGAAATGCTGAAGAGCAGCTCTGCAGAGAGAGACCTAGGACTGCTGATTGATAATAAGCTAAATATGAGCCAGTAATGTGCCCTATTGGCCAAGAAGGCCAATGACATCCTGGGATGTATCAAGAAGAGTGTGGTCAGCAGGTCAAGGGAGATTCTTCTCCCCCTCTACTCTGCCCTGGTGAGGCCTCATCTGGAGTCCTGTGTCCAGTTCTGGGCTCCTCAGCTCAAGAGGGACAGGGAAGTATGAACGAAAAAAAAAATCAGTTTTCATTTAAAGAAAAACAATAAAAAAAAAAAACCACTCCAGAACTAAAACAACAAACAACCATCTCAGAAAGATTTTAAATATTACATTGAATAGATAAAAAATGACCTATATGACTTAAAGCTTAACCTTTAAATGAGCTAATTTGTGAGTAACCTAGGCAAGTCTTAAAAAAAAAAATCTTAGAAAACTCAAGTGAAAAAAGAGTTAGAAATGTCTGGAAACAAAACTAACAAAAGAACCCTCTAAGCTCAAAAATATGATATTTCTCACCTCCTTAGGATGAAGCTCAGGAAGAGAATTTGTGTTTCTTGTCTGGGATCATATTCCTCTCCAGCAATTTGGCTTCTCTCTAATGTCTAGTTTAGCAGGAGCTCAGGGTAAGTCTCTCTTTTGCTTCACAGACATGCAACCTGTAAAGGATGTTTCAACTGACTGTCTCTCAAGAGAGACTGTTAAAGGAAAAAAGACCCAAACCAGAAGGAAATAGATTTTTACTTTTCTTTTTTTACTATGGAAAGGGGGAATCTTTTGGGATTTATGAGATCAGAACAAGGGAAGAATAAAAAAAGGGTTGTGTTTTGTCTCAGAATTATGTGACTTCAGTCTGGTGACTGAATTGTCTCTACACCTTCTAGTGGGAAGTGTTTTTAGTGGTAACATTTGTCTACTAAGCTCAACTGTTTGTACAACATATGCTGACACGGATAGATATTTCAGCAGTACAAAATGTTATAAGATATCTGCACACAGCCATGATAATGACCTGCAGCTTGAAAGTCATAGTAAGGTGAATGAAAAATGTTACTACTCAGTGACTAATATTCCCTATGTCTCAGTGTCCAGAGTTTCCAGTAAGAAGTTGTGAAATGCCCTAACAATCCCATTCAGGCTCTTATTAGGTAAATACAACTCTTTCCGATTATGATTTTGTGGAGAGGTTTTACACAGGAAAGGCAGTAGATCTCAACAACATAATCATGCTTATCTTCTCAAATGTTCGTCTGTGTAATATCCCAAAGCCAAAAGGACAGGAGTATTTACTGAGAAGCCTGTTCCTAAGAAATTTGAAGCACTCACTTGTAAGAAGAAATGTGAGAATCAGTTCTTCTGACATGGTTTTGTATGTAGATGAAGTATGAACTAATATTTGCCCTATTCATGCAACAAAACCTAGAAAGACAGATATAATAAGACTGACAGGCATTTTTCAAGTATATCAGCAGTTGAAGGATGGTGAGGGGGAATGTTGGCCCTCTGCTAAATACTGAGGGTGCCCTGGTGTCTGAGGATGCAGAGAAGGCTGAAGTATTGAATGTCTTCTATGTTTCAGTCTTTACAGCCAAGGCTGACCCTTGGAAAGTCCAGTCCAGCAAGGATAACAGGATGACCAGGATGGCAGAGGACTTGCCCTGGGTGGAAGAGGAAGAGGTTAAAGACTTGCTGGCCAAGCTTAAGGATCATAAGTCAATGGGACCTGATGGGATGCATCATAGAGTGCTGAGGGAGCTGGCTGATGTGATTGCTAAGCCTCTCTCCATCATTTTTGAACAATCATGGAGGACAGGCGAGGTGTCTGAGGACTGGAGAAAGGCCAATGTCACACCAGTCTTCAAAAAGGGCAAGAAGAATGACCCAGGAAACTACAGGCCGGTCAGCCTCACCTCCATCTCTGGAAAAGTGATGGAACAACTCATCCTGAATGTTATCACTGAACATATGAAGGATAAGATGGTTATCAGAGGGTGTCAATATGGATTAATCAAGGGGAAATCCTGTTTGACTAACCTGATAGACTTCTATGAGTGCATAACCAGCTGTCTAGATGTGGGGAGAGCAGTGAATGTCATCTACCTTGACAAGGCTTTTGACACTGTCTCCCATAACATCCTCATCAGAAAGCTCAAGCAGTGTGGAATGGATGAGTGGACAGTGAGGTGGATGGAGAGCTGGCTGAGTAACAGAGCCCAGAGGGTGGTGATCAATGGCACAGAGTGGAGTTGGAGGCCTGTGGCCAGTGGAGTTCCACAGGGATGGGTTCTGGGGCCAGTCCTGTTCAGCATCTTCATCAATGACCTGGATGAGGGGACAGAGTGTACCCTCAGTAAGTTCCCTGATGACACCAAAGGTGGGGACTGGCTGATTCCCCAGAGGCTGTGCTGCCATTCAGCGGGATCTCGACTGGCTTGAGAGTTGGACAGAGAGGAACCTCATGAGGTTCAACAAGGACAAGTGCAGAGTCCTGCATCTGGGAAGGAACAACCCCATGCACCAGTACAGGCTGGGCGTCGAACTGCTCAAGAGCAGCTCTGCAGAGAGAGACCTGGGAGTCCTGACTGATATTAAGCTAATCATGAGCCAGTAATATGCCCTCGTGGCCAAGAAGGCCAATGGCATCCTGGGATGTATCAAGAAGAGTGTGGCCAGCAGGTCAAGGGAGGTTCTTCTCCCTCTCTCCTCTGCCCTGGTGAGGCCTCATCTGGAGCCCAGTTCTGGGCTCCTCAGCTCAAGAGGGACAGGGAAGTGCTGGAGAGAGTCCAGTGCAAGGCCACCAAGATGATCAGGGGAATGGAACATCTTTCATACGAGGAAAGGCTGCGGGAACTGGGGCTGTTTAGTCTGGAGAAGAGGAGATTGAGGGGAGATCTTATTAACATTTACAAATATCTAAAGGGTGGGTGTCAGGAGGTTGGGACATCCCTTTTTTCTATAGTAGATAGTGACAGGATGAGGGGTAATGGGATGAAGCTGGAACACAAAAAGTTCCACTTAAACATGAGAAAAAACTATTTCACTGTTCAGGTGACGGATCCCTGGCACAGGCTGCCCAGAGGAGTTGTGGAGGCTCCTTCCTTGGAGGTCTTCCAGACCTGCCTGGACATGTTCCTCTGCGACCCAATCTAGGTGACCCTGCTTGAGCAGGGGGGTTGGACTAGATGATCTCTGAAGGTCCCTTCCAACTCCTACCATTCTATGATTCTATGACAGGTGATCTTTGATCCCATGCAGAACTTCAATCCTATCAGTTTAACTGATGTTTTTCACTGGGATGAGGACATTTTTTTTTTTTTTCTTTCAGTTTTAGGGAATATGGTAGGTCTTTTTGAAATGCAGATTATCCTTTATGTTGCAGATGTCTGTTTTGCTCTCCTCCTAAGACCTAGAAAAACCCACAATTGCACCTCCCCTGTTGTGGTAGGTACTCATAGCCAGGGAACTTGTTTTGACATGTAGTTTCCAGTCTCTCAGTTCTTTCAGAACTGTATGGGACTTTTCTAATCTGATGTGCAGAATCCCTTGGCACCTCTCAGATTCTTGTTAGGAAAGAGTGAACTTGTCATATAGCTTCATGGACATTCAGCACATCCATACCTCAACTAATATTGTCTTCCCTGTGAATGATACCACTTTATCATCGCTGTCTGAAGATGGAACTTTTTACTTCCCAGGGAGGCAGTTATAAAGACAGGCTCTTAGTCTTTTCTGGCCTGGAAGGGGAAGGACTAACAAATGCTGCATTTACTAGGAATAGGAGACAGAATTTCTTCAAGGCAGTAAAGGCATTTAACATGCTCATCTGTCACTATAATTTGAATGTCACAATAGGGGCAAATTTTTAAGTCTAGGGATTTTAGGAAAGTCCTGACTGTGGAGGGGTTTAATAAATGTCCCAGACTGGATTAAAAAAGATGTGTCAAGATATTAGTTCTGATCAAAAGAAACAAACAAAAAAGAATATAATACTAATTCTACCTTGTAGGCCACATGGTACACTGAGAAGGGAAAAGTAAGCTGAAAGGAGGGAGCAGATGGCTCCAAAGTATTTGAGTGTCCTATGGCAAAGAGCCTGGGGTATAGAAAGTGAATTTCTGTAGGAGTATGTCATAACAGAAATACTTTTCACACTATCCATAGCAATAGATAGCACAATAAAAAGGAATAATGAAAATTAATTAATGGGTAAGCATCTTTATCCAAACTAAACATCCTCATCAGAAAGCTCAGGCAGTGTGGCTTGGATAAATGCACAGTGAGGTGGATGGAGAGCTGGCTGAATGACAGAGCCCAGAGGCTGGTGATCAATGGCACAGAATCGAGTTGGAGGCCTGTGGCCAATGGAGTTCCACAGGGATGGGTTCTGGGGCCAGTCTCGTTCAACATCTTCATCAACGACGTGGATGAGGGGACAGAGTGTACCCTCAGCAAGTTCCCTGATGACACCAAAGGTGAGGACTGGCTGATTCCCCAGAGGTTGTGCTGCCATTCAGCAGGATCTCGACCGGCTTGAGAGTTGGGCAGAGAGGAACCTCATGAGGTTTAATAAGGACAAGTGCAGAGTCCTGCACCCAAGAAGGAGCAACTTCATGCATCAGTACAGACTTACTGGAGAGCAGGTCTGCAGAGAAACTCAGGAGTCCTGGTTGATAGTAAACTCACCATGAGCCAGCGATGTGCCCTTGTGACCAACAAGGCCAATGGCATCCTGGGATGGATCAAGAACACTGAAGGCAACAGGGTGAGGGAGGTTTTTCTCCCCCTCTACTCTGCCCTGATGAAGTCTTATCTGGAGTCCTGTATCATGTTCTGGGCTCCCCTGATCAAGAGGGACAGGGAACTTCTGGATAGAGTCCAGCACAGGGGCACCAAGATGATCAGGGGACTGGAGCATCTTCCTTATGAGGAAAGGCTGTGGGAACAGGGGCTGTTTACTCTAGAGAAGAGAAGAGTCTCATTAATATTTACAAATATCTAAATAGTGGATGTCAGGAGGCTGGGACGTCCCTTTTTTCTGTTGTGACAGGACAAATGGTAATGGCATGAAGCCGTTACACAAAAAATTCCATTTAAACAAAAGGGAAACTATTTTACCATAAGGATGATGGAGCCCTGGCACAGGCTGCCCAGGGAGGATGTGGAGCCTTCTTCTCAGGAGATTTTCAAACCCCATCTGGATGTGTACCTGTGACCTGATCTAGGTGGACCTTGTTGAGCAGGGAGGTTGGATTAGATGATCTCTAAAGGTCCCCTCCAATGCCTAGTATTCTGTGAAGAAAGCCTTACAAAATACATACTTTTTTTTCTGTCACCTTTGATTCCTTATATAAATATGTAAGGAGTGATCAGTGTATCCAAATGATGCTTCATCTCATCCAAACCCAGATAGCTAAGGCAGACCAGCTAAATTGCCATCTGGACATGCCACTTTTCCATCAATGACTGTAAGAGCCTAAATTGACCTGTACATCTAGGTTCAGATGCCTAAATGTAAGTGACAAAACTCACACCTATGTGACTCTCACGAGAACACCAGTCATTTAACTTAATGATGGAGTGAAACAGTCAAAGAGTGTAATAGAACAGCCATAATGCTGGTCATTTCACAAAATGTCTGAAAATGTCAGTTATTTCATGAAATGACTGCTTTCACCATCTGACTGTAACATACAGCTAGAATTAGAAATGAACAACAACGTTCTTAGTTACTGCATTTGGGTCTGAGCACAGTTGTACTCTCACTGTGGCTAAATCCTTACGTAGGTTCTTATCAGGAAACTTTACTATTGCAGTTTCTCCTTAGCAGATAACAATTTTTACTGTTCTGTTCTTTTTTTCCCCCCATTGTTATCAAAATAATAATGACTATAAACATTACTTTAAAAGCACATCATGCTAGGAATGCCTGTGCTGCAATATATCATTCTGAACTCTACTGTATTCATTTATGGAGAAGCATTTTATATTAATGTTTCCATTTCTTATCACAGACACTGGCATTGTAAGTGCTCAAGTCAACTCAGCTCAGTTTTTTCTTACGATGGGTCTCACTGCCATTTTCTTGAGTAAAATCTTTCCTATCCTCATTTAATGAAACCAGTTTACTCCTGTCAATCACTGCTACTTGTCTGTCTTTACTCATCACACAATTTAGTCCATCAGTATTACTGAATTAATAATGCATTGGATTCTGGGTAATTAACAATTATGTTTTTCAGATGATCAGTTTCTTAGGATTATGTAGGAAGATTAAAAAGCCAGAAAAATTAGAGCAATTGGAAAACAATCTAACAACTGAACATCCAGTCACGTGCTAAATTTCAGGTATTAGAAACATCAACCCTTGAATTTCAAGTTTAGCACTTCTGGGTTATTCTGATTCTTCGTATTCCATTCAGTTTCTATTTAAGTCCTTGACCTTTTCTGATGAATATTAAGTTGAACAAGATGGTGTTCATAAGAAGCTATGCTTCCTTGTCTTGTTTGTTGACTTTGCTGTGCAGCAGTTGTTATTTTTCCTTAGTGAGCAGCTCAGGTGACAGCGGTGAGATGATGATGTGCTTTTATCTAATCATTCACCTACAAACTATCTTCCTTAGGCTACTCTTGAATATGCACTTTTTTTGTATTCTTTTTTCTTGAGTGCTTCCCAACAGACAAGGTTTTGCATCAGAGTCTTCTCTGCTATCAGTAGAAACTCTTACCCTGTACTCAGTGGAGCTGGACTACTTCATTGCAGCTGATGGTTTAGCCACATGTTATTGCTTCTTCACCTAGAAAACTCATGTACATAACTGGGAATAATTCCTTGTTCAGTTGTTATTTAGATGTCTTCACACTAAAATGCTTAACAGATTGTGGCTTAGAAGTGCTCTAGACAAAAAAAAATGAGACCTGAGCAGAAATTTATAGCTATTAGAAAAGAAGAGACAAAGAAACATCAAATATAACGTTTAGCCAAGCCTTGTCTGGAGGCAATATAATATCCTTTACTCTCTAATTAGATTCTCAGGCAAAAAAAAAAATCCAGTCCAACTTAGGCGTGAGTGGTTGAATTAGACTGTGATCAAACAGAATTCCAGTAAATTAGGGGTGAAATGGAGTTTCACTTTGAGGTTTCACGTAAAAAGGTCTCTGAGTCCTGGATTTTGTAGGATTATTTTAACTGGGTTTTTTGGTTTTTTGTTCTTTTTTGGTTTTTTGGGTTTTTTTTCCAAAGTTGTACATATATTTTTTATATAAAGATAGTCTTGATTCTCCCTTTTATTCTGTTTTATCTGTATCTTGAAACATTGTGCTAAAAATTCTATCTTGAGTGGAAAGGCATAACAAAAATCCAATGGTATTGTAATTCATGATATGTCCTATTATGGGGAAAAAATAACTACCAAAATACTTGCATTATTTGATAGCTAATCCTAACAAATAGAGAGACTTGTGTAACTAATTGATTTTTCACTTGCCTTGTAGACCCAAAAAGATTTTTCTTTTCCTTGTTAAAAAAAACCCACAAACAAAAAATCTTGGAGATAAATAAAAGAACCATTTTTGTTGTTGTTTTCTTCTCTATTAACTTGTTTGAAATTACTGAAGTAATTTTAATTTTTGTTGGTAAATGTAGAGAGAAAATAATGTGACTTTTCCCAGTCTTGAGGCATAATATTCTTTTTGTTCATTATGATTCACTGTGCAAATAGTTCTTGTACTGCAGCACGTCAGCCCATAGAATGACATCTTGTCCTGTCCACAGGATCCTGCTTTGTCATCCTAGGGCTGTGTCTAACACTAGTTAGTCTCTCTGGATCTGATCCTTCCCCTCACCCATAAGCTCAGCCTCTCCCTGTCACCACAGACCAGACAGATCATGGTGAAAATCAGAAAAAGAGATATGTGATTTTATGACAGTGAATATTGGGTTAATTGTTTGCAATGAAACTGAGTTTAGTTTCAGAAGAAATGTACATAGATCTATGTGTGTATAATACAAAGTCTGTGACACACTATCATAAGTACTGATATTTACATGGTTTAACTGAAGACAGTATTTCAGATCTTTGTTGGGTAAAACACTTTGGGAAAACAATTTTTGTGAAATTAAAAGAAATCTAGTAGTATAATAGTAATGAGCACAGTTTGGTAGAAATACTGAAAGTTCAGTACAAGAAGGGGTTTCTAGTATATTAAAATGAATTGTAGTTAAGTTTACTGTTTCCTGGAGAAAGAAGTACTAAAAGAACAAATAAACATCACGGCGTTCCTCCATGAAGGACTGCTTTCAGAGCACAAAAAGAACTACTAGTTCACAGGGTATGTGTCATTATTGTCAAGATCAACAGTAATTGGTTTAATTTTATCCAAGAAAAATACTTTGGAAAAGTAATTGAAAATCTGGGAAGGTAACAGAAAGGGAGGAAAATGAGTATAATATTGATTTTTTAAAAGAAAAAAGAAAAAGAATGATCATGGTAGTTATCACTTCTTAGGCCCAGCTGAAAACTGCACTGAAATAATGGTTCAGCTGCTTCAAAATAATAATTAGGGAACTTCTAGATAATTTTATGAGCCAATAATCACCATGGGCTTATCAAAGGAAATACTGGAGAGACTTATAGCTTAAGTCATCACTGCATTGCATCTAATATAGCTTTCAGTATTTATGCAAAGATAGAGAAGAACAGAGTTGTGCTACTAGTAAGTTAAGAGCTTTCTCTGAATTGTTTATAGACCCATCCACAAGAGATGTTTTGAAGCTGTGCAAGGAACTTACATCAAAATTCCTATGCTATTCCTTTTAATAAAGTAGTTGAACATGCTTTTTTTTTGAAACAGAAATGTTTGTCACAATTTCTGTGGTGTGTCAATGTCCAGATGTTAAAAAAAAGCTTTGGGTTCCTGATATGAAAAAGAAGATATTCTGAAGTCCTGAAAACAGCCATGAGATAGTAAGAATGCTTCTCAAACTTCTAAATTTCACCATAATGCTGTTTTACCCTCATCAAGAAATTAATTTGGAGGGCATCCTTTCTTTGGGACACTGCTATAGCCCTTGTAATATTACTGAATGGTTTTACAGTAAGGAGTGAGTCATTTTGTGTGTATATGACTCTATGGAGAGAAGTTTGCCATGCACCTTAGCTGAGAATGTCATCAGTTAACTTGAGTCTTTGCCTGAAGGTGTAAACCCATGCTGGCAAAAATGACACATATAAAACAAGTCCTTCCTCACCCAATTTCCAAATAAAAAATACATAAAACATAGCCAAGTGACATCAAACTTTCACAACTCTTCCATCCTCATAGTGAGAGTTTAATTATTTGAGTTGATAAGAAGTGATCTGGGCTAAAATAAGACCTTCAAAAGAAAAAAACAAATTTCACTTAAATGCCATCTTAAACCTCAAGAACTGAAAAGCTTTAAAGATATTAGGAAGTCATCCTTAATAATGTAAATTTCTCATCTGAGTAATTCTACTGAGATTGGTAAATTACTTTCAGGAGTAAGTGCTACCTACTGAAGTAAAAGTGTTCAGGACTGAGCCGTCACTTTCACCATCCTGCTCTGAACTACAGAAGTGTTATGAAGGGTCATTATTAATCAAAATTTCACAAATGAGGAAACTGGATCATTGAGAATTAGTTTATTAAAGGTCATAGAGGTAAACTTGGTCACAAAAGCTTGACTAAATGATTTCCAGCCCTTTTCTTTAACCATAAGATTAACCTTTCCCTTTGTGCATGCAAAGGTTCTTAGAAATATAGTAATAAGTAAATACCTGTATGTATGGATATATGAGATCTTGGTATTTCCAAAGAAGAAATTTCTCTTCTGCTTTAGCTCCATCCATGCTAACTGGCTAAAGGGAAATGTACTTGGTTGTAAAGACTTTTTGATTAAGTTGTATGTGTTTATGGGTAAGAAAGAAAAAGTCATAATTTGCTTTTCAATTCATTTCTAGGGTCATAAGAAACCCTACTTTGATGGTTACCTGTGTTTCAACGTGTGATGGGCCTATGGGCTTCAGTAAATAGATTATGAGCTGGGTAGAAAATAAGCAACTGCTAACAATAGATAAACTGATTGGTCTAACATTGAAAACAAAATTCACTCCCTCAAGAACAGAAATAGTCTTTCAGCTAAAAGATGTGGCACTAAAGGGCCCAAACGAGGGCCCAAACGAGGAAACTCACAGAGAGTAGGAGACATTTTAGTTTCAAGTTTCTGAATTTCAAAGTCAATATAGATAGAAACAGAAAGAGCTAGAAAGGCATATAGTTAAATCCCATTCCTCTTTTCCAGGTGTAAATCAGCTATGATTCTTGTAAAGAATTTGAGATCTTTACAGTTGTACAGTAAAAGAAATAAGAGAAAATATGTTTCAGGTGCCTCTAACCAGAGTTCTGTTGCACTGTATTTTTAACTCCAGTGACATCTATTTCTTCTTGAGGAAAATAAAGGAGAAAAAAAAAAGAATGAAGGGTTAATTTCATTAACCAACCAACCAACCAAGGAGCCTCTATCTTCTTCCATCATAAAGAGAAAACAACACTTAAAAAAGTTTAACAAAGGATTGGGCTTTGGTGAAAGTTGTTAACTTTGCTGGTTTACAGTAGTTGAAAGATGCAATTTGATATAAAGAAGAATGAAAAAAATATTATGATAATGAGCTTTTATATAGATCTCAAAGCTATTTCTTAGGCATTGCTCTTTGAGAAGCACCTGGCAGAGTCTTGAGGCTGCAATAACCTAAAAAAGAAATAAGAACAGATCACTTCTGCAGAGGCACAATGAGTTGCCATACAACATATGGAAGACGGCAAAGCCTGAGTAGAAATGTTGATCACTGACTGGATGGTTAGGAAAGAAAATCAATAACATATCCCTAAGTCATATTACAATTTGCAAATGCTGATATTATTGCGAATCAACATGTAATACTGTAGCATTAAGTTTTAGCTTGTAGGCTCCTTAAGGAAGCTTTAGGTTGTAAGCTCTTTGGGACTTAGGGGTAAGTTCCTCTTCTGTGTATGCAAAAGCCGGTGTACTGGAGTTTGCCAAAGGCCTGAGGCTTTTCAGTAGTAACATAACAGAAACAATTTTGTGGCGATATCTTTAACCCCATCCAAGACAACTATAAGTTTTGGATAAGTCAGGTTTCATTGTCCGCTGCACTAACACGGTCCCTCAGACAGCACTCAGAATATAATATTAAAATGCAATAAATAATTACAATACTTGGCTATATACTTGTGAGCCCGAATCATGGGAGACGTTAGATAAGCTGCCAAGAATCTCAGGGGAGTAGAGTTGGTCCAGACTTTGTACAAATCTGATTTCTTACTGAACTCTTACACCAACTTTAACCTTTGCTTTCAGAAGTATTTTTCTTCCTTTTTTATCTTTTTTCCACTGATTTTGGTTCTGTCAAAGGGACTATACAAAACTAAGGATGGTGGATGAAGTTGAGACAGAGCCTCCATAATTTTCCAATGAGCCAGACTGTCAATATTCTTCTCTACTCTTCATTTAAAAATGTGATTAGGATGAACTGTGGACTGTGATGATGTGACATCTCATGAAAGGTCACTCTTCTCTCTAAATTCTGGATAAACTATGTTATGACAGAGTAAAACTGCATACTGTCAAGTTTTCTAACATCATATCTTTCACCTATTTGTTATCCAAATTAGACCATAATAGGGTTTCCACATAACCAAGTCTTTCTACATAAGTATATTTGATTAGGAAAACAATTTCAAGACATACTCTTTTTACTTGGGTACAGTGATGTTTTCTCTCCTTAAAAGGATATGAGGATTTGTACTTCAGGTACCAAACATATCATTGACAAGTGGGGAAGAGATAAAGGAAAAGGGGGAATTTATGGAATTAGAATTACCACTCTGTAAGCATAAATATGAATAAAAAAGCATCTGACGGTGAAACACACTCAATTTGAAATTCAGCTTAAATACTTACCCAAGGATCTTGGAAATAACTCTTAGAGCCATAGAAATCTAGAAAGGCCCCAGAAGAATAAGACTGTGCTGCCTCCTTCCAAATACTCACCAGATATCATGACAATAACTAAATTGATATTTTTCAACTTCTGTCCATATGTAAGATCAGAATTACCAGGGAAGCATTTGCTAGTTATTGCTGATTCAGAAAGAAAAGCCAGTGTGACATGATGTAACACTGTGTGTTGAAATTAGGGTGTACATGGATTTGCTTTTAAGCTCAGCATGCTTAGGGATTGTGTAGTTAGGGCAGAGTAAAATCCTCTGGGAATTATTAGCTAACATCACATCAGCCAACCTTTTCTTGATTGACTGGGTTTCTGAGGCTGCAGCAGAGCAAACAACACGCGTCCTAGTGAAACCTCTTGGTGACTAATAATGGATGTTTCTATATACAGGCAAGTGGTATCCTATTATTCTCTACATCCTCTGTGCAGGGAGAGGGGAAAGATAGACTATCAAGAAAAAAAGTTTGTATTCATTATTTCTTGGCCTTAAGAAAATGTGCCCATCAATCCATCAAAACCGAATTTTATTCTGTAATATTAACGTTTAAGGCTATGCTCTTCTGGTGTATTGATTCTCCATAGGCAGAAAGACTCTGAAATGGAAACAATTTTAGCAATGTAGTTTTCAGTTTCCTTAATATTATATGTTCCTGTTATGAAAGAAAATGGCTTTTCCTTCACCCTTCTCTCTTTTCGTAGTATATATATTAGTCATAGGAAAGTGGGCTGAGTTTGTACAAGTCCAAGGACCTTATATTTCTGTGAAATTTCTACAATCAGTTTGTTTCTTAAATAATTAAATATTATCACAAACTTATTTATAAATATTGCAACGAAATGGTGGCCCAAAGTCGGAATCACAATCAGGATTTATTTTGTGGGTTTTTTTTTTTTTTTCATTCAGCCCTCACATGCAGGGAAACAACTGGGTCAGGACATTGGTTAAACATATACTCAACTTGGAGCACATACTCAACTTGCCCGTAAGATTTAGAGCATTTACTGCTTCTAAAAGATGGAGTTAGACATGTGGTAAAAGCTTTCTTTTGTTTGTGTAATTGGAGGATGTTTGGGCACTAGAAAGGGGAGTCTTCCACGGTTTTGGAACCAAAACCTTGTATTTAAATGAACACTGGGGATAAGTGTTGGAGAGTGTTACAGAAATAAATGGTGTAGTCTAGTCTTGGACAAAGTTCTGGAGATATAAATTCCAGACCTCTAAATTTGAGGTTAGAATTAAGATGGCAGCTAAAATCTCCTCACGTCTCTGCATGTGGTACCTCTATATCGTGGCTAACATACATGAATGCTTCCACTGCCAGTGCTTCTAGTGTGTGACGTGGTTTGAAATCTGTTTTTCCCTGTTGGGGAGCAGAAGGTTTAGGTCTCCAGCTCTGTCAGCTTGACACCTTTTGACAGCACAGACCTCCATCTCTGGCACTGTGTTTCCTAGCTTTTCTGTCAAACATCTACTTTTTGAAGAAAAAAAAATCACTTAATTCATTATGGTTGAAATACAATCCTCTGCAGATTGCCAGCATATGATCTGTGCAACCCTAGGGCACTGTCTGCCAGGATCTAACATAGGGCCTTCAAAGAGGACTTGGGAGACATTTTAAAGGTGAATGAATCATGTTCTGGACCACTGCCTAGAAGAGAACTTCAGTGAAGGGGAAGAAAGTGAACATGAAATGATATTACAGATTTCATCCAGTATGCTGTTATTTATATAACCCACAGAAGGTCTCTAAGCATGACTTACCATAGAAGATTGTATAAACAGGAACACTTGATAGACAGCTGTCCTTTTGAGCCAATAAAAAGAACAAATGTAGCTTGTTTATAAACTCTGCTAAAATGAGTTCTAAATGGCATTAAAAGAAAAAAACAGAAGAACTATTTATAAACTCTGCTCCATACTCAATAAAAAGTCTGCAGGCTAAAAGTGTAAGAAGCCTTCCACCATACGGGTTTGCAAAACACATGGAAAAATAAAGATGTGTGTGTTTACAGAAAATATCCCAAACTCTCAGGCTGCTTTCAGAGCCCAGGCAGTGATCACAGTTGCCGAGTTCCATGGTGTCGCTGTGCGACTCGTTATATCAAGTATCCATCTTTGCTCAAAGATTTTGTACATCCCTGCCTGCATACCACTGCTGTGATTAATTCTGTAATTCACAGGAGAAAGTGCTGCATAGACAAGACAATAAAAGTTAGATGGAAAGAAAACTAGTCCCAGCACTGCTTCCGCAGCACTAAGAAAAACCTGGTTTTTTACATCCATCTATTAACTGTGATCAAATACATATCTGTGAAAAATTACTTCAAGATTTAATTGTGTGGTTTTGAAGCACTGCCCAGTCTCACACATCTTCCCAACTTCTCTGGCTATATCACCAGATGGATCATAGTACAAAGCAGCAACTTGAAGTTTAACCTTTTAGTCACGTAGCAATGCTGTGACCATGACTCTGAGTTATCCACGGTCTGTTCCAATATGCTTTCTCTGGAGCTCACAAAACAGTTTAGGATAACTTCTGTTCCCTGGGTGACCCATGCTCTATGTCATTTTTGTTTTCTTTTGTTTTTTTTTTCCCAAATCTACACTTAGCATTATTTCAGAAGGCAGATTGACTAGATCTAAGCCAGAGACACGATTGGGAAAAATAGGGCAGCAGAAGAGATGTCAAGTAAAAAAGATGCTGATGTGCATCTAAGGATCTGAGAACTTAGAAACAAAAGATGTTTTTGTTCATGATAGAAACGAAACAATACCTGGACTGTGGAGTAATCCTTGTTCACCAAACAAGTGTACTATGGCTTCCTTTTAAAGCAGGTTCTGTTATGGATTGCTCTTCCCTTAACTGAAATATATTAAAGTCAAGACAGATGTCTTATTGGGACAGCTCTCAAATAACTGATGTAGCCAATGTTAATGAACAGTAATGCCTGATGCTTAATCAGGAGAGTATTATAGTGGGAAAACCAATGCAGCAGAGATGTGTATTTAACGTATGCCAAGTGATTAAGTGGTGATTAACCAGGGGTTGAAATTCTGAGCTCTGGACTTTTAATAAAGTGTCAAATAAAGATTAAAAGGAAGAAGAAAGAGTAGTCAAAGAAGATACTCTCTAAGCTTCTGTTTTATTACTGTCTTTTAATTCAGTGTAGGGTTTAAGTCCTATATATTTGTACTTTCACATAAAAACTGTAATAGGGATGGACATTTAGGATGCAATATTCAAATGCACTTAATGGATTTGAAAGCCTGACTGTTGTCAGGTTGTTTTCCATGTTACCTAACTTCTCAAAGTCTTAAATGCAATCCTAACTATTTACAGAATCACTTTTGAATATATATATATATATATATATATATATATAATTTGTTACATCATTTGTTTTAGCTATATTAAAAGTCCACTGCAGAGCACTTAGTAGCTTCACAAACCACTGATCACATTCTGCAGATCTTATCCAGCTTGGATAACAATTACTTGGTAAAGTAGTGTTACTAAAGTCAATGGACAGAGGCATTGATGTTACCATGCAATAAGTTTGGGTCATACAATCAAAACCTGTGGTAGCCAGACTACTTTACTGAATTCAGAGGACTTATTAACATGCAGTAGAAGCTCTCAAGGTGGTTTTACTCTCTAAAGCTAATGATTCATGCTGGTTATTAGCAACATGCTTCAAGTACTGTTCAACTGCAGTCCATCTCATCAGATGCAAAGCATTTCATTTCTGGATGGCACCACATGATAATTTTAACTCCTCTTTTGGACAGTGTGTGCAAGTAAAAGTTAGCCTCAGGAAAAAGCAAGCAATGAGAAGTAATAAATTACCTTCATGCTTTTTCTCAGCCTCAGGACGAAACAATCATGAGGGCCTGAAGAAGTAGACTATAACTGCCCTTCCATTTGTCTAGTCCTCCGTGTTATTGTGTGAAGGTGGCAAATCACTGCTCAACGGTCCATGTGCCGCTGCTTCATGGTGCTTCCCAAATGTTTCACTGCAAAGGGAGAAGAAAGATATTAAACATCTGTTCCCAAGTGATGCTTCCTACCATGGGAACTGCTGTGATAAGGTGATGACTGTACCGGGAACAAGTAGACTCTGAAGGAAACACCATTTGAGCTATCTGCAGCTGCACATCTACAGTGGGTTGTACAAGAAATTAAAGTTCGCTTTAACAAATTGATTCTTTGATTTTAGAGTATTTCAGAAGTAAAAATAAAGAAACAATCAAATTGAAAAAAACCCAGTAAAATTAAAAGACAGAAAAAAAATCTATAGCTTCATTAGTCAGACTTTAGAATATTATGATTGCTTTACCAGTATTTAGTTTCTGGAAATAGTCTGCTGCTTATATCTTCACTGCTCTTGCTGCAGCTGAGGACTGATTTTTAAAGGATTTTGATTACCATAATGAAAATCAATGAAAGTGAAGGTAGTTCAATACCTTTGAACATCAGCCTATTATAAAGTTATTATGTCATAGCCACTGGCACAGCCTAATTTCCCAGGTAGCATTACAGTGCAAATGTCCATGCAGTTCTCCCAGTGATAGTTATATACCAAAGTATTTTTTGGCAGAGGGGAAAAAAAATCCCAGTAGTAAATCATTATGCTATGTGGTTTTCTTCAAATTCAGAAAATGTTGAACTGCAGAATTTTCCAGTGATATTTGTTAATTTTCATGAGTATAAAGACTGAATTACTACAAATACTCTTATCATACAGTAAAATATGTACTTTTTGAAACTATGACAAGGACTCTCTACTGCATTCCTTGCTTCAGCTAGCTGAAGAAAGGATGCTTTCACAAACATATAGAAACTTATCTTAATTTTATTTCTTTCACCAAATTTGCTCCTTTGAATCACAGAAGGGTTTCACTTACCCTCAGTTTGAAAAATGGAAAACTTACCCCTACAACTAATGAAAATAAAGCTGTGGTTCAAGACAAGCTTTTTTTTTTTTTTTTTTTTGTAACAAGAGTGTTAAATGAAAAGCAATATTTCTTATGATCTTGAGGGCCTTCTTTCCACTTTTGACCATCCCCACCTCTCTATCTCTTTTCTGTCACCGTCTGGATCAAACAGATTTCAGCATCTAATTACTGCAACTCACAGAAATCACTTTTTTAAAGGGTTCTTTAGGTAAACTATTGGCTAGTCTCTCTAATTCAAGGTCTAACGGAAAACAGATAAACATAGACATGATGACCAAGAAAATTATACTGATATATTCCTAAGTACTCGAAAAAAAAGGTATGCCTCTGATCTTAATAGTTAGATCTATTTTTCTATCCTTTGCAACTTCAGTCCTGTGAATTTTCTTTTAATAGAAATTTCCTCAGCTTGTCTTGACTGCTTGTCTCTACAGCTAGGAAAATATGTAACACTGCAGTGGAGGAATGCTAAAGTCAGACAAGAAAAAAAAGTTTTCTGAAGGTAGCAGGAATATGAAGAATGTTTACCAGTGCCTACTTGCAATGTCGATTTTTGTTTCTCCTCTTTTCCAGTGCATTGCTCTCACAGGGCTGTGAATTTCAACAGAAGGAATCATTGCCTTCAGTGTGGTCAGTTTTCTCTGTGATCTTAATTTTGGACTATTTGGGAGATTGTGTTAATACTCTCCCACTGGAAACGGCATTTTGAAAAACTCTTCTGTGTTGAATTTCTCATTACATTTATGGAAATCAGAGGTGAAACCTGTGGCCACTGGCAGAGACATACTTTTTGTTTCATTTCCCATTGCCACTGCCCAGCCTGTAGTCCTGGGCACCATTATCGGAGAGACTTGTTTGGATAAGCATATGCTGTAGCGTAACAGTCATAGCCCATTTACAAATCCAACACAGGCAGCTCAACATAATAATAATAATAATGAAAAAAAATCTAACATAAAATAATGGGAAAATATGTGTACTGTTTGCTCTGTTTGACATCACAAAAAAGGTGCACACTTGGGATGTTTATGCCCCAGATTGTTATTTTCTGATAATGTACCTGGTTAAAGTAAAGTTTTCCCTCTGGATGCATATATAACACTTAGATAAGAACAATTCACAAAATCCTATTATAGTGCTGCTGTACACAAACACATTTTCAGATGCTTCAGATAATATCAGGTACAGATATACAAGAGGAAAAGTTATTTCTAGGAATATCATTATTGGTGGCATATCTGTTTAAGTTTCCACATGTACTGGTGGCTCTTTAAGGCTGACACTAAAAACATCAAGAAAATATGTCCGACTTTTTGAAATGACAGTCTTTTTTTAAACAAATAAACACATGCCAAGTTTTAATATTTTTCCTCCTCAACAGCTACATAATTCCTTCTGTTTCCTGAAAAAATAATCATTGCCTTTAGATCTCCAAGGTACTCTATTACTTTTAGTGTATGTTTAATTCTATGCAAGAAGAGGAAGAATATGAACTGTTACTAAAAAATCTGAAAAGTTACTAAAATGTAACTTTTTCTTGCTCTTCAATAGACAATTAAATGAGTAAAATATCTAGATTTTATTTTCTGGGAGACATTGTTTGATTGCTGTTGCACCACTCTAAAGGACTCTTACAACTCCTTACCCAGCACTGGGGAAACCAATAGTTGCATTGTTGATTCAGTACTTCTGTGTTTCCTCAGACCTGCTTTGCTACCAACCATGGACTTCTTTTGTCACCCCATGCAAACAGCGTAATCTGTCTTTGTCATCAAGACATGGGAGTAGTCTTGAGGAAATTAAGGTTTGCCTCTGATTTCCATTTGACAAATCATTTCTCTTTTTTTTTGGCAAATCTTTGTCTCTTCATGTTTTTGTTTTCCCAACTGTTCCTAATGAATTTGAAGCCAGTACTAAACAGCACTGAGATATACAACAGCGGAATGCTAGAGGGGGACTGCAATCCTTGAATGCCTGTATGTAGCATTGGAACACATTAACAAAATTTACTCTGTGTGGTTGGTAGTTTGCTGGAAAATTTTAGCATAACTTTGTAATTGTTTTAAATCTCCTATGTTTAAAATAGGTTTAAAAGTATCTGGGTGTGTATTTTACTAAAATATTCAGGCTATTCAAATATTCGAGCTAATTAAAAATGTTCCACACTGGTCCCATTTCTTTCATCCAAGAATTGTCTTTACGTGTTAAAGGAGATAATACCACAGGCTATAAAGCAACTAGTATTATATGAGGTTTAAAAATCAGCTTTTATAATTATAACAAGTTTCAGTTTTCATTGTATTTAGCTATTCTTGGTAATATATTTATAAACATTGAATATTTTATAGCACTTATGGAAGAAAACACTTTCAATAAGAAAATAATTTACATATTTTTAGGAGATCTAAATTAGAGCTGAAACTCAAAATGGTAATAACTGTTACATTTTGTGCTTTGTATAGAGTATTTTGTAAGAGCTTGTAATTGGAAAGTTGTAAATGCAATGCAGTTTTAAAGCTAGGAACCATTTGGTCAAGGATCAAGCAACTAACATGAATATCTCCTCAAAGAACAAGACTTCTTGTACTACCAGCTGGTATAGACATTATCATAATCTCACAAAACCAGATTTTATAAAATATGCTTTAGAAAGAATCCTGACTTTCAAAAATGTAAAGAGCAAAGATGAATGTAGGGGTATGCTAACAGAACATATCATAAACAGCTCTCATTCCACACTCTAAAAAAACTTCTTATTGAATTCAAATCAAAACTTCCTGATGAATTCTTATTAAATGTGTTTTCTTATAAAAGCACTCTAACTGTTGAGCTTGAAGAAGCATATATTTATGGCTCCAAAAGACTCTAGAGGAGAAGGTGATTACTTCCGTACTACTCATGTTTTCTCTTAATCTTATAGATGCTTTTTGTTTTAATCTCCTGATAACCATGAAATAATAAAAATCTTCTGAGATATATATCTGTAAATATTAGATTTTAGTTTGTACATGATATGAGCCGAACCCATAACTCTAACTGAGGCAGTCATTGTTAAATAAAAATTTAATTCATTTTACAACATTTTACTACGTAGGAGAAAGGAGTCCAATCTAAATAAGCCTCAGAGGCTCCCCCTGGAGTGAGTACAGAAATTTTGATGCTTTCATACCTAGTGGTGTTTGTCACTCGAGATGTGTGGCATGAAATGAAGCCAATCAAAGCACAATCCTCTGCAACTGCCTGACAAAGAGAACATTGTAACTGACCCATTCAAATGAGATGCAAAATTTACACAGCTGAAGACAAGTGACATGAACCTTTTAACAAGTAATTTTGAAAATGCTGATATCTTCATAGGGTTCTGTCTGAAGGAAGATTTTGTCCAGTTGCCTCAAGCACCTGAAATTCCACATCTTGAACAACCTTCAAAGGTTTATTTATGTCTCTTAAACACAGAATTGTGAGACTATTCAGTGTGATGCTTCAATAGGCAAACAAATTTATGAACACGTAAAGTTTAATTGCATCATCTGTGTGTAGGAAGCTTACAGAAGTCTTATCTGGCCTCATGGGCAAAAATGGACAGTAATTGTGGAGTTTGACCAGTTGTTAACATAAAATGTTTAAAATACAGGACAATACACTGTTACATAGTGCATACAGTATTCGATGAAGACTTCAGCAAGAACATGTTTAGCATTGCTTGTACTATTTAAGGTGTATCTTTGGTGAAGATGAACTGATGAGAGTTTGTTACGCCCATCTTAGCAGATGCGTGTTGCAAAGTTCCACTACTACAAAATTTAACATTGCTTCTCAGTACTGATCCTTCATTCAGACTTCATATTTTTAAACCATTTTCTTATATGTTCTGATCAACTTAGCAGAGAAGTTGCAAAGTTTGTGCTTGCAGCTTATGTTAAAGGCATAGCTTTTCTTACCAATTTGGAAAAAAAAAAGACCCTAAGAAGCTTATACACATAGATTATTAAGGAAAGTAGAAATGTTGTTTCCTTGGTCAATCAATTTAAAAAGCTCTCTTAAACACCAGCTCTTAAAAAGACTCTTCTGAGAACTGAAAGACTGTTCCCTTACTCTTTCATAAAAGGCAAGTTCATGCAATTTATCTGAAGAATTTCAGCTTGTGTTAAGCCTTATGAAACTAAATGGTCCACATGAATGCTAAAAGTTAAAATCTTGCCTTGAAAGAGTCGTTCTTTCCAAATACATATGCATACAAAAGTCACTTAGAAATGTACAACATATGCATGACATTGATTACACAGTCATGAGCTATGTTTCCAAGGCCATGGAGATGTTAAGGACTGGATGAGAAAGTAAGTTTTGAATCCAGTGAGGTCTGAAGAAATGCACATTTTTCACTGCCTAAAGAGAAGATCGTAAAACTCCCTAAATTAAAGAGGCAGCTTTCCTTCTCATGAGCTTTATGGTACGGACAACAGCTCTTCCAGTTCACTCCTGAGAGTTTCCAGCAGCCAGAGACATAAGAAGTAGCACTGAGAACAAAAGACAGTACAACTCAACATAAAACATCAGTATTTAGTAACTCAGCATGATTTCTTCCATATGATGACATAATTGAGAAGACATTAGAAGAAATGATGTGCAGCTAGGAAGCTTTGCCACAGAACTTAATTTATATTCTGTTTGAACAATTTCATCAGGATATTGAAATGCTATCATCATGTAAATGGCTGAAGGCTTGCACTTTTGAACACCATCTTTTTTAGAATATTTATTCCTGGAGAGCTAAATTTTGGTAAACAAAGATAAATAATGGGATTTAATACAGATTTAAAGTTCTTGATATTCATTGATTATCCTGTCTCAAGACAACTGCTTGACTGGCTTCTTTTGATTAACTGACTTAAAGGCTTTATTTGGTTTCATAGGATTTGTTTAAGATTAGTCACAATTGTCCACTTATAAATTGCTTAGGTTCTCCATGATATACCAAATAGGATTCACCAACCCTTTAACGCATTTTGCCCACCTACAAACTATTTTCATTACCTGTGATACAATATTTCTTGTCTGCTACTGATTTTGATAGTAGAGTACTTGGTTCCCTCAAGAGTCGGCTGACTCCCCAAAGTCTAATATCTTTCAAAAGGTCTTTACAGAGAAATATGCAAGAAACTAATCACTGTTTGAATTCTTGTTTGATTTTAATTTAGGTCCTTTTTTTTTTGATAATGAAATGATCATAGTGCGGAATCATCCCTTTCTTTGGGTTTTTTTTACCTTTAATTATCACATGACAAAAAATCCAGTTCAAGAGATTAAATGAAAGGAAACAGTTCTGATTCACCATCCAGACAGTAATATATTAAGATTTAAGATTATAAACAGCCTGCAAGTTTTTAAAATGAAATGGCACTCTGTAACTTGAAATAACTCCTAGCCTCAAAATATTATTAGCAATCAAGAGTACTTTATGGTCATCTTTAATTTGATTATTAGTTCTTGCTAAATAGGAATTTTTTTGATCAATGATTTCTTTCCAGTTTGAGAAACAGAGAACAGCAATCCAACACGTGTGACACAATATGAAGAAAATGGGAAGCAATTGTAATCAAGAGCAGAACTGGCAGAAGAGTAGATGGATATAATGTAATGTGAAAGAGGCAACATAACTTTTATAGGAGGTTTTTATCCCTTCTGAAATTCATTATAGTGCTTTAAAAAGTCAGCAAGCACATGGATGAAAGCACACTTAGATTTTAAAAAAATCCCTTATCAAAAATATGTAAAGAAACCAGGGTACTGCAGAAAGAAATGGGAAAGACTTTTCTTGAGTTGATAGCTTCCTGAATAAGTAGATGTAAAGTGTAAGAATAAAGGATCAGTTTTCCTATTAGAGGGAGGTGACCAAGGGAGTCCCACAGGGATTCTTTTTGTTGTGGTGCATACAAAATCTGTTGCTGGTATTGAGGTAGTCAGAGTAATACAAATTAATCCTAACAGTAAGGAACATAGATTTCATGATGTTGAATGATCAAGCAACAAAATGGCAGGTGAAATTCAATACCAATAAATGCAAAGTAATGAAAAAGGGAGAGAAACCTCCTAACTATATAGACACATGCTAGTCTGTCATGTCTCAGGAAAGTGATCTAGGAAGCACATCAAAATGTACCAAAAGAACATCTACATATTGTTCCACAGAGGTTAAAAATGTAAATAAAAACAAACCAGTAATATGCTACTATCAAGATAAAGTGCACCTATGTTCTGAGTCCTGTGTACATTTCTGTTTTCTCTCCATGATAAGCTAAGAATGGATGTAGTAAATCAAATGACAAAAAAGACTAGTAACAATGGTAACAGTTGTGAAAGAACTTTTGTTTTTCTATCTTCCAATAAAGCAGTCATTGTATAGATGTACCAAGTACAGGTAGGAGGTCCCAGTGGACTAGAAGTTAGTAAATTAATCTATGAGAAGAGATAAAAGGGGATCCAGGAAACTACAGGTCTGTCAGCTTTACCTTGGTGTTAATCAAGGTTATGGAGCAGCTCCTCTTGAGTGTCATCATATCACTGAATCATAGGATCATAGAATGGTAGGGGTTGGAAGGGACCTTTAGAGATCATCTAGTCCAACTCCCCTGCAGAAGCAGGGTTATCTAGATTAGGTCACATAGGAACGTGTCCAGGAGGGTATTGAAGATCTCAAAGGAAGGAGATTCCACAACCCCTCTGGGCAGCCTGTGCCAATGCTCCCTCACCCTCACAGTGAAATAGTTTTTTCATATGTTTAAGTGGAACTTTTGTGTTCCAGATTGTGTTCCAACTGTTTGTGTTCCATTGCTTTACCCCTTTTCCTGTTGCTACCTACTATAGAAAAAAGGGATGTCCCAACCTCCTGACACTCACCCTTTAGATATTTATAAATGTTAATAAGATCTCCTCTCAGTCTCCTCTTTTCTAGATTAAACAGCCCCAGTTCCTGCAGACTTTCCTTGTATGAAAGATGTTCCAGTCCCCTGATCATCTTGGTGGCCCTGCACTGGACTCTCTCCAGAAGTTCTCTGTCCCTCTTGAGTTGAGAAGCCCAGAACTGGACACAGGACTCCAGATGAGGCCTCACCATGGCACAGTAGAGAGGAAGGAGAAGAATCTCCCTCACCTCTCCCTCAACTCTCACTGAATGGCAACAGAGTCTTCTAGGGAACCAGCCAGTCCTCCCAGTTTGGTGTCATCAGTCAACTTGCTGAGGGTATACTCTGTCCCCTCATCCAGGTCATAGAAGAAGATAGGAAAAAAGACTGGCCCCAGAACTCATCCCTGTGGAACTCCACTGGCCACAGGCCTCCAACTCCACTCTGTGCCATTGATCACCACCCTCTGGGCTCTGTCACTCAGTCAGCTCTCCATCCACCTCACTGTCCACTCATTCAAGCCACATTGCCTGAGCTTTCTGATGAGGATGTTATGGGAGACAGTGTCAAAAGCCTAGCTGAAAACAAGGTAGATGACATCCACTGCTCTCCTTTCATCTAGCCAGTTGGTTATGCACTCATAGAAGGATATCAGGTTGGTCAAACAGAATATTCCCTTGGTGAATCCATGTTGACACCCTCTGATAACCATCTTATCCTTCATATGTTCAGTGATAACATTCAGGATCAGTTGTTCCATCATTTTTCCAGGGATGGAGGTGAGGCTGACCGGCCTGTAGTTTCCTGGGTCATCCTTCTTGCCCTTTTGGAAGACTGGTGTGACATTGGCCTTTCTCCAGTCCTCAGGCACCTCACCCGTCCTCCATGATTGTTCAAAAATGATGGAGAGAGGCTGAATCACATCAGCCAGCTCCCTCAGCACTCTAGGATGCATCCCATCAGGACCCATTGACTGATGAGCCTTAAGCTTGGCCAACAAGTCTTCAACCTCTTCCTCTTCCACCCAGGGCAAGTCCTCTACTGTCCTGGCCATCCTGTTATCCTTGCCAGACTGGGCTTCCCAAGGTTCAGCCTTGGCTGTAAAGACTGAAGCAAAGAAGGCATTCACTACTTCAGCCTTCTCTGCCTCCTTGGTCACCAGGACATCCTCAGTGTTTAGCAGCAGGTCCACATTCCCCCTTGCCATCCTTCTGCTGCTGATGTCCTTGAAAAATGACTTATTGCTGTCCTTAACATCCCTGGCTAAATTTAATTCTAGAAGCCCTTGGCTGATTCCCCAGAGGCTGTGCTGCCATTCAGCAGGATATCGACCAGCTTGAGAGCTGGGCAGAGAGGAACCTCATGAGGTTCAACAGGGACAAGTGCAGAGTCCTGCATCTGGGAAGGAACAATCCCATGCACCAGGACAGACTGGGGATTGACCTGATGGAGAGCAGCTCTGCAGAGAGAGACCTAGGACTGCTGATTGATAATAAGCTAAATATGAGCCAGTAATGTGCCCTTGTGGCCAAAAAGGCCAATGGCAGCCTGCGATGCATCAACAAAAGTGTGGCCAGCAGGTAGAGGTAGGTTCTTCTCCCCCTCTACTCTGCCCTGGTGAGGCTTCATCTGGAGTTACTGTGTCCAGTTCTGGGCTCCTCAGCTCAAGAGGGACAGAGAACTGATGGAAAGAGTCCAGTGCAGGGCCACCAAGATGATCAAGGATATAGAACATCTTTCATATGAGGAAAGACTGGGAACTGGGGCTGTTTAGTCTGGAGGAGACTGAGAGGAGATCTTATTAACATTTATAAATATCTAAAGGGTGAGTTTCAGGAGGCTGGGACATCCCTCTTTTCTATAATAGATAGTAACAGGACAAGGGGTAATGGGATGAAGCTGGAACACAAAAAGTTTCACTTAAACATAAGAAAAAACTGTTTCACCTTGAGAGTGATGGAGTAGTGGCACAGGCTGCCCAGGGGAGTTGTGGAGTCTCCTTCCTTGGAGGTCTTGAAGACCCACCTGGACATGTTCCTATGTGACTTGATCTAGGTGACCCTGCTTGGGCAGCGGAGTTGGACTAGATGATCTCTAAAGGTCCCTTCCAAACCCTACCATTCTATGATTCTACGATTCTAAGCCTTCCTAGTTACACCCCTGCATGCCCTGGCAATGTTCCTATACTCTTCCCAAGAAGCCAGCCCCTGTTTCCACCTTTCATAGATGGCTGCTTTCTGCCTCAGTTATCCCAGCAGATCCTTGCTTATCCATGGAGGACTCCTACCTCCTTTTCTGTCCTTGTGCATTGGGACACACTGATCGTGGGCTTGGAGGAAGTGGTGCTTGAAGACTGACCAGCTCTCATTGACACTTCTGTCTTCTAGAACCATATCTCATGTGATCTGTCCAAGTAGATATTTGAAGAGGTCAAAGTTGACTTGCCTGAAATCCAGGGTCATGGTCCTGCTTTGTGTCCTGCCTCTTCCACAGAGGATCTTGAACTCCACCATCTCATGGTCTCTGCAGCTGACGTTACTTCCAACCTTCACATCCTCAACCAGACCTTCCTCATTTGTCAGTACCAGGTCCAGCAGCACACCCCTCCTTGTTGGTTCCTCAATCATCTCCAACAGGAAGTTATCGTCAACAATCTGTAGGAAACTCCTGCCCTGCGTGTACTTGGCTGTGTGGCTCTCCCAGCAAATATCAGGGTATTTGAAGACCCCGTGAGGACCAAGGACTGTGATCTTGAGGCAGCTCTCAGCTGTTCATGGAAGGCCTTATCCACTCCCTCCTCCTGATCAGGTGGCCTATAGTAAACTCCTACAACAATATCACCTGCCTTGCCCTGTCCATTAATTTTTACCTATGAACACTCTACCTGCTCTTCATCTCCCCTGGTATATGTAGGGCAGTCAGGTGATAAACCTAGTTAGCACATGTTTATGAAACACAAGTCCTGATTGACTAACCTGATCTTCTTCTATGAGAAGGTGATCTGCTTAATGTACAAGGGATGAGCTATTGGCGTTTTCTATCTGGACTTTAGTAAAACTTTTGACACTGTTTCCCACAGCACTCTTCTAGATAAACTGTCTGACCATGAGTTGGATGGGTATACTCATTAGTGGGTAAAAACTGTGGATACCTGGGCCCAGAGAGAGGTGTTAAATGAAGTTGTTGGCCAGTCACCAATGGTGTACCCCAGGGCTCGGTGCTGGGGCCTGTTTATTTAATATCTCAATCAAGAAACTGAATGAGTGGGTCAGGCATATCCTCAGTAATTTGTAGGTAACACCAAGTTGGGTTTGAGTGTTTCTCTGCTTCAGGAGAGGAAGACTCTTCAGAGAGACTTGACATCTGTTAGGTTCAGTGTTGGGTTCCTCATCATAAGGACACTGAGGTGTTGGAGTGTGTCCAGAGATGGGCAGTCAAGCTGGTGAAGGGTGTGAGGCACAGGTCTGATGGGGAACAGCTGAGGGTATTGGAGGTGTTTAGTCTGTAGAAAATAAGGCTGAGGAGAGACCTTATGGTTCTCTTCAGTTACCTGAAAGGAGATTACAGTGAGGTGGGAGTCAATCTTTCTCCCAAGTAACAGGTGATATATAGGACAAAAGGAAACAGAATTGAGTTGGAGACCTGTGGCCAGTGGAGTTCCACAGAGATTGGTCCCGAGGCCAATGTGATTCTGTGATTCTGTGATCTTCATCAATGACCTGGATGAGGTGACTGAGGGTACCCTCAGTAAGTTCGCCAATGACACCAAACTGGGAGGACTGGCTGATTCCCCAGAGGCTGTGCTGCCATTCAGTGGGATCTTGACCAGCTTGAGAGTTGGGCAGAGAGGAACCTCCTGAGGTTCAACAAGGACAAGTGCAGAGTCCTGCATCTGGGAACAAACAATCCCATGCATGAGGACAGGCTGGGGGAAGCAGCTCTGCAGAGAGAGACCTGGGAGTCTTAATTCATAATAAACTGAGCATGACTTAGCAATGTGCCCTTATGGCCAAGAAGGCCAATGGCATCCTGGGATACATCAAGAAGAGTGTGGCCAGCAAGGTGAGGAAGGTTCTTCTCTTTCTCTGCTCTGCCCTAATGAGGCCTCATCTGGAGTCCTGTGTCCAGTTCTGGGCTTCTCAGCTCAAGAGAGACAGAGAACTTCTGGAGAGAGACCAGCACAGGGACACCAAGATGATCGGAGAACTGGAGTATCTTCCTTATGAGGAAAGGATGCGGGAACTGGGGCTGTTTAATCTGAAGAGAACATTGAGGGGGGAATCTCATTAATATTTATAAGTATATAAATAGCAGATGTCAGGAGGTTGGGACAACCCTTTTTTCTATGGTATCTAGCAACAGGACAAGGGTAAAGGGATGAAGCTAGAACACAAAAAAAGTTCCACTTAAATATAAGAAAAACTATTTTACTGAGGATGATGGCACAGTGCCACTGGCTGCCCAGAAGAGTGTGGAGTCTCCTTCCATGGAGGTCTTCAAGACCCACCTCGACATGTTCCTACGCAACCTGGTCTAGATGAACCTGCTTCTGCAGGGGGGTTGGACTAGATGATCTCTAAAAGTCACTTCCAACCCTAACATTCTGTGATTCTATGATCTTATGAAAGAGCCTCAAGCTGTGCCAAGGAAGGGCTAAACTGGGTATGAGGAAATATTTCTTCACCAAAAGGACTGTCAGGCCTTTGAAAAGGCTGCTCAGGGAAGTGGTGGAGTTCTCATCCCTGGAGATATTTAAAAGACATATATATGTGGTGCTAAAGAATATGGTTTAGTGGTGGCCATGGTAGTCAATGTTTGGACTTGATGATGGTAAAGGTCTTTTCCAACCTTAATTATTCTATGAAAACTATGAGTGACATGGAGAATGGAAAATGGGAATGAAATCTTGGTGTTTCTCATAGTACTGGGCCTAGAGGGCAAAAAATTCAAACCTTAGTAAGCATCAGAAGTGCAACTTATTCAAGCGCTTATTAGATTCTATAACAGTGTCTGCAGAGCACTCATGTGCATTTAACTCAGGCAAACACACATATACCTGTCCATATAAAGTATGATGTTGATATATTTTCCTTTCCTGTGCAAATGTTTGTCATACATAATACATATGCATAAAAATAATAACTGAGAATAATATATATGCATATATCTACATAGAGCCTACAAAGAAAGATTCAGTTCCTAACTTCAGCAATCCTCAAAAGTGCTTAAAGCAAGGATTTTCACTAGAATTCTAACTTCCATCAGTGGGAGAAAAGGATTTTCTTTTTTATTATTCTTTATTTTTGAGTGACATGCAAGAGAAAGATGCAATGAACCAGATTACAATCTCCTTCCCCTCAAGCAAACCCAGAACCGACAGACTAAAGCCAGCCACATCATTCCCAGTGTACAGCAGCTGAGACGAAAGAGGACCCTTGCCACACAAAGTTTGATGAGAGCTTGCCAACTCAGACCTTCTGGAATAAGAGATTAGAGTCATAAGACTTAAACTCTGAAAGTTTCTGACATTTAATATCAGTAATTAAGAGTTTAGATTGGTGGCTGAATCAATAACCCCTTGCAGTTATTGATCAGAAACTGCTGCCCTGCCAATCATGGAGCACAGCTGACCTTATGAAAGCTGATCTCTGCTTCTGGCATTGTCCCTGTACCTGTGCCTCCTTATGGCCTACGTGCTTCAGAAGTGTGTAAGCTGTGCAGATGCTGTCATCAAAATCTGCTCTGACAGGAGACTACCAGGATGCTCAGTGGTGGCTGGCTGCTGCAGCTTGCTTGAGTATGGAAAAGTCTTCCAAGGCTTGAAAGGCAAGACCACTGGAGATGCGCTTCTTCCCCCACAGAACAACCCGCCTCTCAATCTGCTACTTCACTGCTGCCAACCCAGAGCAGCTGTCCCCTCTCCCTAGACTGAGACAACACTATTCTTTCTTTCCCACATATAAACACAAAAGTACTTTAGGCACCCTTTACAGCCCAGAAAACTTCACACACCATAGGATGAAGTTGACATCCATCTTTCCCCAGCAATCACTGCTGGGGAGGTATCCTGCGCTATGACTGGTGTGTGCCTCAAGAAGATTTAACCTTAGGGGAAAAATAATCTGTGATATGAGTCGTATGTTACAGGAAGTAATACAGCAAGAGTGACTTAACTGAGGAAGAGTGAGTTTTGCCATGAACCAGATGAGTGTAATGATGACACAAACAAAACCAGTGCTGTTGTCTGACAGTCAATCGTACTGCTTCTCCTGTCCTGAGCACCCATCTCGACAGACGGGACTCAAGTCACAGTGTGTTCTTGTGAACATCTGGAGGAATGGAGGAAGCCTGTAGAATGGGAGAATATTATATATCTGGTAAAGAATAGAGATTCTAGTTAATGAGAACGTATAAATTTGTGTGCTGGGTATTAAGTATGTAGTTTAACTTGTAAGAGTTGGTAAGAAAGGACTTCAGTAATGGGAAAGAAATACAATTAAATGGTTAAAAGATATATATATATAACTGATCATAACACACATGGTATCAAACAAGAGGTAGAGATTATATTGAATCTGGCTGAGATGGAGTTAATTTCATCCACAGCAGCTCTCATAGTGCTGTGCTTCATAGCGGTAGTTAGAATCACACTGATAATACACCAGTGTTTAGGCTACTGCTAAGCAGTTCTCCAACAACATCAAGACTGTCTTTAACATGCCCCCACCTTCAGCAAAAGGCTAGAACATGGGCAAGCTCTTGGGAGGGATAGACTGGACATATGATCCCTATGAACTGTCATTGACAGGACAGATGACCTAGTCTGACCAAAGGAATATCCCATACTATGTGACATGTGCTCAGCAATAAAAGCTAAAAGAAGGGTAGGAGGGGCATTCATGATTTATGATGATTGCCTTCCAGAGCAACCACAACATGTATTGAAGCCCTGCTTCCCAGGAAATGGACAGACATCTGCTTATGTGAAGTAGAGAATGAAATATTTTTATCTTTACTTTCACATGAAACTTTTGCTGTTACTTTAGTAAACTGCCTTCCTCTTGACCCACAAGGTTTTTTTCATCTTATTTTCTCCCCCTCTGTCCTACTGAGAAGTAATGGAGTGCTTGGTAGGCACATGGCATAGAGCCAAGGTCAACCCACAACAGAGGCACTTATCTGAGAGTGTAAAAGGCATTTTGGTGGAGCAATGACCCACTGAAAAGTTAAAACAGGCACTAGGGCTAATTTTTTTCATCATTGAATCTTGAACAGCTTTCATAGGCAAGATTTTAGATTTTACTTCTCATCTGAGATGCAGTAGCAATAAAGTTTGTATATGGCAGTGGTTTAAAAAATAATATACTACTGTTATTACTGCTAAATCATAATAATAAGAAGCATAAACTACCAATTAATGAAGCACCACCATATAGTACTTTACAAAACCAATCTTGTTTCTGAGGAAAACATTGACTTTTCATTCACAATAACAATTCTCTGGAACAATCACTGCCCTCCAAGTATTATGTCAGCAAACATAAATATCTTAATTGGTTAATCTTTCTCTTGGACTGTGTCTGCCATGGTTAGTTGTGTTCTGAGACACTTTTTTCTTCGTATCTCCTTTCTTAACATATAGAAACTGTAAGATGCAATGAGAAATATAGTGCAATCAAAGAATTCAGACAAGGAACAGGAATGAACAAATGATCCCACCCCTACCAATCTGTGATTATGTGAAGGATTTCATAAAACCTATGAAATGTGTGGTTCCCTAGAAACACTCGGGACATTCCGAAACAAAGGTTTCAGATCTGATTTTTTTTAAATTAGCAAAACTTTTTCAGAAAAATGAACCTAACAAAGTAAAACCCACAAACGGGAGCATATAATCTACTTTTTCTTTTCAGCTTCAGTAGTACTAAAGGGGTCCTGATATCTCAGTTATTTCTTTCACTGTCACTTGCTAAATGGGGCCCAGTTTAGTGGGGAGTTTTAAAAGACTCAAAAACCAGTGTTGAGTCTTTCCACTACTGAATATTATGCTTTATTGTCCTGATTTGGGCTAGGATAGAGTTAACTTTGATGAGGAAGTAGGAAGGGGCACAGCATGGGCAGCTGACCCAGACTGACCAACAGGTATTTGATACCATACTGACATCATGCCCAGTACATATCAGCAGGGAGCTAGTCAGGAGCAGGTTGGAAGGGGTCGTGTCGGGTCCTGAGTGGTGAGCAGCTGCAGCACGCACCATTCCTTTTCTATATCCCCTCATTTACTGTTAAAACTGTTTTTTCCTGAACTTGTTTCTTCTTCTTGTTGTTCTATTAAACCGTTCTTATTTCGGCCTACGTGGGTTTTTTCCCGTTTTCTCTGGTTCCCCGCTCCGCCAGGAGGGGGAGGAGTGAGCGAGCACCCTCGTGGCTCCTTGTTCCCGGCTGGTCAAAACCACGACATTTATCTTGTCAGCCATGTCCATGAATGGCATGTGACAGTGTTTCATATCCTCCTTCACATGATGCATCTCTACAGGCTGGTTTAATACCCGGCCCTGAAGGGGAATTAATAGTTACTTAATTTTTTGGACTAATAATAGATAAGTATTTTTAGACTTGGAGATATCTATAGATCTGGAATTTAGTCTTTAGAGATATTAATGTCACACAAGGGCTTAGATGTTAAAAGAAAATTTGATTAAACTTTAAATTAAAAAATATCTGCAGAAGCAGGTGTCTATGGAAAGCAGGAAAGAAAGGCATGCACAAAGAACAACACTGGTTATCTTCCCTTCTCTTGATACAGCTCCCCTCTGAGCTGAACCATCTGGGATGGGACCCATACACAGTGCACCTCCTTTGGAAGGGAGCTGGGAGCAGAAGGAGTTGGGGGATGCTGTAAGTCTGCAGAATTAACTAATGAAAACTAGCTTTGCTGATATACAAACCAAATTGAATATGTTAGTGGCTGAATGCTGCAAGGCTTAGCTCTGGATGAGGAAAAGTCACTATAGTAGTCTCCATTGTAAGATGCCCAATAAAGTTCGCTTATTATATTTATCCTAATTCATTACTATGCTTCACCTTTTCTTGGCAGAGAGTATGACATGAAGCAGAAGCACCTAGCAGAGAGGATGGGCTGATGATAATGCTGTGAAGGCTTATTTCATAGGAAGAATCTTTCTGTTGTCTTCTTGGACCAGATGGCCTTTAAAGGTCATTTCAAACACAAAACCTGTGATTCTATGAGATTATGAGTCTAAATCAGAATCTTGATGGTCACTATCACATACAGTCATGTTATCAAGTACCCTCAACATGGGGACAATGAGGTGTAAATTGTCACTTGCCTGAAGGCTGCTTCACTGTAACAGATTTTCAACAAGAGAATGACTGAATCTACACTCAAGACCTGAGACCTGGGCCATAACCAATCAAACATAATGATTTTACCATTTCTGTGTACCATAATATGAAAATACTGAGATTAAATCCGTGCCCACACAATAACTTAGTGACTGAGGACAGTGACTACATTTTTCTCTGTTATTTTCTCAGTACTTTGTATACAGAATATTTCCACCATGGACACCAGGCATCCCACCTATCTCCAGTGTGCCTATGCTCATGCATGCTTCAGAGAAGGAAGGAAGTTGCTTCAAATCACTCTGAGGATTGGAAAGCCAGTTACTATATTCCTGTGTGAACACTTTATTTTCTGCAATTCTGGATAAAAGAGACCTTCTTCTAGCATGAGACTTTTTCAAATGCTTTCAGGATGTTTATTGAATGTGACTTAGATGTGAAACAGATGCTCAGCTGTTTAGTATCCTCAAGGCCTAGACATTATGGGTCAAGTCTAGGAATCCGTATAGATGTCCAATGACCCTTTGTATTAGCAAACTGGATACTTCCAACAGCTCCAAGATCTCCAGGACTGAGAGAAGAATTTCCAAAGTGAAATATTTTCCCTTTTCTGCCAAAAATGGCAATAGGTATTAATATCACCTGTCTTCATTACATTCTTGTTTGTGCAGTGATCTGTTGGTTCCAGAAATGGATATTTCCTTCACTAAGCATGTCTGTAGATAGGGCTGCTTTTGTCTTGGATGGTAGCTGAAGGCTTGAATCCTCTCTGGATGAAGGAGACATGGTATTTCCTGCTGCCCATGTGAATGCATCAAACAAAAGGATTTTCACCACATATTTTAAAAACTTTCTCATCAAACAAGGGAAGAGATTGCACAAGAAAGATCTTGTGGAGTCATGCTTTTTTTCATTGCAGTTTTGTAATTAGCTACCTAGATTTCTTGTAAACTTTACAGAACATAGCTAGATGTGTTAATGGTGCTGTTATTCCCTTGGAAATATACTGGCCCATAATTATATCTATGTAGTTTGTTAAGGGCGCTCAACTAAAACATGCTATTTGCATGGTTTCCCTAGCAAAGAAATTAAAAAGGAGATTTCATTAAACCTCACTGAAACAGGAGGGAAGATTCAAGATCCAAATGATGATCCAGACTATGGGGGGGTGCTAAATACTTGTCCATGCTAAACCTTTCATTGTCCTGTGCCCCTTGTTGCCATTACCTGTGCTAAGGAAATGTAACCAGTACACATTTTTCTTTCCTTATGCTATGAATATACCTTAATTTTTTTTTGTGCAAGCACACCCTCAGCTGTTCTGCTCCTCAGTACCCCATCTGCAGAGATGAAGATGACAACACTTTCCCATCTCAGAAAGCCTGATAGTGGAGGCCTTCATGATTTCAACAGATGGTGCCTTGAAATTTAGGGGAGGAAATCAGCTGGTAATCTGGATTTAGAGAGCTACACATACTTTATCTCATGCATCACACTGGGACAAACCTCCTGACGCCTGTTCCTCAGGTTGGGAGCTTGCCCAGGGGAAGGCTATGTAGACACTTCATTTCACACAGTGGCTATTTCAATTTTAGCCTCTTTCCTGCACAGGGACAAATGGCTTAATTTTACAAATAGTGGCAGAATGTGTCTAGGGCAAGACAATTTAGATGGATAGATTTTGGCTGATGTTTAAGAACTGTAATAAATAATCTCCTCCTCATACACGCCTCTCCCAGAAATCTACATACCTTTGTGCATATTTTATAACAAACCCTAATAAAGAAATAATCCAAAATGGCACCTGTTGTAAAAAAGAATAACCCAAAAATGTAGCTTATTGAAATATGAGTGTAATATAGAAAAGATAGCAGTGCTGATATTAATGACCTATCTGTCTCCTGGTGCACTTAAAAAGTCTCTCATGTATTTTATTTTATTTTTTATTAGAAACTGTATCATTAGCTCTAAAAGATCTTACTGGGAAGGGCGAGGAGAAAGATCTGACTTTTTAAAAACCAAATTCAACTAGACTCTTTCCTTTTTTTTTTCTTAAAAAAATCCCAAAGATTTTTCATAAACATTTTTTCCCCTCTGGCTGGAATATTAGGACAGTATATTAAATTCCCACCCCCAATTCCACAAAAGGAAGATCCAGCTACATTTACATAATAATGTCCCTACTGTGCTTTTGACAGATGGGTTTCATCGACACAGACATACTGTTAGGGGCTTAGCAATAGATTAAAAAAACAACAACAATACAATGTAACATAATAAAAGTGTATTGTAATGTACATCATAACTTTTGGCCAAGGTTAAATATCCAGTTGGTGTGTGAAAGTCGTATTCCATTATACAAAATAGATGTCACACTTCAAAGCATTAAAGATGAGTTGACTGAGCCTTTTGTTTTTATTTATATTACATTGTATTTTCCTTGATTCTATTTATGCAGCAGGTTAAAAAAAAAAAATCCTTCAGGTCCCCTTACTAGCCTAATCTACTGCACCACAATGTTATTGACAGCGAATGTTTCCACGCAAGGCTGCCTAAGATGTGGGGTGCTGTGCGAAACTGCAAGATCCACCCCCTGTAGTTTCAGCACTCTCATATAGATACACAGAGTAGGTTGCAAGCTCTTACATGGTTAGCAAGCTAGTCACAGCAGTACCAAGCTCAACGAGCAATGACTCAGACTGCCAGCAGAGCTCTGTCCACACTACTCCAGTCACTTCTGCAGAAAGAGCTGGTTCTTGCTCTGCTCTGCTTATAATTTCAGAGGCCAGAGTAGAGCTGTTGTTGCACCTCACTAGCTGGGCTGCCATGAGATTCCAGCTGTTCCCACTCCTCACTGTCTGCTTTAAGCCTCACAGAATAAGCTGCTTTGTAATATAAAAACTCTTGGAAGAAATGTCCAGGCAAATTTTTTAGAGTGGGATGTGTAGTCCTACCCCAGGAGGGCCATTCATTGCAGTGCTCACTCTGGGTCAATTTACAAGTGTGTCCTGTGCACTGTCCCCTCCTCAAGAACACCTCAGCACCTGCTTCCAGTCCTCATGAGAGTCTCCAAAAATCTCTGAAAAGAGACCAGCACGTGTCTTATTTTTATTGTTGTTGTTGCTTTCTCCTTACCCTCCACCCCCCCACCAAGCTCCAACAAATTTGTGCCTTTCTTCAGTAATGGCTTTGTGCAGCTTCACGATAAAAGTCATCCACCAAAGCGACAGAGCAGTTTTCTCTACAAGTCTCCCTGAAAGGTACTCTTGGTTGCAAGAGCTTCACAGTCTCTCTTTAATGTCAAGTTATATGGTTTTGGGGGCTTTCCCAACTCCATCAATCCCCCTGACTGCACAGACACTTTGAGTGGAGTGGTGAGGACAGAGCTGATAAACTGCAGCCTCCTCCGGTACTGGCCTCTGTCCAACAAGACAATAATGCTCTCCCCAGGAAGTGGTTTATGCTCTATATAAAAACATTTTCCTACCAGGAGGTGGTAGCCAAGATGCACATGGGGACAGATGCCACCAGGCGTCAGATGAGGCTGACCTCACTGGTGACACCATCCTTTCCTTAGCAACCAGGCAATGGCCTCCTCACAATTTTCCTCCCATTGTCATGACAACAAGCCGCCAGAGGGTCTCATCCTGCTTGTGAAGCCCGACGTAGCCCAAAAATGTAGGAAGAACTGCCATGGAAATCACCGAGAGAAGTCATTTGTTAGAGAGAAAGGATTGAGGGAAATGCATAATCTAACAATTTGGGAAGTAAATGGTTAAAAAGAGAGTGGGTGCTCCTACTCCCTGTCACTCCAGATTTTTATTAGCATTTTCCACTTTGGGCTAAACACAGTGTGGCATAGATAAAAGGTATTCTAATGAGAAGGAGCTCAGGGGCCCTAGTAAGGCTATATCTGGACTATTGTGTACAGTTTTAGTGTCCTCAATTCAAGAGACAGGGAACTAGTGAAAAGAGTCCAGAAGTGGGATACCTGGAGTATTTCTCTTAGGAAGAAAGGCTGTGAGACCTTGTGCTGTTTAGCCTGGAGAAAAAAAGACTGAGAGAAGATCTTATAAATTCTGATAAATACCAAAAGGGTAGATGTTGAAAAGATGGGGTCAGGTTTTTTTTTTTCTGTGGTGTCCAGTGACAGGGCAAGGGGTATTGGGCATAAGTTGGAACACAAGTTGTACTTTAACATGAATTAAAACCTCTTACCTGTAATGGTGACAGATCCTTGACACAGGATGACCAGAAAAGGTGAGGAGTCTCCTCTTCTGAAGGTTTCTAAATCCATCTGGATGTGTTCCTATGCCTGCTGATCAAGGTGAACCTACTTTAGCAGGGGGTTGGACTGGGTGATCTCTGCAGGTCCCTTTCTAACCCCAATTGGTCTGTGATTCCATGATAATCAAATGGAGTAGACTTGTGCAAGAGGAAAGGAAATTAATTTCCAAGCTCCGTGTGGAGGAGACAAGGATAAATTCAGTCCACTCTCCTCTTTGAATTTTTGTGTCTACAGGAGTAAGGAAATGAATCCCAGACCATCCTTAAAGCACAATAAATGAGCTCTTGCTTTTATTCAATTTCCTAGGAACTCCTGAAATACTAAGAGATTAAGTATTACCTGGGAAGGCTGGAGAAGTTCATGACAGACAGACAGACTGTAGGTATCTGTCCAATAAAACAAGTCATTGGGATGGATAAGCACAGAGTGAGGTAGAGGCAGTATGTTTTATTTCTACTTCTTTAGCCAGAGTTATAAAATATAAGAGGACACACAACCTTTTGGCTCTTTCCAGCCTCAAATTCTGTGCTGCCGTAGCACAAGGATCACGTCAGAACCACAAAAACTTGATTTTCTTCCAATTTTTGAATGAAATCCTTTTCCTGACACAACGCTTCTGAACTTCTGATGCTCAAAATCAAACATATGTGCACACAGAACTCCATTTTACAATGGGCTAACATAGCACGAATCCAAATTAAGCTTTATTTATGAGTAAAAGCATATTACATATACCAGAAGAAAGAGGAGGACTTTTTTTTTTTTATTTCATAATCACATACTGAAGACGTCATACGTGATTAAGGCTGTTTTCTATCAGCCTTCCTCATTCATTCTTATAAGATTATACAGCTATCTGATTGACTTTTCTATTTAAAGCCTATCTTGAACTTGTAAATAAATACTCTTTTTTTCTAGTTCAAGTCAAATTTTAGTCTCCAGTTCCTGAGGAAAATACATTGAAGGCCAATATTCTGTTCTAGGGTTATTGTTAAAGTGAAATCTGATTATACTCTGGTCTTTCCACTTGCTGGAGATGTTTAGAACTTTTTTATATTCAGAGTCTCAATTCAAGGTAAACTAACAGACAGTGTTTGTGTTTTGAGAGACTGCAACAATTTTCACCACTTGAAGAATGCATTAGGGGTCTAGCATCTGTCTGCACAGGCCTGAAAATAGGGAAGAATATGGAGACCATAATTTCTGTGATGTGTTCTGTCTAACCAGGGAAAGCTAAGGTCAATCATTTGAGGACAGTGGTGCTTGCAAAAGTTCCAAATAAATCCACTTTCATAAAAAGTCTGTGACACTGGGATAATCAATAGGAAAGTGTCCAGTCATTTTGATAAACGCATGGTTCAAATTTGCAGGTAAATCTCTGATTAAGTTATGAGTAGTTCTTGCTTCCAACAAGAGATGGAAAGAAATTCAGCAATATCTAAGAAGTACTCATTCTTTCCCCGGGAAAAAAGAACCCGAGCTTTCGTTTCTGTATCTAAACTTTGATGTGCAGTGGGTAACAAGAGAGTCATCCATGCAGATAAGAAGATCCTCAGATGCTGCTGCAGGGCTAACTCAATTGCTTTCCTCCTGTGTTTGCTAAAATTGGTACCTCTTGTGCAAAAGCCATGATAAACAAATAGCAGTATCATTCCAAATGTACTGTCATCATCATCATCACAGCCCTCCTCATGGCCACTATGAGATGAAGGCCTGACCTTAAAAATGGCACCCCTGGCTCGGACCAAATGTGACCATTTTTTGCCTGCCATCTGTCTATTCATCTTGGTGACAGGCATCCCTGGCTCTGCTAACTGCCCATCCACTATGAATAGATAAGTGTCTGCAAATGAGCTTCACTGAAATGGAAGGAGCTGATACAAGCCTCAGGAAAGTATTTTACACATCACAGTTGGAAAAGGCCATTGTTTTCTTCATATTTGGGGTTTATTTCTTACTGTGCTTATAAGAAAGGAAATTTTCCTCCTTGGGGATAGTATAGAAATGATTTCATTGAATGGGTAGATAGTTAAGGGACAAAAGAAAGGTTTCAGGAATGTGGTCCAAGTAGAGGAATTGTGGGACAAGGATTAGAAGTATCAGTGAGAAGAACAAATGAAAGCATTTTTTCTGAGGTAAATACTCAGAAGTAAGACTGTAGGGAAGGTAGTAAGTCTCTGGAAAGCATTTGGGATTTGTTTTGAAAAACCATCTGATTAAACCATGTTCCTCATGCAGTCTGTAAAAATGCTGAGCTTTTTTTCTCACAAAAAATCTTACCACTTGGGAATTAATAAAAATTTAAAAACTAGCAAACACGGGGAGAGAGAAAATAAAGACCAGTGATGAAGATGCAAAAAACTCCTGAATTAATATCTGTTCAGCTGTAAGCATCTCATATAAATCTTGACAAAATAACTAAAACTTGCTGCACTAAAATTTCACAGGTAGAGAGACCTGTGAATGGATACAACACTTATTTACCTTTCCAGAGCTTGAAAAGGGCAGACAAATGGGAAGAATCTAATATAGTGGCATGGCTTTTCTACTGACATTGTCACAGTGTGCTAGGTCACCTTAACAGAGTGTGCTGTTCAAGCCCCAGATTTCACCATAAGCTCTCACTGGTTTCAATTTCTACCAGGATTGCCATTGGGTATAATGTGTTGTTTGACCATGTCATAGTGATCCTGCAAATCTCTTCTGTCCTTGATGCACAGAGTAGTGCTGTGGTTGTGTTCCCTGGAAAATGTATGTGATGGAGGAAGCGGAATAAAAAAGTATAGATGTTATATGTGGATGTGAAATGTGGATGTGGATGTTATATGTGGATGTGGATGTGGATGGGAAATTTTGGAACATGTATGAGACATCTAGGGGAAGAACATTAGTGGGATAAAAATGGAGGAGAGAAAGTTGCAGTACAGGGAGTAGACTGGAGGACTGACAAGTGACTTGTGGGTCCTGGGCAGGAGCAGGGAGGATGGCTCTGACATTGTGTGCTGCTTGGCTGCTTCTCCAGATGGATACTTTTGTGGCCAGGCGTTACTGACAGCCCATAAGCAGCGTACCAGCGTCTGAGGTATTTATTAGGTTGGCACTATTAATCTCTCTCTTACACAAGCACTTAAGTTCGATGACAATTGTTTAAAAGTCGTTAATAACATTTAACAGTGGTAAAATGATCAGCTTTTTGTTTTGCCTCTAAGCTTCGCTAATGCAGGGGACACAGCCAGAGGAATACAAAACAGACGTCGCATTGGTACAAAAATATTGGCATTTTGCATTCAGCGTGATTATTATTATTTCAGCACGCTTGTGTCTAGACAGTTCAGATGAGACTGAGGTCCACTGGTGATCATTATGGAATAAAACAGACTGCCTTGAAGAGCTGATCATATGAACAGGCAGAGCAAAGGAAAGGTGGGAGGATAAAAGAAAACCATGCAGAGAACAGATTTGTTCCAGGAGGGACAGCCGGTCTCTGTCCAAGAGAGGAGCAATATTCAAACTTCCTGATTACTAAACTGCTATTTAACCTACTTCCACAGACTTCTGGTGTTGGACTGTAGTATGATTGCCTTGTGTACTAGGAAAAATCAGGGCTGAATTATGGAATAAAGAGATACTTGCTTAACTGCATCAACATGCAGATAATTCAGTTATTCACTTCTTTTCGTTGTGTTGTTCTGGTGGAGGGTAAGTTTGGATGGCCATCATGTGAGACGGAAGGACTGGGAAATATTGCAAGCTTTATATAAAAATACAAGGTACAAGAAGGACTTGAGGGCTCTGATTAAAGCAAGAAGACAGATACTGTAGCCACGGATAGTTCCAGTGAAAATGTTTTTGTAATTGGTCTGGTTTAGTTGTACTTTACCAAAGTGAGATGCCAGTTCTTGTCTGAATTCAAAATTATCATCTTCTCTTTTGAAAAATGTTAATGTTGCCCATCATTAGTCAGAGCCACAGTATACAGCATCTGAGATCTTTATCGGGTAGCTGAATTGCTATAGAAAACATGACACTGCCCTAAGAAGAGCCCAAATTCATGCTTACACCTGCTCAGGGATACTCCTAGATGAACAGTTTTGAACCTCCTATTCAGAAAGTGAGATACTTCCCTGTCTTTGCCCAGATCCCATTGTGAGATCTTCCTACCACAAAACAATCAAGAAATCTTTCTTAGCAGTAACTTTATAGGACAGAACTAGTTGCTATGTACAGAAGAGAGGAAAGATACCTGTACTGGTCTGTAATAGCTTAACCTGCCTGAACATTGGCCTCAGAATATCCACATGGCGACTGTATCTAGAGTTTTGACATTATGGATAATATCCCCAGATACCATTTTTGTGCTACTACTGCCCATTTGAGGCTTTGTGTATGTGTGGCCAGGAAACCACACATTTTAAAATGCAATCTAGGAAGGGCTGGGCCACAAAGGTGGTAAATCCCAGACTAGAATTCCGAAAGAAACATACATTACCTCAGCAAAGAACTGAGATCTTGCTGCAAGCCAGTGTACAGCATTTTAGCACAGCACATTACCTAGATTTAGATGTCAGCTTGTTGCTGTGGGACCTTGTACTGCCTTTCTGTTGTGACTAATGAGCCTGTAGAGCCAAGCAGGCTTCTTGTATGGCTACTAGAGAGGACAGAGTTTACAGGGTTGAATAAAGCCCTTGATTACACAACCTCCCTTTTTCACTCTGTTGCTGCTCTGGATTTAATTTCACATTATAAAGGAAAGAAAACAACAACAAAGAGGTGAAATTCATTAATGAACCTGGGTTACAAAGAAAAGATAGTGGTGAAACTGACAGATTGCAGCATGGGTAAGTAAGCATGGGGATCTCATGGCCTTGGTGTAGGCAAGAGATCGAAGGGATGGAGTTCTGGTCTTCATATACATGACCTGAAAAAGTTACTTCAAGGACCAGCCTCCTCCTGTCTGAATACATATCTGTTGTCATTGGTGATAAAGTAAAAAGGAAAGGTTTCAAGTCAAAGCTGATCTCTATAACTGTGTGCACTTGGGCTAGGGATCTTCATTGTAATGGGAATTGTAATGTAAATTTTTTTTTTGTAGTATTGTAGAAATTTGTTGCTAAAACTTTTTCTTTCTGCCTGAATAAAAAATGACTCTGCACGCAGTAAGAACAAGGTATTCTAATTAAATAGATTTGTTTACATCTTGTAGCATGAAAAACTAATTCAGTCTGATATACTGTATGTTCTTGCACTATCTCTCTCCCACTTCATGTAAAATTACCCATTTTAAGTAGTATTTTATTTAAGAATATTTAAAAAGTAGCCTTGATTAAAGAAACACTGATTTAAACTCCAAAGTCTTTATTTCTAAAATAAAGGTTTCACTTCAGGGTGCAGGAAGATGGGAGGGGGAGAGCAGAAGCTGTGCTGTATCTATCACAATATTTCCTCCCTGTTTTATTGCATTGCAAAGGTCCCTACCTTTACTAGTCATGAGAACTCATAGCCTGTAGCTAGAACACGTTTTTATTAAGGGAAGGTTAAAGTTAGGGCCCAAATAGATCTACTGTAATATGCTTACAAACATAATATCCTGACCCGGACCTGTGCCACACGATCAACTCCTAAACAGAAGCAAAGACAACACTTCCTGATTGTAACTATGTTCCTATCAGCATAAAAACTTATGCATGTTCTCCATCCAGACAAAGCTGGAACATCCTTAAAGGTACCACAACAGGAATTACTTGAAGGATAAACATTGCAAGTAATGTGATATACAGCTGTAAAGGAAAAGAAATTATAACAACTTGCAAGACAGACCTTGGACAGCAGATAACCTTTGGAAGGTATATAGAGCTTCAGGCAGATTTAGGCAGTTCTTAGCTACAGGCAGAGGACTGTCAGTGTGTACCCCCAGTTGTCAGAGGTACACAGTCCTTATGACAGCTGTAAGAACACATCTATTGGAAGATAAGAAAATTCAGAACAATTTCTAAAGATGGCTAATTATAAAGACGATCTAATATTGAATGAAGATTTGTGTTTCATTCTTCTTCTCTCTAGACTGAGTAACCAAAGCCATTTTTAATGTAAGTACATTAATGAAAATGTCTGGGGGAAACAAAGTTTTTAAACACTTTTTTTTCCTGAATCCTGATGCCTAAGTGAAATTAAACTATGCTAACTTTCAAAGTTCTTTTTTTTTTTTTTTTTTCTTTTCTTTTAAGGGGTAAGAAAATTGCTTTTACAAGTTCTCACTCTGCTCCAGCTCTCTGGCAGCCAGAGTTGCAGGAGATGTGGGGATGCTAAGCAACTTGGGCTTGTGCCTCCCTGGCAGCTGGAGCTGCAGGGAGGCTGGGAGCAGGGTGGGAGATGGGTGCTCAGCCCCTGGCCCTCTGCCTGCTACAAGGATCCCAATTTGTCAATTGCCTGTCTGTGCACCAAAAGTTAAATTGACAAGAACCTTCTGGGGGGGAGAATAAAGGGAACAGCTAGGGAAAATCACTGCCATGTCTCCAAAACCAAAAAAGAAGAAATTTAAAAAAAAAATTAAAAGCCTCTAAATTGTCACTGATGTTGAAAATTTCCACAGACATTTCATTTGGATGAAGAGAGCATGTTCAACCAGGAATTTGTTCCTATAGGTATGGGAACAAAATAAATCATGCAGAACTCTCCCAGTCTCCTTATGGTCTCAGTGAAACACGCCTATCACCTTTCAGGATAATGATCAGCATTTTCAGAGAGACTCTTAGCACCTTCTGAGGATTTTACCTTAAATTTGGTGTAACTTAGAGATAAGGCACACAGAGGGTAAGAGCCCAAGGGAAGAGTAATTTTCACCTTTCTGGTGCTTACAGCATGATAAAAAACTTTCCTCCGTGCTTTTGAATTAATTCCTCAAAAGTTCCAATGCCTGCACACCCATTTGTTTCCTCATTGTTTTTATTAAACAAGAAAGGCGAGCTTTATTACTGCGCAAATGAAAGCATCACCAGAAGATAGATACTTCCCAGATTCTTATTAATCTCTAAGACTTATGAGGCTGCCTAAGTTCCCCAGAAATTAACATACTCTACAGATTTCTTCCAACAAGTCACCGAGTCCTTGCTAACCTATCTGGAGAGAGAAAGGGAGCTAAAAAAGCAAAACCAAAGAGGAATAAATCTGTATTATTAGGAGGTTCTTGCAAGTCAAAATGTGCATGTGCGTGTATGTCTCTGTCTACAGATACAGGGTAAGGATCTGTGCTACAGTGCATCATCTATAGTACCTTTATAGCAATTTAGTATAGACTGTGGTTGTATAGATTGAACTGAGTGTCACAAAGTAGAGGTCATAATCATAATTAAAGTACAGTTGTATTTGCAATGCAAAATAATTTAAGACTAATCTCCAAAACTGCGACTGTGCAAATTAATACAGTAGGGCATTGAATTTATTCTTTTTCCTACTTTTCAGTGTAAGATTACCCATGCCTAACTGCAGAAACACTTAATGCCTGTATTGTAGCAGTGTTTAATATTGCTAGCAGAGACCAAGACCTCATAGCAGTAGGTATTATATGAGACAGACCCTGCCCCAAACATAACAGTAAAGAAAGAATTCTGAGTCATAGCAGATAGGCAAAATGACTTCATCATCTAGATCAGTGGCTGAATACCCAACTGGATACTCAAAGCAGAGAATTCCACCTCTAACATGGTAAAAAAAAGAATAAGAGAGAAAAAGAAGCACAAGCAACATATCAAGCCCTATCCTAAGCCAGGAACAAATGCAATGGGGGCAGAAGAGGCTTATGGCACTGGCAAAATTATTAATATCTTTTTTTCCAGTAATAAATTCCATGATTTGATGCATTAGATTTCTTGTGATGCAGGAATTTAGTTAGCTAGAAAAGGATGTTGTGTAATGTTGAGAAGGTTTTTCTACTTTCTTTTCCTGCTTGACTTTTTAAAATTCTTCTAATGTCCTGAAACTAATCTGAAGTACATGTCCCTCATGTCCTCATGTAGCCTGTACTCCCCATTTACTACATTCCCATTGGCATTTCAATTCCCATAAGATCTCATGCAGTCTTCTCTTACTTATGCATCACATATTTAACTGCAAGTCAATATTGGTTAGCCAGTGAATGTGAAACAGAATGAGAAAATTAAAGAGAACTGATTGTTGAATATCATGAATATCAGGAGAGATGTTCCTGGTCCATTGGCAGTAGCTCATTAAGTCATGTAAGATGTATCTGAGCTCTTAGTGACTCTCAATTGGCATAGACAGATCTACTACTGATGTTGATCACCAGTGGATTCATTCTCATGGTCAAAATGCTAAGTCTTAACCATATGATGACTAAACTTCAGTAGCTTACTGTTGCCACATCAGCTTATTCAATGGCACATGAAATTGTGTATAAATCAGTTATATAATCTTGTACAGAAATCTAAGATTCATTGTGCAGGTAGTTTCACAAAGATCTTTTCCTACACATTTTGCTACACAAACTGGAGACATTTCTAGGCCATAAAACAACTTGATTAGAGAGCTTAATGGCAGCAAACAAAGAAAGAGTCTGATCTTATAACAAAAAATGATTACTTGCATTTTAACTAACTCATTGGTAATGAAAGTAAAATTGAGCAAGCTTGAAGGCTGCAACAAATAAGAACTGAAATGAAAGCATTGTCTGTAGTGATCGTGAAAAAGTCTGTGACTTATGAAATGAAATCTCTTAGGAAATAAAAAAAAGAATCTGAAAAAGAACTTGAAAAAAACAATCTAATCTAACATAATCAAAGGAAAACTTACAGTGTGCTATCAAGAAAAGACAGGAGGGACTGGACTCATGTGAGATGACATGAAAATCATACCTTGCATGTTCACAGTCTTACAAATTTCTTATTTGTAACATGCTGAGATATTTCAGTATATCATCTATTTTTTGATAATATAGTAAAGTTATACACGTGTGACTTGTGACATAAAATGTCACTATTTTTCTCTTGAATTGTCATGATGGGCTGTAGGACTTCTCTGAATTAGTTGGAAGGCCTCCTTTACTCGTCTCATATGACTACCAATCAGCCTGTACATATTTTACTACAGTTATTTCCCCCGCATGGTGAGTAGCAGAAGACCATAACTGATGCACGTAAAGTTTGGTTGCCTTCTGCTTGCTGCAGATCAGGAAAGCACTTAAGCAGTAACAAAGATGAGATGATCTGCAGCAGCTTAGAATCAGGTAAATCTGTAACTTCAGCTGAAAATCTTAATCCCTGGTAACTGATTTAAATCTCTAGAACTGAGAAACAATTGTCCTTTGTTTCATCTACTGCTGTGAGAGATTTTTGTTGGTTATTTTTTTTTAATTCTTCCCCGCCCTCTTTAATTGCTGAGGTTAGCATTTGCAGTGTTCCTTCTGTAACAAAAAACCCAATGTATACGCATTGTGTTTCTCATTTATGCTTCCCCACTCCCCAATTAATGTCACACTAAATTATATACCTGCAACAGATTTAATTCCAGACCACTGAGCTGTCGCTTTTAACCCTCTGCATGTATCTCTACAATATTTATGAGAAAACTGTACTTACTTTAAGAAGTAATGAGAGATTTCTATAGGTTTTTAACAATTCAGTTTGTTGTAAGAAAGAATATATTCCTCCACTGAAATCTGGGGGATGGTTCCAAATACATACAGAAGGATTTTGATCTGTATTCAGTTCTCAAGGTTTTAGTATAGTTTTCCAAATCCCTATTATGCTGCTATGGAATGAAAATGGATGGATCCATGGCTGGAATTAAGCAGAGATCTGGGCTTCTTTCCAAGCTCCATTGAACTCTTCTCAGATGACCTTGAGTAAAGCACTTGAGATGTGGTCCAGTGTGTTTATTTCAGTGTCCAAATGGGGCTTTAAATGAACTTAAAACCTTAAATTCAAGGAAGCTGTTTTCAAGAGATTGTCTAAGCTTAGAGACACACAAATCTCTTTGCAAATTTCCATGATACATGAACTCAGAAAATACAGGACAATCATGAGTTGCCTGGCCTCAGGCACTAGAGTGCAGTCAGGCCTATCACATCATCACAGTTTCTAAATATGTAATGCCTCTCATCACTCCATTATTCAAGGTAAAATTTGAAATTCAGCTATTGTCTCTATCAAATGAAAAAAAAAAACCAAAAAACAAAAAACCAAAAAACCCAGGCCATCAGCTAATTGGTACAGACTGGTATGTGCCTTTATTTTCTGCAGAGATCTGACTGTACCCATTAACTTTATTGTTTGGGATAAAGCTTAGAAGGTTCAGCATCACTTTGCTTTCAAGACCTGAGCCTGTGAATGGACTGCCCTCTCAGTAACAGTTTCAATATCTTGGAGAAAGATCTTTCATATCCCTCCTGGTAGGACCAAACTGTTGTATACTCTGTGGGATGAGTGGGGTGCTATGTTCCAATGCAAGGAGTGAGCCATTTTTACACTGCAGGTGTATCTTCAAAAACGTCTACAGGTGGTAAGTGAATAAAGTTCAAGTTCCCACAGAGCCTCTGACATGAGAATCAAGAGATGTCCCTGCTCAACAACAAGCACAGAACCAAATACATTGATTTTTGGCCATTATGATGTGAAGGTGAGCACAGTCTTGTTTTTGAAAATTATAGCTTCACCTCCAAAGATATTGTTATATGATGATTTCAAAAAAAAGTAAAATGTTCAATATCTTTTTTGTTTGGCCCTCTGTGTCTCAATTTCCTTCATGTAAAATGGAAACAGAACTGCTGGAATGTAAAATATGTGATACTTTGAAGAAATCAAATCTCATACTTCTGAGACCATAAGCAACTTACAGAGATAAATGCTTAGTTTTGACAACACAATTTTCAGAGGACTTTTTCTAAGAGGAGAGACAATTTATATCAAATTAAGAAAGAATGAGCATTTTCAGCTCTCATACAGTTTTTGGAAAACTGTTTACCACTTCCATTATATTTTGTCCCACGCATGTTCTTCTTCCTGCACATTTTCAGTATTAATGTGATGGTTATAGTCTTTCAATCTCAACAGACTTATCTGTAGCTGGTAATCAAACAATCCTTTGCAATTTCTTTATTTAATATGCAAACAAATCATGTCCTGCAGTTTCCTAAAAAAACACCCCAAAACCAAAACCCCAAAGTACTAGTAAACATGTTCAACAAGACAAAGTCCACTTAGGCAACTGCAGAGAACTGAAAATTATATTTGATCATTCTCTATGCCAGATGAGCCAAAACAGATCTTATTCAGATACCACTGTTTGAGTTTAGGAGGATTTCTAACTTGGCATAAACCTCTGGTAGTAAGGTTACCCAAATCCTCATCCAGGTCTGTCCAGTACTGCTAGCCAGGTGGAGTAAATGAGCCATCATTGATATTTACTCTGTAGCCATCTCTTAACGCTTCTGTTAGTTAGCCATCGTTGACAAGGAAATAGATCAATCCACATTTGAAGTTCTGATTGGTATTTCAGGATATTTCAGAATGACAAAGCAAATCTCCATGTACATAAATATGTTGTTTTTTCAAGGAAGCCCAGGAACAGTTCTTGATTTTTTTCATAATTCCTGCAATTCATCAAAATCCTGGGCAGAAGAAGGCAGTATGATCGTCTACCCTTTCCACCTAAGGGAAGATGAAAGCATAAGAAGGCTCAAAAATGGTACAACGGTCCTGTAGTTTTCGATTAATTTATCTTAATTAGGAATCTAAAAGTTAGTGGTGTGATCTCGCTCAGGGATTAAGACATCTAATTTTAGATGTCTGCATGTGAGATAAATGCCCAAGTTCCCATTATAGAGAGTAGAGGTCTAGTCAATACAATTAGTGGTTTAGAAAGAGATGAAGCAAATATCTATATCTGGTCAACCAATCGCTCTCCAAGCTTAGACACCTAGCTCATATGTAAACACCTAAATTTAGACATACAGTGGGCTTGAGTCAGTTGCCTGAAAATAGAAGCTTGACTATACTTGAAATGTCCTTGCGTTTTGGAGACATCCACACAGAGCTGGACCATGTGGCATAGGGCTGTAGGGAAAAGCCTGATTTTTCCATCAGCTGCTGGAGGCCAGATGTCATGCCCTACTACAACTCAAACGACACTAATTGCCTGTTTGTGATCTACTCAGTGGCTGAACTCCCTCTACCACTGAGCTTAGCCTAGATAAGTCCTAAGGCTTTCAGCTGCACAGGTAAGGTATCCAGTGCCACTTGAGATGTTCTAGACTATCTCAGACACCTCAAAGGGGCTGGCAGATACCATACAGAAACAAAGTGGTACTGCACCACTATACATCAGCTAGATTAGCACAGGACCTATGTTTAAGCAATTGAATTGACTTTTAAGTGTTAAACTAATTGCCTGAGGCTTGTTTTCATAGTCAGTGCAGAGAAAGACAAAGAGAAGTTTATCCTATTCTAAGATAAAGGTCAAAGTGGGGTCAGATGAATTACCCTGCAGATTTCTCTCAGCTGAAGTAAATGGAGCCCAGGATCTCTAGTCTCTGTTTCTAATTTGAGAGAAAAGGTTGTTAAAAATATTGGTTGCATTGTAGTCCATGTAGTATCCTAAGCAGCCTGGACCCATCTCCCTTCTAACAAAATACTCAGATATACCATATGCATTGATACTGTCACTATATGCCTTTCAAACTCTATTACCAACAACTGACTGAAGAGACTGACACACAATGTGTATTACAAACATCTATATTGGGATAGAATCCATGGCAACAGTGCCCATCAGTATAAAATAAACCACCACATCTTGCAGTCCTGAATAAGATCCAGTGCATAGATTGCATATGATAAATTTACAGACAGGTTGTTTATGACCAACAGGCCATTTTTTTTTCTGTGTTTGCTTTACAAGCTAATACTGTTATACTGCATGGAGCTTTTCTCCTAGAATGATCCCGAAACATTTTGTAAATTGAAAAGATGAAAAGAAGCTGGGGGACGTGGAGGGGGGAAAGAAAGAGAGGAAATAAATAAATAAATAAAGTTTCACTTCTGCAGAGAAAATGAAGTCCTTTTTTTTCTGGATTAGGAGTCTGGCAGGTGAAATTGGTAAAAGGACATTGGTAGGAGATACCATCTGTGAGCAATGTCAAAAGGATAGTTCTTAGATATAATATGGATATATTAGTAACGTGTCATATCATAGAATGTGGTACACAATGGAGGGGTAGAGTCAGAGGCATTTGTTGGGTTTGATTTTTTCCCTTTGATTCCCCTTAAGCAACTGATTCTTACTACATCTTTGAACCAGTTGTTCTAGAGGAGTGAAAAGAAAGAAAAGTCCAGCAAATGTTTTCAAATTTGTAGCTAAAGTCATCTGCAGAGGGAATCATATGCCTTATGCAGTTGATCAGAGGCTGGAGTGTTTTGTTTTTCATTTACATGTAGTGTATATTGCAATATTGCTTAGGTTCCACTATTCAGATTCGTATCTTCAGCCTGGAAATCCCTATGTAAGTCCTACTCCTCCATATTAGCTACACTAACAAACATTCCTAGAATTGCTCCTCAGCATGTTTCAGTCCATGTCACAACTGGACCCCTAAATTTCACCTACGTTGTTTACAGGTACTAAAATTAATGAATTCTTAGAATCAGCAGAGTTGCTTTTTCTTTTAAATTCGAGAGGTCTGTACACTGGAATACCTACACCGAGCTCTCAGAGTTGCTCTCAGAACACAGATAATCACTGAGTTCATTAAGGCTAGACACTGCATTTGGCATGATGTTTCAGATTCAACAAATGAAGCAAGGTCTCTTTCTGCCATAAAAATAAAAAAGAATTGGAGACCTAAAGTCCCAAGAGGCAGATGCACGAGAGGCAAAAGTCAAAAAATGACTGGCAAAGGTGATTCTTCTGCAAACCCAGGCTGGAGGCTAGTCAGAATCAAACTGGATCCAGAGTAAAATCACAACCATGGTTTAGAGTTTATAGGAGATATAAGCAGGGTTTTAGAAAGAAACAGAATACTTTTTCTCTCAGCAGATACACTCACTGTCTGCAGGAGAATGAGGTTTCCCAATCCTTTCTCTTTTTTTGGTATGTGACTTCCACTGCAGGATACTTGGTTTCTGCCACTGTGTTCTCATCTTACCAAAGCTATTTGAGACCTAAACTAGAAGACAGAGGAGTGTGAAGTTAGAACTTCACTTTGTTTTGATTGACAGCACTGAGGCAACTGCTGCAGAAGCAGGAACTCATTTGGGAACAGAAAAAGTCTCCTACTTCTGGAGAAGAGTATTCAGGATCAAAATTAAAAATAGTGTCTTAGAGAAGCACTGATGTCAAAGTATCTAAGCAATCGGGATTCAAGCCCAGGGGCTGCAATGTATCTTGCTCTGAAAGTCCACTTCCTCCATGGGTAGCTCTGATCACCCACCTGGCAGCTTGTCCTTCCTTTCCCAGAGGACAGACAGCTCCTTTTGTCCACTGCCTCTCACCATGCACACCTTTCACAAAGACACCAGATCTTCTTTCTACTTGGTTCCCACCCAGTGCCCTGTGTTGCAGCAAGAAATGTTATTGCATTGGTGACATTTCCATGTGCAGGTTGACATTTCCCTTTGGAAGAAGCTACTCACTTTACAGTCCCTTTTATTTATTGCTACTTGGCTCATGGGCCACCATGGAGGTTACTTTAACATAGCTGTAATTAAGGATCTATGATGACAAGGTCCTTTTAAGTAGGGATCTGCTATTTTTATTCAACTGTAAAAATTACATACAACCACAGGGACTGTGTAAACCATAAATATATACATGGTTGTGATTCAGGGCTCAGCAACAGTGATGTAAATCACAGTAAAAGTACTGTATTTAGGAGACTCTTACTGCTGTAAATTAGAAATAACTCTATATAGTATTAAGCATTCTATATGTATAAATTTTGAAAGATTGTGCTGGGGAAGTACCATCAGCATTTTTTTTAAAGATGGATGCAGATATTTTAAGGTCATTCCAAGTCAATCTGGTAAAGAAATAGGTCTTTCTAAAATCTAGGTCAAGAAGTAGTATCTTGGATTAATGCAATCAGTAATTGAACAGTGAAAGAGTAAGAATACCATTTATTCTTTACTTGTTTTTTACTTGAAGGTTGAAACAGAAAACTGCAGAGTTGGAAAAAAGAAAAAAGTATCAGTGTGAAACTGTTTTCATTATTTTAATTCATTTGCATTCACATATTCATATACAAAATGAAAAGAACCACAAACTAAGATTGGAGAAAATAATCAAATAAAAAAAATTAGCTTTTTTTTTTTCATTTGAAGATGCAGCAGGAAGGAAAGGATTAATCTCTGAAGGGAATTACAGAAAATGATATTTTGGAAATGGAAAGACATAATGTTTCATTCTCAAATATGTCAAAATATGGTATAATAAAATTGACACTAAAGCTTTATTTTTATTCAGAAATATTTTCTTTTATTTTTTTGTAAACCCAAAATAAAATAAAACAAACAGATATAAAGTAACAAATGATGAAAGAAAGCCTCAAGTTGCACCAAAGGAGATTTAGATAAGATATGAGAAAAAATTTCTTCACTGAAAGGGTTATCAAGTCTTGGAAGAGGCTAGAGAGGGAAGTGCTGAAGTCACCGTTCATGGAAGAATTTAAAAGATGTACAGATGTGGGTCTGAGGGACATGATTTCATGCTGGTCATGACACTGCTGGGTTAACAATCAGAACTGACAATTCTTAAAGGTTTTCTCAACCTAAATAATTCCTTGATTGGTGCTTTTGATGAAGCTATATAAAAGACAGTATAGAAATAGTATAGAAATTATGTGGTACCTATGATACATTTTGGATCACTTATTGTGAAAAAATAGTCATCCATTACACGTTGCAACTGTTTACCTACTCAAAGAATCATATTGTTTGGGAAACACATTTTCATGTTTCTAGTCCAGCTACGTATTGAAAGTAGGGCAGATACCAGCACTATATTGTCAGGTATGACTTTATCTACTTGCTCTTGAAAACATCCTAGGATGGAGACTCCTCCATTTTCCTAGTGTATTTTCTCCAGGGCTGTACAGTCTCTAACACTGAACATTTTCTCACTGCACTGCCCAAGCTGCACTTTGCAGATGTTCTGCATGTTGTAGTATCTGCTACTGCCAATACAAGTTCATTTTTGTAAAAGAAACTTGTCAAATTATTGTAATTAATTTGTTTTGTTGATATTTGCTAGTATTTTTTTAAATTATTTCTTCAGGGTAATTAAAATAGTTCCACAATGCTCTATATAGACTGGGCTTCACTTTTACCTGTCCTATACATGATGTGTTAAAATAAAAGAAGTTTAAAAAATAGTAATACTATTCTAAGTCTTTCTCTTATTTGATTGGAAGGCATTTAAAATTTAGCATTCTAGGCAAATCTCTACTGAAATGTATATCGTTTCATCACTTTCCCATCAAGGGAAATCAAAGAGTTTTACATCAGATTGGTGCCTGCATAATGTCAGACAGAAGCTCCCAGTTTTAAACCAGTTGTTCATTTCTCAGGAATACATTGAGTACATCTTAGTTTTTCAAAAATTTACCTCCTGAGGGCTTATAAAGTGAAACGAGCTAGAAACAAGGAGAAACTGATTCAAGTGTTTTCCAGTGCTACTGAAAAGCCTGAGACATTTAAACAAAATGGAATGAAAAATGTTGATAACATTCACCACCCTTTACATTTGTTTTACCTCTTCAGTCTAGGCTTTAGTCTTTTGAAAATAAATTCTTGAGGCTCTATATGGCACAAAGACTTTTGACAAAAGTAAAGCTTGTAATTGTGAATTCTTATTGAAATCCCATTCCCGACCATTTTATATTATATATTTGTTCCTGTAGAAATTACTGCCCTTTGGATAGGGCCCAACAATAGTAAATTCTACTTCATTGTAAACTCTTTGGTGTCAACATTGTATTATGTGTTTGGTATAAGTATAGCATAGAAGAGACTGAAACCAAACTGGGGACTCCAAATGTAATCATATTCCCATCATGATATGATCTTTATTGTTTCTTTATAACTCTTATATCATTTCAAATGGCTTACCATGGATATTGGGAAAAAAAAGGATAAAACCCACATTATTTGTCTTAAAAGGGCATTCTGCATACAGAATCCCTTCTAATACAGTGAGAAGGGGAAAGAAGAGGTCAGAATTGTTTACACTTTCCTTGTTCATAAATCTGATATGTAATAAATACTACCACTCACTAAAATAGTAACCATAAACAATGAACACTTCTAAAAAACTAATTAGATAGATGGATTAAATCACAAATACTCTGAGTGAGTTTTTAACTTCCAAACAAGAATGCTTTTCTTCTTGAAATTTGCAGAAGAAATACATGTAAACTTGAAGTAGATATTTGTTTATTCCTACTGCTTTATATTGTCCTTACTGAAAAAAAATTGAATCTACTGGAAGGTGCAGCATAGTAATTAACTCTGAAACTATCAAATCCTGATACTGAGAAGGTGACTATGCTTAAAGAAAAAAACAAGCACGTACTGCTAATTAATAAGTTTTCAAATGGCTTAAAAAAAAAGCCAAACAATGCTTTCCCACTTATTATTACATCAATCAAAATAATCCCATTGGTTTCACATCTTTGTTTTAATAACCTGTTGTTTTCCACTATTAGTTACAGGATCTGGAATAAAGTCTTTTTCCAGAAGATGTATATACAGTGCTTGATGTATTTGGACTATTGTTCTTATTTGACGTGGTAAATAACCCCACCAACATCATCATTTTACAAAAAAAACATCCCAAACAACTGCCTGAAAATATTAGAAAGAGGAGATATTACATGGAATAACTACAACTAGCAAAATCTCACAAGATGCAGACCATATAGTCTAGCAGTTTTAAAGGAGGGGACTCTAACTGTTAGTACATTTATTGAAAATGAACAACTGTGACTGATGAGTTTGGTATGTTGTTTATGTTGAATTTAAGTTCTCTTCAGCTCCTGGTTAACCTTGTATCTGGTGTAGTCTGTGGGGAAGCATCATCTCTGATGGCTTCCAGACTCGTACACTAAGTACAAAGCTTCTGTCAAGTGCTTGTAAAAAAATACTAAACACATGTCTAGTAGCATATTAAAACACATGCCACACTTGTGCACGGGACTGTATAGGTTTCCTATAGAATAACCAGTGGAGAAAATGACCATAGACCTTTTGTTCAGAATTCTGGGGTTCAGAGATCCAAAACTCTAGTAACAGAGCTTACATTTTATCCTTTATATTCATCAAGTTTTTATAAAGGAGTCAGCTCTGTCTGTACAGTCTTTGATGAATTTTAAGAAACATTCACATGTAATACTTTCATCTTTGAGTTCTTTTGTGTTTTATCTCCCATTTTTCTCTGAATGTCACTTAAAAATCCCCTCAAAACAAAGTAAATGAAAACCTTAGAAAAGAGATCTAGAAATCAAATACTTAATACTTTTTTTTTACCTTTTTTTTTTTTTTTAAGTGGAATATTTGCTGTTAAAATTGGCAGGCTGAGCTCAGTAAACTACGAAACCAAATTTCTGATGCTTTACCAGGACAATGTTATGTTAACATGGTGTCTCCTTAATAGTGTAAAATGTCTCCCATCTTAACAGAAAGAGTACTTCTGTAGGGTGCTTCATAGAAAAGAAGACAAAATGCATTACCTCATGTCAATTGGAAAGCACAAAAATGAGACTGTTGAGACTGAAACAGTAATAAAGGGGCCAGATTCATTAGCTCAGAGTCATCACTGTAGTATGATCATTCATTTTTTGGTCATCTCAATGTGTCAAGAGAGATCTCTATCCACCTGTACTATCCCAACCATGCACAGACCTTTACTGAGCTATACCTTTTCCTTAAGAAATAAAGATAAATAACACATCTGAAAAAAAGCCTTCTCTGATTTTTAAGATGTCAGGCAATGGAGGAAACATTGTTTCCCTCAGTAGTTTGTGCCGCTTGTTAATCATCTCCTCCAATGTGCCTAATTTCTAGTTTGAATTTGTCTGGCTTCAGCTCCTGGCCGTTAGTTCTTGATGTGCCTTTCCCCGCTAGATTAAAGAGTCCATTAATACCCAGCATTCTTCCCCTGTGAAGGTACTGATATGCTGTACTGTAGTCACCTTTCAGTCTTCATTTTAATAGGCTAAACAGATTGAGCTCTTTAAGTCTCTCTCTGTGTAGCATTATTTCTGGACCTGAAATCATTTCCATGGCTCTTTTCTGCACCCAACTAAATTTTTTTAATAAACTCTCTATTTTTTTTCATATAGATGTCACAATTATACTCTACTATCAGTCCTATGAACAGTGAACACTGCAATAAAATACATTCTTCACTCCTTCTTTCTTCTCTATTTATACTGCTGAGGATCACACATGGTTCTCCTCTATCAGTGCCACTCTTAAAACCATTCATTTCAAAGTCTTCAGTTTCTAGCATCCTGGAAATAATATATGGCATTTGCTGGAATTCCAGTATCCCAGATATTCATCGTTACATTTAGAGACTCAAACATAGAAAAACTAAATATCATGGGTGGCAGCGACTGGTTTACTAGGCAACGCAGATGCCTTCATAAGGATCCTTGGATATTATTAATATTTATCCTTCTACCAGCTGATGGAAGGATAAATATTGTGTCATCTGCAAATTTTATCCGTAATAATTTGATATTTCCTGTTTAAAATGTTGATGAGCATTAAGCCTTTCTCTAAACTTCTACTATTCACTAGTGATGCCCTATTACTAACAATTTTTTCTTCCCTCAGCTGTCAGTTAACCAACTCTCAGGCTAGTAGAAAGAACTGTGTGGGCTTTATTGACAGTCTGAAGTACTTACTTTTTTTTTTTTTCAATCAAAATAGTGTGCTGAAATAAGTATTATTGCATACAGGATAGTAGTAGAATTTCTTTTACTGAGAAATTTGTAAGCACCTCCAAACACCAAACTAGGTTTGCTTTATGAGACCTATTTTCAATAAAACTACATCATGATTATTCTTATTACTATTATTACTGGGTTTGATTATGTTGTCTCATTTTAATTTTCTGTTTACTCTATTGTAAAATTTTCCACTGTCTTACCCAAAATTGACTTTTTTTTTTCGTCTACTTCAATAATTGAACAATAGTGTTATCTTTCTAAAATACTAGGGTTTGAGGGGTTTTTTTCCCAAAAAAACTATTACAAATTCACATTAACAGAAAGATGGGAACTTAAGACCCATGCTCAGATTTTTTAGATAAAATCAGCACCTCTGATTTGTAAATACTAAAGCCTAGTATTAATATTTCTCTCTATTAGTTTCTTCTGGACTGTTTAGTGCGTCATTGACTTCATCTGATACAAATGCTTCGTGTTACCTCTTTCAAATATGAAAGCTAACTTTTCATAGAAAATATCTCTTTTTCTGAACCTTTGTCATTTTGTCTATTGCCATTCCATAATGGAAACGTTTCACTCTTAAAATCTCTTTTACTCCTACTCCAAAAAAAATTTTTTTTTTTATTGTTCTGAACTCTAAAAGCAACATTTTTTTTTCCTTTGAGGCCTTTATGAATTGTCTCTACATTTTAGCTTTCATTCCAATTAAAGCAGAATAGTCATCAAGGTATTTAATTAACATATTGTTACTGTTGTCTATACTTGGTTCAGATGAACTTCAGTTTCCTACAAGCACTGGGAATGTCTCCAGGATTGAGCCATTACAGATATCATAGAATCATAGACTGGTAGGAGTTGGAAGGGACCTTTAGATATCTAGTCCAACCCTCCTGCAGAAGCAGAGTCACCTAGGTCAGGTCGCATAGGAACATGTCCAGGCGGGTCTTGAAGACCTCCAAAGAAGGAGACTCCACAACCCCTCTGGGCAGCCTGTGCCAGGGCTCCCTCACCTCAACAGTGAAATAGTTTTTTCTTAAGTTTAAGTGGAACTTTTTGTGTTCCAGCTTCATCCCATTACCCCTTGTCCTGTTATTATCTACTATAGAAAAGAGGGATGTCCCAACCTCCTGACACCCACCCTTTAGATATTAATAAATGTTAATAAGATCTCCTCTCAGTCTCCTCTTCTCCAGACTAAACAGCCCCAGTTCCCACAGTCTTTCCTCATATGAAAGATGTTCTATATCCTTGATCATCTTGGTGGCCCTGCGCTGGACTCTCTCCATCAGTTCTCTGTCCCTCTTGAGCTGAGGAGCCCAGAACTGAACACAGTATATACTGCTTTCAAACTTTTCAATTGCTAATATATCACTTTGAATAAATATTGTAAGAGGCAAAAGACTAGAGGTCTTTTGCAAATTATATTATACAATTTCAAAATGATTTGGATATTTTAAGATTAACAGCCTTTTATTTATTTTTTTTTAGTTTCTCATTTTTACCATCTTTTCATCACACATCTGGTAGTTTTTTCCCAATTAAAGCAACAGAGACAAAAGATTTAGGGAACTAATATTTATTAATGAAGTAATTTTAGGACAGTGGAAACAGCCATTTCTAGTATAACTGACCTACTCATGGCATTTTGCAGAAGCAACCTCAGGTTGTATCCCAGATGCTAAGGCAGTTTGGTTAGACAAGAAATATCTGCAGATCCCAATATGATCCTTACTCCTCTTCATTCCTACTTCCCTTGAGGCCCATTTATAAATAATATTTAAAAAGAAAATTTTGACATTATTTGGCACCTATATGAACATTGTGTGAACATAGTATTGCTAAACATGTTGAAGATAATTTTCAAGAGAATTTGAGTCCTCTTAATATTATCAAAATATCTTTCTTTAAAATTATAGTGCAGCAAACCAAAGCCTCTCCTGTTTTACCAGTTCTTTGGCATGGATATCTAAGGTGTTTGAGATGCCTTTATTCTCCTGTGGTAATATCTTCTTTCTTTATCCCAACAAAACACTCATCTTTTTGACAGAGGCAGGAAAAGGTAAAATACAAAAGATCTGCCATGCACAAAACCATATAAGTAATAGACTGAATAGATATTAATTATAACTCTTTGAAAAAAATTGCATAGTATGTTGCTTCTTCCCAATGTGCATAATTGTGCTTATTTGTATGTTTCTGTAGATATTTGTATACACACACACAAAGATATGTACATGCATATAAAAAAGTACAGGTTGAGTGTGAATCAATCTGATTTTTCTCTCATCTCCATCTTTCTACATGAACTATTGTGAAATTATAACTTTTCTTCAATAAAATTACTTTATTTATTAATTACCTGTGTATTCAGATTGAGTAGACATACACCTGTTTTCCTGAATGAACTTTTATCAGTTATGTTTTACAGATTGCTCAGGGAAGGTTATGAAACCTAAGTGTCTTCCAAACTGTCCTGGTTCATATGAAGGGCTGTCTGAGGAACTGAAAGTACATGGTCCACGTTGTCAAAATAACAACTGAAAGGATATGAAACAGGCAGTGAGAGAACAAGTACAGGAGATATCTGTCATTTTATCTTACAGTGTCTCCTGATGTTTTTCCTCTTTACATTCTCAGTCTTAAGATGGCTTGGACTTTTGTGGAAAAACCTATGCAAAGTGGGATCTTGCAGCACAGATCATGTGATAAATGGGATGCCTCTCAGGAACATAAATCTGTGCTGGTGCATCCTGATGCAGAATTGGTTTTGATGTTAACATGTCATTTTCCCAGATGCTTCAGAGTCCTTTGGGCTTGCCATGAAGGTAAGGATTTATCTTCTAATCTCAGAACCACTTTTCTCTGTCTGGATTAGCCATGATCAGGAAAGTCATTAACATTTATGAACTGGGGATTAATAACACTCCAGAGCACATTATGTGGTCTGTTTATCCCCTGCCAAATTCCTTAACCTGTGTCTGAAATAGATAGGAAAAAAAATCCGTAGCACAAGCCCCTACTCACTTGGAAGGTGAAATGAATCACAAAATAACTGGGGTTGAAAGAGATCTCTAGAGATTACCCAGTTCAACCTCCCATATCAAATCAGGGTTACCTGTAGCAAATTTCTAAGAGCCACGTCCAGAGGAATTTTGAGTATCTATGAAGGCTACATGACCTCTCTGAGCAACTTATTGCAGTGTTTCATAGAATCATGGAATCTATATGATTAGAAAAGACCTTTAAGACCATCAAGTCCAACTACTAACCCAACACTGGCAATCCTGTCACTAAAATAAACCATATCCTGCTGTATTTCATCTATGCATCTTCTGAATATCCCTAGGGATGGTGACTACACCTCCTCCCTGGGCAGCCCATTCTAATGCTCAATAACTCTCTCAGTGAAAAAGTTCTTCCTAATGTCCAATCTAAACCTCTCCTGGTGCAACTTAAAGCCATTTCCTTGTGTTGTATCATTTGTTAGTAGAGAGATCGACTCTCACTTCACTACAACACCCCTTCAGGTCATTTTAGAGAGTGATCATATCTCCTTTTAGCCTTCTCTTTTCTAGGCTAAACATCCCCAGCTAGCTCAGTCACTTTTCATAGGACTTGTTCTCTAAACTCTTCACCAATTTTATTGCCTGTCTCAGCACACTCCAGCACCTCCATATCCTTCTTAATCACCCTCACAATTAAAAAGTTTCTTCTTATGTTCAAATGGAATTTCCTTTATTTCTACTTGTGGCTATTGCTTATCATGTGCAAACCTGCTGAGTGCATTGTTGCATCAGTCAGTTAATTAATACAGATTTTAAACATTATTGACCCTTTTTGTGGACTCTTGGGATGCACCACTAGTAATTGGCCTCCATGGACTTTGCTGATGACAAACTGCTTAAGAAGAGGAGTTATGCAGTTTTTAGGCCACCTTGCTGTCTATTTAACTGACTCATATTTCATCAACCTGTCAATGACATACAGTGTTATAAGTCTTACTGCAGTCAAGAGAAACAAGAACCACAGTGCTTCACTTGTCCATCAAGCTAGTATTTTCAACATAGAAGGATATCAGGTTTGTCAGACATGATTTCCCCTTTGTAAACTCATACCAACTGCTTCCCATTACCTTCTTGTGCTTTGTGTGTTTATTTTCCAAAGATCATCTCCCCAAGAATAGATGTAATGTTAACCAGCCTACAGTTCCTCAGATTCTCCTGATTGCCCTTCTTGAAGAGAGGAGTGATCTTTGTTTCCTCAGGAAACTCATCTAATTGCCCTGACCTTTCAAAAATTATTCAGGAGTCGTCTCACAATGACATTGACCAGGATCTTCAACATTTGAGGGTGCATCCAATTTGGTGCAATGTTCTTGTATGTGTCTAGTATATTAGTTCTTTAACCTGATCTTCTTCCACCAAGAGTAAATCTTCCTTGACTAGACTTTCTCATTGCTCCTGATGACTTCTCAAGGTCTTTGAGATTCCTGATATTCACCTCACCAATAAAGACCAAAGGAAAGAAAACACTGAGTACTTCAGCTTTTGCCATGTTGCAAGTTCTCTGTGTCTTTCAGAATCACGTCTAAATTTTCTATGAGTTTTTCTTTCATTATTGAAAAAGGCTTTCTTATTGTCCTTTTCTCTTACCAGAGTCAACTCTATGTGAGTTTTAGTGACACATCACTGCACACAAAGTCTCTATATTCCTCCCAGGTCACTTGACCCTGCATCAACCTATTTTACACTTGCTTTCCATATCTGAGTTTTGTTTAGACAGTTTTGTTCAGATATGCAGGCCTCCTGCTACCTTTGCTGTATTTTCTGCTAGTTGCAATGAACTACTCTAGTGTTTGGAGCGAGTTTTCTTTGAAAACCAGCTCTCCTGGACCCATCCTCTCCTCAGGGGCATACTGCATCAGATTCTTCTTAGCACGTCCCTGAGCAAGTCAGTCTGCTGACCTCAAGTTCAAGTTTGTGATTCTGCAGCCTTCTTTGTTACTCCCTCTCAAGGTCCTGAAGTCCATTATCTTATAGTAACTTCAACAAATCTGCCCCTAACCCTCACTTGTTTAAGCATAATACTATTGTTCAGCTACTGTCTACCTCTTTCTCATCAAAGAGTCAATCTTAGATACAAAGAATGACAAGTATTGAGATCTTTCTTGTGTGTTAATTCTGGACTTCTTCTGAGATACTATAGAAGAAGTTATTACAAGCCTGATCCAAAGGACATGGAGGTCAACAAGAAGATTATCAGAAATTATGCTTTACAGATTACATTTGATGACCATTTTTTTGACACAAAAAATAGAGGACATCAAATTTAATCAGTAAAAGGCAAACGCAAATCTAATAAATGAAGAGTATTCTTCTGATTGTAAAGAGTAAAAACTTGATGAGTTCTTGAACTTTTTGCTGCAGGAACATTTGTAGATTAAATATCTATATAGGTTCATAAAATGCTCTTCGTGAAAGTAAAAGCCATCAAAGCTAACACATAAAAAGGCCACTTCTTATACCAGAAATATTTGCACTGCAAATTGCAGTAAGTGTTGGAAACTGAATGAATGTTCTGACAAAACATCACTGTATGTTTACCTTACCGAAGCATTCACCAATTGCCACTATTGCAGAGAAGATACTCAGTTTGACTGATTCCATTATACCGATATATTGTAACACAGACTCCTCTAAGGTGCTTAGGGTAAAATAGCTGAAATGACTGAAATATTTGACATTGTTTGAGATGGAATTAAGACTCAGCTCTCACCAATTCATTTTAGGAAAGCTCTCATAGTTTGCTGTTATAAACAGAAGACTCGTGGATCAATCCATTCCAGCACCATGGGCCAAATTTACAGTGTTTCATACTTGTTGAAAGGACCTGATTTTCTAAAAAGAATTAGATTTGAGGTGCTTTTTGGGAACTTCTCCTACCATTAAAATCTAAAGTGAATAAGATGTTAAAAAGTGCTACTCCTCACAAGTGTGAAGGGTAAATGTGATGCAAGAAGTTTAATCTTGACATTTACGTAGGTAAAAAAATGAAGAAAGAATCCCATCCTGAAGTGGTTTGCTAGTTTTTGTATTAATGATCCTCTTCTACATGTAATTTTACTGTTCCAGATTAATTTCTGGTGAAAATCTGTGAAAAGCTCTACATCAACCAAAGGGATAGATTTGTTGGGTAATCTAATTTCATTCCAGTTCTTTTATATTTCATTCAAGCCCAGCACTTTACTCACTGTTTCTCTTTGTGAGTTAATACACAGTATTGGATTTCCTCTATGTATTTTCATTCTTCCTTTGTCTAGGCATTTAGGTTTATTTCTTCTTTTTTGTTTTTTTGTTTGTTTTGGTTTTTTGCTACTTTCCTCAGGGAATGAGGCAAATGGATAATTACCAAGAAAGTCTTCAAAACCAAGCATTTATTTTTAAAAAAGGAATAAAAGAAAGTGTGCTTCTCCATGTATTGAGCAACATTTCACAGTTAATATTTTTTTGTTGTATTGCTGGACAGGTCACTGAAATTATTAGTAACTGGGAGATAACATGTAATCACAATGATGTAAGTGGCTATGTGGATTGAGGAACAGAAAGAGAAGAAAAAACAGAACAGATAAAAAAGATGACAACAGCAATGGGCTGTATTTTTCACTATTGTGAATTATACATAAGCTTTTGTTAACAAATACAGATTATTTTCTGGTTCTATTTTCTGTTGAATGAATCCAAACAAGCTGCAGAAAGTTTTATTTTATTACAACTTAGATCAGAATCAGAACCATGTGGGAGAAGTGAGTGACATGTGTCCTCTTGTACACTGAGACTCTTTCTTGTTCTGCCTGCTCTGTGGGCTGAGAATACAAGTGACATTTTCATTTGTATTTAATACATACTAAATGGTAAAACTAAATGTAGCTGAGGTTTGTGAAACTGACACTGACACAGTTGTCATCTGGTATTGTATACTGAATGCTTTTAGTGACAGGGTAACTGCAGTCTGATTTCTGTTATACTGCATCAACCAGAGTGTGCAGTCTAGTCCAGAACAACAGCACTGGGTACTCAGGAATAAAAGTAGTGTAAAGCTTGTTGAGTTTTGAGAAGAACTATGACCTGAAAAAAATAAAAATAAAGTACCTAGGACCCTTCCTGTCATATATTTATATTAAAACATTGTCTTTCTCACTTTTATCGCTTCTTTGCATTTCTCTGCTGAGGAAACAGAATATATGTACCTGGTAACAGGATGGTGAGCTTCCTCTCACCAGATCTTTATCCTGTTCTCAGATTTATGAGATGAATCCTATGGTGACATCTATTTATCTGGTACTTTCTTAGAACTATTCATGTCTAACTGTAGATGACATGAACCCCACTTCATGTATCTAGAAAATTGTCCACTTGCATTTTAATCAGTGTGCTTTTAAAAGCAAAGCCTGGCTGCAAATATATTGCCTAGTTCACAGGAAATTACATTATTTCAGTAGTTTTCACTCTTCTGAGATGGATAATAATAGAACAAATAGGAAATTTACTTGGGAATGAGAGTCTGAAATAAAATATTACTAATTTTTATTTTACATTCTTTTTTTTCAAAGAAAATGAAACGATTCATTGCAATGTTGGTATTTGATTTTATACACCATAAGCAGTTTTAAAATGATACAAAAAAGTTGTACTGAAATAGAAAAATTTGAACATTCTATTCCATTACAAGCTCATCAGAAAAATCTTCTTAGTTTCTTTGCAATTAAATTTTATTAGAATTGATAGAATTTCACACAAGCAAGTAATTTTGACAAGCATTTTCTGAAAAACTAAAAAATAAAAAAAGATGGTTAGAGGCCATTCTACTAGCTTTATTTTAAAATCTCTGTATTATATTAAAAGGCAAAAAAATCCAAAGAACAAAAAAGCCAACCTCACAAACATTAATTCTCTGGAAACCTATCTACTCTGGTTTGTCCAGAGAAAGATTTAATTACTTTGTACTTAAATATTTTTTTTTTTCATTAAAAGATCTTTAACTTAGATACAAACCTTTATTTTCAAAACAGTTCTAAAAGGCAGACTAATACAGCTATTCATATTTTACTATTCAAATGCTAGGTTACAGAGACTTTACAAAAGTGAAACTTGAGTTTGGTGCAAAATCCAGATTGAGATATTGTCACAGGAGACACCATCAGACATCCCTCCCTCCTTTCTTTAAAAAAATAATGAAAATTTGCCTTTAGTGGATAAATGTTACATCTCAGTAATGTGCAGTATGAAGAGAGAGGCTGATATATCATGTCAAAAAATCAAAGAAATGGTTATGAGGGAAAAAAAAAATAGTGGAACATCCCACTTTTTCTTCTCCTGCATAAATAATACAACCCAGGGACAATTAGCATTTGGAGAATGGTTTCTTGTCATATCAAGCACCACTTCAGAAACCAAATTATATAGACAAGTCCCTATTACAATGGAAAACACAGTGGGATAAAGGAAGATATTTCGCTTCACTAGGCAAAATCCTTTATTTAAAGGCCAACTAGAAAAGAGACAATGATCTTTGCTCCTGGACACCTACTAGCCATTAATGGGAAAGTTCCTCTGAAAACATACACACGCACTTACAACTTGGGCTCTAATGAGGGCTTTGCTATTTGATGACGACACATGTGGCATGCTTTCAGAACTCTACAGTTCCAATTATAAAACTGTCCAGCAGGAAAACCCATTACAGATCTGAGCTGCCAGACCTTCGAAATGAGGCTGAAGAAAAAGAATAAAAAAAAGAGAAGAGGTAAAGGAAAGGGGTTAAAGATGAAGAAAAAAGAAAAGGCTTGATTTGGGAAAAAAAAAAATCGAAAAAAAAGAGTAAAAGGTAAAATGCTTTTAAAGAAAAGTTGCTCTTAGAGCCCCCTATAATGTGACAAAGTTAATTTGTGCCTTCAAAGATCTAAAGAGCCTGCTAGCTGCAGGTGGCAAAGAGGTTACTTGTAGTATGGACTGTGGGCATCAGATAACATGATACAGAAAACTTCTGTCCCCCATGGAAAAGTTAATGAGACCAGCTCTTTTAGGATCCCGTAAAAGAGTTCCTTCAACCTCACCCCATCCTCATCTCGTTCTTGCAGCCAAACAAAAAGTGTCTGGTTGAATTTAATTGGCCAACTAATGCTTTGATAAATGGGATCTTTTCCCTTGCCCTTGGGGTTACTCAGTGTAGCAGAATTAGGACAACTTGTTGAAACACAAAAGTCAACTTTCAGCCATTTTGTTTTGTTTTGGAGGATGTGTCTGTGTTTTTATTGCTATTCGAAATCCAGGTTTAGTAATAAATTTCTATAAGCAGCCAAACTCTTAAATGTGTCAGTTTTCTCTATGTGAAATCCCATCATTCCTAGGAGGATCCAACAATTCTCCAAGACAACTCTAAGCAAAGTAGCTAAAGAATGAGAAGTGATACATCTGTTTCATGATGTGGTATGATCCAATTTGTAAGAGACACAGTTTAGTGTTATAGGGCTCAACTATTAAATCCACAATGTGTTAAACATGCAAGCTATGGACTCAAAACAAGTGGTGGCTGCTTTGCATGGAGCTGTGCCAAGATATCCTTTTTGTAATAAGTGCATTGACCAGTACTTTCTGGACAGAATAAAACCATACCAAATAACTTCAGCAAATTTATTTCACATTCCAGAGGCCACAATACTGGTCTCTGTCACAGAATGACAGATGATCAGATATACAAAGCTAGAAGGAGTCTATGTAACCTTAAATATTAGTCTCCTGTCAAACTATCTCGGGAGTGCACATTTACGTGATGATTAGCACACTTATCATTGGGACAATTGATTTTCTCACTACTAGTTTATGTTTTGAGCTTGAGCTCAAAGCATATAGAATGATTAAAGAGGTATGAACTCAGGACATGCATGGTGAGGAAGGGTTTCAGGGCATTTGGTCCCAAATGCATCTTTCTGTTCAACCAATGTGTCTTCTGAAAGCTTGGTTTGAGAGAACATAACATTCTTGGATGCTTCCTAGCATAGGAACTTCAAACTTTGAAGTCTGCATGGAGTCCATAGGTAAAGTAGATAGTCTGAGTTAAAACCCTGACATTCCCAGAAGAGGACTACAGGTAATTTCGATTGAGTCTCAGGAACTGAATCAAGTTCTCTAATGTACGAGCTTCATGAATATAAGACCATCTTTCTTGTTCAGGTAAAATGCTCAACTGTCTAGAATCTCTGTAACTCCTGTCACAAACTTTGCTTTTCCCTGGCCTTCCCGAGCCACTCACCTCCCTGTTATGTACATCCTCCAGACAAAAAGGCTTATTTTACCCACCACTGTTGTCATTTATCTGAGACATTCTCTCCTCTGTCAATGAGGCTAAGGGAAATCACTCCTGAGTGTGGGAGGCCTGGGAGTTTAATCTTTCCTCCTTTTTACCTCTTAGGGTAATGTGAAAATATTTTCCTTCAGAAAACATGTTTATGCAGCATCAGCATCAAAAAGCCATTTTCTTGTTTTCCCTAATGACTTTATCAGACACACAGCAACACAATGAAAGATGTTGTTGTTATTCCTTTTCCTTTCCTTAATCTTTATGTTTTCATGGAAACATCATTAGTGAGGATAATAGTTGTACCAGAATATATTCAACACATGGGTCTGACACTCTCATTCTAATGTATCACCAAGAAGATTTTTTTTAACCTTTTTAAGGTCCTTGGCATTCAATCAAAGCCCTTTCAGAAGCAGGGTTACCCTTCTGCCACCTTTTAGAGCAGAGCATGCCCTTTACCTTTCTGTGTAGTGGGACTGACGTTTTCATAGAGTGGGAGTATCTGAAGTATGAGAGACTTGGATTCAGTTTCCTCCTCTTTCTCCATGTGCCTTGTGAATTCTTTTCTCCCTGAGGAAGGAGGGAATTTAGTCTTTTCCAACTATACTGACTTCCAGTACAATGAAATATGACCTTTCTCCATGTGCTGACAGAAACTTCTACTATAATTAAAAATTACATAAACAAATAGTAAAAAAATGAGCTCGGTAAATGACCCACCCCCTCCCACCACACTCCCTCTAAATTGCACTATCTGTTTGTCTTGTTATCTGTCCTGTTTGACTTGATCCTTTTATAAGCAAAGATTTTTGCGCTCAGGGGCAGTGATTACATGTCAGTTTAACTCCCAGCTTTTCTAAAGTAACAAAACCCATAAATAGGAACTCTTTGCTGAGAGGTGCCATTGCCTTTCCTATGCTACCTACCAGCTGCTGAAGAAAGTATGACTTCAGTCTCACTAAAAGGTCATTTTTTTCAGGAAATTATATATCAATTTTGCCTTCTGCATCTCCATTTCTCTGTGAGATGTTAGCAAGGAGTGCCTACAGGAAAATCAATATCTAAAGAAGACAACTGAGCTCAGCTGTGAGGCAGAGACAGCCTGTGTCCTCAAGAGTTTAGAGACCTGTTAGACAGTGGAGACAGAGAGTAAATAAGGACATAATGTTACACACAGAACAGGCTCAGGAAGATGAAGAATTCACTTGCCTGATTCCCAGTGCAACACAGCTTTTGTACATAGCACTTAGGGCATGTCCTCAGAGAATAAATTTCCATTAGTTTGTATTTGGAAGCTATCTAACTTAAAGTTTGTGTGAAAGAGTCCAAATAGATAGACTTTACTTTTCAGGGCTTGCTAGCTCGCAGTGTTTGATTGTGGCTCAGAAGAATGGTTTTATTCATCTTTGGACTGTCACACAGGGAAGAAGCAGATAGCTGTCTTTGTCATCAACTCAAGTTACAGTGTCTCTCTGATCTCTGAGGGCATCCATTGAGCCATACTCTTTGGTTATATTCTGGTGACCATGTATGTCTGGAATGGGAACAGTTGACTGCCATTTGAGCTCACTACAGTTAGATCTCTACTTCCTTAACTTTATAGGCTAGTTTTCAGAGAATTATGTATTTTTTTGAGGGGTGTTATTTGCTTAAAGGAAAAAGATAGAAGTGCATATTATTTTTTGAACACTTTCTCAGTTGGTCTCTTAAGAAGAAACTCCTGCAGGTCTTCCCCTCAGCAGTAAGCCTTTCTCTCAATATATCACTGGAGTCCCCTGCTCATAGTTCGTCTAGGAGAGTGAACTGTTCAGCCTCACTTCATAGCTCTCAGGTCCCAAATGAGATCTATTCATGAGATGCTCTGCAGTACAAATCAAGAGACCCTTAGGGCACTGTATAAATTCATAACAAGGAATGATCCATTCTCAGCATTGCATGCAACAGCATTTGGGAAAAAAAAAAAAAAAAAAAAAAAGAAAACACTGTAGAAAACATTTTGGGAAGGCACAACCACAGGGTCCACAGAATGATGTTGCAGGAACAGCAAATCCCCCTAACCTCAGCTCTATTAGCATGCTTGAACACTAAGCATCACAGGCAGGACTTGGGTAGTCTCCTTCACAGGAGAGGAATGGAGGTAATGAGGGAAAATGAGTGGGATCCATCCACCCAGGATGTGCCCATGTAAGGAGCAAGATTGTCCTAAGTTTTCATTAGAGATAATGGTGGAACTTGGAGTCCAGTCCAGATCTGGACCATCTTCCAGAGGTTTCTTTCTCTCTCTGTTAGGTTTGGGGAGAAATAGGGTAGTGAATCATCTAAAGAAGATAAATACCTAAAATTGAGCAGGATGAAGTAGGCCTAAGGGCACTATTCAAAATTAAAAAGGAATAGCCCTCAAATTATGTCAGTTTATCAGTCTCTACAGGTGATCCTAGTTGGCTGTTTTGGGGTTTTTTTAGTTACACCAGTTTGCCTTCTCTTACCTTTCTCCTCTTTTGTCTTGGAACAAAGAAATAATAAAACCCAGTAATGTAATTGGATCTTAGGACATAGCAAGGTAACTGGAAAGTTGCCTTGTGTAAAGGACTTCCGAAGTCTCTTAAGAAAGGTAGGGCTACATTTATGCCTCATACTTACACCTGTCTCAGATACTGGAAACAATAGATTTTAATTGAGCAATTGTTAAGAAATGCTGTAATTCCACTGTGTGGGGCTGATTAAACAGCCCTTGTACACTGAGTTTGTCTGGAATAAATAGTACCTGCTGAGAGTCTCTTCTAACCTACCCCTGTTTTGTGATAGTCCACACACCAGTGAATCTGAGATACAAACCCTTCAATTCCTTGCTCTTTTACTCATGCCCATCAGGGAACAAAAGACCATGATTAGACTCAAGTATCAAAGACTTGAAAATTGCCAAAGGGCAGGGAGGGCTTAAATGCTGCTTAAGGTCCAGGACAAAACAGACCAGGCTACTCAGTTTGGGGAAACAGAAAATAATTTAATCCAACACCAACTAAAGCATAACCATAAAACCCCAAAATGTAACTAACACAAAACAACACAGAGTGCTACAATGATGAAAAGTACAATGAGCCCTTTAAGACCACCTTCTCCCCACCCCTCCTCTCTTCCTGAGCTCAGAGCCCTGATCCCAGTGTCTTTACCTCCTCCTTCACTGAACGGCTCAGGGGGACTGTGAGTGAGGGTTTCATTCAGTCTGTTCCTGATAGCTTCTGCCATTTGCCTTTCCTCAGGGCAGTTGGGCTCCACACCAGTCCTCCCTGCATCTCCGTGGAGTCCATCATACACCTAGCAGCCCTGCATGGGCTGCTGTGATGTGTGTTCATCCCAAGGGCTGCAGCTCCTCTCTGCCTCTCGTGTGGGGCTGCTCTGCGGCCCACAGGCGCTCCAGCACAGCCTGCACTATGGCTGCCTCCTCACACAGTCTCTGCCCGTCCAGGCGTGCTCACCAGCCGCTGCTGGTGGCTCTCAGTCCTGCCATTGCCCTCCGTGGGTTGCAGGAGCACAACTGCGTTCTTAGCACAGGCTTGCAGAGAGGTCTCTGGTCTGGTGCTCCTACTTCCTTCCTCCTTCTCTGACTGCGGGGTCCACGTGGTCGCCTCCATCTTGTATCACTCTTACACCTCCTCCCAAGCACTTCAAATTCCCGTCCTTAAATGGTGATCACAGAGGCGCAGGATTGGCCCAGCCGGAGGAAAGTCCGAGAACACTTTACTGGGTCTTCAGTGCAACCCCTTCTCTCTGTTACCAAGCAAAAGCAGCTCCTTGCTAAACCATGACACAGGGTAATTTCAAAGTGTTACGTCTCTGACCATAACAGGTAGGAAAACTAGTCATGAACTGTATACCACCAAGTGGTAGTGTTTCAAAATACTAAAGGGTTTTTATGTGTGATTAAAATGTCTCATAGCTTGGGTTTACTAAATATATATCCGAATTTCCTCAACTATGTTTACCTGGACTGAATTTTGTCAGTTTAATGTCAATGCTACCTCATGAGATTTCAAAAAATTTTGAAATTTATCACAGAATTGAAGGTCTAAGAATTATTTTCCTTGTGTGTTATCATTATTTCTCTTATCAGTTCTGGCAGAAGAGGTGTGGGGAAAAAAAAGATGAAAAGTTGACCTATTTGAACCAGTCAAACATCTCAAAAATAATTGGATCCACAAGACAAAAAAACACAAGTAAACACTGATATTGGAATATCAGGAAGTAATCTTTAATTATGAGATTGAAAGAGAAACAATAAACTTTTTTCTCGTATTTAAAAATAGGCATCTGTAGAGTTTTGGAGAGAACTGAAAACAGTAGTGGAGAACACACTTTATTACAACTCTAAAAGCTGTTGTAGCTTCCAAAGAGATAAGGAGCTTTAGATATAAGCAAACAGGCAAAATAGTTAGGGGAATGAGAACTGAAGACTTCATCAAAAGTCCACTGAATTCAATGGAAAAGCTGCTGTTAACTTCAGTAGGCTTCAGAATAGGCTTTGATTTCAAGTGCTTTGACAAGGCTGCAGGAAAAGGATGAAAAAGAGCAGAATAATAAAGAATAAAGCAATACTGGGGTGAATGACGTAGACTTCAATAGCAAGAAATAGCAAGGAAGTTGGGCTGTAGCAGGCAGCAGGGCTGTGAGGTGACTGTAGAGTTGTGTGTGTGAATTCACACATCTATTCAGACCATTTCTCAGGTGCTCACTTTTATGAGCAGTAGATGCACTCAGCATTTTTTTTTTCTTTTAAATATATACATTTATTTTTAGGAAAAGAAAAGGATGCTGTTTAATATTGGTGGCTCTGGGATGTTGAGTGGGAAGGTAATGATTTATAATACATTATAGGAGTGGGCATGATAAAAGTCTACAAAAAGATTGTGTTGCTCTGCAGCCTCTGGTCTGTGCATAACTTAAGCAACAAGGTGCCTCTTGCAGACTGCATGGTTTTAACCTGAAGCTATTATCAGCATTTGAGATAACATATTGTTTAATCCTTCTAACTTCAACAGGAATCATTCAGAAGAATGAGGGGAGGAAGGGAAAGAGTGAGAGGGAAAGAGAAGGACTCTCATAAGAATTACTGAATGTGCCAGCTGCAGGATCTGATGATAAAGCAAAAAGAGCTGCTGGGCTATCTGTGTAGGGAAGGTAGGATGCTACATGAGAGATCTTGGGGATCTGTGAGCACACCTATCAGGCTGGGAGATGGAACAAACAGTGGTTTGGCCCTTACTTTGCTGTCTATCAAGAGGTATTCAAGTCCCTGCCTGATGACATGTCTTTTGAAGCCATTTCTTTTCCTTCAGCAATGGTCACTGCTGATGTCTTTAGAGCACTGGGGTCTTTTCTCCATGGCTGGCCCATCTCTCATTACTGCTACTCAGAGTCACATCAGAGCAGATCATACATTTCACCTTTCATAGACCACCTCTGGGATTAAACAGTCTTTGGGGTATTGCAGTGCTTTTTAGGACTGAGCTGAGACCTCAGGGATCACAGCCAGGTAAACATTTTTAACAGACTATTTGTATACAATACCCACAGGCTTTCCTAAAGCAGTATAGGGAAAAAAAATGAAAGCCATTTGCCTTAGTCAAAATTGCATGTCCAACATTTTTGGTAGTTCTCTGTACAAGAAGCACTGTCTCTCTGCCTTTTTTTTGGGGTCTCATTTTCACATTCTTGGCTTAGTTCTTTCTGTTTCAAGAGCACTACAGATTACAACTCTTGGTAATCTTTCCACCTACAAAGAAACCTCCATCTTATATATTTCTAATCTATCAAGTACTCTAGTTTCAGAGCTTTGACACAATCTAACTCTTACCTTACAAAGAATAGCTTGTTTCCTCTTTTTTGCTGAGCCTGAAAGATTTTTTTTTTTTTTTGCCAAAACATTAGCTTTAATACATCAATACATTTAATGAGATTTATATCTGCATCCAAAATTCACCTGTGATGACCTTTCAGCCTTTCAGTCAGTTGTTATCAGCCTTGTACTCTTGACTATATGTTTGAAATTCAAGCTCATGGAGAGTGTTTCTACACATTAAGTTGACATGAATTAAATATTCCCTTGGAATTGACTTGTGTTTAACCAGGGAAATGCTTCCTTTTTCCCAAAGACCAGAGAAAGGAGCAGCAGGAAATACTGGATATCAGAGATACGGTCTCTCCTTTCTTAGTCCTATTTGTGAATTCAGAATGGAATAAGGACCAGTATTTTTTTTCATCCTGAATCAAGATAGTTTTACTCAATTGACTCATTGGTCTTAAATTGCAGTGCAGAGGTACCCTTGAAACCAAGAGATCACTATTTTTAAAGTTAATTATGTGCAGATAAATCTTGCATTTAAGATGTTTCTGTTCATTTTGTAGCACCTAAATCTATATGTCTGAATACTGAGTGTTAACTGTCATCTGTACTCTCTTGGACTGAACAAAATATTACTTTTGGTAGACAGTATCATGGAGATCTATTTTTCTGGGTTAGGAGAAGGAAATACACAATTCCATGCTGATTTTCCATCTTCTTTTCTGACATTATTTCTCATTCAATTTCTGTAATGATATTTTCAAGGAAAAAAACCCCAAAACCTCAAAATTTGGAACACAGGTTCAGTTTAGCTCCACTGTGATTGTTATTATTGCTACCAGTAGTACGACTTAGTTTTTTTATAGCTCTTTTTCTTGTATTTTTTTAAAGAATTTCGTAAAACAATAAAATATTCTTATCCTGGCTTTTCCGAGACACTGAAATACATTAAAAAAAGAATTAATTTCTGAACAGTTAAAATGAAGGTTACTGGTGTGACTGGAAATACGCCATATGTCAGATGAGGAATGGTTTAATAGCCAACAAAGTAGAACGGCAGTTTCCAGGGTAAATTTGTCAGATGTCTGTAAAGGTATCCCATTTTATATTGGAAATTGTACTTTAAGCCAGAAATCTCTGTTCCAAATGAGAATAAAGAATATAGGGCAATGGGTGAAGGGAAAGAGTAATATTAACAGCTAGGAAGAGGAAAGACTATGGACTTATGGGGAAGGCAAAAGTGGATGGAGAAATTATGTCAGACACAAATATCAAATTCTGAGAAGTACCATTCTAGATTGTGTTACCTCTCATTAAAAAGGGGAAATCAGCTCCGTTTTTGAGAGGATGTGGAAAAATACTCACACGTGAATTTTTGCCCTTTTCTAGACACAAAACCATTTTTTTAAATTAGATTGAAACTAGGATTTTCTCTAGGCACATTTCAGTCCCTGATTCTCTGGTTCATTTTTCAATCCCAAATATGTTAAACAAAAAAATTTAAAAAGAAAAAGGAAAAATAAAAACTTCTACATATTGCCAACTCCATTGGTATCAGTCACAAATGCTTACAAGGATTACAGCACAGTAATGAGCTTTTGTACTAATGGTACATCTTTTAATAACTGCTATCTGCACTTCCAGTTGTAAAGTAATGTGAGGTCATATTGTTAATGACAAAATGCCTCACCTTGCCTTTCCCCCTACTCTGATATTTCATCTTGCCCTGAATTCCTCAGCTGAAGGTTGGAGAGGAATTGAAGTTAATTCTGAAGCTGTTGCCTGAGATCTGATGCTGTTGTATGTGGCTGATGTGTCCCAGCTGATCACAAGACTGAGCTCTTACTCTGCCAGGTCCCTCTGGGCTGTGGCATTGGGCACCTGCACTGCAATACTCTTAGGATGTCCACATAAAAAGCAGTGAAATGCTTCCTTTCATGGCAGCAACCAATAACATCAGGGAAGAGGTAAATATAATAAGAGTTGTTTCAGAGGCAAAGGGAGCTGTGAAGGAACAGGAGGATCAGGGGGTGGGACTTAGGTAAAAATAGCTTCAGCTGTCTGCTCTGCTTTCCTGTGTCATGTTGGCCAAAACATATATTATTTCAGTGCCTCTTCTAAAGCAAGGCTAACAGCATTTTCCCATCTCACATGAAGGATCGAAAGGGAAAAGAAATGGGGATACAATCATTCAGTGAATGTCAGGTCATTACTTACTGTGATGGAGACATAATGTTGTGAAACTTTGTTGCTCTGGAGCTTTTAAAGAAGAGATTAGACAGTGTCACTGCCAGATTGCATCGCTCATCCTCCCTTGGGTACAGCTAGGTCTGTGTTCTGAAATTCTGTAGCTGCAGCTACATATTTGTTTAAGGTTTAACTTCCCTTCTCAGCACTTTTTTTTTTCTTGTTTTTCCTTTTTTCTCTTTTTTTTCCCCCTGAAAGAAGAGATTTAATTTCCATGAAGCTTCACAGAGAAGAAGAGAAATAGCCAGCTCACATTACAGGTTTACTTGATCTCTGTTCATTTGGAGGTATCCCTCTCTGATAACATAATGAGCCAGGCTCTCTCTGTGGTCTCAGTCTAAGAATGTGTTCTCTCTCCTAGTACAATCTATAGTCTGTATCGATATAATTTGTGACACTTTGTTTTTTCTTTACCCTGATCTCTCTTCAGTACAGGAACATTTCTATTAAAGGCTCAGAGGTAAAAGAACTATTGGAGTGCTGGATGCTGGAATCTCAATGACCAACATCCTCTAATCTGGATCTCTGATCTAGTTCAGCACAACTCTAGTCATAGAATCATAGAATGATAGGCGTTGGAAGGGATCTTTAGAGATCATATAGTCCTAACCCCCTGCCAAAGCAGGTTCACCTAGATCAGGTCACACAGGGACAGGTGGGTTTTGAAAAAATCCACAGAAGGAGACTGAACACCCTCCCTGGGGAGCCTGTGCCAGTGCTCACCTGAACAGTGAAATGGTTTTTCTTGTGTTTAAGTGGAACTTCTTGTGTTCCAGCTTCTTTCCATTACCCTTTGTCCTGTTACTAGATAAGGGGAAATTAGAAAAAAGAAATATCCCAACATCCTGACATCCACCATTTAGATATTTGTAAATTATTCATTTACCTCTGCAGTCTCCTCTTCTCTAGACTAAACAGACCCTGTTCCCACAGCCTTTCCTCACAAGGAAGATGGTGGCCCTGTGCTGGACTCTCTCCAGAAGTTCTCTGTCCCTCTTGAGCTGGGAAGCCCAGAACTGGACACAGGGCTCCAGTTGTGGCCTCACCAGGGCAGAGGAGAGGGAGAAAACAATTTCACTGAAGCTGCTGGCCACACTCTTCTTGATGCATCCCAGGATACCATTGACCTTCTTGGCCACAAGGGCACATTGCTAGGTCATGTTCAGTTTATTATCAACCAGAAGTCTCAGGTCTCTCTCTGCAGAGCTACTCTCCAGTAAGTCAATCCTCAGCATGTCCTGGTGCATGGGAGTTGTTCCTTCCCAAATGCAGGACTCTGCACTTGTCCTTGTTGAGCCTCATGAGGTTCTTGTCTGCTCAACTCTCAAGCCAGTCAAGATCCTTCTAAATGGCAGCGCAGCCTTCTGGGGAATCAGCCAGTCCTACTAATTTGGTGCCTTCAGCCAACTTGCTGAGGGTACACTCTGTCCCCTTATCCAGGTCATTGATGTTGAACAAGACTGGCCCCAGAACCAACCCCCATGGAACTCCACTGGCCCCAGGCCTCCAACTCAGTTCTGTGCCATTGATCACCACCCTCTGGGCTTTCTCATTCAGCCAGCTCTCAATCCACCTCATCATCTACTAATTCAAGCCACACTGCTTGAGCTTTCTGATGAGGAAGTTATGGGAGACAGTGTCAAAAGCCTTACTGAAGTCAAGGTAGATGACATCCGCTGCTCTCCCCTCATCTAACCAGCCTCCCCTCATCTATGCACTCATAGAAGGCTATCAGGTCGGCAAGCAGGGTTTCCCCTTGGTGAATCCGTATTGACTCCCCCTGATAACCATCTTATCCTTCATATGTTCAGTGATAACATTCAGAATGAGTTGTTCCATGCCCTTTCCAGGGATGGAGGTGAAGCTGACTGGCCTGTAGTTTCCAGTAGTTTTCTCCAGTCCTCAGTCATCTCATCTGTCTTCCATGAATGTTCAAATATGATGGAGAGAGGCTTAGCAATCACATTAGCCAGCTCCCTCCATGCTCTGAAATGCAACCCATCAGGTCTCATGAGTGTTGAGTTGGCCCAACAAGTGTTTAGCCTCTTCCTTATCCATCCAGGGCAAGTCCTCTACAGTCCAGGCCATCCTATTCTCCTTGCTGACTGGGTTTCTCAAGGGCTGGCCTTGATTGTGAAGACTGAAGCAAAGAAGACATTCAGTACTTTTGGCCTTCTCTGCATCCTTTGTCACCAGGGCACCCTCTGTGTTCAGCAGTAGGCCCACATTCCCCCTCATCTTCCTTTTACTGCCGTTGTATCTGAAAAATCCCTTCTTGTTTTCCTTTATTTTCTTGACCACATTTAGTTCTAAAAGTGCTTTAACCTTTCTTGTTGTGACCCTACATGCTCTGGCAAAGTTCCTCTTCACAAGACACCAGTTTCTTTCATCCACCTATCATAGATGACTGTTTTCTCTCGGAATTGTCTTAGCAGATCTTTGTTCATCCATGGAGACCTTCTGCCTCCTTTTCCCACTTGTGGGGATACACTGATTTTGGGCTTGGAGGAAGTGATGCTTGAAGATAAATGGCTCTTATGAACACTTCTCCCACCTAGCATCCTATACCATGAGTTCCATCCAAGCAGGTCTTTGAAGAGGCCAAAGTAATCTTCCCTGAAATCCAGGGTCACAATCCTGCTTAGTGCCCTGTTTCTTCCACACAGGATCTTGAAATCTTGAAAATGGTCACTGCAGCCAAGGTTGACTCCAACCTCCACATCCCCAACCAGACCTTCTTTATTTGTTAGCACAAGGTCCAGCAGCACATCCCTCCTCATTACTTCCTCAATCACTTGTGACAGGAAGTTGTTCTGGATGAACCTCCTGGACTATGTGCACTTGTCTGAGTGGCTTTGCTTGTCTGAGTGGTTGAAATCCCCCATGAAGACCAGTCCCATTAAGTCTTACAATATGGCAGATTCCATGAACAGGAAAAGTGGAATGCGTTTGCTTAGAAAAAATAAGATTAAAAATATAAATACAGATAAGAAAGAATTTGCTTTCTATAGAGTTGGTAAAGAAAAGAAGAAACCTGCTGGAAAGGAATATTCGTAAGTGCCAAGTGGAGTTTCCACACATATACTAGGAGGACTGGCTGATTTACCTACTGAAGAGCAGCTCTGCAGACAGAGACCTGGGAGTGCTGATCGATAATAAGCTAAATATGAGCCAGTAATATGCCCTCGTGGCCAAGAATGACAATGGCATCCTGGGATGCATCAAGAAGAGTGTGGCCAGCAGGTCAAGAGAGATTCTACCCCCCCTCTCCTCTGCCTTGGTGAGGCCTCATCTGAAGTCCTGTGTCCAGTTCTGGGCTCCTCAGCTCAAGAGGGATAGAGAACTTCTGGAGGGGGTCCAGTGCAGGGCCACCAAGATGATCAGGGGATTGGAGCATCTTTCATATGAGGAAAGGTTGCAGGAACTGGGGCTGTTTAGTCTGCAGAAGAGGAGACTGAGAGGAGATCTTATTAACATTTACAAATATCTAAAGGATGGATGTCAGGAGGTTGGAACATCCCTTTTTTCTGTTGTAGCTAGCAACAGGACAAGGGGAAATGGGATGAAGCTGGAACACAAAAAGTTTCACTTAAATATAAGAAAAAGCTATTTCACTGTTCAGAAGAGGGAGCAGTGGAACAGGCTGCCCAGAGGGGTTGTGGAGTGTCCTTTCTCTGGTATCTTCAAGACCCACCTGGACATGTTCCTATGTGACCTGATGTAGGTGAACCTGCTTCTGCAGGGAGGTTTGGACTAGATGCTCTCTAAAGATCCCTTCCAACCCCTACCATTCTATGATGATGTTTTGTACCAGTTGAGCAGCTCATCTTCAGAAAGATTCCAAGCATTGAACACTTTTTCTTTTTTTTTTTTTTTTTTTTAGTTTTAATTTAGAATAAAATGTAGTCTGGAATTTCATGCAAAAGCGAGTATTTGCAGAGAGAAATGTCAGAACCACAGTAAGCAGCTATCACTACCACCTGGAACTGTTTTGAAAAATTTCAATGGAGAATTTTATCAAAATTAACACATTCCAGAAACATTTTTGTTTTGCTTAAATGGCATTTTCAAGCAGAAAAACAGATATATAAAAATAGTTTGAGCAGTTATATGGCTTATTTTATTTTGTCATTTTTTCAATAAACCCATTTGCTTGAAATTTTAAAATTGGAGATACAAGAAAATCGCTAGACGATGTAAGTGTGGATAATAATCCTACCCTGGGAGAGAAACAGAATATTTTAATAATGTGAGGTCCTTATGATCTCTGCCTGCTAAGATTATATGGTAATGATATTTTTTGATGCAGAAACAAGTACAAAGCCTTTACTGTACAAAATGTCATGGCAGAGAAACGACATCATATGCTATCAATATAACACCCGAAAAAAAATATTTTTAATACTTCCCTACAAATATCCATAAACCTACTTGAGTTAAGTCTGTCAAAATATTTTGTTTAAAAAAAATCTCTACATAAAAAGTTTTGTGTATAGGCACAATTATGTATTTCATATGAAATAGTTTACTTTGTTCAGTTGTGTTTTGAAATGATGAAGTTAGATATACCATTAAGATATTCAAACACAACATGTTGTGCTTTATGTTTCTCCTGCTATACTACAAGCAAAAGTCTTCAGGAGTATTTTACACAGATGTACAAACACACACACAAGGAGTATTTCTATTGAAATTATGTTTCTAGTTGAAATAAGTTTTAAATGCTTTTTTTTTATGAGCAGTTCCACTGAAAATCTAGAGGGTGGAAAATGTAGAATGAGAATGGGGTAATCATGCAATGCTATTTTTTGAGAATATTCCCCAAGGATATCTTGTTTCAGGGTGTTCCTTGTCCAGAGGTAATACCTTTGGGCACAATAACTCTCAATGGTTCTTGTTTCATTCCATCTCTTTTTTTTTAATCCATAAGAATTTTAGCATACACAACATCCTGTGACAAGGTGTTCCAAAATGTACTTCAGTTTTTACATTTAGAAATTCCCATCTGCAAGTTTTCTTTTATGCCCTAATCCATATTATGAAAGATCCAGTGAACCATGTTTCCATAGACATTATCATATTGTCTCTCAGTCCTCTCTTTTTTTAGGCTCTGTAGTTTTGTGCATGGATGCTGATTTATACATATAGTCTTTCTTGTTGCCTTTTTTTCTACATCTTCTCTGGTTCTCTTGCTTTAAGAGATGAGGAAAAGTGGATCTGTATGCAGTATTTTATGCATGGGCCCTACAGACTTGCAGTGTTAATCGCTTTCTTGCATTCCTAAATTTAAGTTCGATTGAGCTGGTGTTTTCTTAGCAGTATCTTTTCTTATCTCAAGACCTCATTTCTAAATAGTTCTGAGACTATTATGGCATAGATAAAGATTTCTGTTCCCCTGTTCGTGGGTCAAACCAGGGACTGAGTTCTTATGTGAGGAAAAGGGAATATAAAGAACAAGAAGTTCTAGGATATAGTAATATCTCCAGATGGTGATCCTAGGCAAGAAGTCAAGGGTGAAGACACTTATGGAAATCTGTTACCTACAAGAATGACTGAATGAGATAAAAGATGATGAAGAGTTTGATGCCAATAGTATAAATTGTCAGAGAATAAAAGAAAGGAAGAGCTAAAAAAAGGAATTTAAAAATAAAATTGATATTGTTTACTCTTATGTGTCTAGAAAGCAGTTTGCTAAAGGAGAGCACTGTGGTGAAAAAACATTCAACATAAAATCTGCTTACCCAGAGAGAAAGAAGAAACTGAGGCAAAAAAAGTACCCAGAGCTAGACGCTGCCATCTCTGCTGCAGAACTGGCAGTTCATTTAATAACTTCCAAGCCTATGTCTTGGCATTACAAGCTTTAAAAGCTCCAGCTGAAAACAATCACTATTAATAACCTCCCTACTTTGCAATATGAAAGCAGCAGGTACAACAGTGAGACATCTATAATCCCTTCATGCTAGACAGCAGCAGAACAGCACTCAGCCAACCATGGAGGAGAATCCTATAAAAATACCCAAATCCATCTCCCTATGATGGATGGTCTTTGTATAAGCACTAAAGTGTATTCCCTTTAGTACCACTGTCTATTGATGCTGAGCTACTAAGTAATCTGAGGGAAACTAGGAAGCGATCGCCATGATAAAAAATAAAATGGATTGGGGATAAAGTAGGAGTTTCATCAAAAACATCATGATCAGAACAATATTGCCTTAGAAATGGGGAGTTTTATATCTGTCAACATGTCAATGTTTGGACAGGAAACCAAAGCCTTGGAGATTGGTGTCAGAAGAGGGATCTTTTTCTTCCATAAGCACCATACATGTACCAACATGAAATACAAATGCAATCTTGCTGACTAGAATTCATGACAAGTAGCTCCTGTGAGAACAGTCTGAAACTAGTAAGACTGCTCAGAAATTCCTAGGAGACTTCTCATATGTTCACTAAGCATTTACTCAGCCTTTACTCATGAAATACGTTCTGCTAATTCAGACTCTGAACAACTCAGAATTTATTTCTGAGTTTCAAATTGAAGTGAGTCCTGTATATCTTGTGTGAACTGATGAGAAGGAATCATTAATGCTGAAAGAATGACTCAGTCAACAGATAGGATCAAGTCGTACACAAGTACCAACTTAAATTCTGATAGTATTAGTGGAATCTAAATCTGATTGAAAGAATTAAAACCACCAACAAAAGGATAAAACAACAACAACAAAAGAACAAAACAACAACAACAACAAAACCAAAACACAAAGGATATGTTGACACTAATTTTGAGAAAGAAAAACTGTCAGAAAGTGACATAGGAAAAAGTTGATTACTTGGGATTTGAAGCTGGAGGGCATCATATTTCTGAACAGTACACGCACTGGGATGAATGTCCAAGGACAGAATCAGACATTCTGGAGGAATAACAATGTGATGCCAGGAAACAAAAGTGAACCCTCTGTATGTGTGTTAGAGATTCAAAGCAGAGAATAAGCATAAAGTCACAGAATAGGTGAGATTGGATGGCACCTCTGGAGTTCCTCTAGCCCAGTCTCCGGTTCACAGCCTGGTTTATCTTGTTGCTCAGGACATTCATTTGGTATTTGAGCATTGTCAAGGGTGGAGACTCAACCACATTTCTAAAGGTCCCTTTCAACCCTTACCATTCTATGATTCTATGATTACAGTTTTTGACCACTCTCACAGTCATTTTGGTTTTAAATAGAATTTCCTATGTTTCCATATGTGCCCATTGCCCTATGTCCTGTTACTTGACCTTACTGGCCCTCCTAAAGTATTTTTACACATTGATATATGATTTCCCTGAGTCTTTCCTTCTCCAGGCTGAACTTTCTCAGCTCTCTCAGCTTCTCTTCATATGCCAGATGCCCCAGACTCCTCACTCCTCATCATTTTTGTGGCTTTATACTAGACTTGCTCTGGTATGTCCATATTTCTGTATTGGGAGCCCAGAACTGGACCCAGTACTCAAGATACTAGCCTGCTTGTTTTTTTCTGCACTCGTATATTATGTCTCTGAACAGGACACACAACTGTGGAGGAAGACTTCATAAGCTTATAGTAAGATGATTTAAAATAATTCAATAGAATCATTGGGAAGAGATTGACAAAGAAAAAGAAAGGGAAAGCCATGTGAGAAACTCTTACATCAAGAAGGAGAAACAGTGTTCACTTTCTGTTAAAATGTTTTTGGAAAGAAGTTGATTGAAAAAACAAGATTTCTGAGGCTTCCAGGTTTTTGAAGTCTACAAAGGGACATTTGTGAGCAGTTAAGCCTAGAGTTCAGCTGCTCTGAACTTGATCATTTGCTGCAGAGAGCTCCAGTGCCTTTGTTAAGAGTATTGTCTGTCTAAACTCTGAATAAGACCCTTACAGAGTAGCCTTAGCACCTTTAGCAGTTTAAAAAACTTCTGGGGATGAGGAAGATTTGTCTAGGCTGAAATGCATCTCACTCTCTGAACTATTTTTTTTTTTTTTTCATTTAGAAAATGCTTTAAAATCTCTTGGTTTGAGTTATCTGTGGCTAGGGAATTGGAAGTACTTTTGATGCCTGAAGACCATTTCAGACACTCTGTGTGCAAATAATACAATGTTTGGGAAAGTAAAAACTTGACATGGAGATCATCTGCAGTGAGGAGCAAGAGAGTAGTTTCTTAAGGAAAAGAATAAAAAGTTTAGTAATAATAACAATGGAAAAATTAAGGCCACAGGGCTGGATAACCTGTTTCTCCTAGAGGATGTCATGACTCAAAGGATGAGACACAGACTTGATAAAGATGAATATGAAGAATTATAAGTATTTACCAACTACCATCTTTGAAGATTTAAGAAAGAATATTTTCTTGGGGACAGATTATTCAGTAGCCTGTAACTGCCTTTATCATTTCTGTTTCAGCTTATTTTTGTTGCTTTTTTGTTTTTTACTTTTCTTTTCTGCCTTGTGCTTCTTCTTTGAGGCAGGTACATTCTTGTTATAGGAGACAGGACACTGAAACCTTGAACTCTTTTTCTCACCCAGCAGAAAAACTCCCATGTTCCTCTATTTTTGTTCATATAGTTCATCCAAACAAAATCAATGTATGGAAAAGCATGTATAATCATTTGTGCTCTGCAGGTGGAACAGGGCATATTTTCAGAGCGAGATTCAGGTCATCTAGCTTTTTCACATTTAAATGCTATGGTCACCTAGGTTCTGCCAGTACTAGTAAAGAGACATAAGCAGTCACCTATAGGTTCAATCCTTGACAGTGGTGTCATCCTAGATTGAATCCCTTAATTGCTCTTACCCTGTCTTGCTTTCTGTGCCATCTGACCGTTGCCCTCAAAGGTTTCCAAGCTTGTAGGAGGAAAATTTGGTGAAAATAAAAAAATCAGATTGCAGATTAATTTCTAAAATATTTTGGGCTTATATCACTCAAAAGAGCATGGGTTATATCTCAAAGCAACTCTTGAGAAATAAGCTGTGTCAGAAAATCTTTGCACTGGACTACAAGATATGATGGAGATAGGGTGGGGTATTTCACATACCTCGGTTCAATCGAGGATAAATTTAAGCTTGGTCTTACATATCAGCCTAGAGATCTTACATAATATGAGGAATGATATCAACAGAGTAGATGTGAACAAACAATTTTGCTTTAAGATATGCATAAGTCAGTGGGAAAAGCAAAATTCTTAATTCCCTCACCAATTTTTTATCTCTATAGTTTCATTACTTTGAATTTATTATGTTTTGGAGGTTGATTTTTATAATGCTTTCACCTACTATAAACTAATGGTAGACTACAGTTTGGGTGCTGATTTAAAAATTCTCATTGCAGAAGCCACAGAAAGACCAGTCTGTGAAACTATTGTGCAGCAGAAATTAGGATAAAGAGTTTTCATACTTTGTGGACTTGCACACAAATCTCCAATTTCTAGAATACAGACAGCACTTCCCTCCCTCTCAGCTGAAGAGGGAGTGATTCTCAAGCGTGAGTGATTCTGAGGTGCTAAAATATGAGGGAGACAGGACCAGATAGGAATCTTGGTAGATAAGAAAGACAGATATAAACACTAACCATAGATAAGATTTCAAGCAATAATTGCATCAATAAACATATGGACAAAGGAAAATGCAAATGAGCAATAGAGATATAAATGTTGAGAAATAAAGAAAGATTTCGGTAATACCTGTGCTGCATTGACTTCAAGTAGCCCTTAAGTGGAACTGACGGTATTACAAACACAATAAGCACTTCTAGACAAACTAGAATAACAATCACTTCAGGAGCCTGGAAGCATTCACAATTCTGCTGTTGTCAACTCTTTCAGTGCCTTTAATTTTCAATGGTAAGCACAACTCCTATATAGTGTTGTCAAAACCGCAATGAAGTTATGTCATTGAATATTAAAGCCCTGGCCTGCGGAATGCCAAACACACGGATTTGAATTTCATGCTCTCTACTAAACATCAAGACAAATATGTCTAATTTCATAAAAACCTCACCAGCCCAGAAAGTCTTGACAATCAGGCCCAGGCCCATTTTGCCAGCTGAAGCAGGAGTTTTTAATGTAAAAAAGCTCTTCCCAGGAGGTCAGAGGAGAGGAGCAGCAGCATGGGGCTTTGAGTTTCATAGATGCAGCATGAAATCAAAGCATAAAGAGTATGAGTTACTAAAGCTACAATTCATCACTGAACAGAAAATGTGCATTTATGTATAAAAATATTCTCCTTGTGCTGTTCCAAAGAGATTGGGAGGTGATGCAGGAAGTACATAAGGAAATTGGGACAAGTACCCAAAAAGGTGAGAGTTTCATTCTATGTAGTGTTTTTCTGATTCCAATTTTGATTTGTGAACTGTGACTGTGACTTGTTTCCTCACCAAAATCCAGAAAATTGCTCCCTCCTTCACCCTTTCTCTCAATGCTCCAAGAAGCACTTTGAGCCTTTTTCTTTCCTTCTCTTCCCTTGTCATCATGAGACCAGAGATAACTTGTGGTAGCCTTTTGGGAGTTTGTAGTCTTTCTGTTAAATCAATTTAGGTCTAATATTTGTTTTCTTTGTTGGGGTAGCTTTTATTCTGTGGGCTGCAAACAACAATGAGAGACTGTGACTGCTGGAGAGACTTAGAAGGTCATATGGACATGAAATACTGCTAGACAAGTAGGGTAGTTTTCTTCTGGGATATTTTAAAAAAAAATGATTGGTTTGACCTTGAAAGTGAAATTTTGTAACTGCTTCTACTGGATGAAATGTGTCTATTCAAGGAATAGATGCCCAAAGCTTACCAATTATACTCAGATGCTCAAAATAGTCTCGACACTGATATTCTGAACAGAATGAGTTCCACACTGAAGTATTCCTGGCAGGCAACAAAATAGAGAAAATTAATTGCTCAGTGTTATTTGGTCTACAGTTTATAGATAACACTGTGGAAAGAAGTGTTCACTGTGCTGAGGTTTTTGCTCAATGACCTTTCCAATCCAAGACTGACTGAAATACACCAAACTCTTTTCACTTAGGTATCCTAAGGCTTTGAAAATTAAAAATCATTAATTATCCTGACTGTCATTTTAGTGCCTAACAAATAATCAACAATTATAATAATTAATGGGGTTATTTTTTGTTGTTGTTCCATAAAACACCAAAAGCATATTAGAAACAACACACTTTTCCCCAAAGTTACATTGTTTTCAAGATATTTCCCTCTGATTATTTTATTTCCTTGGGGGAGCATCATGATGCTCACAGAAATCTTTTGGATGCACTGTTTTACCAGTGCTTATGCCCTCTGAGATCTTGCATTATTAATAATTCTAATTATTGCAATTATTTATTATTAGATGAAGAATGAGAGAATTTCCAGCAATTCACAAAGCACAGAGCAGGATATAAGTCTTATTCTGCAGGGATTGGGGTTGAACTTTCAGACCCCTGTGTAGAGAGAAGCCCCTGACAGAGAGGGATTGGACTTAGCAAGTGCAGCTGCTAAATGGGCATAGAAAATAAATAAAGACCTCACACATTTGTGGACTTCTTACTCAAAAGGTCATATCAGGGGAATGATAAAAAAAAGGGCAGTAGGTGGTATAAAAATCAAAAAGACAGATCAATATCTGAAGAAGTAGATTAACGTCTGATAATTTCATGAGGTATACTTTCATTTTCCATAGGAGATGTCCTCTTTCTTTCCTGAAGGACAGTGAAATGCCTGGTCACAAAGATGCAGGTGTACTGAATGAATAATCATAGCTCAGAGCGTGCACTGTTATGCAAGTTTTCCAAGCTAGAGTGAAGATAAGAGAGGAATGCTCTATCTGCAGATACAGAATCAGAACTAAGAAGACAGTAGGAGAGACTGAGTCCAGATACCAAATAGCTTAGGGTAATGACCCAAGATGATGTAAGGTCATAGCATCATCTGACAGGCACAATAAGCTGCCCTAGTCAGAAAGAGAGTTTCATGTCTTAGCCTTTTGTTGCTATATAAGATAATGAAAGCTCTGAAATGAAGGATGGCACTTCGAGAAAAATTATCTTCAAGGAGTTTGCTGTTAAGGAGGGAGCATGTTTTCTGGAAGACTGACCCTCTACATCTGTGTATTTTCAAGGAACAGAGAAGGACATCTGTGTTTTTTCCTGTAATTTAAAAGTGGAAACCTTTAACTCATCTCAGTGGTGTAAGAAGAGCTTAAGCAGATCTAGACATAAGTTGTGATATTTATTTTTCTAACTCTCCTTTCTACTTGTTAAGCAGATATCTGTTCATGACTATATAACTCTGATTAGATAATTTATAAGAAAATATATTGTTCTTCACTCAGAACTGAAAAGTAACACATAGTTGATATAGATCAAATATTGTGCGTTCAGCTTAGTCTAAATCTGGAGAAGCACAAAATGCCACCTGGAAACTACAGAACATACGCAGTACACCTAAGCAGAACATACAAAGATAACAGAGAGAGAATGCACTCAAAATCATCTCTGTTAACTATGGCATTAGTGACTTACAGAAGCTTTTAGGTATTATTACTCTTTTCAAAAGACAAATGTGCTTTCCTGTGCTTTTCTTTCCGACATATGTCTTCCTATTCAAATGCACAGCAAGAGATTTTTATATCTGAAACTTATTCTATGGAATGAAGAACAACAGATGTACAATTGAAAATTGACCCAATCAAAAAAGGCAGCTTCTGAACAACATCTGACTCAGGAACCTTTTTTATTTTTTTTAATTAAAGTGATTCTCTAAAGATCCCTTCCAACCCTACTGTTCTATGATACTATGATCCTGAAACAGAGGTTTTAATTGCAGGTTTCCTTTTTTTTTCAGGACCTGCCTCCACTTCTCTGTATGCTGAAGAAGGAGTCCTTTCCAAATGGCTTAATGCCAGCAGAATATGTATTAGATACAGTCACAAGAAATAGTACTGCAAAAGGTCTCAAAAGTGTGTGTATAATCCCTGCAGTTCTTTCCCCAAGACAAGATCAACTACTTAAGCCATTTGCAAGAGAACATTGTCTATTTCTTGTGCTCAGTAATGACCAGTGATATATTGCAAACCATGTACCTGTATAAATTACACCAGAATTTGGAGTGCACAGGTCAGATTAAAGTCTCACTGGCTGACACTGTGCAAACTCATAAGAAGAAGCAATTCCTGTTCCAAACAGATTTCAGTCTCAGTAGACCAAGCAGCCAAGGGAAAGAGAAACAGCATGTCGTCATGTTTATTTTATATGGAATTTCTAAGTTTTTACCCTAATCCGTCTTTTCTTAAGGTTAATACTAAACCTACAGATGACCACAACTGGAGTTAACAAAAGGCACTACAAATTGCACAAAGAGTGTGCAGAGAAAAAAAAAAGTCCATATGGGACTGCTGTATAACCCAGATCTCTCACATCTCAAAACAGTGACATGAACTTCTATACCCAGAATGAAAGTTTTGTCTCATTTCAAATTTAAAAAGAAAATTATGGCTTTAAAAACAAATAATAAGAAGCAGCAGCATAGCATATGATGGAGTTTTCCCAACACAGCATGAAGCTGAGGAGCTTATCCGCATTCCCTGAGCGATGGTTTATATTTTGACATTGACTAACTCATCCATGCTCAGGGCACAAGCACTCAGACAATCTCCATCACCACTTTCCCATTAGAAATCTTGATCTCTGCTGAAACAAGCTCAATTCCCTTCATTATTTCCCAGCCGACAGACTGCTTGAGAGGGAGGATATTACAAGTGTCAGTCTCTTTGCCTCCGGACAGGCCACGAATGACACAAGAAGGAGTGAAACAAACAAATAAAAAATATCTCTGTTTATGTGGCAACTTTTTAATGTGTTTGTTGTACCATGATGCTTCATTTGTTCTCCCAAAACTAGTTTACCAGGATTATATTCTTGTAAATCCTTCAGCAAAGTGTTTTCTCTCCTCTTTTTCTCTGAGTTTTCTGTAAATTCTTGTTATTTTGTTGAAAGGAGCTAGTAATCCATCTTGAAGAGCTACTTTGTTGTTAGAAGGAGTTACAATGCTCTTCAAATTAGACATTATATAAAATCTAACAACTGTTTTTTGATAAGGATAGTGTTTTCTTACTGTGTAAGACAAAGAGTAATAAAATGAGTCTTAATGAAGACTTTTTAATAATATCTTTAGAAGGATCCTTTTATTTGTATTAATACTTGCAATATTTTGGTGACAAGAGGTTAAGATCAAGGTCTGTAAGTTAATGAGAATTGTCATACTTCCATTAACCACAATAGAGGTATGGTGCTTTGTGCTACAAGTTAGTCACAAACATAGTGAAAGATAGTCCCTGACCTCAATAACTTGCATCTTGAAGGTAAAAAATAGAGAAAATTCAGCAAAAGCATGAAGAGAAAAACAGAAAGTGCATTTTGCCCCCAATATAATATGTGTAAATCATTTGAGGATACAAGCTCTCTCTGAACACATGTAAAATTGTTTCCATTTCTCTGCTCTCACCTTTGTGTGTTTGTGAGTATATCCTTAGTTTTCTGTGTGGAGGTGGTCCAGAACTACTCTTAGTCAATAGCATTACAAGACTCTGTAGCTATGTCAATAAAAGTAAATTAAACCTTTATTGGTCCATTCCTTGAAACTGAGCCTGAATGTCATGAAATTGCCCTCATCCATACTATAGCACTTTCTTAGCTTTTAAAACGAGATTTAACTGCCCATTAAGAATGTTGCGTGACACATCCTAGATGCCCAAACCACGCCAAGGAATAAGTTTGGAGACTGATAATTGTCATAACCCAAAACCATTTCAGGAATTGTTCTAACTATTTAGTAGCATCAATAATCACACTTGAGTGCCTGTGAATGTTCTTGGACAGTGTTTTATTCATTAACATAGCCGTTCCCTGTCTATCCCCTCAGGGGAGCTGTGAGATGGCCAGGGAAAGAGCATAGTACACATGTGATTTTTATTAAATGCATATGAGTAAGACTATCTGAGAAGAAAGATAATAAAAGGCTGGGAGTGTGGGGATACACAGATATTTTAAGCCAAAGAGATTCTGTAGCATATGAAATATGAAAATATTAGTGTAGACCACATTAAAAATTAAAACTCTTTCCCTTAACTGTTGATGTTCACCATTTTGATGAAAGTTTTCATTAAAAAACTAATCCTTTTTGAATATACTGAAAAAACCTTTACTAACAGGGAATAGAATCAAAACATCAACATTTTGGCATTAAAAGAAGGGGGAGAAAAAAAAAATACAGAATTATAGATATGAGAAATGATGCAAAATAAAATAAGTCAAGGAAAACTAAGGGAGGATGAGTGTAATGTCTCAAGAAACCTAGTAATGACCTGATTAAGTATGGAGGAGAAGGAGGTGTAGTTTGCTTTATTGTGTATTTCTGTAGAGTGCAGTAAAAGAAAATTCTACCATCTGTCATCTTCAAGAAATTGGCATGCTATGACGTTGGACAGGTTTGTTCATACTTCCAATCTGCTGCTCGCTCATTTCTGCTGAACATTTTTGCTCTCCACTTCTCCCACGTATTTTTTATTTTTATCGTTATTATTATTATTTGGAAGTTGGATCATGTTCTATTATTTTTCTATGGCTTAAATTCTTCAAGCTTAAAAAAATGAACAATCTACTGAGAGATCCTAGACTGCCTATGTTACATGGCTTGATCCTTTTTTTTAATTTTTCCAGATGTCATTTTGGTATACTTTTAAAGTTTATTACACTTCCCCAACTCATTCTTTGGGATACAATATTAAATTAAATGTGTCATAATTAACATTAATGTAACTTTTATTAAACTTACATTAAAATCCATAAGGTGATACGTATGAAATTTGTGTAAGTAGGCTATATCTCCTATTAAGGAAAGTATATTTCTTCAGAATATAGCAGGGAAGTGTCTCTGTCAGAAGTTACAATTGCAAATCCAAAAGACAGGATTCCCTTGTTACATAGAATCATTTTCATTGGAAAATATCTTTAAGACATTAAATCCAACCATTAACCTAACACTGTCAAACCCACCACTAAACCATGTTCCTCAGCACCACACTTACACAGCTTTTAAATATCTCCAGGGATAACATCTTCCTCCCTGAACCCACCTCCACCATCTTCCTGAATAGCCTATACCAGGGTCTAACAACCCTTTAAGTGAAAAATTTCTTCTTAACAAGCAATCTAAACCTTCCCTGATGTAACTTATAGAATCATAGAATGGTAGGGGTTGGAAGGGACCTTTAGAGATCATCTAGTCCAACCCCCTTACAGAAGCAGGTTCATTCAACTTGAGGCCATTTCGTCTTGTCCTATTGTTCATTACTTGGAATATGTCACAGAAAGACCTAGATGTGGATTTATTTAACTTTTACTGGCCCAGGTGGATGACATGGGGATACTTATTCTCCGTTGATCTGTCATCTTGAGAGATCCCTGCCTCCACTCTATGCTCCAAAGGGAAGACACTGAAAAAGACAAGCTTATTATTTCTCATTGACAAACAGGAGAACTTAGACAAACCTGTCAGAGTAGAGGTCTGCCTTTTAGACTGTAAATGTTAGAGCAGACAAATCTCTTCCAAAGTTACATTAGGAGTGCAAGGTTCCTAAATCTGCTATGTTAGGGACTTGAAAGAAGAAAGGTGCAATATTGTGACCTCATATTCCAAGTTGTAGATTCAATTTCCTTCAAACAACAGAACAGGTCCTGAATAGAAAAAGAGATCCTAAATAGGAAATAAATAAATAAATAAATAAGGCTTTTAATTCCTGCTGCTACAAAAAGTTTTTCGAGAATTCATCTCTTACTTCACACTCCAGATTTTCAAACATTGACGTCTCTTCATATTTTGATAATAGTTTAACTTAAAAGCAGATTTTAAGAATGTCCACATGGCTTTCAACAGAAGATTCAGAATAAATGTGTAGTTTCATGGTGGATCAAGTTATTTTGCATAGGAGTGGGAAAAAAAATGCCAATTCTGAATTGCTGAATTAAGCAGATCCATGTTTATGATACATAAACATATTTGAAGTAGATTACTGAAAGAGCATTTCCTTGATGTTTCAGTAAAATAGATTTTCAGCATTATTAAGTTTATTTACTGGCCATATTTATTACTGGTGCAAATTGCCGTAGTTACATCAATTTTGGTGAACTTAAACTATTATAATTAAATAAGGATTTGGGGGATAATAGATGTTCATTCAAATTAGGGAATATTTTCTGTGGTTTCCTTTAAATCTGATGGCAAAGAATGAAGATTTGGGATTATTTAGCAATGCAAAGAAAAGCTAGAAAAGGATTCATTAAGCTGAAGCAGCAAATAGACCTGCAGGGAAAAACTCAAGACTCAAAACATCAAGAGTGGTGATGACTCAGGGGAGTTAACACTAGACTTGGAGCAGTGAGTGTCATAGCACAATTTGGCCCACAGTCTGGGGAAGAGTCTTCTTGCTGTCTGTCAATGTTCAAATGAATATTCTTCAAATGTAGTTCTTTTTATAGTGTTGTCCATCTGGGGATCTGTAACATAAAGGTGTAAAAGAGATAAAAAATTGACCAAGCAGCTTATAATTCAGAGGAAAGTGGCTCTAGTCTGGTGACACATGCTATGTAATCAATAAATAACAATATTTACAACACTTGTGAAAAGAATTGGATTGATAATTAGAATATAAGTAGACACATTTCTCAGTTGTCACACTTAACAGATCAATTGTATCAGTATTGATGATTAAAAGCAGCTTTTTTTGGAGGCAGAAGGTGGAGGTCAGAAATGTCTATATAACTTTTATGCCACTTTTAGAAAGTAGTATTTGTGGAATTTCCAGAAGAAACAACTTAATTCTAGAAATTCTGTCCAGTAAAAATAAATAGAACTAAAGCTGAAAAACAAAAAAAGCTCATTGGACTACTAAAAAACATGGGCAAACTCATTGATTTGCCATAATCTCCCCTGTAAAGAATCTATCTCCAAGTTCTTTGCACAGCACACTGCATATGTTACCCACTAGTGAAAGTACAGAATTTCTTCCCATTGTCTTTGGGAAACTTTTACCATCTCAAATGACCTCATTCTCAAGTCATTGTGTGAGTTTCAGTTGATACTATCTTTCAGTTTTCAGTGATGGAAGAAATTGAGACAAGTCAAGTCCTCTCTAAGGACTTCTAAAACTCACCTTTTGTTTCATTCCCTTCCCTTAATTAAGCAAAAAACAATGAAGACAAGAAACAGAAGAGAAAAAATAATAGGACTTCTTTGGTCCCTGGCAACCTTCCTGGAGAAAGGTTCCTGGCTCCAGGTCTGATGCTGACTTTGACACATAGCTAGTAAGAAGAATAAACCAACAAAGAGACATTTCAGCACCCTCCACAGGCTTCCTTCACAAATGCTCTCACTTGTGCTTTGTAGCTGATGTTAAGATAAGGTGAAGAAATTAAATTACTCATCAGACAAGCGTGAAGAAAAACTTGTAGGGAAAAATCGTTGTCCATTCAGGTAGTGGGAAGAAACTCGTAAGCATGGGATTCACGTATACTAGGAGACAACTGCCATACATTCTTCCAGTATAATTTTTCTCATCAAAATGTTCTTGTTGCTCTGACTGTGACAATACTTGTTTGGCCTTTTGTTACATTTTTATCTGCTTCTGGTTATCCAGTCATTAACCACCAAGCTCCACTGTCATGAGTCACTACCATGCAATTTTTGGTTCACCATGGGTCAAGGATAACAAATATTTTTTATTGCATCTTATTTTCTTGGTATCTTGGAGGGGAAAAAAAAAAACAGTTAATCTATTTCATTTTACTGATCACCATAAGGAGTTCTGGATGGATAATTTTGTGTCGTTACTCTGTCCCCATCTCATAAAGTTTCATTTACTGCCTTTTTAAACAAATGATGACTCCAAATCTATTTGTCACACAATAGCTCTCAAACATGCCAAACAATTACTATTACTATTCTTGGCTTGTTTGATCCAAATGGCATTTGCAGACATTATTCCTCCCATCTCCTTGATATGAGTTGAATAGAAACCTTTAAATAAATAAAACAAAACCCAGAGCAAACCTCGAAAACAATAAACCAACATCCAAGCTCTGGAAAATAATCACAAAAACAGTGGCTGTTACCGTTGTAAGTGGGAAAATCCAATTATGAGATGTCAATATTGTTCTCCTTTCAATTGCCTCAAAAAAGATTCATATGTGTATAATTTTTAGGTTTATTTCATTGGCTTTGTCAAAAAGAAACAGAAATTATGTAGTTCAAAGAATACTTAACCCCCCAAATTCTTCTTGTATATAAACATGCAAATAAACACACACACACACGAACACACACATACACACATACACCCACAGAGAGTGATCGATATAAATTTTCAAATGTACTATTGATTTCAGTAACTCTTAATTTCAAGACAAACAATAGTTTCTTTTGTAATTTCCATGCTACTGATATAACTGCCATCATTGCTGACCTGTATGTTGTCAAATAATATTGATTAGCATGAAATGAAGCAAGAAAGGGCTGGCAACAAGGTGAGTGATAGAAGGGGAGAAGAATATGGGTGCCTTCTTGTTAACTAAAAGAATAAGTAAAAGGGATGCAACAACTTTACAGGTCAAGTAACTGGGAAGGCTTAGTCCTACAGCTGGGCTTCAGTCTCACTGATAAATCTCGCATCCCTGCACAAATTGTTCTCCTTCCTTGTACCTCTTTCTCCCACTCTCCTAAGGTGATTTCTCCTATATATTCAGACTGTTAACTCATGAAAGGGGATTTTCAGTTTGAATTCATTAAACATACGTCTTGATTAAGCCAGAGAAGAAGGAAATTTTTATGTCTAAACCACTGGGTACTCAGAGGACACAAGTTTTTTCTCTGCTTTACCAGAGGCTGACAAATCCAGAAGTATGTTTCCAGATTGCTGACATTTCTGCATGGTCCCTTTTGCAAGACTCTCATTCTCCAAGGTGAGGCTACCAATTCATTTTCTACTTTGTCCACTAAGTTGTACAGTTTCCATGACAAAGGATAGAGATTGAGACACTTCTATAGTTCTTAAGAGCCTCTGACCTTGATCTTCTGGAAGGTGTTGGGCTACAGGTAAGTTTCTGGATGTGCTGGAACTGTGGCAAGTTATAACCAGGAGAGCAGCTCCAGGATAAAATTTCAGAGCTCATTCAGACAACTAGAGCACACACCAGGACTGTCAGATCGTTAGATTTACTTTGTAGGATCCCATTCAGTATCTTATGCTCTCTAACTCAATATTAAATCCAAAGTATCCTCATAATCACGTCTAAAGTTGGAGTTATGGATATTTGAAAGAAGCCTCTGGCTCTCACACAGAAAGGAGAATATTCATTCACCTGTCTGACAACATGCTGACTGGTGTAATTATATTCTACCAGCTCAGATTTCTCTTGCAGTATCTGCTGGCTTTGATATCATTCTTAACTTCCCATCCTGATCTCCGGTGTAGTATTACTGTGTGTTTTAAATCATCTGAATCAGCCATGTATCTGCAGTGATGGTACCACAGCTGACTCATGCAATAGTGTACATACCTCAGCTCAATTAATCTTCCTCCACGAAAGCTGCATAAATAAGGTCTTATGACTACATGTTATCCGGAACCTTTTATCTTAAAACATTTTAGGATGTCTTGCTAGACTAAATGTATATGTACATACATACATACATACATACACATTTATGTATATAGACACATAGTGAGAGAGAGAAGAAAGGCTGATAATGCAGTGTTTGGATCCAGATTTCTGTTATAGATCTAAAAGATCGAGCTTCAGGGTATTCTGATACTCTGTGCACTTATTTACACTAACAGTTCACCAACTTCACTAGGATTCAGGAGAATTTAGATGCAATATACCAGATTAAGCTATGGTATAGATATGAGCCTAAGGGGAAAATCCTAGGCCTCTTTGGAATCAATGTATAAATTCCCAAAAGACTGAAAACTTCTTTCTGTCTAGGAATCATTCCCTTTGGCATGACAGTGCACCCCTCACTGGAGTGGGAAACAGCTGCAAAGCTTTAATGAAAGAAAAAGAATATAATATCCAGCTAAAACTAGAGTGGGAATTATAAGTAGGCAAATCAACCGATAGTTACTCAAATTTGAATCTATTGAGAATGCTGGGGTTAATGAGTAGTTTATGCACTACATTTCCTTCCTTAAATATTTTTTAATATTGTTGTATTTTATTTTAATTACATTCAATCTTAGTTTTTCTGTTACTTTACAGAGGAAGCACATTTGTGCTTGCTAGCTTGGAAAAAAAGCAAGAAGCAAATGTCAAACTTGCACCACCACATGGGATCTAAAGATTGGTTTAATTCTGGTTAAGACAGATCTAAATTAAAACTACTTTCCTTCCCCTGTGGACTTCTTATTTGAAGATGGCAGGTCCCTGAGTGTGCATGTTTGTGAGACTAAATGTGTTACTGAAGGATCATGAACAGGGCCCAAGAGAGAAGCAGAAAAAAAGGAACAGATAGATGTAACGGATGATTTTAGATACTAAGTCTTGTTTGCGTTTCCCACCCTGTTGAGATGCATCTGTCCCTCTTCTTCTGTGGGAAAATGTCTTTTACTTTTCTGTCTGCTTTAGAGAATAGCAAAGTAAATATAACACTGGATGTGTAGAACAGTGACATGCATGGAAACTATTGCAGAAACAACTAGTCAAAAGACTTTAAACTGTGTATTCTGGTGTATGAAGAAGGAAAACTTGTGTAGTTTCAAAAAATCACTACTATGTTCTCCAAGGAAGCTATTTAGTGATAGGTAAATTGCAAAATATTCTGGAGACCCACAGAGGTAAAAATCTTAAATATTAGATATTAGTTGCTCACTGCTATAAAGTAGCATTCCTTTTTTCAGTTCATAGAATCATAGAATGATAGGGGTTGGAAGGGACCTTTAGACATCATCTAGTCCAACCTCCCTGCAGAATCAGATTCACCTAGATCAGGTTGCATAGGAACATGTCGAGGTGAGTCTTGAAGACCTCCAAGGAAGGAGACTCCACAACCCCTCTGGGCAGCCTGTGCCAGGGATCCATCACCCTCACAGTGAAATAGTTTTTTCTTATGTTTAAGTGGAACTTTTTGTGTTCCAGCTTCATCCCATTACTCCTTGTCCTGTTACTATCTACTATAGAAAAGAGGGATGTCCCAACCTCCTGACACCCACCCTTTAGATATTTATAAATGTTAATAAGATCTCCTCTCAGTCTCCTCTTCTGCAGACTAAACAGCCCCAGTTCCCGCAGCCTTTCCTCATATGAAAGATGCTCCAGTCCCCTGATCATCTTGGTGGCCCTGCACTGGCCTCTCTCCAGCAGTTCCCTGTCCCTCTTGAGCTGAGGAGCCCAGAACTGGACACAGGACTCCAGATGAGGCCTCACCAGGGCAGAGGAGAGAGGGAAAAGAACCTCCCTTGACCTGCTGGCCACACTCTTCTTGATGCATCCCAGGATGCCATTGGCCTTCTTGGCCCTGAGGGCACATTGCTGGCTCATATTTATATTATTATTAATCAGGACTCCCAGGTCTCTGTCTGCAGAGCTGCTCTTCAGCAGTTCGACCCCCAGCCTGTACTGGTGCGTGGGGTTGTTCCTTCCCAGATACAGGACTCTGCACTTTTCCTTGTTGAATCTCATGAGGTTCCTCTCTGCCCAACTCTCAAGCCAGTCAAGATCACACTGAATAGCAGCACAGCCTCTGGGGAATCAGCCAGTCCTCCCAGTTTAGTGTCCAAAGTTAAAGAAATATATGACAGAAAGAACAAAATGATTAAATAAAAAAATGAAAGATAAAATAGATGCAAATGCAACTGTGAGAGTTTGGTTGTTCAAATCTCTAGAAACAACTGACAACTTGAGAAAGGAAATTCTATGGACAAATTCATTTTCCCCCACCCCTTCCTGTGGTCGATGAATGGCATTCCTTCACAGTTTTATCAATAGAATGTAATTCTGGCGAGACCAGTCTGTCAACAAGGAACAACATCAAATCATTTTGTCCATATAAATAAATCACTTGCTTTTTATTATTTCTTTTCTTTCTTTGTAGATGAAATGGGGCTATTAAAATGCTTTCTGTAGCTCAACATAAGAATGGGAGAAGATGCTGCATTGTAGACAAAGCACACATCATACAGCGAACTACAGAATGCGAAAGATGCGATAAAGTGAATGCAAAAGAACTTTTAATTATTCAGTGCTCAGTCTGTAAAATATATCTGTGGTGAAAGTGATGTTTTGAAGTTCAGCTGGAGAGCTCTTTGGTATAAGCACAATAAACACATAGACTCATAGTGACTGTTGCATCAAAGGGCTTGAAGGTCAGTTACTATCACCAACCAACATACAAGAAGGCTGAGAATGTTCAGTTCACTGGACATTCTTAGATGGTGTCTGTTTCTCATAGAAATGTTTCAAATTTATCATCCCAAAGGTTTCTAGTTTTCCTATGGAAAGTCAGGTCTTGGGGTATGTATGTGCATTGATCAATCATCTTTTATGAAAGTTACTTCCTCAAGCTCAACACTACAGAAAGATACTTCTTTACTTCACTCTGTCTCCTACCCATAGGTTAACAATTCCTGCTCCTTTCCATCTACTTCTCAACCACCTCTGGCTCCATCAAGGGAACAAGAGGTCAGAGCACATCTTAGTACCACCCAGCTCCTGAACAGCATGAGATCTGCACTGCAAACCAAATAATACTGTCATAGACTAAAACTTGGGCTTTTTCCAGCTATTATCTCAAGCCAGAACCTCCCAAACTTTGCTTGACCCAGGTTTATGCACTTTTGTACTGTCATGGAAACATCTTTCTCATGACCTGGCATGCCATAAGAAGAAATGGCTGAGTGTAACAGTCTATCTCTTTATAGATCCCCATATTATGTAGGACAATATGGTACAAACTATGCCTTGTAAAAAAGACAGGAAAATTTGGACTTGTTTTGCTAACTAATAAGCTACATGTCATCACATGCCCCCCGCCCCCCCCAAGATTAATATACGTGATGATTTTCACATTAATAGATATTTTAGGAGAAGGACTTGCTAGGATATTTCATATATCACCGCAGAAAAAGAAATAGACCTAGCTGTCTGTAACTCAAGGTATGTTAATATCCCTCGTACCAGAATATCTCAGTCTCTGAGACCCTTTAAAAAATAATTCTAGCTTTCTATAGGGCTCTAAAACTTCAAAGGATGCAGTCACTGAAGAGAAGAGCACAGTAGGACACAGTTTTTACATGAAACTGCAGAATGCATTGAAGGTACAAGGTTTAATAATTTTAAATGAATATCTGAAGAAAGATGGATATTTGAGTTCATGTTCTCAGAGCAAGATGCATATAAACCAGTCAGTTTCCCTTCTCAGTAAGACAGGTGCCTAATTCTGGGTTACTAAAATGATTGTCACCTTCTATTTGTCATTCTTATCCCAAAATGTTCTTTCAAGCCTAGCCAAGATGGTAACTGTAAGTTTACCAACATTTCAGTAGCTGGCTCATCGTTTAGCTTCCCTCTGTGTTTACGGTGATTTAAATTCAGACCTCCTCAGTTGTGGGTGACTGCACTAGCTTCAAGACAATGCATTGTTTCATGCATGGAAATGTTGTATTTGTTCCCAGAATTTCTCAGAGGTGTTCATGAATGATCTGAGAAAGCTTCAGGGAAAACTTTTTATTTTATCCAGGCAGCAAAGAAGAGACATTAATGAAATTCCCTAGGTTTTCAGTGTTCCCATGGCTCTCTATGGTACCTTCTTATCCTCCTCAATATTTTTTAAAAATCTATAAAAATTAAATAATTTTTGGCAATGGACTTGAGCTGAAGCCTGTTCTGAGTGCCCAAAGCCATATGTCTGGATTATAGTTCTGGAAGATAAGCATATGACAGATTCTAATCTTGTGAGCCTAAATATTGTATGGATTTTGGCTCAGGTGATTTAAATGATAACTGAACAAAGACTAACCACCAACATTCATTAATCTAACTCTACACCAAGCATCTTACAGTTGAGCACGGGAGGCTCTTAGACTGAACCAGCTGTCCCTTAGACAAGAGAAAATATATCAGTTGCCTGCAACCTGGTTGCTGTTTTGGAAGAAAGCCAGAGTGGGATGGGGGATGAGCAAATGATTCAGTCACTAAGTCAGACAAGATGTCTTTCACTCTGGATAGATCAGAAAGCTCTACTCCCAGGCCAAAGGCCCTAGGGAAAGATAATTCTTCCCTGTACCCCAGTCTTCTTGTCTCTACATTTCTCCATTATAATTCTTTCCTTCATATTCCAGATTCCCCCATGCTTGCTGGCAAGTTTAGTCCATGTGAAAGCAAACTGTAAATACCTTAAAGTTTATTCATTTCTGTTGTTGTTAATGTTAAGATTTTGTTGCTTTTCTTCCTCAAGTCCCCAAAGAAGCATCAAAGTACAAAGGAAAGAAACTAATACTGAGAATAAGAGTGAAAGCCAAACAAAAAGGCAGAGGGTTAAAAAAAGGAAGAATAAAAGAAGTTAGCAATGGCCCTGTGGAACTTTCTTCAAGGGGTTTAGACCTCCTTCAGAGAAAGTTTAGATGTATGTCTATTTGTTTGTTTGTTTGCATTTTCAAATTAGGGCTGTTTGTGCACTTTCAGAGGAGAAGAAGAAAACCAATGCAAATTTCAGGGAAGATGTTTAGTGCAACAGGCAGGGCCTGGCAGGGCCACCTGACTGCTTCAAGCAGTCCATTGCCCACTGTGCTCACCTGCTTAAATATTAACAATGAGGAGGAAGGCAGAAATATATCAATTAAACATCAGGAGTGTAAGAGCAGGCACAATGCAGGCAGTAGCATATACTCACTTCTGTTACTAGCTACTTAACCCTCTGCATGTTAACCTGTGTTACTGTGTCTTTCTTCCCTCATGACCTTTCCCTGTGAGGACATGATGCAATGAACAAAGTGAACAACATTTCATGTTTCAACAGTGAGGAACCGAGATTCATCATTAGTCCAGACATAGACTTGACTGTCGTTCCAGACCAGAATTTGGCATCTTTCCTCTACAGTCCCCACCTGAGTTGTCGAGTGTTTTGCACAAAAGTCTTAGTGAATGCAAATTAAGCAACTTGACAGTTACTGACGATCCCACCTTTCCTATGCAGCAAATGAAGTCTGTGTTAAAGCCAGAAAGCAAAATCTAATCAGTCTGAATTGGAAGACTTTACCTAACTAGTCTCGAAAATAATAGCATAATGAATTAGAGTTGAAATCCATCAGCCCCAAATAATGAGATTCTGAGTACTTCTAGTAACAAGGGTCTAGGGGTAAGTGTAAGAAAAAAATAAATATATATGTATGTATGTATCTATCTATACACAAATAAATCTTCTGTACAGTCTCCTAATCTCCTGAATGACATTCTAATATGAAGTGTTTTCTATATATTTACTTAATGTCTTTTTTTTCCCTTTAACTTGCTTTTCCTTAAATGCATGTGAACTTCTGGTTCCTGTGACATCTTGTGACAATTTAGCTCTCTCATTTAACTTTTCTAATTCCAGTTTAGCTTAGATGTCATATGTTAGAAAACACATAAATAAAGCTCTGATCAGATAACACAAGCATTTTAGGTGATTGTAATCTTCCACTATATTCCTATTGACACATATACCATGTTTTTAAAAAGTTGCGTATGAGAGGTTACTCTGAATTGTGTCACATTTGGTAAATGGGCTTAAAAACAGGATAATCTGGAAACTCTAAGGCAAAGGAAGCAGACATCTGTGAGAGTTGTCTTCGAAAGAGTATAGAAACATTGTCACAGCATGCAGGGGTGAAACCTGGAAGGTTAAAGTCATTTTACAACTAAATGTGGCCAAGAAAGTAAAGGAAAGCAAGAAGGGGTTTTGCAGGTACATCAGGAGCAGAAGGATGACAAGGGGGAATGTGGTCCTGCTGCTGAACACAGAGAGTGCCCTGGTGACCAAGAATGTGGAGAAGGCCAAAGTACTGAATGTCTTCTTTACTTCAATCTTTACAGCCAAGGCCGGCCTTCGGGAAGCCCAGTCCAGCAAGGAGAATAGAAGCCAGAGCACGAGAAGACTTGCCCTGGGCCAGCTCAACACTCATAAGTCGATGGGACCTGATGGGATGCCTCCAAGAGTACTGAGGGAGCTGGCTAATGTGATTGCTAAGCCTCTCTCCATTATATTTGAACATTCATGGAGGACAGGTGAGGTGCCTGAGGACTGGAGAAAGGCCAATGTCACTCCAGTCTTCAAAAAGGGAAGGAGGGATGACCCAGGCCAGTCAGCCTCATCTCCATCTCTGGAAAGGTGATGAAACAACTAATTCTCAATGTTTTTACTAAACATATGAAGGAAAAGATGGATATAAGGGGAAGTCAACACAGATTCAGCAAGGAGAAATCCTATTTGACCAATCTGATAGCCTTCTACAAGTGCATAAGTGACTGGCTAAATGAGGGGAGAACAACAGATGTTATCTATCTTGACTTCAGCAAGGCTTTTGACAGTCTCTCACAACATCCTCATCAGAAAGCTCAGGTAGTGTGGCTTGGATGAGTGGACAGTGAGGTGGATGGAGTCCTGACTGAATGACAGAGCCCAGAGGGTGGTGATCAATGGCACAGAATTGAGTTGAAGACCTGTGACCAATGGAGTTCCACGGGAATCGGTTCCAGAACCAGTCTTGTACAATATATTCATCAATGATGAAGGGACAGAGTGTTTCCTCAGCAAGTTCCCTGATGACACCAAACTGGGAGGACTGGCTGATTCCCCAGAGGCTGTGCTGCCATTCAGCAGGATCTCGACCAGCTTGAGAGCTGAGCAGAGAGGAATCTCATGAGATTCAACAAGGAAAAGTGCAGAGTCCTGCATCTGGGAAGGAACAACCCCATGCACCAGTACAGGTTGGGGGTCAAACTGCTGAAGAGCAGCTCTGCAGAGAGAGACCTGGGAGTCCTGATTGATAATACGCTAAATATGAGCCAGCAATGTGCCCTCATGGCCAAGAAGGCCAATGGCATCCTGGGATGCATCAAGAAGAGTGTGGCCAGCTGACAACTTGGATTGGATGATCTCTAAAGGTCCTTCCAACCCCTACCATTCTGTGATTTTGTGATTCTGTGATTCTGTCAAAGGAAGCTCATACACGGAGATGTAGATGGGTGATGCCTTTCAGGCATGTTCAGTGCTACTGAGTCAGTGGGGAACATTTTTTTGCCTACATGGAGTCAACTGCAAGCTTAGCAGTCATAACTGCAGATGGTCTGGTGGATTTATTTTCCAGAAAGCCTTTAAGATCTTACTAGTTCCTTGATTTCATTCTAGACTCATTTTGATTTGAATTTCAAGAGATTTAAACTAGAACATTTTTACCTCTTCAGCTGGGCCATTTAAAATACTTGCTGATAGTTCAAATCTGCAGATAATTTACTCTCCCAGTATTTCTAAGAACTAATTACCTGTGTGTATAAAATGATGAAATCTCATTATATTTTCTTTAAAAAACCCACCATGCATTTCATTACATTATCCAATTAGTGCTGTGCTTGTAGAGTCTTATGTTACTGCCCGATCACAGGCTATTTACTGTACAGATGTGTTACTTTAATTAAACAAATGCAACTAGTCGCACAGAGCAATGTTTATTCAGAACAAAATTCTCAAGTACTGGCCATTGATCCTGACTTTAGTTTAACCAGTGAAGGGTGAATTTAAGGCTTAGTTCTGCAGAAACATTGGTCTTTCAGCTTCCAGAAACCTTTTAACAGCAGTGATTGCTTGGAGTTTCTTCAAATAAAAGCTAACAGTCTAAAGCTGGATGAAAGATTTTTGTTCAAAGTTAAAACCTAGAATAATATATTTTAAAATATCATTTTTTCTATTTGCAGTGCTGCAATTGTAAGAAGTAAGAATGAATAAAACCATGAAGCAGAGACATCTGAACAGAGATGAGAAACAACTGGAAAGGGGAAAGGGAGGAAAGAATGATGAAACAAATTGGCCAAGTACTCTCACTAAATTAGTTACACAAAAGATGGATCTCAGTTCTCTAGAACCACAGATTAGTGTTGTACTTCTTGACTAAGTTAAAAACTTACAATAATCAAATAAGGCCAGCTCAACTGGGAAGAAAATACTGTTGACTTCCAAGAAGATTGTCTAAACAGCTGAGAAATCAGGCAATAATATGTATTTGCAAAGAAAAAATATACGTAATTTTGAATGAGATTGATTAATATTGAACAATGCCTCTTTCTTTTCTTCTTTCAGGTAGATATCTGGGTCTTGCAGCTAGTCTTCTGCTGAAAGAGAAATCCACGATGCCTAAAAGTGTTCAGTTCATATATTGTTTTGATATAATATATGTTATTTGTTTAACAGAACTTATCAAATCAGAATTTGAACAATATCTTTTTCAGAATTTCAACCGATGTCCATAAGTGTATCTCTGCATTAAGTTAGAAAATCTGTGATAGAAAAAAACCTTCCTGAACTGTTTGCCATAGCTCTCCACAAAGGAACTGCAGCAAAGATCTAAGGATGATACAGCATTTCTAAAAAGAGAAACTTGCCACTACTCCAGTGGTGTTGGCAACTCCTGAGCCTGTGTGTGAGTGCCATCTGCTGACCCCCGCCATGGGAAAACAAAACAAAACCCACTAGTGTCCTTACTACTCCTTTGGCTCTACAAATGCTCTTTACCACATTGGGAACAAATCTGTTACCCTTTCCCATAATACAATACCTCCTGTAAAGCAGCTGCTTTCCCAGTTATTCACATTTAGCATCTTCCCCTAAGACCCCACAATTGTACAACCATGCATCTAGTCTATGTTGCAGTTGCCTTTGAATCTAAGAGTCAATTCCAGCATCTAATCTCCACTTACTGTCTTGACATTCTGACTTCTACTTATTGTCTTGGCCTGAACCTGAAGGTTTGTTTGGTTCCTATGACCACGGTATCTGCTAAATCTTCCATCAGTCAAGACCTACCTTACTAGCACCACCTCTTCTTCTTATGTCATATGGAAAAAAAAAGCACTGTGACAGCAAAATCTATGCATCCTTTAAATTTTGCATATAAAAGATATGAATAATGCTACAGTAATAAACGCATTAATGTTGGACTGAACTACCTGCTCTGTGTGTCTAGCTTTGCCAAAGGTTGCTCGTGTAACATTGAGCTTGTCACTGAATTACCAGTGACTCAGGTCTCTACCTGTAAAAGGAGGGTAAGAATAACTCTGTTGACCTGATCTGAGTGGACTGTGATCTCACTAAGGCAGGCACTAGTTCTTTTTATGCATTTCGTATAGAATCTGCCACAGCATGTTCCCTCTGGCACCATGAGGACTACACAACTGCAGTACATACAAGAATATGGTAACATTAAAGCTCTTTTGAGGACTCATGTAATGTTGTTTTGGGATTTTCCTTCTCTTTTAGGAGGTGGCTCTTCACCAGGGAAATTTCACTCAGAAAGAACAATTGTGCCTAAATTAAACTCTGAGACCAGTGGGAGAGGTTCAACCATTTCAAGTAAGTGTGTTGATATCTATATGCATGATGTATCTACTGTGGCACAGGATCGGCAAATTAGAAAAAAAAACAGAAAAAATATTCTAATTTATAGGAGCAGTAGCATCTTGTCTTGCTCTCTGTCTTTACTTGTCAGAGAAAATATTCTTCATTCAGATTATTTTAATTTTTGGATCATCTAGACTCTTCCCTGGAAAGATTAGGGTCTAAACCAGAGCAGGGATTTGATAGTCTTGTTCCACAGAAAGCTGTTAAAAGCCAGAGAACTGAAAGCACATGTCCAAGACTGCAAACACCTGTCATGCTGCCAAGAAACAGAACTGAACCCAGACTTTGCCTGGGTTCCAGCTTCTGGCCATTACGCCTACACCTATCACTGGACAATACAGAAAAATATGTTGTCTCATCCTCCTGACATACACCTTTTAAATACTTGTAACCCTCCTCAGTCTTCTTCAGGCTGAACAGCCCCAGATCCCACGGCCTACCCTCATAAGAAAGATACTCTGGTCCTCTGATCATCTTCATGGCCCTGCGCTAGCCTCTCTCCAGTAGTTCCCTGTCCCTCTTGGGCTGGGGTGCCCATAACTGAACACAAGACTTCAGATGAGGCCTTACTAGGGTAGAGTAGAGGGGGAGGAGTACTTCCCTTCACCTGCTAGCCACACTCTTCTTCATTAGCCATTAGCCTTCTTGGCCATGAGGGCACATTACTGGCCAAGAGGGGAGGGGAGGGGAGGGAAGGGAAGGGAAGGGAAGGGAAGGGGAAGGGAAGGGAAGGGAAGGGAAGGGAAGGGAAGGGAAGGGAAAAGGAAGGGAGAAGGGAAGGGAAGAGAAGAGAAGAGAAGAGAAGAGAAGAGAAGAGAAGAGAAGAGAAGAGAAGAGAGAGAAGAGAAGAGAAGAGAAGAGAAGAGAAGAGAAGAGAGAAAAGAGAGAAAAGAAAAGAAAAAGAAAGAAAAGAAAAGAAAAGAAAAGAAAAGAAAAGAAAAGAAAAGAAAAGAAAAGAAAAGAAAAGAAAAGAAAAGAAAAGAAAAGAAAAGAAAAGAAAAGAAAAGAAAAGAAAAGAAAAGAAAAGAAAAGAAAAGAAAAGAAAAGAAAAGAAAAGAAAAGAAAAGAAAAGAAAAGAAAAGAAAAGAAAAGAAAAGAAAGGAAAGGAAAGGAAAGGAAAGGAAAAGAAAGGAAAGGAAAAGAAAGGAAAGGAAAAGAAAGGAAAGGAAAAGAAAAGAAAAGAAAAGAAAAGAAAAGAAAAGAAAAGAAAAGAAAAGAAAAGAAAAGAAAAGAAAAGAAAAGAAAAGAAAAGAAAAGAAAAGAAAAGAAAAGAAAAGAAAAGAAAGGAAAGGAAAGGAAAGGAAAGGAAAGGAAAGGAAAGGAAAGGAAAGGAAAGGAAAGGAAAGGAAAGGAAAGGAAAGGAAAGGAAAGGAAAGGAAAGGAAAGGAAAGGAAAGGAAAGGAAAGGAAAGGAAAGGAAAGGAAAGGAAAGGAAAGGAAAGGAAAGGAAAGGAAAGGAAAGGAAAGGAAAGGAAAGGAAAGGAAAGGAAAGGAAAGGAAAGGAAAGGAAAGGAAAGGAAAGGAAAGGAAAGGAAAGGAAAGGAAAGGAAAGGAAAGGAAAGGAAAGGAAAGGAAAAGAAAAGAAAAGAAAAGAAAAGAAAAGAAAAGAAAAGAAAAGAAAAGAAAAGAAAAGAAAAGAAAAGAAAAGAAAAGAAAAGAAAAGAAAAGAAAAGAAAAGAAAAGAAAAGAAAAGAAAAGAAAAGAAAAGAAAAACACTAACCCTCCCTCCCCTGTCACCTCCAGACAGCAACAAATTCCCACCTCTGCAGGCATCACATTTCCAGCCTTTAAATAAATAACAACAGCAGGGCCAACCTTTCTGTCTCCCCTATGTAAGAGGAGAAACATTCTGGCTTTGCCATGTGTCCTGTAATTATGGGTCGAACCCCTGTTCACAGGGGTATCGATCTGCTGCTAGCTGAGTCTAACTCATTAGGTATTCCTTCATTGTTTCCTATGCAAATTAAGTTAATGAGAATTAGGAACATAATGGAGCCCATTCACCGTTCTAGTTGGTGGAAAATGGGTTTGACTACCAATTTTCCATTACAGCTGTTTTGTAATTACTCTGGAGCACTCTGCATTCTAATGGAGATCCTGAGCTGATCTGACAGTCCCTTAGCTTTTTTCCTTTGTTTTTTTTTTTTTTTTTTCCCCTCCCTCCTCTCTCACATCATCTCCTTCTCCCCTAAAAAAAATGCAAGATTTTTCCATTAAAGCTGTATAGTTTGATTCCTATTCCAGCTTTTGTTGTTTGGGGTTTTTTATAAAAAAAAAAAAAAAAGAAACCAGAACAAAATGCCCTTTGCTTTTTATTTCCTGGCATAGATTGCCGCTATTTTTTTTTTTTTCTGAAATCTGACTTAGGGGTTGCTCTGATTTTAGTGCTGAGGTTAGTTTACCCTGGGAAAAACAAAGGAAACTTAAACCAAAATAGCACACATTTTATTCTTTTTTTACCCAGGTTTCTGAAGGAAATGAGGCTTATCATGGCCAAAGAGCATGTGTGCCTCTGCTTGTCTGTCTGTCTCACTTTACAGACTGATTAGCTCATTTCAATCAAATTTAGCTGAGGGTTGGAGGTGTCAAGGATATTAAATTACTGCAAGCTTCAGAGAGGAGGCATCTGAGTAGCAAAGAAACACTCTCTGAGCATGGCTGTTAAAGGCAGGCTGCAGCATGAGGCCACTCTCATTAGGCACGAAAGAACTCACAGAGGGGAAGGTGGTTTTGAACATCTCAGCTGTGGGATCAGAGTTTGCACCTTCCCTGACACAGCTGCAGTGCAACCACTAGACAGAAAGCTGGTGAAAGCCAGGCTTCATTAGTCCTGCTGATCTCAGAATGAGTCGTTTTTAAGGCATTCAGTCTCAAACTACACTCAAAGCTGCAAAAGTTCAAGGCTTCAAGCCTTGGAAACTACTCACAGCTACTTCTCTAGAGAAGACATATTACTAAGCATTTTAATAACAACAATGCCTATAGGCCAATTAGATACGAAGGTCCATTGTGCAATTAAACATTGCATAAACAACAAGTAGGACCTGATCCTGGCCCTGGAGAGGATTGTCAAACAAGTAATCTCTGAGGATGGGGAGAGGTTGAAAAATATGGAATCAGATGTGGCAATGATAGGGTCCCCATCAAAGTTGTACATCTGTGTTGAGGATGGGGGTAGCTACTCTCAGGTCTTTTCCTTTATCAAACAGCGCATTAGTATGCTTGAAACCTTCTGCATATTGGAAAACAAAATTCCTTTTTTTTTGGACAGCAAAATTCCTCTGCTTCAGAAGAAAACGTCAGGAGTGTGATCCTGAAACTAAATATAACTCTGACAGGTGTTCTGGTGAGATGCCTTCCTATAGATCTTCATTAAGAAATGAAAGTTACTTACTCCAAACGTATTTTTACTATTAACAATAAACACGATCTATATGGTCAAAGATCATAGGAGGCCTCAGCATGGTCTAATACGCATCTATGCTCAGAACAATGGAGATGGTTGGTCTTGCAGGGTTCTTATGAATTACCTATTTGGACTTCACCTCAGCTTTAGTAATCTTCTGTAATTCAATAAGGTAACATCAAGTATTAACAGTTACTGATTCAGGATCCACACGCCACTTTGCAAAGATTATCACTTTTGAAAAGCTGGACTCATCTAATCCCATATGGTTTCATTTCCAATTCCATTTAGTGCAAGATATACAGCAGAATGTTTTGTAGTAAACAGAAAAATTCCCAGCCTTTCTTAATAGGAGTAGGATGAGACTGAGGGTCAAGAAAGGCCAATGGCCACATGGAAGGAGGCAACAGGAACACAGTTGAATACCTCTATGCAAGATCACAGAAGGTATGTTATTCCATTTGGATTACGAGGGAGGTTTAATTGAAATGCACAAACCAAAAGGTCAAATTCATGTAAAATTTAAAGACCATTTTTATTATTTGACATGGAACAAATTGTAACTTTATATTGCCTTTAGATGCAATTTTGTTCAATGAAATTAGATTAAGCTAAAATAAAACACGCCCTTTAAAGTGTTAAGATGAAATATTAGAACTTATTATGGGTGGAAAGAGAATTTGATTTCTCTAATAAATACCGAGGAAAATATTTGGTGGAAAATACAGCCACCTAATTTGCATTAATACAAATGAGAACTATTAAGTTTAGCTGATTAGCATATTCATATGTACTGTAGGCACCACATATTCAAAATAGACTCTGATTACTAACCTAAAGTACCACATTTAAAAGCAGAACCTTTGAAACTCAGACTGCACCTTTCACTATATTTGGAAAATGATGCAAAGAGAAGTATTTCACAAAAATGTGAAGTGGATCACTTTTTTTTTAATGCACAAAAAACCTCTAGAACTTTAGAAATGTCAAAAAGAAAAATAAATGGGGTAATGACGACTGTGTCGGGAATGTTTAAATGGCAAAACAAAATGAAAGAGAACATTGTCAAGTGAAAACAAAATCATAAATACAATAGAGATATGGTGTCTTATCAACATGACATCTGGACATTAAGAGATTTTATCCTGATAACATTTTAAGCTTACAGGAAAATTATTATCCCTGTTTTCACTTGAGAGCCTGGCTAAATTATATGTCTAAAACCCTTAGGGAAGATTTGGGCTCAGGTTATATATATATATATATATATATACATACACACACACATATATATATATATAAACATCTTCAGTTTGTACCTTATTTGATATGTCCCCTGACAGAAGTTTTCTTCGATTTATCATAAAATGCACCACTGTCTATCAAACCACTGTGGCACATGGTTTCAACTCTCTGAACTAGCAGGACCTTTGCAATATTTCCTTTGACTTCACTAAAACTAGTTACATTTAATTATCTCACATATTCTAAATACTACATCATCATATAAAATACTGGCAATTTCAGTTCAGCAGTTATTCTCCTAATTTGATCTTTAGCAAGTATAATACAAAAAACCCATAATCTTTTCATTCTTTGTATGTTTTATCTTAGGTAGTTTCTATTTATCTTAGTGTTTGATTTTCTTTTCTTCTTCCAGGACTTAGAAGATTTAATGAGCCCTCTATCCTTGCTTTGTCATGAAGAAATACAGGGAGAAAGTTGCCGCTGTGGTCTATCCAGATCCTTATAAGGAGGAAGACACAGGGAAAAATTACTTTTTTTTTTTTCCCCTTTAATTGCTGATGTTGAACTGGGATGATTATTTAAAAACAACCATGCAAATTATTTGAAAAGCATGGGATGTTGACACTGTATTATCTTCTGTAAGTTTTACTTTGAAAAAACTGACTAACTGCTGGAACTTCCTCAATGAAAATATGTTAGACAGAAACAAGATGCGTTAGGTGTCATGACAGACCTCTCTAATTAAGCATGTAGAACTTCAGAATAGGAAGGTTTGTTCAATAGCAAGCTTATCATATTGGCAAACCAGTCACAAAGAGCAATTTCAGATCTGAATGCCATGATGACAGCTGAGTATTGTTTTAAACCTGTGATTTTAATAGGAGCTTGGGAGCTTTTTCCCTTACTATTTTGTTATTACATTGTATGGCAATCATTTCAGCATTCAATTCCCCTTCAATGGTGTTTTTCATTTGTTTGTTTTTTGATTAACAAGGAAAGTGAAATTATTTTCACAAGGCTACTGTAGATGCATTCAGCCACTGACATAAGATACATCATCAGAGATTTAACCCTCTAATTTGTATTTTTGTCTCCTTCTTTCCAGTAGTTACATTCAAATCTAGCAATTTCTAGCCAAAAGATTAGACTTCCAGCTGTCATAGCAAATTTAACTCTAATAGGATCTTAGGTAAAAATAACAACAACAACAACAACAAATTGTCCACTAGTGAATTTTTATGGTTCCACTTCTCTGCCCAACATTTCTGGAAGCTGGATAAACTGCTGATACAGAATGTGAGAGCGAATCACTGAAAAGTGCTTCAGAGAAATCTTTCCTGAGTAAATTCTACCCCAGATAAGGGAATATGAATTCACAATAAGAGAATTTCAATAAAAACCATAACACCAAGAGATGTCCTACAGAGCAGTTGATGTTAAATATCCCAGTGGGAAAAAAAAAATAAAATCCATCGGTAAATGTATATTGGATTGGATATAGCTGAAAATCTACAAAAGATGCATATTAAGAACAAATTAGACAAAATGAAAGGGATGAATGTGTATTGATCTTATTTTCATGACTTCTGTACCTGTCAATCTTAGATACATCCATAGATGCATCCACTTAATAGATATGACCATCATTATTTTACATGCACAGAGGCACAGAGAAATGTCTTTTATTTAGGCCTCTAGGCTTAAACAGTGCCTTCCCTTCTTTCAGTAGAATTAAAGCTAGCATTAGCCACACAGATTTCTCTAAAATAGAAGGAAAGGTCCAAACCTTGAAAAGTAGAAGAAACTAAGAATTTAGTAGGCTATGGAAAACTCAATAGGAGTTGTAGGTGTGTAGCACCCTTTGAGGATTTAACCTATCACTGTAAAAACAGACAGTGTGAAGCTTATTTTCTCCTATCCTCACTCACCCAGACTGTGCATTGATAAGAATGCTGTATTCAGAGCAAAAGATAGTTTTGGATTTCCTACTCAAAAGGTGTAACTTGAATTCCTGAACTAATTGAATTAGATCAATGGTTTTCTCCTGGACCTTACTGGGATCAAAACTTGCCATTTTTCTTTTCCATTAGTGACACACCATAGATATACACTTGTAGCAATTCTAGCAAGAATGAAAATGGAAAGAAGAGCAAATGGTCAGAGTATCCTTTTTAAACTTAAACTCTTAAGGCTGTTAGGGAACTTTTCTTCCCTTGCCTTACTGCTTCAGGTTTTCTTGCTTCTTTCTCTAAAGAATCCACTATCCGTCAGAGAAAAAGAAATCCAAAGGAAGAAACACATTTCTAATAAAGGCATTCTATACAAAAGTCCTTAATCTTCCTGTTTTCCAATTCTTTCTCATACAGAGCAAGACAGACCTAGGTGTGACCATATTTAACAAAACTGAACTTAGAATTCCTCATTAATTTTCAGTAACTTCCCAGCACAGCAGAAAGATTCCCAGGAGAAGCTAAAAAGGTCTAAGCCTTCAGATCAAAGCCAAAAAAAAAAAAAAAAAGATTTCTTAGGAGAAGAAAAAAAGAAAAGTGCATTTAGAAACATAACTTCAATGGAGCCCCTGGGAAAGAAAACAGTTGGGTTTGTGTATCTTCTTATTTTATTTTTTGCAACTTTTAAAGAGAAAATGAATCATAGTAGAAGATTTGGAGAAATTAATTAGAACACAATGCAAAGTCCTGCTGAATGGACAATATGGTTGTAAGAAATAAACTGGCACTTTGAAGTAAGTTGTCATTGGATCAAGAAGATAGGAGAGGGTTTTTTTATGTTATATAGCACTATCTCACTCTCTGAGAAGGTGCAATACTGCAAGTTTCCTTTAAAGGACATAGTTGGAGGAGTGCAATTTCGCATTTCAGTAGATATGATGCCAGTGGGCAAAATCACACCGATTCTTCAAGAGAGAAGCTATAATGATCGAGATAAGTGAAACATATTGATGATTAAAAACAGTATACCCAGGCTGGGTTATAAGGAGTTCTGACTTCCAAGGATGGATCTCACTTGTGGAAAAGGCAGTATGAGGTTCTATATCATTTCCAGTGGGATCTTGTTGCTGTTTTCTACAAACTTTACTGGTAAAGGATGTCAATGTATTTCAAATATTATTAACATTTGACTTCTATGTCTGAACTAGAGAAATCAAAGTACTCCCCTCTCCACTGTTACAGTTTCTATTTCCCTCTTCTTCTAGTTGACTAAATAGTCTTCCTATCATATCCTTTATTATTAGCCTTACCTTGTGGTTAGAAAGAAAATGTCAGACCTTCACTGGGAATCAGTCTTGTACTTTAGTCACTAGTAACACTGCCTGTCAGTATCCCTATACTGGGAATCACATTTAGGACATGAGAGAAACAGTATTGAGTGTCTCTCTCACTGTTAGATATTCACCTATACAAAGTCCAAACTCATCTGTTACCACTATCATGATCTGGTTCTAATGGAGTTTCTGCAGACAGAAGCTTTCAAAGAAGTCTCCACCATCAACCTTGAGCCATGACAATGTTTCGACTTTGGTCTTCAATGAGTAACTTCCTTTTTTTTTTAAAAAAAGAAAAATATTAAAATTAAGAACAGGATCATAAAGTCACAGTCTGTAGCTACAGGGCAGATGACTTGCAGAAACAGACTCTATAACTCGAAGAGTTATAAAGAAGGTATGTTTATTCGTCACCGGGCACACGGGGAATCACTCCATCACAAATGAGTGGCACTCGACTTGGCAACTTGCTTGACTTATATTTGTTACAAAGTTACAAAATCATATGATTACATTATCCCCCTATACAAAGACACAACCTGTCCCCCTTTCACATGTAAATTAGATCTTCTGTTCCTTTCATTTGTGTGATGTCTCCTGATAGTCCCTGATGGTCTTTGGGGCCTTGGGGGATGAAGGCTGATAAGTCCTTTCTCATCCCTGATCTTTGAGCAACTTCAGATATTACTTGGCCCCTCACCAAACCCTTTTCTGCCTTCAAGGAAGTTTGAGGACCCAGGGAGATATTGTATAAGGGGATAAGCACAACATTTTTACAGCTTGTGTGTGAATTTTGTCTGTCTGAAATAGAGCATTTTAACAAATAAGCGTTATACTACTGCAATAAGTTAGTATAAGGTTTATTAGTAAATGTTAGCATAAAGATTGACATCACAGGTTAGTGTCCCTCTTTTAGGCTAGAGATTGTTCACCATCACAATAAAGAGTACAAGAATACACTAAATGAAGCAACCAAAAAGTAATGTAAATTAGTACTGTATCATCTGTTTGCAGAAGTTCAATGAAAGTCAGGAATCAAATGATCTTTGTCTAGATCCTTGAGATTCATGACTTTGAGAAATAGCATATAAAATATATCATACAATGCCTCCAGGGAATCCTCAAAGCACTCAATTCCATTTTCTGCCTAGGGCTGCGTGGAAGTAGTAAATAACATTACTTCAGGTTTGGGGGTTTTAAAGAACTTTCAGTTTTTTACTTTCTGAAATTCAGGAAGATAGATGTACCAAACAGTTTTCTCACAATGGTATCCAACTCTTTCAGTCCCTTGGAAAGAAATTTCTTCCCTTCCTCTCAAAACAGTGTTAACTACAATATCTCCTATCCAGAAGTTGCACTGCTTATAGTGAGTCAGCTGTCCAATACTATACTCAGTCTGAATTTATTTTTAAGTCACACAGACGAGAGAAGCTTAGGCGAAACAGAAAGAAAAATGATCTCATTCACCAGAAGATTGCCACTTAGTTTTGGATCTTGTCAGCAATTATAAGTGGAGGTGCATCAGCATAACTGCAGAAATATTGATTCACTCTATATGTCTCTGATACTTAAAAAAAGAAGACATAGAGCATAAACTAGGCCAGATCTTCTGTTAGGAAACATTGTCATAAATGTATGGAAAAAAATGTAACTCTCCTTGTTTACATCAGCGAAAGGTCTGACTCCTGATAAATGAAGAGAAAAACCTGAACAAAAATTTCAGATCTTTGCGTCTGTTTACATAGATACACATGGACACCTAGACACTGCTTAATGAGTTTATAAAGTCAAGTGCTAAGGCACTAGTAAACACCAGAAATAAGATTGCCAGTGTTAGTTGCCTTTTGTCTCATTGTGGTTGTTGATTATGAAGCTACGTTTAATTACATGAAGACATGTTGTTCACTCTGTAGGCATCCTGCTTCATTCAACACTCAGGTTGAATAGGCCTCATTTTTTACATAATAATCCTGTATGTGCTTTTGATTACCAACCATGGGATTCACCTCACCTCCTTACAAAGATCCCACATGTAGATGTTTATATCTAAGCTTTCTCCTCCAGGCTCCCCTGCCTCCCCAGCCTTAAAAAAGGGAAAGAAAGAGACATTTTAAGAGCTGACCCATTTTAAATGTGTGTTTTAGAGTGAAATGAATCACCCCCTAAGGAGAAGCACTTCTCTCCCTTGACTATAAAGAGACTTTGACTGGCTCTGATAGATCCCTCTGCACTGTTGATGCATCCCAAAGCACGTGATTCCAGCTGTTATCTAGCACATAGTCTTTACACCCTGTGCCAAACAAAGAGATATTATCGGCTCTAAGGGTAGTCTGGTGGGCTCTGTAACATCATCTGTGTGATTCTTGTAACAGTGTAGGCAGAAGGGTTCAAATCACCCAGCTTCCAGTGCTGGTGCTTGCTAGCAGAGCTATCGAGCCCATCTAACCTCATGCAATAGATAATCAATAGAAGGTGAGAGCCCTCTCCAGAGAACAATTCCTCACTAGCTCAGGAGAGAGGGTACGGGGCTGTGTTCTGTGCTTAAAGTTGAGTGAACTGAATAAGTCTCTCACCCACGACTTCCTTTATTAGATGACTTCACGAAACATTTTACATGCTGAGTGCACAGTTCCTCTTTCTTTTCATTACTGCTGTGACCCAGCACACACCTTCACAAATCAGACCCCAGGGCCTGAAGTCAGGCACCAGAAAATGAGGAAGAAGCCATTAGTGACCACACCTGAGAAGTTCAGATCTTCATTTACAGCACATACGAGGTATAATCCTGATCTCCAAAACAGGTCAATGTCTTGCTTTAAAACTTCATGCATCCTTTTACAACAGATAGGGTTGGGAGGTTTTGTTTTATTTCACAGTTTTGTTTAACCAACAGGATATAACCTTTTGAACAAAATGAAGCAGAGATTCTTCAGGCCCCAAACTAAAGAGAAATTCTCTCCCTTGGCTTTGTTATGACATCCATGCAGACTTTTTAAGCTAAAAATAATGATAAAAATAAATGAAATTGTCAACTTTCCTTCTTAATCTGTCAGGTATGGCATAAGCATATCTGTGGCCTCTGCAGTTCTGTCACCCTGCTGGGGTTTTTTTCTTTTGCCTGCTGGCTCGGACTGTCCCATCTTAAAGCTTACAGCTAAGGGCGAACAAATGCAGGAGAAGAATGGCCTCAAGGTGAATCCACCACTGGCTCAGATATAAGTAGAAATGACAGTATAGTTGTATCCTCTCCTTGTTTGGTTTTTTTTTTTTCCCCTTTCTGTGTGTGCATCTGTCTCAGTTTCTTCTGCATTCTTGCTCAACCTCTACAACTCACATTCCCTATCATTGTTTTAATTTATTTTCTTTAGTGACTTGTTTCTGCAGGGGAATTTGACTAGATGATCTCTAAAGGTCTCTTCCAACCCCTATCATTCTATAATTCTATCAATCTACGATTCTATGATTCTACGATTCTATGATTCTATGATTCTATGATAAAGCTTTAGTGATCTTCATCTTTCCCACTCCTGATACCCAGTCCATGCAAAGAGAGTCCATGTCCTAACAGTTCCAACTCTGTGTCTACTTGATATTCAAAAGCTGACGCAAGTTTATCCCATCAATTCTGTTTGCCAAAATGTATCATTCAACCAGGGACTTTTTACTTCTCTGCAGTGCTTGAAAAGAGCAAGAAAGTCACTAAGAAGCAAATACAGACTTTCTCTGACTGAATTAGATATCCAAATTTAATTTCACTATAGTTCAGATAAGACCATAACAAATGAAAGAAGAAAATGACCAAGATATTCAGCACCAAGAATCTCTTTTCCCATGTGTCAGGGTTTAGCAAGGGCTGCTTTTGCTTGGAAGCAGGGGGAAGGGGTTGCAGTGAAGACCCAGTAAAGAGTTCTCGGACTTTCCCCCGGCTCTTGGGTTCAGACCCACCTCTGGCCTGGCTGGGTCAGTCTGATGCCTCTGTGATCACTATTTAAGGATGGGAATCTGAAGTGCTGGGGAGGAGGTTTAAGAGCAGTACAAGATGGAGGTGACCACGTGGACCTCACAGTCAAGAGAAGGAGAAAGCAAGGAGGGGCACCAGGCCAGAGACCCCTCTGCAAGTAATGGTGAGAATGCAGCTGTACCCCTGCAAGCCACGGAGGGCAATGGCAGGCCTGAGAGCCACCAGCAGCTCCCTGTGAGTGCACCCAGATGGGCAGAGACTGTGTGAGGAGACAATCAAGGCACAGGCCATGCTGGAGCCTGCGGGCCACAGAGCAGACCCACATGAGAGGCAGAGGAACTGCAGCCTTTGCAGCCTTTGTCGGAGGAGCCTGTGCAGCGCTGCTGGCTATGTGAAGTACCCTACAGAGGAGCAGGGAGGACTGGTGTGGAGCTCACTGCCCTGAGGAGAGACAAACAGCAGAATCTATCAGAAATAGACTGACTGAAACCCCCACTCCCTGTCCCCCTGAGCTGTTCATCAGGGGAGGAGATAAAGACACTGGGATTAGGGCTCTGAGCCCAGGAAGAGGGGAGGGGTGGTGAGAACGTGATCTTAAAGGTCTGGTTGTGCTCTTCATCATTGTACCACTCTGTATTGTTTTGTGTTGGTTATGTTTTGAGGTTTTATGGTTAAGTTTTATTTGGTGTTGGATTAAATTATTTTCTGTTCTCTTCCCCAAGCCCAGTAGCCTGGTCTGTTTTGTCCTGCACCTTAAGTGGCAATTAAACTCTCCCTGCCCTTTGGCAATCTTCAGGTCTTTGGTACTTGAGTCTAACCCTGGTCTTGTGCCTTAATGGACCTAAACCGTGACACTTTGTAACTCATAAAAAACAACATTTTCAAAAGTATGTGAATTTGCCATATTGGGGAATTTTTTACTGTCCTGAAGAAGATACATCATTTTAATGGGGATATTTTGTGAACTGTCAAAGTTTGACTGTACTGTTACCAAAGTATGAAGGGATTTAATCTTTTCCAAAACAGATCAACTTGAAAAAAGACATCATTGTCTTTTTCTTTCCTGTCTTCATCCATAGAATAATAAACTGTGTTGACTAAGTTCAAAAAAGCAGAAAAAACCTAAACAGATCTCAGTCACAACTGGAGGCAAACACACTACTGGGACAATTTCAGTTTTAGAGGTTCAAGTTAAATATTTAAGGTTTGGCTATAAGACAAAAGTTCATCTGCACACCTACACAGGAACATATAGAGACAGTAGCAGGTAGCAGGGGGACAAAAAATACACTGCTAGGTTACTTCTGTGCCCATTATAGAGGCCATCAAAGGCCCATGTCCACAAGCCTGAAGCAGCACAAGAATACAATGTCAAGCAGAGACCCAAACCAAGTATTCCCAGAAAATAAACAGTCTATCTGCCCCCTCAACCTCAAACTGTCCAGCAAAGCCTTCACCCTGATATACAGGTGTGACATTTATCACCATAACCCATCAGGAGCAGCTCTTGGCACCACTTTTCAGACAACAATTTCTGCTCAGCATTGAGGGACAGGTTAGAGGAAAAGTATTTTGGGGAAATATATAAGGGAGGAACCAAAGGGAAAAAAAAAAGCAGGATTTAGGTGATCTATGAAGGAATAAGTGCGAGGAAATAGAAGGACAGTAGGCTAAAAATAGCCCTTCACATACAAATTATTTGTTAACCAATGCACTTGTCTGTTTGCATACTATACCTGCAGCACAATTTGTCCCATCTTCTTGTTAAGTTTCTCTTCCGGGTGGAGGCTGTCTGATTCATGTGAACATGTGTGTATGTGGCTTGAGTCCAGCAACTGGAATCAGACCATGAGAAGACCTCTCTATCCATTGGACAGCAAATGGAACAAATGCAGGTGTGAGAGTGAGACTGTGAATGTCAGAGAGGATTGAGATGGACGGGCCAGTGAGTAGATGAAGTTCCACAGGGGAGTCAGCTATGGAACAAGTGGAATCCCAGCCAGCTCCAAATGTTTGATGGTTTCTGTCAGCAACTAGACTAGAGCTGTGGCCTCAGTGGCTCGTATGTCCAGGTGCCAGATACTGGAGACACTGGAATCTAAAGACAGCTACTGGGCAGACTGGGTGTCTGAGGATAGTTACTGGAGTGATCCATCCTGTACATAGGTAAACAGAGATTACATATGTTCTTACTAGTGGAGTTCGATTTTCTTCAGCCTGAGTAGTGAATAGGATGAGGTTGTTGGTGCCCTCTGTGTTTGAGTGAGTGCTCTGAGTGTCTGCCTGTGATCTGGGTGACTGGACATGTGTGCATATATATAGTATATATATGTACTCCTTATTCCTACTGGGAATATATCCTTGCCAATGGTTGGAACAGGGGATAAGGAGTTATAGCAGTATCACTTCCCTCAGATCTGTTGGATCCAGTATGATATAGTTTTCTTTAACATTTATAATTAAGTGAATAAAACACCTATTAATAAAATGCAAAGGGGAGTGGAAATATTAGGTATTAGTACCAATTACTCTCAAAACAATACTGTGGAAACAACTCTTCTAAATCTGCACCCAAAAATGTGATGGAAATAACCTCCCAGAAGCCTACTTTTCATGAAATAATCAAGGCTTCTCATTGACTAGTGTGTGTTGGCAAAGATCTATAGTAGTTTCTTTCACTTTTTTTTGAATTCTCACACAGTCCAGATACGATCAATGAACCTTCCTGTTACCGACATGACTAACAAGTGTCCTAAGGAGGTCTTGGTATATTGGAACAAAATAGTACAAACTGCTAGATTGATGCTGGAGTAATCATAGAATGGTAGGGGTTGGAAGGGACCTTTAGAGATCATTTAGTCCAACCCTCCTGTTCAAGTAGGTCCACCTAGATCAGATCACACCGGAATGCATCCAGGTAGGTTTTGAAGACCTCCAAAGAAGGAAACTCCACAATCCCTCTGGGCAGTCTATGCCAGGGCTCTCTCATCCTCACAGTGAAATAGTTTTTTCTATTTTAATGGATTTTTTTGTGTTCCAGCTTCATCCCATTACCCCTTTATCCTATCACTAAATACAATAGAAAAAAGTGATGCCTCAACCTCCTGACACCCACTGTGTAGAACTGTATAAGTTCAGGTCAGTGATGAGATTGAGCCTGTTAACATCCTTGTTAACTGCTTCTTATAATGAACTTGAACTTTCTGTTACAGGTTTCCATGGGAGTTAAGAGTTCAAACAATTCTCCATCTCCTCTTCTTCCACTGTGCTTGACGTCTCTTTCTTGAAATGCATTGGTATCTGAGGTGTGACCATCAGTCAATCTTGGTTTAAGCTGCAGCTCTGGCATGACGAGCCTTCGTGGTTGAGGAAAGCTTTGTGTATGTGGATTGTTTCTTAATAGATAAAGTGATGATGTTTTTTGTCTTATGTCAGATTTTCCAACTAAAGGGTAATTTTAATGTGATCAGAACTGCTTTGATTGTAAAATGTAAAATTTAGGGAGATGGGAGATTTAATTAACTTAATATCTTCAATATATGTACTTATAAAGCTTTAGAATAAAAACAACTTTTTATTATATATCAAATCAGAGCAGTTGGTTTCTTCAGTCTGTTTTCTTACTCATTAACATTGTACTTAGCTTTTCCGTCATGCAACAAGTATTAATTATGTAGTCCTCATTTTGTCAAGTGACTACTTCTTTTTCACCAGCTGTGAAGAACATCTCTGCCTCAGGTAGAATGATTCATTCCTTGGTGTTGGAAACAACAATAATTAGCACGTTCACCCTCTTTCAAGTACGTCTTAGCTGAAGTACCTAATGGTCTAGTGACAGCACTATATGGCATTCTTTGGGTCATGTGCATTGTGATACGTTTGTTATTGCAAATATTTTTTTAGAGAGAAGTGGGTAGGAAAAGTATCCTGTTATGGCAATAGGAGGATAAGGAACCAGCAGCAGAAAAGATTGAGCCATACCCAGCATGGTACTTTAACAGGAAAATAAGAAAAAAAGGTCAAGCAAGGATCATCATGCCAGAGGTGTAGCTTTAACCAAGATTGACTGATGGTCTCTAAGGCCATGTTGTTCTATCCCAGCTCAAATACCAAGTGGGAATCAAGAAAATGAAGATTTTCGGGAAAGAGACATCAAACACAGGAGGAGAAGAGGAGATGGAGAAATGTTTGAACTCTTAACTCTCCATGCAGACAGTATGGATTGTAACTGACCCAGGAAACCTGTAACAGAAAGTTCAAGCCAATGATAAGGAGCAGTTAACAAGGGCATCAAAGAAAACGGCAAGGACTCTGATGAGGAATGGGCTCAACCTCATCACTGACCTGAATTTATATAGTTCTGACTGTAGGTTAAAGTAACATGTTTTCTCTTTCATCTTAAGGATAGGACATTTTTTTAGTCCTGAGAAAAGGAGGGGATAATCAGCTTTCTTTTCTCTTTTTACCAGTTCTGTAGCAATAGACAAAGACTAACTCAAGATAAAGTAGCAAACATTTGAGGAACCTTGAGAAAGACTTTCAAGTTCTCCATGCATTTCAATTTTCCTTTTATTCTCTCTTGATTGTTGCCAGGGGTGGAGATTAAATATGCAGGGGTGGAGATGCAGGGGTGGAGATGCAGGGATGGAGATTAAATAAGTGTTATTTATGTACATTATGTATGTAGTCACCATTATGTATGTACAGTGCATTCACCATTATGAATGGCTTTGAGAAATGAGTGGTTATCTCAAGTGACTTAATTCACACCTTGTTTGTTTATTAGGAATCCTACTTCATTTTTTATGCTGTCTGTGACACAAACACAAAAGGGAAGCATAAATCTAAGATTTCTAATGAAATGATTCCCAATTTGAAATAACTTGCCAAAAAAAATCAACATTCATTGTGGCTATCTGAGGAAATTTGTTTAGATTACATATCTGTTTTCCCATCTGCCTCCCCACAACTTAAAAACTTTTTTTCTTCTAAACAATTTTTTTTTTTCTTGGAGTCATTGGGGAATTCATTGGGATTTTATTCCTTTGGTTAATTCTACAATCAATGGTGTGTTTGATCATTTAAAAGCCTACAGTCTAAGAAACTCATTATTGTTCGTAGTGATTGGATATTACATCCTGATATGGACTAATGCATTTGGATCTCTTGAGCAAAATGAGCTTAGTGTTACCAGGCATTTCTCAGGATCTTAGATGTACTGTGTGAAACAGAGACAAAAGGAAATGAAAGGGCCAAACGATTCACTGAGTCTGTCTGCCACTGCTGACACACATGTGACTAATGCATACCTGTACATCCAACAGGTTTCCTTTTAAATCTATTGGGCTACTTGACTTTCCACTTCTTGTTGAGTAATGTTTGGATAAATAGATACATACATAAATGGACTGACAGAGAGTTGAAAATACTCTGGAATGCATTTTGATTTCCTTTGTTGATGATCTATTGAATATACCTGATGCATTCTATGTGTTCATTGACTTTTCTATTTGTTTCATTCTTGTACTCATTTTCACTGATCACCATCCTGCCTTCTGTAATGTCAAGATATAATGAAAAATCTTCCATCGACAAAGGTGTCCTTTGATATTTCTTATAGCTTTTCTATCTTTTTTTTTTTTCTAGATTTGTGCCTGTTGTTTTTTGATAAAGTTTCAAATGCACAGCACACAGTCATAATATGAAACTTGGTAACCGGGTTTTTTTGGTTCTTCTATTAATTAGGTTTTTTTCTTAGCCATTTTACTCAGAATGACCATATTTGTGTAGAATATTTATTAAGGATATTCATAACATGGTTATTATCTGACTAATAAGGAACTAACAACTGATCAAGTTACTGTACTAAAAAAAAAGCTAAATGTGTGTATTGGTCAGCTATTTTGTCACTCAAATAATTAGTAAGTGTGACAATATTGATCATAGCAATTTATCTACTTAAGAAATCAGTGATATTTAAAAGGTATCAGGTTCTTTGCAGTTCATTTATGTCAAAACAGCTTATCAGAAATAGAAGCTCTTCGTGCAATCTAAAGGCTTTTTAAAGAGAGTTTTCTAGTGCACTATTTTGTTTTTTTCTTATTCATCTTTGCTTTTCCTCCTTTTTTTTTTTCTTATATGTTTTTATTGTTTGAACATAAAGGACAAAAGGACCCTGGAGGGCAGACTTAAAAGTGGTGTTTTCTCACCTTCACACACAATGCTCTGTAGTAGAAGAAAAGGCTTAGAACAGCTTTTTCAGAGAAAAGAGGAGGAACACTTTTTAAACGGATTTTCACCAATATTTTTACATACTTCCTCTTCAGAAAAAAAAAAAAAAGAAAAAAAAGAGAAAGGTTTGATTCAAAGCCTGTGAATTAACATGAGAAATCTATAATGAATATAAGATAAATGTTAAAAAAAAAATGTCTGCAAGAAATGGGAAGTGAAGACACCTTGCTGAAATATTTCCTGTTTAAAAAGAGTGCCTGCATGAAAACAAATTGCACATGCACGTCCTTTTCAAGAGGAAGATATCCCAAAGAAAGAAACCCCAAAACCTCTTCTGACTGACACCCTCAGTAACGATCCCAGAAGCTGTGAAAAATGGCAATGATCTGAAGGTCTGATGCCCGTGTCCAGCACTGGCGTGAATCAGGGCTATGGATTCCAGCGGATTTATCTGCAGGCAAACCCACTGTTCAGTCAGAATAAGGCATTTGTCTTAAAAGACATGTTTACTACAGGTTATTGGGTGTTGTACATGAATTACTGGGTGAAGCTCCCCTGGCTGTACTCTGCAAATTGATTGCCAGCTCCCAAGATTTCAATTCGTTTCTCACGATATTTTTTTTTTCTTTAAATATCTGCTCTCTAGTGTGTTTTGGGAAATGTCTGGTTTTATAGCTGTCTTCTCTTAAGGATTTTGCAGTCCCTTTGGGCACAAAATTAAGGTTATCGACATGAAATGGGAAGAATCCTAAAAAAACCCTGAATCAACCAGAGAGAACCAGGAAAGTGTTTGTTACAACACTGTCATGATTTTCAATGTGTTCATGATTTCCTCGGAGGAAGAGATGAATTTTGGTATTCATGCTTCTGAATCTCAGAGCAGCTTGGGTGAGTATAGCAACATCTAATGGCCTCAAAATTTGTGTACATAAAATACATCTTTACAAATAAACTTCCAAAAAGAACATCAATAACAATGAAGGCCTAGGTGAAAAAGTTCGTCTTTCTCATGCTATGTCTCTTTAATGTGTAGAGGACAGGGAACAGACTATGCAGTGTCAATCTAATACCTATTATTTTACTATCATTAATTAGTTTTGAACATAGTGCAAAAATTATTTAGGTTTAAAAAAAAGAGATTGAGAGAGCCTGCCTAAATCTGATTAACTTTCTTTTTAATTAAATTGCTAAGATGTGACCTAAAGTGCAGATAGTTAGGCATATACTTAATTACTACATGATAAATAAATATTGTGAATTAGAATCTGACTTCTTGGTAGAGGAATGATAGACCTGAGTAGACAAGGTGATGGAAATAATGATGAAGGTGGGATAGTGTGGCTTGACCCCTTCTGGTCTAAATAGAACTCTTTGCATACAAGAATCGCAGCTTATAACTTGACTGTTTGCTATTAATCTGCCATTATCACACATCTCCCTGTAGTCAAGCAGGGCAAACTGTATTAAAGCAGCATCTGTGTAGTCATCAGGGTGGGTCTGTATCTCTTCACAGAGAAGCTGTGACAAGGGAGATCCAACTATAATCTTCTCTCCTGAGGATCTTCCCTGCATCTGACAGAAACTAAAGGAACTGTCTTCTTCCACATCCTTCAGGATAGTACACACCTTCACGCAGCAGGAGAGAAGATGTCTTCACGGCAAGGTTACACGCTAGGACTACAGATAATGCTGTCACTAACCATCATGGCATGCAGAGAAGAAATTGTCTTATGAGACTTGGTCTTGTTTTATGCACTCAGAACAAGCTAAACTTAGTATCCTCCAGTGTAGTTTTGAAGAATAAGGTGTGTTTTCTCCAAGGACACTTGGTCAATACATAATGTCATTAAGAATGAAATAGTTTGCTCTCTATGAAAGAAAAAAATGAAACTGACCATTAGACATATTGTATTAAGTTATTATTATCAATTTTTCAGAAAGGAAAGTTAAGTTTTTAATTTGTAAACTTTTACTCAATTTGATGTCCACTTCAATTTGGAACAGTAAGATTTGGAATGCTGTCATCTTCTAGAAAACAGAGAGCTCAGTTGCATTTCCCATTGTAAATATAGTCACTAAAGTGAGGGAAAAATTCTCATTCTTTGAATAAGCCTGGTGCTCTCACCAGTACAATTTTTATGTGATCTTGCAAGTTCAAAGAGTGTTTGCTCTTATTTTGTTGTGTTGACAACACATTGAAGAAATATTCGAAGCAACGCATCTCCTTAAGGCTCACAAGGTTGAATTGGAAGTTGTCTCCAAAAATGAAGCTTTGAAGAAGGTAAAAAGGAATATGAGTTCACTCCAGCCTGCAACTATACTGCTGATAAGATGTTAATGAAAAGAAGCACTGAATAGAGTCTGCAAAGGAGTTATAATCAGGTCTTGTAATTAAAATTGTCAACAAATTGACAAAGACTCTCAGTGACTTGTACTAAAAGTGCCAGGAAACTGAAACTCAGAGCATTTGTGCATGCACTAAGGCTGTTAGCTGAAGCATTACCTCCTTTCAGGATGACTTTTTCCTCTGGAAATTTCCTGTATACAGGGTCAAGCTAAAGGTCTTATAAGCCTAAAGCTTTAAGTCTACCTCAAATCAACTGTATCTGCTTTGTGAAGACATACAAGAAGTCACGGAAGCACAGAGTAGTGCTTTGCTTTTTTACTTCTCCTGGCAAAATCTAGTTCTGGGACTCACTCAAGCTCACTTCTCAAGCTTCTGAATACCGAATTTTCTCCTTGCTGAAATACCTGTGTGTAAGTTTGTATATATATCTAGGCACTTCCATATTTCAGTCTACCCATAAAAAGCTTGTAATGTAAATGGCTTGCTATGTAAATGCAAGCCCTGATATGTAACATCAATATTGTTTATGTATAAGATAAAAATTACATTCACGTAACGATAGTGGAAGGACTCTCAAAGTCTTTCTGAAGTCCTGTAGAAAGACGTAATTCAGTTAAATTCTGCAGTCATTTATTTGCAGTAGGATCCAACCCAGGAAAAATATGAAATCAGTAAGCTTGCAGATGATATCAAAGTGAGCTGGAGTGTTGATCTGCTTGAGGGCTGAGCCCAGTCTTATGAGGTTCCAAAAGGCTCAGTGCCGGGTGCTGCTCTTGGGTCACAACAACCCCAGGCACTGCTATGGACTGGAGCAGAGTGGCTGGAAAGCTGCCTAAAAGAAAAGGCCCTGGGGGTGGTAGTCAACAGTTACCTGAATATGAGCCAATAGTGTGTCCAGGTGGCCAAGAAGGCCAAGAGTTTCCTGGTTTGTATCAGAAATTGCATGACTGGTAGGACCAGGGAAGTGTCCCCTGTGCTCGGCACTGGTAAGGCCATACCTCCAATACTGTGTTGAATTTTGGACCCCTCACTACAAGAAAGACAAGAAACTGAGATGCTGGGATACATCTAAAGAAAGGAAATGAAACTGATGAAGGGTCTGGAGCATAAATCTGTCATAGTAGCTGAGGAAGCTGAGGTTGTTTACCCTGGAGAAAAGGAGGCTAAAAGGAGACCTTCTTGCTCTCTACAATTCCTTGAAGGGATGTTGTGGCAAGATGGGGGTTGGTCTCTTCTCACAAGTAACAAGTGACAAGCAGTGAAACAGGAGGAAATAGCCTCAAGTTTTTCCCATCAGGGGTAGTTTAGATTGGACAACAGGAAAAATTTCTTCCCTGAAAGAGTTATCAAGTCTTAGAACAGGCTGTCAGGGAAGTGGTCAAATCACAGTCCCTGGAGATATTTAAAAGATGCGTAAATGTGGTGTTGAGTGACATGGTTTAGTGTGGGATTTGGCAATGTTAGGATAACAGTTGCAATCGATGATCTTAAAGGCCTTTTCCAGACAAAATTATTTTGGGATTCTAGCACATTTTACAAGGAATTGGACTGAGTTTGGTTATTATGCAAGGCCAGACTATGAACAACTATAGAGGAGTTTGGTTGCCTGGCTGCAGTTTTTTTCTGAACCAGGTCATCTCTTCTTAGTATAATGTTACATTTTTTTCCTTCTATCGTTACATCAAAAGTTCATGGAAAATCATTACCAGCAGTTTCACAGCCTTCAAAAGCTATCACCTCTTTTATTCCACTGTAGAGGAAAACACACTGTGTAACTCTCAGCCTTTCATCCTCAAGTATTTGCCACTTAAAAACAAGCTCAAAAGCAACTTAAACGTACAACACATCATATATTTATAAGCCAGGAGCAGAAATCAAACAGCCTAGGCTTGAGGGAAGGCTGGAAATAGCCCACAAGTATTTCTATAGATAGAGTGCTTTGCATATAGCTTATCATCTCTGGGTCAGAAAGATTCCAGCACAAGGTGTGAAATAACTTCTTGCTTTTGAATAGGACAAATGCAACATGATGTGATTAAAAGAATGATTGTAATGTTGTATGTCCCAAAACATTAATAAGCTGGCATTATAAATGCTCCCTGGTAACCAGTTTAGACATCAGCATTATTAAATGTTAATCAAGGAAGAGGAATCATGAGATAAACATTAAGCAATAGTGATCATGGAGTGTTGGCAAACACAGGAAAGTACAATGTATTCTCACATTTGACTAGAGTTGGAACCAGCATAATATTTCTTTGTTGTTGTTACTGCTTCTCTGTCTCTCTCATTGGCTTGCATTATTAAGAATTCTAGGAATTTTTTCTCCTGTTTTTTGGGGGGCAAAACTGAAAAGACAATTTAATTTTCTGCTTAAAATTTGCTCTGTTTTAAAGCAAAATAAAAGCACTACTAGTTGGATTTGTGAAGCTTAGAACTCTGTATTTATTTCTTGGAAAAATGACAGTAACCTCTTTAGTCCTGCTAGGAGTAAAGAATGAAAAGGAATGGAAGAATGCTCTTATTGGATGTTTTCCTATTTTCTCATGTTATCATTTCTGAAATTATATCTGAATTTGGAATAAGTGTTCTCAATTTTTGAGTTCAACAGACTTTCTGTGTTATTTTAAACAACCTTAAACTTTCCACTTATCTAGTAAAAATGTGTTATGTTTCTTCAGGATTAAAGGCAGACAACTGAAAAAAAAAACAACAACAAAAAAAAAAGAAGAAAATGAGATGTTCCACCAGAGGGTGACTTAACAGCAGAGTTATCCTTCCCCTTCACTGGTGGTAGCTCATCCAGGCTAGAACATTTTGCAGCCTGTGAAAAAACAGCCACACAGTTCCTCTAACATACACTGATTGAACATTTCTGTCAGTCTGGATTCACCTGAGAGGCATCACAGTCCTGCTCTACTTACTCCTCCCTTCTACACTACTGATATATTCCCCAGCATGGGGAGGCTTTATGTCAGCTGAGGATCCTTCCCTAATGGGGAAATCCTTAGCGGCCAGTTTAAAGGAGATGGAGATATTGTTTAAAACACTATGGCAGTTGAAAGGAGGTAGTTAATCAAGACTTTCCTAAATTTTACTTTAAAAACTTGTTTTGACTTTAGAGTCAGAGCAAATAGGATAAGGAATGGACAATCTTCCAAATATGGATTATGATTTTCATGCTGGGGTGTTTTTTTAGCTTCTTTTTGACAACAAAATTAGAGTTCCCCAGTATCAGAGATTGGTTATCTTGTGCATGTTTTTCAAAGTTTGTCAGCAGGTATCAAGACCCATACTACATGCATTTTAATATTCCATTAAGTTTACAGATAAAAGTACATATTTTCAGTTGCTACCTTTCACCTGTGCTCTGAGGTGCACAGCTTAGAGAATCACAGTGACATGAGCATTGAGTTGTCACCCAGTTCTGCCAGACAAAAGCTTGATAATATAAAGTCAACAAAACCAAAAATACTTATTTTGGATTTCAGTGTACATAACTTTCTAATGTAAGCCCATCATTTTAAGGTATGTAATGTGAACCTATTACAGCAAGAAGGAAGCCAGGCCTCCCTTGTGCCATTCCTACCTAATTTTTCAGTTCTGTCTATTCCTTGCAGCCATATACTTGGAGTTTGTGTCTGTCTCTTATTTAAAGCAACTTGACTCAGGTTCTGTACCTGACTCCTCTGAGGCTGCACTCCAGGCAAAGAGCATATCCATGCTTAGGCACGAGGGAAAAGTTATCTTGATGCAGTCAATGCCATGAACACAGGGAATTGATGACTTGGCATTCAAGTGCCGAGTCATCAATCATAAAGAATCAATCTTCACTCCCTGAGGAGCTGGCCCCAGGCAAACATAATTCTCTTTCACTGCCACAGACCTGATAGCTCTTGTCCCATTTGTAGGGAGTGTATTTGTTCTTATTTCAACATTGATTCACTTGGCATTCAGGAGTATTTTCCAGATTCCCGGAAAATGTCACCCAATTCATCCTCTCTAAAAGGAGTGGTGATGCTTATATATTAGGATATCCTAATACTTGTTTTCCAACTAAGAGCTGAATGGAAAATGAGATCCCGTTGGGTCCCATATTGCCTTTTGTGCATGTGATTTGAGGAAGCAGAATGGTAGACACACAAGGGAGGCTGTTAAAAGCTTTTGAGGTTTTTTTAACTCAGTCAGGGTTTTTCTGTCTGCCAGCAGGTAGGTTAATCAGTAAGCCTAATTATTTGTGTCCCAATGGCAACCCAAAGGCATTATTCTGGACTGCTACATCATTGAAGCCAGGACCTATACTAGCCACAGAATGGATGCTGGGCCCTGCCTGCTTAAACCTCATATTCTGACTTTTCGATTTTTTTTTTCTGGGACAAAATGATCCCCAAAACAATCAAAGCAAGTAAGCCCACTGAATTCCAGGAATTTGAAGTGTTGACCCAGAAGCATATTTAATGGTACTCATTGGAAGAGGAAAAAAGAGGGTTTTTCTAAAAAAACTCTTTTTTCTCCTTAATTTATTCTTAGTCACAGGCAGTCAGAACAGCCAACTTCCAAACACCAGGATGTGTCTCTGGCTAATTACATGTGAAAGTCCAGAGTGCATTTACAGTGATTTCTGCATGGAATTCCTAAAAGGTGGTGTTGAAGCATACAAATACTTCAGTATTTAGGAACTTACATAACTTATTTTGTCATTAGAAACAGAGCTAGTACTCAAAACCTGCTAGTGACTTTTATAGAAAATGGAAGACGTTTCAATGTTTCTGCCATGTTGTGGGGTGTAGGCACTCACATCTCCTCCACCATGAAAACTAGTCCCAATCACCAGTGCATGCTGTGCTTCAAGAGGTTACATATCTCTCCTCAAATATGGTTTTTCAATCAGCCTGAACTGTTCTAACATTGTACTACAGGCTAAAAGAGTTATCTAACCACTTCCTGCTCCTGACTGTGATCTCCTGCTGCTACCTTACATGAGGTCCAAAAATCATGCAACCATGGAGTGAGATGATGCAGTTCAATGCTCTGGCTGAAAATGAATTTAGGAAAAAAAAAAAAAAACTCAACCACAAACTCAAACCTAAATGTTTGATTTTCAAGCAGAGAAACAAACTGATGAGACTGACTTTGTAGTTAGCAACGTGCTAAATTTGACACAAGGTCAGGAATGGGGATAGAGGGGAAAGAAAGATGACTTCTTTCAGGTACAGCTTGTGTTAGATCATGAAATGATAGCATCCACAGTTGAGTTACTGTGTAATCAAGACTGGTAAATTCATGTGTTTAGAAGTGGGTTGTGTAAAAGGATGTGGGAGGGATCACAGCTCTTGACAACTTAAGCTACTACTGGAAGTACAAAGCAATGTGAAGGGGTGTTTTTGAGAGTTATTCAAATTGTACTTTCTTATAGACAGTTTGATAGATGTCTAACCCTGTTCCTCATTTCTTATGGTTTTTTTTTTCCATTTTCCACAAAGAAGAAAATATTTTTGTTTTCTTCTTTAAAAAAATATTAAAGGAACAATGGGGAATATGTAAAATCAGTAATAATTAATTTAAGCATTGAAGTGATGGAAAGAACCCAGATGGTGGTGTTGTCCTTTCTCAGGATAGTATACATTGAAACACATCTAGAATCTTTCTGTTTTGGAGGCTATAGTGAGAGGATTAAAGACTTCACATTCACTCCAGATAAAATTAATCTAAGGAATATAATGGGAACAATTTAGTCTTCAAAATTTATCTTAAGTGGGACTTTCATGTTCTAGGAAAATTGTGTGGACTCTTTGTCTGAAAGCCCCATCTTGCAGATAAAATGGAATAATGATGATGAATTTACACCTTCTTACTTCAGCACTAAATTCCTGGTCTACAAGGAACTTAATAATCTAATAGAAGAATTTTGTTTTCATCTGTTTTGCTGATCTAGAATAAAAAATGAACAATACCAAAATTTAATGAAAAAATTATGGTATATCTTTACAGTCACAAGAGTTTCAAAATTCATTTATATAAAGTTTGGGCAAGTCTCTAAACTGAACCTCTGAACCATCCGAGTTTTGTTCATTCTAAGCTTTAATGCTTGGGAAAGTGACCAATGAGGCATAAAGCAAATCTTATTGCTTCATCAGATGGTGAGTGCAATTTATGATCTACTGACAAACCCAGCAGAGAATGCTGAAATATTGTGGTCACGCCTAATAAAATAGCAGGTAGAGATAGGGCAAAGACTAATCTCAGCTTCATGCACTAATCTTCACTGAAGCCAATGGGAGTAACCTTGGATTCAGTTCAACAAAATATTTAAGCACATGCTTAAGTCCAGAACTGTGGTTAGAGTGACTGTAGGCATAAAATGAAAGAAACTAGGAGCAAACTCTCAGTGAAAATGGATCAGGTGGCCTGTTTCAATACTTTTACTAAGCCCCAGGGCAAGTGCTTTTAGACGCTGTTAAAATCTCTTTTGTAAGAAATGTTTTCATTTTTGAAATGTTCTTAGGCACATGTTTTGAATTAAAGTGTTACATTTACCTGCATGAAGTTTGGAATATTCATCCCACAGAACTGGGACAATCATAATAAGCAAATGATCGGGAAATTATTCTGGCCAAAAAAATTACGTTAGATCTGGAAAAAAGTGGCTTAATTAGCCAGAAACTTTGCAGGAGACCTAGGCAAACATTCAGAGTCCTTGCAATAACAGAGATGCAGAGTCTTGCTGAGACAATGAGGGACCTGCTTGCATGATGAATCCATGATTATCTTTCTCTCCACACATTTCTGCTTGTCCCTCTCACCTAGCTTAGGAGAGCTCTTTTCAGAGAGAATTTCAAGGGCTGCTTTATTTGTTAGGAGACAAGGAGGCACTAATAAATTCCTCTGTGTGAGGTATTTAATTACATAATAATGTGTACACTAATCAAGGTAAATGTGTTTGTGAAAACACCTTGATATGGGAACAGTTAATCACCCAAGGCATTGCTTCTTAACACACCTTGGAAGTTAACTTAATTAAATTAATTAGAACAATGAAAAAATGAACTGTTTATTGGTCTACAATGGCCTGAAGCAAGTGCTTTTCCACCAATGCTAGAAAATCTCCCAGACTGCAAGTAAATTTTCTTTTCTGAGTCTTTAGTTCTCACACTTACAGCAGCTTGTGAGGAGATGAAATTTGATGACATTTTCCTCTACAGCCCTAACATCTGAACTCTTTGTCTGCAGGAACCAGGTGATTTGTACCCAGAAGTACTGTGTCTGCTGCCAAGACCCAGAAAATGAACTCACTTGTGAGGGGATCTGTGCAACTATGTGGTAGATAGTGAGGAACAGTTAATTTGCAGAGAATATGCCTGCTCACAATCAGAAGCCAACAAAGACATGTGGAAAGACACCTTTTATCTCAAATAAGCTTATTATTCATTATTGCTTGCTAACTTCAAATATTGCATCCAGCGCAGCCATTTGCTATCCTCTTTTTTCTAGTGGATCTAGCTGACAAATATGTCTTCCTCTGTGACTTCTGCATATTTTTGTTGACTACAGCTTTGACAGACACACAGCTGGTCTATAGGAACTTCATTGCGTGTTTGGTTGCAGCCAAAGCTACTGGTAGCTGTGTGTGGACATTAGGGCTGACTTAAGCTGTAGATTTATGTATGATTTAAGAAGCTGTCAGGACAATATTGACATGGAAAAAAGTAGACACACTATTCTAAGCCTTTCTTTCCTGTTCACTTGTCTTCTTCTTTTTAGATCTACATGAAACTTTCCTATAGTGTTATGGAGAGCTCGATATACTGTATGAGATGCATTTATTGGACTTGCTTGCTTTAAACCAAAAAATGTCCTTGACTTGATTCCTGGTGTGGACACACAAAGATTTTTTTTAGCAGAGGATAGGGAGGATATACTACAGGAAGTGGATGGAGGGGCTCAGTGAGGATGTGATGGGTCTTCTGTGTGAAAACTGTAGCTTATGCTATGTTTTCTTATGCTAAGTCAGCAGACTTAAATCATGCATGAAATTAACGCTGTAGTAAGTCATGATGAATGATGTAAGAAAAAGGATTGGAAGTATGGCAGGTAAAAGGTTGTTCATAACTTTTGCCATCTATTGACCTTTTGGAAGTGAACTTGGTCACTCTGGAACAAGCAGGAGAAGATGATCAGGGACAGTAAAGCCTGTGAATGCCTCAGGACTCTGTCACCTACTTGTCATTTACTCTCAGCAATGATGAATCAAAGGAGAAAGGGTTTCATTATTGCCACCAGTTTGAGATAACGATTACACCTTCAAGCAAGTGAATATTCTTTCTTTCTTTGTCATGTTCTCGTAAAAGGGAAGAATACTGATACACCAATACTGAAAGAATAAAGCTCAAAGGCCAGGTCTGCTTTGTCCTAGACATTTACCAAACATTCAATAAAACATCAGGCTTTGCTCTGAACTGGTAATCTGTGGCCAATTAAGATACTTTGTAAACATGGGACCAACTGCTGTCTTTGCCAGATTGAAGAGCAGAACAGGATTGTGCACTCAAAGGTCTTCCAAAACTGATTGTATTTCTTGATAGGATATAAAAGGCAGCTTCCAATTCTTAGCTGATGCAACTGTCCGTATAAAGCAAAACCATCATTCTCCCACAGTCTGATTTCTTCACATTGTGTGCATCCTAGGAACTCGTGCAAATGAACAACTGGATACAGACATGGAATCCCTGGGACAATGTGGCTTTGCATCCCAATCCATGTCTTCTGTTACTCTACTTTGTAGCTTAAATGCAGGCAGATTAGTCCCAGTTTTGGATCTGATGTAGCCAACAGAAGTCCAAAGCTCTCCTCATCACATCCTGTTAGCAAGTGATAGTGAGCCTTGTGATATGAAGATCTTGACTTACTGACCCAGAGCGTGTTAGTGGCTGAGACAAAGGTGGAAAAAAACCTACAAAACCCAACTGTAAAAACAATGTTGGTATTTTCAAAGCCAATTAATAATTTTGATAAACAACTTCTTCTAGCAATTGTTTCTGCCAACTGTTCCTTGGTTATCAGGACCTTGGAAGACACCTCTAACCGACTTAAGAAATACAGACTGTAAAGAAATGAACTGCAGGTACACTTCTGACCTTCCCATTTTTAACCAGGTAAATTAACTTGTAATTGCAGTACCTCCAGTCCGCTCATGCTCTTATTCACCTATAGGATGCAGTCTGCCTCGTTGTCAGAACTGAAATACGGAATATGAGAAGAGAGAAGAGAGCACTCCTTGAGTACATGAAGCCAGTGTTCTTTATTTGTGTGTCCTAATCATGGTTTGTGTTTTTTTTCAAAATCTGTTTTCTTATGCTTTCAGGCTTTATAAGCAGTGTTTTTCTATGTAGGTGTCAGTTGTTCTCACTTTGTCTTCTTGTTTGGTTTCTTTTTTCCTCTTTATGTATGTTTTGTTACCTTAGACTATTTTCTGTTAGTTGGTGTAGATGTGCAAATGCATTTATAATTTTCCTGGGACTCTTTCATCAGAACCTATTATCCCAAACCTATGTTGTTGCTATGTAACGAAGTCGTGCTGCTGTTTCGACATTGGGTTTTTTTGGCTTTATCTCTGTGCTTCTTTCAATTCTTAATTCTCCCTCTCTCAATATTTTTCTTTTCCTTCCTCTACCCTGAAGAAGACCAAAAGACATACACCACATAGACACATGCATGTGTGCACACATACACACATGCATGCACACAAACACAAAGAAGCACTGGGGGAAAATATCCTTCAGTTCCTCCCATACTGTTTGGTGAGTTATTTATTTATTTTCAAGGTCTTTCCTGGAGCTGAGAAATAAGACGTGGCAAGTGTGTGTTATGCTGAGATAACACATACCTTTGGGGAAGTGTGAAACACAAGGCAAAGAAGGGCGCCTTCAGTGACCCAAGATGTGAGTTATCTTGTGGTAACACACACCTAGATGTGTACTATTATGTCTGTGAAGGATAGGGATGGAGGAAGAAGAAATAAAAGGAATCATAGAACTTAGATTCCCTTTATTGTTATTATTATTTTTAAGTTAGTCTGCAGCATGTTCTTCTGTCATTAAAAAGAGAATAAGATCCCAGACAATAATCCTGTGGGAAGTCCATTATAATCTGAAATAATACACATGAAGATGATAAAGCCAGAAGGGACATTCACATTTACTCTCTCTGTGGGTACTTCCATAGCACAATTTATTAAATGTCACAGAGTTACTTAGCATCGGATTCAATGTATTTGATTACACACCTTCCCAAAAGGCATCTGTACTACTTCTGAAGACATCAAAATACAGGGAATCTATTACTTAATTGGGTAATTTGTTCCAATAGTTTATGACCCTTTCTATTAAAAAGTTGTGCCTTCCTCCAAATTTGATTGTCTGCCAGTTTGAATGTGTCCAATCATTTGTGCTCTTTCTGTCATATTCCATTAGATTGAACTATACATCTTACTTTCCACTGTCTATATTGGAATCAAGGCACTTCCTGGCTTTAATTGCAGAAAATTAAGTGAACTTAGTTTTTTCAATCCTTCATAAAGAATATCTTTGAATGTTTATGATAATTTTTAAGACCTTTTTATCTATTGCATTATGTCAGCACCTTCATTTCTCAGACCTGTCATGACTCTAATTTCACAAATACATATATGCTCAAAAACATGGGAATCCATAATGAATTTACGATTCTCCAGAGTGTTCAGGGTCTGCTTTCTAAAGAAGGCAAAAAGGTTTTGGTACTTCCTTTTTGAGGTATGACCTTGGCATGTATTGCAATGAAACTTACTTCTAAATGGTTGCCATTTCTTGAAACAGATAGGTGAATTCTCTATGTCCATCATTACTTACCAGCCTGTCAATCTCTGTGCCATTTGCAGATTTTAACTGTACTGATTTCTTATTTACTTATTGATAAAAATATTGAATAATGCTACACCAATTACTAAGCCGCATTAGAAACAGCACCCTCCTAAATCCTGGGATCATACAACAGTAAGTACTTCATTTTGAGACCTGACAGACAGTTCTGAATCCATTTAGCTTACTATTTATTCCTGTTGTAAAGTGATAGTTTTTGAATTAGACTGTTTTTCAATACTAAATTAGAAATATTCAAACATATTTTTAAAAAGAATGGAATGAAAGGAGCCTTACATTTTATTGGCCCTTTCAGATATCCAGAAAAAATCCCACAAAAGGAACCTGAGAGGTTCCATCTGTATGTATTTATTTTAAAAAATGGTTTTTCTTTCTAAATATCAGACTTCTGAATTCACGGGAATTTGTCAGGTATTCCAGAAATTAGGTTGATCCAGGTAAAAGGTATGAGAAGATTGTTGTGGTCATTCCCTTTCTACATAAGCTCATCTGATACCACCTGCAAAATCTTACTGTGATTGTAAAAACAATTATTTTTCCTTGTGACCTGAATGAATTAAATTCAGTATTTGTTGAGGCAAATTGTGCTCAATGCCCAGTAGAACAAAATCCTTAGATAAATAGATTTTAAGGCCAGAAGGGAACATTATGATTATGTGCTCTGACCTCTTTCATAATACTGGTCATGGAATTTTAGTCAGTAACTCTTGCCTCAGGCTCAGTATCTTGTAATGCATAACAGCCTATTACTACAGCAAGTTCTGGACTTCTTTGGTTTTGTCTACATGTAATTCAACTGTTTCCAGTATCAATTTGGAGGTAACTTGAGAGTTGTTATGGAAATTGCTATGAAATAACATATACCTCAGTATTTGTTTTTAAAGGGAAGGAAACATATGTCTTAGTCATAAAATAATATCATCATAAAAGAGTTTCAGCTGGAATAGATAATTGAGTGAGCTTCTGTCCCAGCCCTATCAACCATTTCCCTAAGTGCAACATCCACCTGTCTCTTAAACACCTCCAGGGATGGTGACTCCAGCACCTCCTTGCGCAGACTGCTCCATGGCTGACAAACCTTTTAGTAAAGAAATTCCTCCTCCCATCCAGCCTGAACCTCCCCTGGTGCAACTTGAGGCCATTTCCTCTTGTTCTATTGCATGTTACTAGGGAGAACAGACTGAGCCTCGCCTTGCTACAACTTCCTTTCAGGTAGTTTAGAGAGTTGTAAGGTCTCTCCTGAGCTTTCTTTTCTCCAGGCTAAACAGCCCCAGATCCCTCAGCCGTTCCTTGTATGAGATGTGCTCCAAATCCTTTCTTTGCTTGACAGCCTGCATCTGGATCACCTCTAGCACCTCAATGTCCTTCTTGTAGAGAGGAGCCCAACACTGGACAGTATTGGAGGTACAGCCTCACCAAAGCTGAGTCCAGGGCAATGATCACCTCCCTGCTCCTGCTGACAACACTGTTCCTGATGCCAGCCAGGATGCCCCAGAATTCTTGGCCACCTGGACACACTGCTGGCTCATGTTCAGCCACTGTCAACCAACACTGCCAGGTCTCTCTCTGCCTGGCAGCTTTCCAGCCGCTCCTCCCCAAGCTTGTAGCACTACTGGGGGTTGTTGTGACCCAAGCGCAGGACACAGCACTTGGCCTTATTGAAACTCATGGCATCGGCCTTGGCCCAGCCATCCAACCTATCTAAGTCTCTCTGTAAAGCTTCCCTGTCGTCAGACAGATCAACACTTCCACCCAGCTTGGTGTCATCTGCAAACTTACTAGGGGTGCACTCTATCCCCTCATCCAGATCATTAATAAAGATGTTAAACAGGAATGGCCCCACTACTGAGCCCTGGGGGACACCAATTGTGACCAGTTGCCAACTGGATTCAGAACCGTTGCCCACAACTCATTGTATCACATCATCTCAGCAGTCTTTCATCCGGGAAAGTGTAGGTACATCCAAGTCAAGAGCAGACAATTTCCTTAAGAATGAGCTTACTCTTACTTCTTCACTGTTGGAAACAGTGTCAAATGCCTTACAAAGGACAAGCTAGACAACATCCACAAGCTTTCCTTCATGCAACAAGCAGATTTCCCTGTCTTAGAAGGAGATCAGGTTTGTTAACGGGACCTGTTCCTCATAAACCCATGCTGACTGGGGCTGATCACCTGGTTGTCTGGTATATGCTAAATAATAAATCTTAAGATCATCTGCTCCATCAACTTTCTGGGTACTGAAGTCAAATTGACAGGCCTGTCATTTCCTGGGTCATCCTTCAGTCCTTGAGTCAGTGAGTGTTATATTGTCTGACTTCCAATGAGATGGGACCTCCCCATTGAGCCAGGACTGCTGACATAGGATGGGCAGTGGTCTGGCAAGCAGCCTGCCAGTTCCTTCAGCACTCTAGGATGTATCTCTTTCAGTCCCATAGATCTGTGTATATCAACGTGGAGCAGCAGGTCACTGACTATCTCCTGAATTGTAGGGGGAAATGTTGCTCCTCATCCCTGTCTCTTGTCTTGGGGGGCTGACTTTCCCCAGTGGAAATGCTGCTGTTACTAAAGACTGAGGCAAAGAAGGCATTAAGCACCTCAGTCTTATCCTCATCTTTTATTATCAAATTAATAGCAATTAAATTCCTCAATATATATACATATATGTACATGCATTACATAAAATCATGGAATTATAGAACAGCATAGGTTTTAAGGTACCTTCAAAGGTCATTTGGTTCCACATTTTGTGGGAAAGGAAGCCTATATAAGATTAGTTAATATCGTTTTCAATTGTGTCTTGAAAATTTCCAGTGATAGGAACTCTACCATGTCTCTGGGAAGGTTGTTCCAGTGAATGATTGCTCTCACTGTAAAAAATTTCTTTCTTATATTAAGAAGAAACTACACCTTGTTCAACTTGTTCCCACTGTCTCTTATCATCTGCATATGGCTCCTTGTGAAGAGTGAGCCTCTGTCTTCTTTGTAGCTACTTTTAAAGTACAGGAATAGAAGTCTCATTGAGATTTCTCACCTAAAGGGTGAAAAGACTTAACTTTCAGTCTTTCCTTGTCAGAAATCTTCTCCAGTCCTTTTGCTCATTATGTCCCTCCTTTGGACTCTCTCCAGTCTGTCCATATCATTTTTGAACTGTGAGGACCAAAACTGGGTCAAACACAACCTGAGAAGCACTGAGTAGAGTGGGTGATCACATTTCTCTCTCGGTTAGTAATGGACATACAGATGCAGTCCAGGATTTGAATTGTCTTTGTTGCTGCAATGGCGTACTGCTGACTCCTGTTAAGCTTGTAGTCCACCAGGACCCCTAGATCCCTTTCAGCAAAGTATAAAAGTATAAAAGTATAGGCTACATATTGTAGCCTATGCTGGACTCTTTATACCATCTACAAAGATTTACTTTTTTTAAGTCTTACATTTATTTTATATATTTTTTTAAAAAATCTACATTATAATTCCCTGTTCAGGGGAGATAGTGTAGTCCATGTTGTAGATGACTGAAAAGCCTGAGGACTTGACATGACTCAGGGTGTTTCTACCTTGACAATTTAGTTCAGAGTATTTCTCAAGTGATCTTCTGATTCTTTCTAAATAGTTGTACTTTGCACAGAGTGATTTTGGAGAGTGTGAACAGGATCCCTCTTGGACAAAACTGATCTCAGTGGTGAACCGAACAGTTAAAATGCTCCTGCAGTTGGTGTTTATGGGACCAGCCTATGATCAGTCTAAATAAAACCAAACAAACAAATAAACAAACAAAACCCCCAAAATCCGAACCCTAAAAACTGTATAGTGTGGATACTAGGCCCTCAGCATCAGTTGATTCTGCATATTTACTGAAGATGCATCGCTTCACTTGCTAATGTATCTCCACCCCACCACACCCTGTGCAATGGCTTTGAGGCTAAACACACAGCTTTGGAACAGCCCCAGTTCAGAAGCACTTCTTTAGTTTAATCTGTAAACCAATAGACTTTGCTGGTGTCAACCTGCACTGAGAGGAACTTGCTTTGAAGTCAGCCACAGGGCGTGGTTTATCTACAGCCTGAATAATTATCTCACCAATAAATGAAAACTGATTTTTTTTCTGTGATGTTTTCTACCTTCAGCTCTTCAATGTCTTCACCTTCACTGTGTCAGAGATAGGAAGCTGCGTACTTCCACTTATCTTACACATGTACATCTAAGGTGCAAAGTTGTTCTTCTTGATTAAAGCCTGATGGTCTAGCAGTATCCTGGGGTACTTAGAAACTTGTTTCTAACACCTGCTTTCTACATTAAAAAGAGAAAGATGAAAGCATAGGCGTCTTAGAAATCCTGAACAACAACAACAAAAAAAGAAAACCCAGATATTTTCATCCTCATGGTATCTTAAAGTCATTATTTCAGTGATTAGTGACTAGGCTGCACTTAGGATACAGGGGTATGCATCCAAGCTGACATTCTAGTTGATAGCACCAACAGTTCATCTCCGTATCTTCTGGGCATGTGTACTGAAAAAACTGTATACACTAAAGGCTAGGAAGACATAGATGGAAATTGTGATGCTATGAGAAATGTGCTTTGTGAGCCAGCCAAGGCTTTGAGCATTCAGTAGGGCTGATGTACCCTGTGTAACATACGGATAACTACTAGTGATTTTTCTGAGTGCCCTTTCTCAAGGACGATGAACTTGTTATTGCTTCACAGAGAAAAATTTAGGTCTCATATTTTTCCTACCTCGTTTGATTCTCAGTTTGCTGGTCAAGACGATAGCCTTTGCAAATATGAACAGGGGAAGAACACAGTAGGATTGTAATGAAGCAAATTCTTCAGCATGTAACAGTATCAGGTTTTTATATCAGTCCTGCCAAGGGCTCTCACCATGAATGACATGCACAACATTATCTTGTAGTCAGAGGAATCTGATGTTTAAATCCTTTTGAACATATTACTGGAAACAGGACATGCTAAGGAGCTGCCATTCTACTCACTAATAATGCCATATTCATTATTATCTTCAAATGGCCCTTTTAGAACTTTGCTGATACCGTTGAATATTCTGGGTAGCTGAGTTTTCAAAACATATTCATTCCCAGTGGAGCTCTATGCTCTGTTGATTGGCTGCCTCCTTTCCTGATCACGCTGTGAACTTTAGTGGATGAAATTTTATACATAATCACGCTGCATTCTTTGCTGATTGAGCCGCCTATTATCACTGTTTATATAGCTATTACATTCTGCATTTGCCAGTCCAGTTTCAAGCTCATTTTTCCCCCAATATATTATGCAAAATAAACTGAACAGGAATTACAGTATTTCCAACCTGCTGTGTCTTCAGAATCTAAGATAGAAAAATGCTTAGGTTTTCTTTCAAATAGTGGGATAAATGCTTCTTCAAAGATTGAAGCTTCTGGTTATAGGAAGCTTGTGCCACTTACTATATGCAAAATAGGGAGATTTACAAAGAAACTGATTGCATCTTTATTTGCTTTATCAAAGAATCTAAAACCATAGCTGAAACTATAGAAAATGCACTTTAATGGTCTTAAAACAAATGATATCCCCAACACATTTGTCGACAGCTTAGCACATAAGCCCAGGTTGCTGAAGCAAAAAGCATCTGGAATTTCAACTGCTAGAATATGTACCTTAATAAGAAAAAAGATTCAAAAGTTCAATGCCTGAATTGTACAGCTTGGTCAGCGGAGTTTTGCAGCTGAACAAGCGTTGTCTGAGCAGCTGGCTTTACCAAAAATAAATAAATAAGAATGAATAAACTGGTGCTGAAAAATATGAATCTTCCCTAATAATAAAATATGCAAAAATGATAGTAAACTCTCTCCATTTATTAAATTAAATTATGCATCTCAATCAGCAAAGTGTGCAACAACTGCACTCAAGAAGGGCATCACTAAATCAAGGGAAGATGCAGCCCAATCAGGAAAATTTAACAACTTGATCATTAAATTAGGCAACACTACCAGAACCAAGGTAAATAAAAAGGAGATAAACTGTGCAGGCTAATCTTTACAGGCTAGAGCAGTGAAAAGGAGTCTGAAAGACACCATTGGATCTTAAATAGGTCAGTCTTCTGGGGGACCAGACCTATAGGTGATGTAAATGATCATTGCTTTAATGAAGTCACTGGAGCTGTATCTGCTCTTCTAAAGTAAATGCTTGTCCAACAACAGTGTTGTGACTATAGAATGTTAGCTCTTTTTTTGTACTGATCATCATTGCTGATGCTACCTACCTCCATCAGGTGCCTACTCTGATAGACACTATAAAGATAAGCCAGCAATTGAAATTTAATTCTTGTGTAGTAGTTATCTTTTGTGCCGTTTCCCAAATAATCTTGCATTAAAAAAAAAAAAAAAAAGCATTGGAGGTAAAAAATTCAATGTAAAAACCTTCCACTGGTGCTACGCAAAAGACCAGCCTTCATGATCAAAAGTTTTCTGCCAGCCTTGAAACACAGAAATCTGCAGGGCAGTTTGGTGTAGGTGTTATTAATGTCTACAGGGTGCTAAAAGGTAAAAAGGGAAAGAATTAAATGCAAAGAAAAAGGCAGTGACTCTGAAGTGGTGATTCCTGGAAATGAATAGAAAGTTTGCTATTGATTTGAATGGGACAAGGGACAGTCCAGAAAGGTCTTGCTGAAAAGTTTTTAACCTCTCTAATTAGAAAACCTGTTGTAGTATTGTGTGGCTAGATGGTGATTAGAGGGTCCCTGGATATTGCAATGAAGAGAAAAATCATAAAAAAAAAGATAAAATGATATCAGGCTTTGCAAAACAGAAAAGGCTTACAGGTAGTATTGTTAATAAATATATCAACCTTTGTTGTTACTTTCTAAGATCTGACCTGTTAATGATGGCTGCAAAGTGAACATGAATCTGAACCATGAGAAGTAGGCACAGACCTGGAGAGTTCACAGTCTGATGAAAGAATGAAAAGATATAAAGGGATTACATGGCCAAAATGAGGAACAAGTGGAAGTCAATATGAAAACCTCTGAATCACACTGTCCTTACTTGGCCAGAAACTTTGATAGTCCTGTAAGGCAGCACTCAGTAGATTGCCTTTCACTAAGCTGTGTCAATTGTTAACTGTCAGTTGTTGCTGATCGGCATCCTGTCTTTTTGTGAGGTCTGGGAGCCAGAATATTTACCCAGGGCCTTTGGTGGGTGCATATGAGTTTTTCTAGCCTGTGTCAACATGTCATTGCTATTATCTTTCCCTGTATCAAGCAGGCTAAAGGCAATCTGTTCTGAAATCATGTCTCCATTTTGCTGGGTAGACATATGCTTAGTCAAATCCTTAAGGAAAGCTGCCATTAATACAGTGTGTAGAGGAGCTGAAGTTACTGAGCATTACAGGTGTTTGTTTAACCTTGGCATACATGGGAAAACTATAATGATTTGTTTTGTACCTGAAGCCCCAGAGAGGATTATACTGCCTGTCTACTGTCTGTATTTGAGGTGTATGAGCAAGGCAACTTAAAAGTCACAGCCAATTTCTGTGCTTCATCAGGATCAAACATTTCCATTAAAATACTATCTTTTAAACATTAACATTAGTCTGAAATAATTATAAAATAATGTTCCCTGCGGCCGTTATATCCTTAAGCAAGATGAGGTAATTTCTGCTGTTAGTGTTTTCAGCACTATTTTTCCAGCTTTTTTCTTTAACAATTCTTTTCAATAAATTCAATGCTCTTGAAAATCAGATACTAATTAAAACAGCCCAAGAAGACAGGTGCTACAGACCACTAAAACAACGGACAAGTATAAAACTGAGCCCACACATGCATATATATACAGAAAATAAATGTCCATTCACAGGCAGCATGCAGAAGCTGTCCTGAGGCTTCATATTCTTGATAGTTTCATCACATGATATATTTTACAGGTCATAGGGCCATAAGGGAAATGCATGGAGCCTAAATTCTGTTGCTGCAAACTGGCAGATGTCTGAAGGAACCATAGTTTCAGCAACTGACAGTGATACAATTCACTGGAATTTAATAGGGCATTGAGAGTTAAAATGTCCTTTCATCTTCTGCATGTTTCCCATGGTAAATTACCATTTTGTTCCCACTAGATTCTAGGAGGTGAAATATCCTGGGGCAGGTCTGGGTGCCCAGGAGACATTGATTCACCAAGCACGCAGGCATGTGCTTCAGAGCCACTAACTTCAATAAAATCTGCCCACTTATTCTCAGCTCTTATTAAAGCCAATGGCTCTGAAGCACATGCCTGCATGCTCTGTGGAGGTGAAACTTGAGGAGATATCGTGTTCTGAGACTGATTTGGATACAATCACACAGAGCCCTTAAACTGACAAAAATCCTGCAAAACATAGACAGACACACTTCACCACTTTTCATACCTTGAAAATCAAGGCATCAGGAAACAAAACAGCTTCTCTGTAACACTGGATAATAAATGAAAAGGTAAAATACATATGATATGACACTGGTTTACCTGAAATTGTTCCTTAAGGAACACTTGGCCTTTACTTGATGGCATAACCACCTGTAATAATAAGATTTGGAAGTCTGTTTATTCATTCTCTTACTCATTAGAGAGTATCATGATTTAAGTCTGAAGCATAGCATAAGGGACATAGAGGATTGGGGTATTTGCTTGTTTTCTAGGTGCGATAAGGGGCAATTTATACAAATATTTCCAGAAAGATACAGAAAAAAAGTAAAATATTTCATTCAATAGAAACTTACCCCAGCTGTTCATTTCATTTTAAGACCTTACAGAAAGGAAGCTACTGCTGATACCTGTTCAAGGTAGCTGGTGTCTTTTTTGAGGTTGTTAGTTGTGAATGGACAATCATATATGTCCATGTATTGGGCAGAGTTTAAAAATCCTCCTCAGGCTGACTCTCAACACTGGAAACATCTGCAGACTTTCATAATTCCAAGATCACTGCAGTGACTTAGTCCTTTGAAGCCATTAATGAATCAAATAGCCTTATCACAGTAAGATTAGTACTAGGAGGGAGGGTGCCATTAATTTCACAAAATGTAAATGTTTGTATATGAGGCGGTCTGTTCAGATCTCCCTTACAGTCAATAGACAGAAACATGTTTAGGTAACGTAGATGAATAAAATGGTGCAGTAGAATTGTGCATTTAAAAAAATTACTTTATTTAAACCGCTGCCAAAGACACCCCTGACAGTCACTTTAGAAGGAAAGAGTTAATTTTTGATTGAAAACTCGTTAGGAGGAATGTTTCCCTTAAGCCTCCTTTCCCTCTTATCCCTCTCATACACACACCAAATCCTTCTTACTGTGAAAAATTCTTACACTAAGTGAAGATTGTGGTGAACACTTTGTCTGACTGCATTGCTTGTCACATAATTGTTCAGTTTATATACTGATATAACAGGCACAAGCTCTGTCATTGTTTAAGGATCTTTTCTTATTAGAAAATGGTTTATGTTATATTAGACTTTTTCTCTGCATGTAATGAAAATCCACTGAATTTACTAGTACTTAAACATGTTCCTAAAGGAGAGCTTTTGGCTTAAGTATTCCTCTGGGTATGAGTTTCTACTACTTGGGTATATAGATGTGTTGATTTTGTAAAAAACTATTTTAGTTGACCATCTAATTAAACATTAGCTATCTGAGTCCCCACAAGGGGGCTGAATCTTCTTTGTACAGATGCTTTTTGGTGAACTACCTTTCAAGCACTTAAGTTTGCAACGTGGCAATATTCTGTTAGCATAATATGTGTGAAATTTTAATGAAGTCCTCTGCACTCAAGTATTGTACATTTAGACAGTCTTTTTTTAAAACAGATATTGTAGAACAGTAATTTATTATTACAGTTCCACAGAAGCTCTTTCTCAGAAATTCAGAACAATTTTAAGAAGGAATAACTTTTCATATTAATCCTTGTTTGACCATGTCTCCTTCAGTGTGAAAAAGCGTAATTACTTTATTTTTTCATGTGACCTAACCTCAAACTGTCTTTAGAAAATACTACTTTTACAAAGTACGTATGCAATTTCTTTAAAATATATTGTTAAGATGTTTCTTTAATGAGAATCTGTGTTTAAAATTTATACTGTATGTTACTATCATTATATATCTAATTGGACAAGTGCACAGAAATGGAAAATGGAATTTTTTGTAAGCTGACAAAAAGCGCATATGTTTTCAGGTGTAAAGTATTTAACTGTATTAATCTGCAGATGTATAATTGTATCACTGAGTCAAACAGACAGTCTTGCAGTCATTGAAAATTAATCTTACAATTTAATTTTAAATTTCTGCTTTTACTCTTCTATTTTCTCTGTTAGTGAATATTTCCTTCTCAGAACAGTGTCTCTGTAAGTATCACTTTTCATGTACATACTTTACTCCTGTGTATGAAGAATAACACGCAATGGTATAAAATGCTAAGAATAGGATTTATCTTGCCTACCTTTGGTTGCCTAAAAATTATGTACTTATTCTAAAGTTCAGAATATTCAATGGAGAGAAATGGGCACCCTCAGAGACTGATTTGTTTTGCCTGTGTCAGGCATTTGGCTTAGGTTGGGACAAATCACTATTTGGAGTTGTATGTTTTTCTCTGCTGATGGCAGAGAGACCCTAGGTGATTATTTTAGGCTATTCACCTTTCAGACAGCGAAGGTTAGTTGAGACGAATCCTATCTCTAATTGTGGAAACCCAGATGGCAGGGAAAAAAAAAAAAAAGATTAAAAAAAAGAGAGACACAACAGCTAAATTATATTTCTTGTGTTTATTTGAGAAAGAGCAGACAGACATTTTATTTAAAACCAGTGCATAATATTTTGTACTCATTATATAAAAGCCTAAAAGCCACAGCAAAGAATATAGCTTTCTTCATGTGTGTAGATGTGTTTAAAGGGACTAAGCAGTTTAACACTTGCTTATACTTCCAAATTTCTTTTGGATTGGACCCAAATTAAATTTAGTTAGGCCAAAACACCTGTTTAAGGCTGTGATGACACTGCCATATGGTGGGTCAGTTGCTGCATGCATGCATACATGATCAGGTTTATTTGGTCAGTTCAAGTAATAATAACCCAGACACCTTTCTGGGAGCCAGAGCATGTTTTTGGTGAGATCTGTAAGATTCACAGCCATGCTTGCCTGAGGTAGCTAGCCTTCATCCATCTTGAGCTACCTGCCCATGATATAATAACATCTTGCTTTCTGGAAATACCTGAGGGCTGCCTCATGCTGATACAAACTCAGTAACATGAGGTGCAAAATCTCACCTGCTCCTGCAGCCTCACTTCTAACTCCTTCCTAATGTCCTACTCTACCAATACTCACACTATGGTACTCAGTGTAACCTCACACGTCTGTTGATAAAACCTGAAAAGGAAGAATATGTACACTACAATTTACAGGCATTGGGATTTCCTTTGTACCAAGCTCAAAGGAACCAGGGTGTGATGTCACACTCTCACCCTGGTTGGCTGTGTTATGCACTGAAGCGTGACATGGAAAAAAGGAAAAAAAAAAAACAAAACCAAAAAACCCAAGATCAAAGCGTTTGGCCTTTACAGAAAAAGAGTGGGTTCAGCAATGTTTTTAAGAAAAATAATTAAAAAAGCTTGGTCCTCTTGGACCATAATTAAATGCAAGCACAATTATAACACTAGTTAAAAATAGGGAAAATTATTTAAAACCAGTAAATTCAGGACTTGGAAGTAATTTGCATTTCACAGACTGAAAAAAAGCCCCAAAGACAGCCTTTAGCTGGGGTATATTTTTATTGGTATTTTATTAAATTCTAAAAAAGCTGCATTTCCGAAAGAAGTAAAGATGCAGGGAAATATATTTACAAGAGTGTAATGTCATTTTTTGCTTTGAAAGCATGGTTATCAAAACAATCAAACAAAGACTGTTATGATGTCAGCACAGTGATTTTTTTTCGTTTGGACAAATAAAACCATTTTAAAGCACATTTTTTTGCATAAGTATTCCATCCTCTATGATACCTGGTCAGTTGTAACTGCTATTAATGAATCCAAATGACTACATGTAACCCTTAGACTTTATTGTTGTAGGTTTATCTGAATTTATATTGGATGCTCTGTGTGACTGTGATATGATAACGATTTTCATTGACATCATTTTATCTGAACTTTGTGTGCTAATTTTTATACTAAAACATCAGTTCCTTTAAAATCCAAGGGAGATTTGCCATTGATTCTTTCCTCTTTTAGTCTTTTGAGTGGACACTTACCTGTCATACCACTCAATACAGAGTCCCCTTTCTTTTAGTGGACAGTAGACATGCTCATGGCTGTTTCTAGTTTGTCATGGATGAGATAATTAATTTGGTTATGATTCATAGGTCTAAATGTATATACTACTGTTTGTGCTACTCCTCTGTGCTTCCTCAAATTGAATGGGAGGAAAAGGTCACAGTCCATCCCATCCCAAAATGACTCCCACAAACCATACCCAAAAATTTACTATTTCTCTATTTGACTCTAATAGACTCTAGGGCAACTGGATCAGTGTTTGTTTACCAATTTCAAATAACTGTAATTACACTCAGTGAGTCCTACCTCTTCAGTTATCTCAGCCATTGCACTCTGAGATGACCAGGCTGTTTTCTCAGCTCTGTTTCATCTGGGCCACTCATCAGCATGATTGAGTGGGCATTGATAAGTGGGCACCAGTATGGCTTATAGTACAAGAAAACCTAATGATTTTCACAGATTGGTTTGGACTCAGTTTGAGTCCATAGTCCCATACCTTTTAGGCTAAGAATTAAAAATAAACCTCTGTTGGAGAGAATTACTGGTAAATTGTAAATCTGCTCCCTTATGAGGCATTTTCCTTTTCTATACCATTCTGTATAGATAAATGTAATTGTATGAAAAAAAATGTAACTGTATAAGCAAAACAGCTGTTGCCAAGCACCTGATGACCACACTATAGACACTGTATACACTTCAAGAGTATTTGCTTGGGACTAGCCTTAGTCTGAACCTACAGACTGCAGTCCCATTAGCAGATGTAATGCATCTGAAGAACCCGTGGAATATACTTTCTAGTTTAATTTAATCTAAAAGGAATACAGTTTGCACGCTCCAAGATGCCACATAATGCAAAACAAGGCATGGTAAATGAAGACAATTGGGAAATTTTCTTCAGAAGCACACTTCTGGTCTAGAATAAAACACTGATGTAGATGCATCTGCTAATAAGTTTGATTAGGGCTTATTACTATACAAGCTGTGGGCAGTTACCTACAGTTGAGAAGAAATATTTTACAGATGTAATTTTACAATGTAAAGGCCAGAATCTTAATGATAAAATGTTTTTTTATGCATTTTTCTGTCCATAGTAAAAAGTACATTTATGCAATCTGGACTGTTTGTCCCATGAAGTTATGATATTGTATTGTCAGAAAACAAATCAACTTTGTTAAGAAATCTGATTACATGTTTGAGTTATTGACCTTTCTTTTTTGGAACAATTTTTTTTTAATTTTTTTAAAGATGCTCATTAAGATCCTTTGTCTACAAAACAAGTATGTTTTCCTATGCCATAGAGCAACCAAATTCTAATTGCTGGCTTCATTATACAGAAAAGTAGAAGTGTAACAATCAAGAGCCTTATTACTCATACATAATTGAGTTTCATTGCAACTTATGAAAACATAAACTGTCTTAAACACACTTGCAGAAAATGTTGCATCATCAAATCAACACTTTTATTATACAAAAGTAATTGTGTTTAAAGACACCAAACATATGTTACATATACAAGACAAAAACCACTACAAAGCAGAACTTTAATATGAGGAGTCTTACAAATTCTCAGGCCTTCAATAGTTGGTTTTGCTTTGCTTTTTAAATTAATATGACACAATATATAGGTCAATGGAACTAACCCCAATTAAGCACACTTCAGTTGTTTCTGGAGAAAACCATTTGAACAAGATCCCGTTTGATATAGAAAAGAAGACTCATTCAGAAGTTTACAACGTAGACATCTACAGCTATGTTTATAAACTGTATAAGATATCCCCAGCTAATTAGAAGGAAACAGTGCAACAGCCCAGGAAACTATTAATTTTCCTATAGACCAGTGCATGATAAGGGGAGATGGATACCCAAGTCTCACTGAGTTACAGTATTTTCCTCACATAGGCGAATATATTTTTATTTTCTACACTATATTTAATTTTCCAGTTCAGATTTTATATTTCAGATTAAGCTCTCTTAATCCTCAAATTATAAGCATCTCCCTGAGAAACACATAAAAATCTCTATCTAGATTACACCGGTTGCTCTGAGTTTAATTATTATTACTGGTCATATTGACTACTAATGTCAATAGTATTTTAGGGTACTAGCCTTGTTTGAGACATCACTATGTTTTGAATAAAGACATGGATAGAGTCAACTCTCTAAAAGAAGAGACTAGTCAATGAGGAGGATATCATAAATTGAGATGAATGGACTTAAGCTACAGTTCATAATATATCCATAACAAGGAACAAATTTCCTGGTTTCTAGTCCAGAGCCTTATCCAAGAGCCCATAATTCTAATTCAATCTCATCTCAATTAATCTAATCATTGGGCAGTAAATTCTATAGTACACCTCTTCCTGATCCTTAGCAATAAATAATTAGTTTAGTATAAGCATCTTACTTTTTCTCCTTACCTTTAATAAAAAACAACACAGCTATTCATTCCAGTCAGTAACACCTTGACTGTCTTTCCCCACAAATAAATGGTGAGAGCAGGAAATAACATAAAGCTTGTTTTTTTTTTCCTTGGGAGTATCTTCTTTGCCTTATCCATCAACCCTTTTGCTAGTCTTAGTAATGTGCCCTATTGTGACATCTTTGTTTGGTTCCACATGTTTTATACATCAGTTCCTCTAACATTCAAGCAGACTTTATAGAGATCTATTCAGAGACTGATATATGTGCACTATTAATTGTATATATTATATATAGTATATGAAGCGAGAGGGAGAAAGAGAGAATCTGATTACTCTAGGGCATCGGCTCCTTTCAACCAATAATAATTTAACATCTCTATTAACTACCTTTTGATGTTCTCTGTAGAGGGTACATACTGTTTTATATACAGGATGCATAATAAACTCCTATGAGATTATGCTGCAATTGAGTAGAAAGTCTATAATGCATAAGTGATGGAGCTGCAAAGCAGCTAGGAAAGATTTTCCTTTCAAAATAAGGTCACATATTTATATCTCACAGGGCAACATGATGGGTGCTCAGGAGCAGGAGGCACCAAGTAGCACTTTCTGGTGTGGTAAGTCTTTCTGTATATTCACTAGAAAGTGAGGTGATACATAATAAGAGGCAGATGAGGAAGAAAAACTCATAACCTTCTGAACCTCAAACTGAGGATTTTGGGTGATTTTCTTCAGGACAGAGAAAACAGAAGATAGGATTAATCACAGCTATCATCAGCTAAATCTAGCATTTCATCTCAAGTAGGCCAGCACTTTCAGCCACCTGTCTCAGGTGGGATTGTTGAACCCTGAGAGGTACCTATGTGTGTTACAGGCACCCTCCTCCTCAATTACAGAGGGAGCCTAAGGAACTAGCACAGACTAGGTACCTCTCCTGCAATCAGTATTTTGGCAGTGGAGCATTCCACTGACTGCTTGAGAGAAAGATTTTCTACATCTCCCTAGTATCTCCAATCCTTTAAGGCTTCAGAATACATTTTACCTTATTGTATCAGAGACTTTATACCATAACAGGTACAGTATCTGCCCAAATAGAGAGATACATTCCAATCTATGTTTGCGTGTAATAGATCAAGGACTTCAGTCTGATCAACTCAACAAAAATGATGGATTGAGCCATCTATGCAACAAGCTGCCACTCACTGTTGCAGATCCTGTCCTGCAGACAGCCTAAAGTTCTGTAAAGTGAAATGTTTCCAGAGTAAGTTTTGTTTTGGACAAATCAGTGTTTTTCATTTTCAAGAAATTTAGTGGTGGAAGAAATGCAAACCATCTCAACAGGCTAATTCTGCACTGAAGTTCTTTGCTCACCTTCTATTAATTAGAAAATAATTTTGTTTCACCATTTATATGGCTTAAATTTGGAAATGTGACTGCAAAACACTGTTTTCCTAAAGTAGCTGCATATTGGAAAACAAGTATCCTGTTATTCTTAGCTATGAACACAATAACAAAAAATAGTTAACTTTATTAATAAAGTCCTGAAAGCTGTCAATTGGAAGTAAGACTTAGAGAACTGTCTATTTTAGAAAATTGTTTTCTGACTGAAGGAGCTGGGGATGTTTAACCTAGAGAAGAGGAGGCTGAGAGGAGACGATTACTCTCTACCTGAAAGACAGTTGTAGTGAGATGGGGGTTGATTTGTTTTCTCCAGTAATGAATGATAGAACAAGAGGAAATGGGCTCAAATTGCACCAGTGAAGGGTTGGATTGGACATTAAGGAGAACTTTTTCACTGAGAGTGTTGTTAGACATCAGAATGGGCTGCCCAGGGAGATGGTGGAGTCACCATCCCTAGAGATGTTCAAAAGAGATGAGGTGCTGAAGGATATGTTTTAGTTTAGTGATAGTGTCATGATTTAGCCCAGTCAGCAATGAAGAACCATGACAGTCTCTCATTCAGTGCCCCCATTCATCCCCACCCTCCTTAGGATGGTGGAGGTTCCAGCGAGATAGGAGAAAAAAAACAACCAAGGATGTTGTAGATTGAGACAATGGCAGGGAGGGCTCACTGTCAATTACAGTTCCAGGCAAAACAGACTCAAGTACTCAACTCAGAGAGGAAAATATGAAAGTTTATTCTACTACCTACAAGAAACAGAACAGAACAAAGACCAAAAAGAAGGCAGGATGATGAGAAAATTGCAACCAGCACTTAAAGATCTCCCTCCCCTACCCCTCCTTTCTTCTGAGGCCCATCTCACCCCTCCAGATACCTTTACATCCTCCCCTCTCAATGGCTTGGGAGGCTAGGGAATGGGGGATGTGGTCAGTCTCTCACAGATGAGCTGTGCTGCTTCTCTCTTCTCAGAGAAGGATAACTGCTTGCATTCTTCCCCTCCTCTGATACAGGGTCTCTACTACAGGACACAGTCCTTAATGAACTTCTCTGATGTGGGTTCTTCCCAACAGTTGCAGCTTCTACAGATATAGAGTCCCTCCCTTGGGATACAGCCTCTTCTGGGCATAATTTATTGAGTGTCTTTGGCATGGGTTCTTCCCCACAGTTACAGCTTCTGTGAATGTGGAGTCCCTCACACAGGACATGGTCTCCTCTGGCCATAGTCATTGCCTCAGCACAGGGTCTTTAATGAAGAGAATCGTTGCCCCTGATGCGGAGTCTTTAACAAAATGTAAACAGATTTCAGCTTCACTAGTCCTCTCTGCAGGATGCAAAGGAGTCTCTGCTCCAGCATACCTCTTCCTCTCTTCCCTCACTGACTTTGTAGTCCACGTGGTTGTTTTTCTCTTTCTTACCATTCCTTACACCACCATCAGCCGAAGAAGAAGGGACAGGAGAAAGAAGGAACAGGAAGAATCCTCCTCTGTTCCTGCTTCTTCTTAAAAAGTGATCAAGAGGGCATCTAATTGGCTTAGCCCTAGAAGTGTGTCTGGCTCAGAGCTGGGGAGACTTTTGAGCAACTTCTTACAGAAGCCATTTTTACAGACCCTTCCCCCTTACTAGAAACAGCTGTCATGTCAGACCATGACAGATGGGCTTGGCAGTGTTGGATTAGTGGTTGTACTTGGTGATCTTAAAAGTCTTTTCCAATTGTTATGATTCTATGTTTCATGATTCAGGAAACACTAGTTTCTCAAAACTGAGGTGGTCCATAAAAGGATTTTATTCTAAACATAGAAACACCTCAAATTGAAACCCAAAATAGACAAAAATGCATAACTGTCCAAATGTTATATGTTACTTTTCAAACCAACCAACCAAACACACCAAAAAGCTAAACCAGAAAGCTATTCCAAGTTGGCAGAGCTGATTTAGGTGATTTGTCTTTCAGATGTAATGCATTGGAACCGTCTTAATAAATAATTGGAAAAGAACTAGAACTTAAAATATTTTTTTTTTAGCATATTTTTTTTAAAACCCCATTCTTATCTTGGATATGATTTCTTTTTTCTATATTCATAGCTGTCACAGATTAAGAAGACCAAATACTTTCTTGTCTTGGTTTTAACTAGAACCTTTATAAAACCCTGTATGCTACAGCATTTGTATATAGTGTCCATGTGTTTGCCAGTGCAATCATATGTGAATGTGTGCTTGTTTGTGTCCACAATCAGACATACAAGTGTATAACATGCATACAGTTATGTGTAGTTGAGAGAGCGAGACTATGTAAGAGTTAGCATGTATGAAGGGATTTCAAAAACAATCTATTTTCCTCTTACTCACAGGAATCAATGACGATTTGAATGCATGAGTGAAACCTCTCTTTCAAACATTACTACTCTGTAGAAGTGACCAGGAGATTTTACATGTACACGATTTTTTGAGAAAAGCAGAATATTTGTTTCCTCCCATATCTGCCTCACACAAATTAGAGATGGCGAAATAATACTATGTGTCCAAACAATAGGCAAAAAAATAAAGTATCTAAGCAAGAGAAAAGAGTTCTAAATTACAAGACTGAGAAAGAAGTATCTATCTCTCTGTGTCTCTCATCTAATCTGCGGGAGAGGGAGCTCTTAAAAATGAATAGAGATAAACACAAAGACTTTTCAATTCTGATTTAACTTTTAGCTGGACATATGCTAGATTTACATATAGTTTTTAAAAAAAGAAATTTCAATGTGAAAAACCAAACAGTGTGTCAGTAAACCTGTTTCTTTGTAGGATGAACACTTTCTCTCAAGAAGAATGGAACTTTATTGTTAGTTCCTCAATTGTTTGTGGCTTCTTGTTTCAAAAAACAATATGTTATATGTATCAGGATCCTCAGGAGTCTTTTTCTGTTTCTTCTTAGTCCTGGCTGTGTACACATACCCAGAGCCCACCTGTCTCAAGTGTTCCTTTAAATGATTTTCTTCCAAAGCTAGCATGATCTCTAGAAGCTTCTACAGATAAATATGATCAATCCGATTTCAGGAAGAAGTTATTTCTCCTCTACATACCACCTATTCATTTCTTGTTGTGTAGTCTTCTTTTAAAAGGTTTTAAGCCACAGGACCCTGCAAACTGACGATACAGAGTTGTCTTTACCATTTAAGAGGTTTAGGTTTCTCACTGCAAAGTCAACAAACAAACAAATGACGACAGTGAGAAAAAAAATTTCTAGGCAGTATAAACAGCACTAAAGAAAAAAATGTATTAAAAATTATTGGGAAAATATATTAAAAACTAATTGAAAGACCCACGTGGACGTGTTCCCATGCAATCTGATCTAGGTTGACTTGCTTCTGCAGGAGGGTTGGACTAGATGATATCTAAGATCCCTTCCAACCCCTACCATTCTATGATTCTATGAAAGTATATAAACTTCAACTTCTTCTTCAAAAATCATTACCTCATATCTCTTAAACAGCTCTAGTACTGATGTGCTTCATTCTATACTAATTTTGAATACCCAGCGATAATACGGATGACTACATTGTGAGCAATAGGATTTAAAAATGTAAAACCACTGAAATACAAAAGGCATCTGGCTCAATAGTGCAAGACTAATGAAAGCATAGCCTCTCATTTCTTGTTGCTTCATGTTATGCATTCAGTTCATCACCTTACTGATGTGGCTACCAGTTTGTAGTCTGCAGGATCAGTACGGCATGGAATAGAAAAAGCAGAAAAGACAAAGACATTCCTCTATCACAAAGGAAAGTTCTGATTTTACATTGTGTTGGAAATGAGTCATCCACTTTTTTAATCTCCCCTCCACTTTCTCTCTCCCAAATTCTCCTGCAGGTGAGTACATTCTCTAGAGTGGTACTTGATAAAAATGCTTACATTTATGGAGTGAATGGCTGGGAGGAAGGTAATGAAATGTGATATTTGACATAACAGTGCAGTGCAGAAATCATGCAGAGTGACTGTCAAGTGTCAACATTCAGTGCATAAGACCAACTAGAAATGGGAGATGAAGTCACTACACTATTTTACACTGTACTAAGTGCCCAGACAGAGACTGGCCTCATCCTGGCCTCAGATCTCCAGTTACATTTCACGATTATGCTTGTGTCACCATTGGTTGACCTTAGCTTTTCAAAGCTCTATAATTTAAAGGCTTAGACAACAAAATTCACTGTGAAGGAATACTGAGAAACTATTAACGCACAATCAAGAATAGGCTGTGGGCAATATTTTTAAACCCACAATTTTTCCTCTTTACTTTCTATTTTTTCTGGCTTCTCTTGTTTGTCTTGTATGTAAGTTTTCTGTAGATTTAAGATTTGGTTATTTTCTTTTTTCTTGTCTGTAAAACAAATGACTGTCCAACTTCTTGCTTCTTATGCTTCCACTTCCCCATCTTTTAAAGAAATGAATGACATCAGGGCCATTTTCAAAGGAAGTTTCATAAAGGTGGAAGACTCATGTGTTGTTAAAATGTAGCTTGGAGGTTCCCCTAGCTGTCACATATTCCTTTATAGGAGTTACTGGATATCAATTATAAACTCATCTTTACATCATGAATGTGGTTATGATTATTTTCAGAAAGAGAAGAACATGAACAATTCCCTGTCTATGCAGGCTTGGTCCTGCCTGAATTTTCCTTTTGTTCCTCTTCTAGTTCAGTTCCTCCATCTTCTACATTTCCGACTATCTCTTATTCTTTCTGAGGAAGAAGTTATCCCCTTTTTTATGGATGGAGCTTGCAGCGTTTTTTTTCTTTCTTTGAGTACTTAAGAGTTAATTCTACCCCACTTCAGCTTATCTTACACGTCTTCCTATAAAACTGTCTCATTTTTCTGCTGGTACTCAGATACTGCCTACTCTTTAACACTTCTGCTATCATGTTATGATTCTTCTGTCCCTGGCACCCTCTCAAGTCTTAGCTTCCACCACCACAACTCTTGGTTTCTGCCTCCAGGATTATTTTTGTAATATCTTCTTCAATTGATGGTCTTTTCTCTACTACAGCTACTTTCTCTTCTATTTCAGAATGAGAAGTGAATCTCACCTGAGCCCTGAGGGTTTCTCCTGCACTCCTGGGGATATTTTTTAGTTACTGACATTTTCCCTGCTAGGAGTTGTCAGTGTGATTGCTTGTATGTGGCATCTCTTCAGCATGAGAAAACATGCCCTAACAAGTGACATTTGCCTTTGACCTTTGAGTTTCCTCTGCCTACTACGTGCCAATTTCACTTTCTTCAAGATAGGAGGACTCTTAGTTTTCATTTTGATTCTGTTTTATATTTGGATGATTACAGTGATCAAGCTTTCCTTGCTGAATAAGAGACCCAAAAGAACACTACTTTGAAGGAGTAACCAGGTATCATTTCAGTTCTTTGGACCTGGGCAGGGTGAGAACTTTTTGTGTCAAGCTGAACTACTGCAATAATTTGTCCTGAAGGGACATCTCATTTGCTCTAGCAAAATATTCTTCAAAGTCATAACATAATATAAGGGATCAGGAACTGTTTACCAAAGGAGTTCTGTAAAAACACTAAGGATTGACTTCATGACATGAGCATATCCTTTCTAATCATGCATGAAATCCAGAGAATGGGCCCACATTTTGCTTCTAGATGATAGCTATCATGTTAAGGTAGCTCAGTCCTTTTCAATCTGTGATCCATGAAGCACTAGAAATCAAGACTTAATCTACAAAATTACTGCAGGAAGTCATCACTACTTCTCATTTACTTTGCTATTTAGGAAGTCAAATCCCCAAGCAGATATCTTCATCCTGTATCTGCATGACAACTTACTTGAACGATATGGAACTTTCAAGACATGTCAGATTCATCTACCCTTCCAAATTTACGTCTGAGAGCTCATTGATAGAGCTGGGACTGAACTGGTCAGTCTATAAAGCACAGTGTGATTAGCTTGGCTGACACTGGATGGATATGTGTAGACAGTTTCCATTTTCACATTTACTTATTCTGAGTTAATCTCTCCAGAACATCTGAAACCCTGCTCAAATAGAAGAAAGGAGTAATAGATGGTGATTGATAGTTTTCACTTTGTTTGGACGGTGCATCCAGCTCCCCTCATTCACTGCTCATTTAGGTAAGTTGTTTTTTACATTTTAACAATTCAGTAGAGACTAAAATTGTTCTGAAACTATTACTAAGATTGAAAGAAAAAAATGTCTTTGTTCTGAATTGTCAGAGGTTCTTTTCTATCTCCTATTGCTTCCTCACAATAGCAGAGATGAGTGAAAATCTGTCAGCCTTGTTTTATTTTGAAAGTAAAGTCAAGATGCCTAAGGACGTTTAGAAAAGACAAGTTTAAAAAGATGAGAAATGATACAGCAAACTTGTATGGAGACCATAAAGGGAACAGTATAGACACTTGGACTGTTACAGTATAGATAGTCATAGTCTCATGAGAATTGCAGGAGAGAGAAAGGGAAATGGTTTAGTTCTTCAGATTAGGATATCCAAGACATTACCAATATACAAGGCTAGCTGAGTAAGAGGCAGAATTGCATGCTTTTATGCAGACCAAATAAGCCTGGAGAAAAATTTAAAAAAAAAAGCAAAAAGCCTACAACACTGAAATTTCTAATAACTCTGACACTGTTGGTGATTACTGCCACACAGCCTTTTGGAATGACTATATCCCTTAACAGGGAATAGAATACTAGTATTGTTAAACTAAGCCCTCTGACATGTGCTTTTACAGAAATATTTGAATAAACAAATAGTATAATACATGGAACTGCTTTATTCAGTCTTAATATGCATCTCAGATGCACATATCATTTTGACAGGTCTGAGTAAATGCATAAAAATTGCCTTTTTTATCATAAGACTGGCATTACAGCTATATGTATCTACACCAGTCCAATGGCTAACAAATCACATGAAAAAAAGGCCTCATTCCTTCCAAAATCCTGCTTTTCACCCACATTCATCTAAATGCACAAGCATGTCTGACTGACCATCCTTTAGTTCAGTAACGAGAAGATAATGTAAATCTTTCTCCTAATGTTGCCACTGGTATGAGACAAATACAGTCAAACTACAAATTACTGAGAAATGCAGTTACCAGAATAAGAAACATAACAGATAAACAGTATTTTCTGCAGAAAACCTAGCTTAAATCAAAATTGTGCAGACACACTTTCAGTAACCTTTCCCTTAAACACTTGGCTCTATACACTGACATCAGATACTATTTTTTGTGGATATGAATCTGGCTGAATAGAAGAGTTGTGTTTCCTTACAGATCGATTAATTTCCCTTTCTTTTGCCTCCTCTTGTTTCTGAAGAAATGAAGAGAACTTCATATTATTTTTTTAATAAAAAAATTCATAGGCCCTGATGCAACAGAGTTGAGGACTCAGTAGAGGACTCTGGTTTGTGTAAGAATCCGAGGGGCAACAATGATGTTTTGGTTTTTTTGCTAGGCAGTCGCTTTGCATTTAAAATATTTCCTAGATTAACAGCTGCTCTCTGCCACTCATCCCACCACCTCCTGTACTTTCATGGCAGCTTTGCTCCCAAGTTTCACCTTTAAATGCCTACTCACAGCAAAGCTTCTGAGCGACCTGTGAACTATACAGAAAGTCTCTGAAGCCCTGGGGCAAAAGGGTTAACTACAGATGACAAAGTGCAACTGTCAGTGCCATAACTAACCCTTCATGCCATTTTTTCTAATAGGCTTTTGCACTTTCAAATTGCTCCATTCTCAACCTGAAAGAAACAGCTACTGATCCTGGGGCGAGAGCAAGTAAAAAATAAATGACAACTTGATTTAGCTGGGATGGCCTGTCACAAACACACTGGTGATTTGTTGCTTTCTGCAGTTGTTTAGTATACTGTAGCCCAGCCAGGTACAGTCATTTGTATGAGAATAGCTGGCAGCATTTTCTTCTATTCTGACAAGACTCTTCAGAAAGGTTTCTGAGTTTGCAATCTGTATTTCTAGCACCCACTGCTCTGACACAAGTGCTGTCTTTTCTACCTAATAGGGACCTTCATGTCACAGGTTTTGAGACATGAAGACTTCTGTGATCATCCTTCCATGTTGAGCACAGAAATGGACTCCTGTGTGTCCCTGTCTCTACCTCCTTATTAGCACCTTTAGTAAAAGATTTTGTTCATGATCTATGTACATTCAGCTTTCTTCTGCTGCACACTTCTACCCTACACAGCCTCTGACCACAAAACCATGGAAATAACAGGACTGAAGAGAATCAGTATCCAACTGGGCCAGTATGTTGTCTCAGAGAGTGACCAAATGCAAATACCTAAGGAAAAACAGGAATAGGGAAACTACATTTAATACTTTCTCAAATCATTTTGTAGCATGTAACAAAGTTTGTTCACAAGTCTCCTAGTTTCCAACATTTTGAGGGAATTCTTCATCCACAGAGAAGCCCTTAGTTGATAGTCTTTAATGAATATTTTCTGTAATTAGCCTAATGAGTCTTTCAATCTGTGTATTTTTTTGCCTTTGTACCATCTTTCAGAAAGTAGTAACAGAGCCTCATTGCACGTTATTGAAAGGTTACAACTTTCTAGCATGCTCATGTCTTGCCATCGATCTGCCACTCATCATTTCACCCTAACTAATTTGGTGTTTGCTTTCTCTTTCTTTAGAAGTCTTGAATGGAGCTGAAAAAAAGGGTACCTTGTAATTTCTATAAATATCTAAATACAGAAGCTTTACATTAAAAAAAAAAAGTCTTTTTCATGCCAAGGCATAATTATCTATGCCATTTTCTTAGTTATTTATCTCAACATGCTCCGGTTGCACTGATCTTCACATTCATAACAGATGCCTAGATTCAAAATGCACAGCTTTATGTTTCAGCAGAACCGAGAAAAAAAAATTGTTTTCAGGTGGAAAACTTTGACTTTCCAGTTGCAACTAAAATGGGCTGAACCACATCACCAAGGGAGAGAAACCACATTTAGCTTTTTGACTGACCTTTATAAATCCCATTAATCTTTAATGTGAAGGATTATTTTCAAACAAATCTCTGAAGCTTTTCCATGTTTACATCTAAGTGAAAGACGTGAGAATGAGGCATGCTCTTTTAACATTGAACTGCTCACGTTTAGAAAAGACCTAAGGGTTCATGGACAGTCCTCAAGATAGATTCATCACTTGCAGTAACCCAACTTTTAAAATAAATGCCCTAACTTTCTAGACTAAATCGTGATGAAACCAGGCTTACATCATTAACTATACCAAAGACTTCCAAGATACAATTTCTTTGCTTTGTTGTTGAATGCAAAAATACTCCCAAGCCCAACTTCTTGTTTTAATAATTTTCCATAGGCATTTGCAAATAAGTGGAAGAAGTGTAATAGGTGAGCATGGCTAGACATGAGAGCTTGTGGTATATTTAAATCCTATGTAATTTTCTTAAATGGCAACATCTGCATCAAGGACAGGCTTTGACTCACTATAGTACAATTCTCTGTGCAGTGCAGCCTTAACCCATGACAGTAGTTTCTAGTCATTACCATGCTGCAAATAATAATTTGTAGTAGTAGTAAATAATGTATTTAAAAGGCAGGAAACAAATACAACCAGCAGCAGAATTGTACAATGACAAAATGGCATTAGGAACTAGTCATCTGAAAAATAAATCTGTTTGAAGAGATCATATAACGATGCTCTGACTTTACTGATTAGAAATTCTATAGGCCAGAAACATAATTTTGTTCAAGCCACCAATAATAATTAGTGATATAGAAGTCTAATTATTTGTTGCTCGTTCCTTCAGAAATTCCATTTCAATCATTCTCGAAGTCTTTGTTTATTTATTGCTAACTAGCGTAAAAACCCCAATTTATACCATGAAATTAAAAAGTGGTATTGGTAGGAGCTGCCTTCATGCTGCAACTCATATCAAGGAGGTGAAAAGAAAGAAGGAACATAGTGCTACTGTCTGTTAATTAATAATGAGGCAGTCAAGCATTGCAGAACACTAAGCCCACTCCACTACAGCTGGGATATAAGTCTACTTTTTTTCTTATTATCTGAATTTCAGTCATTTCTAAAAGTCCAAAATTGGTTTCAGAGTGCAGAGTGGTACAGATACAGAATTGATGCATGTTTGGTGGAGCTGCTTTTTCCTCAGAAACAGGGGCAGGGGGCTGCAGTGCTGCCTTAGAAGCAGTTCTCAAATATCCCCTGGATGTGAGTTGGACCCACCTCTGCCCTGGCTGGGCCAATCTGCCCCCTCTGCCATCACTATTTAAGGAAGGAAATTTGCAGCAGAAGAGAAGGAAGTGGAGGGATAGTATAAGATGGAGGTGACCATGCAGACCCCACAGTCAGAGAAGGAAGAAGGGAAGGAGGAGCATCAGACTTGAGAGTCCACTGCAGCCTGCTGCAAGAACACAGGCTGCAACTCATGGAAGACAATAGCAGGACTGAGAGCCACTAGCAGCTCCGGATGAGATAGGGACTCCGGATGGGCAGAGATTGTGTGAGGAGGCGGCTATGGTGCAGGCTGTGCTGGAGCCTGCATGCTGCAGAGTAGACTCACACAAGAGGCAGAAAGGATCTGCAGCCTTTGGGATAAATACACGTTGGAGTGTATTTTGTTTTATGCCATGTACTGTACTTTGTAATAATCAAACAGTCAATATTAGAAAATATTAAAGCTATCTGAGACAAACAATATAAGAATGACTCCAGAGGAAGACCACAAATATGGCCAGGGCTGGAGCACCTGTCCTGTGAAGACAGGCTGAGAAAGTTGGGGTTGTTTGGGGAAGGCTCTGGTAAGACTTTAGAGCCTTGCAGTACATACAGGGGCAAGAAACCTGGAATGATACTTTTTAAAAGGGCATGTAGTGATAGAACAAGAGGTACTGACTTTAAACTGCCATTAAGCAGTCATTTAAACTGGCAGAGGGGATATTTAGACTGGACATTAGGAAGAAGTTCTTACCTGTGGGTGAAGAGGTACTGGTATTGATTGTCCGGAGAGGCTGTGGATGCCCCATCCTTGGAAATGTTCCAGGCCTGGTTGGACAGGGCTTGAAGTAACCTGGAATAATCCATGGAAGGGAGGCTGGAACAAGATGATCTCCAAGGTTCCATCCAATCCAAACCATTCTATGATTAGCAAAGTGAGAGTAAAGCGACAGAGAGTATATAGCTTGATTGTTTATATAATAGTGTGAAATAAGGTGACTATAAGACAGGACAATTCAGAACTAAGAAGTTTCTCAGAGTTGAGGGATGGACTACAAAACCTCTCTTAGTCTGTGATCAGAATGCATACTTCGAGACAAATTAACTTTTGTTTTCAATTCGATAAGATAGTCTTATACTCAGAGAAATTATACACATTTTAAGATGGTTTGCTAGACATTTTTATTAAGATAGTTTAGAACTAGTAAAATTTTCCTTCATGCTAGGAATTATATTTTTTACGTTTTGCAGTTAAAAATGGTAGTTCTTTGACAGATGATCCTAATGCTCCTAAACCTTCCTCGAAATATATTTCTCAAGCATACATAAAACAGGTAAGATGTTTTGCTGTGTAGTAGATTGGTCACTTATGAGTAATCTTCAAGGTAAAGCTTAAGTTTTGAATTTGAACATCGGCTTTCTTTGTCATTAATTATCTATATAATCAACCACTTTACAAAAGCCTTGAAGGTGTTGCATATGAATTCTTCAACTCTTAGCTGTACTTCACTGTTCTTTAAGTAGCCCTTGGGATTTTGTTTAAAATATTAACAGATTTTTATATATTTGCTTGATTTAGTTTAATTATCTCTTCCTCTGCAAATCCCACTCCTGTTTGCCTGGTTCCCTGAATTTTCAGAGTAGGTCTGGAAATTAAAGTTGGTTTGACCTAACTTGTGAAATATTTCAAGGCCCTGAAAAGGTTTGGTTTTTTTTTCTTTGAGTCCATCATCACAAACAGAATACTCTGATGCAAAATTGAAATCATCATTATTCCTGTACACTTCTAATACAAAGTTTCAGCTGCCTACTGACTATTTTTTTTTCTAAATCAAAGGCAACAGTTTTGCTGGAAATCAGTTGTCATTGAAAAAGGAAAGGCTCTCTTTACTCATAATCTTGTATTCTGTCATGGATTTTTTTTGCTTAAACATTTCACTTATCTTACACTGCTTTAAAAATAATATTTTCTAAAAAAAATCCCAAAGTAAACTAAAAACTCCTTTATGCTTGTTCTCTCATTTAATTTTAGGTGGTCAAATTAGAAGAAATGCCTTTGTTTCATTTGGTGGCCATCATAGATGAAAATACTCATCAGCTACAAGTCTCTCAAACTCAGATGTGCTCAGTGAGTCTATGGGAATGCTTTTCTTCTTCCATTGACTACAAGGAAAACCTAACCTGATAAAGTTCCTAATTTAGAACCTCCAAATTTGACATCTCTATTAAATATCTCTAAATTGTCAGCATAATTGTTTGTCAGTTGTGTGACTGGCTTGAATTCACTGTTTTAAAAATCTGGACACAACTCAAGCCAGATATATTAAAAGCAAGAACTACACTGTCTTACTCCTCAAGTGTCTTTTAGGGTTAGTCAAATACTTGACATATACCTATTAGATTAGGTCTGAGAGCAATTTCTCTTTTTTTGTTTTCTTTCACTTTAGTTTTGGTTCTGAATACCAAGCATGTGAACTTTGACTGTTTGCTAGATAACTGTTCACGTTCTCATGAGGTTAATGTTTCACCTTGCAACTACAGACCTGGATATAATTTTTAGACATGATTTTAATATTTTATGGATTATGGAAAAAAAAGGTCTCGTTTAGCAACTAGCTTAATAATATATAATCAAAAGTATAGGACTGAATATTCTAGTGCCAAATGTAATTCTACTTAACTAGACAAGCAATCTAACAGAGAGTGAAACAACACATGATCAAAGTTGTGATTTACAAACCTCATGTTCTGCTCATGACTCTTATATTTTTTGAGACAATATGGAGTGGATTTTGTTCTTCTTGTTGCTCTTCTGTCCTCTGTATAGTTTTATTTGTGTATTTACCTTTTCTTAGGTAAATGTCAACTGAGTGTTATGGGTAGAGGAAAATTTGAAAGTCTTATCTAAACAAAGCATCACATTTCCTTTGCTTAGAAAAAAAAAATAATGAAAATGAATTATCTATGGCCATGGTTACTTTTAATCTGTCCATTAAAACACTACAATAATATGAAAAATAATTTTGCAACGGTTATGTTGAAGGCTTTGGGTACTTTGACAATGGATCCTTCCTTGGGGACTACAGTTTGATAGGATGGGATGGGATTCATCTCTCCCATAAAGGCACTGGATTATTTCAGAGTAGACTAGCAAATTTAATAAAGTGGTCTTTAAACTAAGGGATTCGCGGGGTGGGGGGAGAAGCAAAACAGAACAAGCTGTCTCCTCTAGCTGGGAAATGGGGCAGGGCACGGAATGCAATGATAAGTACCCTTCATCTGCACACTGGGCTTAGATATGGAAGACTGATCACTCAATGGAGAGCCAAACTGGGGAAGACTCTCCTACACCCATCCAGGGAAACCTGTGTGTCTGAGTAAGCCCCTGCGCTGCCTCTACACCAGTGCACACAGCCTGGGGAATAAGCAGGAGGAACTGGAGATGTGGGTGCGGATGAGGGGCTACGACCTCATTGAAGTCACAGAGACATGGTGGGACAGCTGCCATGGCTGGATCAAAGCCATGGAGGGTTATGTATTGTTCAGGAAAGACAGACTGACAAGGTGTGGAGGTGGAGTTGCTCTCTCTCTGAGGGAGCAATTAATGTGTACTGAACTGTGCCTGGGTGGGGAGGAGGGGTAGGTTGAGTGCTTATGGGTGAAAATTATGTGATTACTAAGCTTCTCTCCATCATTTTTGAACAATCATGGAACAGAAAAGGTGTCTGAAGGCTGGAGAAAGGCCATTGTCATGCCAGTCTTCAAAAGGGGCAAGAAGGATGACCCAGGAAACTACAGGTCGGTCAGAATCATCTCCGTCCCTGGGAAAGTGATGGAACAACTCATCCTGAATGTTATCACTGAACATATGAAGGATAAGATGGTTTTCAAGGGGAGTCAACATGGCTTCACAAAGGGGAAATCCTGTTTGACTAACCTGATATCCTTCTATGAGTGCATAACTGGCTGGCTAGATGAGGGGAGAGCAACAGACGTCACCTTACCTTGGTTTCAGTAAGGCTTTTGACACTGTCTCCCATAACGTCCTCATCAGAAAGCGCAGGTAGTGTGGCTTGGATGAGTGGACAGTGAGGTGGATGGAGAGCTGGCTGAATGACAGAGCCCAGAGGGTGGTGATCAATGGGACAGTATCGAGTTGGAGGCTTGTGGCCAGTGGAGTTCCACAGGGATGGGTTCGAGGGCCAGTCTTGTTCAACATCTTCATCAATGACCTGGATGAGGGGACAGAGTGTACCCTCAGCAAGTTGGCTGATGACACCAAACTGGGAGGACTGGCTGATTCCCCAGAAGGCTGTGCTGCCATTCAGTGGGATCTCGACCAGCTTGAGAGTTGGGCAGAGAGGAACCTCCTGAGGTTCAACAAGGACAAGTGCAGAGTCCTGCATCTGGGAAAGAACAATCCCAAGCACCAGTACAGTCTGGGGGTTGAACTGCTGAAGAGCAGCTCTGCAGAGAGAGACCTGGAAGTCCTAATTTGTAATAAGCTAAATATGAGCCAGCAATGTGCCCTCGTGGCCAAGAAGGCCAATGGCATCCTGGGATGCATCAAGAAGAGTGTGGGCAGCAGGTCAAGGGAGGTTCTTCTCCTCCTCTCCTGTGCCCTGGTGAGGCCTCATCTGGAGTTCTGTGTCTAGTTCTGGGTTCCTCAGCTCAAGAGGGACAGGGAAGTGCTGGAGAGAGTCCAGTGCAGGGACACCAAGATGATCAGGGGAATGGAACATCTTTCATATGAGGAAAGGCTGCGGGAACTGGGACTATTTAGTCTGAAGAAGAGGAGATTGAGGGGTGATCTTATTAACATTTATAAATATCCAAAGGGTGGGTGTCAGGAGGTTGGGACATCCCTTTTTTCTATACTAGCTACTAACAAGGGATAATGAGATGAAGCTGGAACACAAAACGTTCCACTTAAACATAAGAAAAAACTATTTCACTGTTCAGGTGAGGGAGCAGTGGCTCAGGCTGCCCAGAGAGGTTGTGGAGTCTCCTTCCTTGGAGGTCTGCAAGACCTGCCTGGACATGTTCCTATGCAACCTGATCTAGGTGAACCTGCTTGAGCAGGGGGGTTGGACTAGATGATCTCTAAAGGTCCCTTCCAACCCCTACCATTCTGTGATTATGTGATTCTATATTAATAATAGAAGTAATGGGATTGAAAAATGAACTAATTTTAAAGTTGGATCTGCTAAATGTATAGATTGGTTTACACAGAGTAATTTCATTTTGTATCAGAGGACAGAATTTCTTAGTTCAGATATCCTCTCTTATTTCTGTACACTGTACTCTCGCTTTGCTCACTCAATGCTTTAAACGAAGCTCTTCATCAGAGATCATAAGCAAGAAACTGAAAAAGTCCAGCCATTTGGACCATCTGCATATACTGTAAATTCTGGGTACGTATCTTAATTTTAGTATACCTGATCCTCTACTGTCTTGAGTCACTTGTCGTTTACATTTTTGCAAAGCAAACTTTATAACAAGTATTAACTAGTTTCTAGTTCCTATACACACTTGAATACATTTCTATAAATACATTAAAAATAAGAGAAAGACCAGGGACACTCTAGATCCCCTAAAAGATCAAGAAGGAAATTTGATAATAAAAGATGAGGATAAGACTGAGGTGCTTAATGCCTTCTTTGCCTCAGTCTTTAGTAATAGCAGCATTTCCACTGGGGAAAGTCAGCCCCCCAAGACAAGAGACAGGGATGAGGAGCAACATTTCCCCCTACAATTCAGGAGGAGATGGTCAATGACCTCCTACTCCACATTGATATGCACAGATCTATGGGACTGAAAGAGATACATCCTAGAGTGCTGAGGGAGCTGGCAGGCTGCTTACTAGTCCACTGCCCATCTTATGTCAGTAGTCCTAGCTCAATGGGGAGGTCCCATCTCATTGGAAGTCAGCCAGTATAACACCTATATATAAGTAGGGACCGAAGGATGACCCAGGAAATGACAGGCCTGTCAATTTGACTTCAGTGCCCAGAAAGTTGATGGAGCAGATGATCCTAAGATTTATTAATCAGCATACGTGGGATAACCAGGTGATCAGGCCCAGTCAGCATGGGTTTATGAGGAACAGGTGCCGTTAACAAACCTGATCTCCTTCTAAGACAGGGAGATCTGCTTGTTGCATGAAGGAAAGGTTGTGGATGTTGTCTAGCTTGTCCTTTGTAAGGCATTTGACACTGTTTCCCACAGTGTTCTCTTAAGGAAATTGTCTGCTCTTGACTTGGATGTACCTACACTTTCCTGGATGAAAGACTGCTGAGATGATGTGGTACAATGAGTTGTGGGCAATGGTTCTGAATCCAGTTGGCAACTGGTCACAATTGGTGTCCCCCAGGGCTCAGTAGTGGGGCCATTCCTGTTTAACATCTTTATTAATGATCTGGATGAGGGGATAGAGTGCACCCCTAGTAAGTTTGCAGATGACACCAAGCTGGGTGGAAGTGTTGATCTGTCTGAGGACAGGGAAGCAGAGAGACTTAGATAGGTTGGATGGTTGGGCCAAGGCCGATGCCATGAGTTTCAATAAGGCCAAGTGCTGTGTCCTGCACTTGGGTCACAACAACCCCCAGTAGTGCTACAGGCTTGGGGAGGAGTGGCTGGAAAGCTGCCAGGCAGAGAGGGACCTGGCAGTGTTGGTTGACAGTGGCTGAACATGAGCCAGTAGTGTGTCCAGGTGGCCAAGAAGTCCAAGGGCATCCTGGCCGGCATCAGGAACAGTGTTGTCAGTAGGAGCAGGTAGGAGCATTGCCCTGGACTCAGCTTTGGTGAGGCTGTACCTCCAATACTGTCCAGTGTTGGGCTCCTCTCTACAAGAAGGACATAGAGGTGCTAGAGGTAATCCAGATGCAGGCTGTCAAGCAAAGAAAGGATTTGGAGCACATCTCATACAAGGAACGGCTGAGGGATCTGGGGCTGTTTAGCCTGGAGACAAGAAAGCTCAGGAGAGACCTTACAACTCTCTAAACTACCTGAAAGGAAGTTGTAGCAAGGCGAGGCTCAGTCTGTTCTCCCTAGTAACGTGCAATAGAACAAGAGGAAATGGCCTCAAGTTGCACCAGGGGAGGTTCAGGCTGGATGGGAGGAGGAATTTCTTTACTAAAACATTTGTCAGACATTGGAGCAGTTGATAGGTCTGGGACAAAGGATGGACTCAATGATCTTAAAGGTCTCTTCCAGCTGAAACAATTCTATTATTCTCTAAATTCTTACGTTCAACATGTTACTGATTAATCTGAAAGAATTAAAGTTATCAGTAATAATATTTGAGGACTATTTAAGGATGTTACCTAAATATTATCTGATGAGTTAAGACAGAAAACAATGAAAAATATTCTTTCTTTCTTTCTTTCTTGTTCAAGCTTCTCTTGAAAAGTAGAGAGGGAAATTGCACTCAGAAGACTCCAGGGCTATAAAATCAATTATTTCATCATTTTGCATCCATTATCTTACTCTGCACTTTTACGGGGGTGTAAAAATGACTCTGCTATCTCTGGACATTGCAAGGTCAGCCTATGTTCAGTTCAGTGGTCTCCATAAAATGCTGTTGTCAACTCACAAGACTGAGTTGAACAAGTTGAGTGCAAGTGTTGGCTCTACAGAATTGAGTAACTGCCTTTCCCCATTCCCATCCTACCCGCCAGTCTACATTGAAATCAAGGAATCACAGCAACCAGCCATGGCTTGGCAGAGCTCAGAGATGTCAGTCAATCTTAAGAGCAATTCATGCTTGGATTTATGGATGCTGTGCAAAAGGATACTTAGAAAAATCTAGAATAGGATAGTTATTAAAGGAGATTAAAGGACATTATTGAGTGCTTCAGCAAGTTATAATTAAAAAAAAAAGATGGGGAGGCCCAGAGAGAGAGGGAGAGTAGACTAATTTTTCCAGTCAGTGAAGTTTCAAGGATGAGAAGCCTAGTTTTGCTTTTGTTATTTGCTTCAATATTAATTATGCAGTGTTTTTTCCACTTAACAATAAGAATCAGCTCCTTCAATCCAAATTCCCTGGTTAATTTCTTTAAGATAATAATGCATACATAAGACACAGACTCAATGTTTTTGCCAATTAGGGATACCACAGCCTAGAACACTCACTAAAAATTTGGCCTCCTCTGAAAATTGAGTGCCTCACGACACACAGATAGCCCAGACATGAATCCTATCTTCCTAAATGGAAAAGGTAATTCACCATTTACTTCAATCATGCAAAGTGCTCTAAAGGGAAATATCTTTCTGTCTCTTCATTTGCAGGCAGAACTTTGTGAAATTTACTGATACACAGAACATCAGACTATGTAACCTGATGGTCACATACTAGGTTAAAAAAATTGTGTCTGTCTGTCTTATCAGTCTGTGTAATGACTTATTCTTTTCCACATTCATTCTCACTATAGCATCTGATTGCCCTTAAACTCAGATATTTAAAGCCAGGAGAAGTTTTTTATAAATCCAGTACTGAACATGAATCCAAAAGAAAGTAAAATAAATCAGAAACCTTTCAAGCACTGAAGGAATTGAGTAAGTTTGGATGAGGCTTTTTTGGTTTTGTTTTTGTTTTTTTTTAATCTTAAGTCTAGATGACACTTTCTTTATTTTACTGCTTTTAGCATTGCCAAATGGCAAGGCCTTCTTGTTTCCAGCTTCTATGTTCTGCTGGAATTATGTTTCGGTCTTCTAGAAAATATTTGGGTTTTTTTCCAAATGACACAGGAAAACCCAATTTGAAGGATGACATTTTTGGTTCTCCATTGTGTTTCTGTCGTCAAAGCTTATTTCAGTTCCCATGTAAGTGATGGAGTATGATTTGATTTCAAGATTCCTGGATTTCTGGACTGTGGACTAGAACCCTAGCTCATAGAAAAATTAAGATATTCCCATAGACATTAACATTCTCAACACTGCAACACCCCCTTATTTTTCATATGCAATGTGTAGGAGTGGCATGCAGCTGATTAACACTTGATGATCATGCTGAAACCTGGCAGCCATAGCAAATTCCTCCCCTTGTATTCAGACCACATTCATGATTCAATTAAAATCTTCTCAGTATGTGCTGTGTCTTTCACTTACCAACATTAATGACCAGCTCCTGAAACCTCGATTATACTATGTGCTGCTTTTTGCTTCCCAGGGCTGTGATACACAGAACCTGACACAGCCAGAGCTTGTAAAGACCCTTTACGTCCTTAGATTCCAGACCTGCAAGGTCACTTCATCAAACCAAAGCTCATTAAAAAGAAGGAAGAAAGGTGATCTACCATTCTGACCTCGGATATTGTAGCTGAAAAAGCCCTTTGCCATTTATATTTCAACTTTCAATGAGTATATGACTCAGTACTGGAAGGATTTGTAGCTGACACTCAATAGAAGCTGCTCTTGAATTTTGACAAATCCCATCTTGAGCCGAGAAGAGAAACAGATATTGATCCTAAGTGTACCTAATTCATCTCTGCACTTGTAATCCCAAAAGAAAATGGCTTCTATGACCAGAGGGCGTTCAATATTTTTTCCATCTTGTAAAATAAACAGCAGTTATTTTGGTGTGTCTTCATGCGTCAGGAGCAACATTGTAAGTAAACAAAGCACTGATTTTTTTTCCTCTTCTCTTTCCTGAGCAGAGAACTGCTGGGCCTTTTGATTGGACTAATTAAATTGTATCAAATAATTTAGACTGATGAAAGTCTGGAGGCCACAGCATCACAGCTGAGATCTGTTCCTTTATCAGAGAGCTGTATTTCAGCAGGGATCATGTAATAAATCGTGAGGAAATTCATTGACCCTGATGATCTAGCCTCAGCAGCAACACAGTGGCATGAGCACTTGGGGGGCTGCTGAGAGTGATGATACATGAAGAGATAAGAAGCTGAATTCTGTTGTCAATTACATTCGTGTAAATTTCGAAAAATTCTATTGATTTTACTGGTGGTGTTTAAGGTATAGCCTGAGGTCAGGATCTAGCCCACGATTTTACTTATTGCTCCTTTTTTCAGCTTCTCATATCAGAACAACTGACCTCAAAAAAAGAAAAGGTTTAGAAATTCTGTCCTTAGAGTTACTCGCGACAAAAAATGGATAGGAAGAAACCAATCATTCTAATTCATTAATATTTTCAGTTTCTAAAGCACACTCAGCTTGTTGCAGCAAGTTCCTGGCAGGACCTGGAAGCCCTTGGGAAGAGAGTGGCCCACAACAGAGCAGTACTTGTGATCCTATGAGGAACCCAACTGGAGCAGTCTGTTCCTGAAGGACTGTTCTCCTTGTGGATGACCCACACTGGGGCAGGGTGTGGGGAGCTATTCCCGTGGCAGACCCAGTGCTGGAGCAGGGTGTGAAGAACTGCAGCCCATGGGAAGGACTCATATCAGAGAAGTTCCTAAGTGACTGTCTCCCGTGGCGAGGGACCCTACAGGGTAGCAGTGGGAAGTGTGAGGAGGCCTCTCCCTGAGAAGCAGCAGAGGCAAAGTCCGTCTGTAACGAAATGACCGTAATCTCCATCCCCCATCCCCTGCACTGCTGGGGGGAAAGAAAGAGAGTCCTGGGAAGACAAAGGGGTGGGGGGAGATGTTTTAAGATTTGATTTTATTTCTCCTCTCCCAGTTCTAATAGTTTATTAATAAATGAAACCTTTTTCTCCCCAAGTTGAGTCTGTTTTGCCCGTGATGCTAATTGCTGAGCCATCTCTTTGTCCTTATCTTGACTCATAAACCACTTGTTATATTTTTTTTTCTCTCTTCCCTGTTCAATTTAGGAGGAAGAATGTTATTATGACTTGGTGGTCACCTGGCACCCAACCAGGGCTAAACCATCTCACTGAAGACATTCAAAACCCACCTGGATGAGTTCCTGTGTGATCTACTCTAGGTGGCTCTCCACTGGCCAGGAGGTTGGACTAGATATTCTTTTGAGGTCCCTTCCAACCCTTAAGGTTCTGTGATTCTGTGATAATGTATCTTACATTTTTCATATTTTTAAATATCTTTACTATTTTACTGCTTAGGGTAAGACTGTTGATGATGCACAAGGAAGTAAAAAATAGGATTTTTCTGTAGGTTCTCCTGGATACTTGTCAAAAACACCCAGTTACTTTCTCAGCCAGAGGATCACATAGATCTACTGAGGTTATCAAAGCTCTGTTGTAGAAAAACTTAGAAGTGATATAGAATCTGGAATTGTAGGAAAACAGGCATGTTAAGAATGGTGTGTAATAGTTGGGTCATTTAGGTATTCTGAGCATCATGTGAAATGATGTAAAATCTGTGACAAATACAAATTAATCATAATGCTAGCACATATTTACTCTCTTTGCTATGACTAATTTCATACAAAACCAAACAAATAAATAGATAAAGCCATCTGGCAAGCTTGCAGAGTGTTGGACATAAACATTAATGGCAGTGATTTTGCACTTGTGTGTCACTTTCTATTAAGCCTTATGACTCTTTGTTTAGGTCTATAAGAATAGGTATATAATACTGATAGTCTCTGAATATTAGGATGTTAAATCAATAACTTTAAGGTTCTCTAATGGTTTTAAAAAGGTAAGTTGATTCAGATTGTATTCACTCAGAAGTTTGCATCAAAATTCTGGCAAATAAAAGTATCTATGAATTTTCTGTTCCTTAATTTCTAGTACTGTTTTCTTATCAAATAATGGATGATAGAATGAGAAAGATGAGCTGACAGATCTTGCAGGACTCTTCATTTTGAACATGCATAGATAGCAGTTTTTTGTGGTCATTGAGTAGAAAAATAGGAAAAAAAAAAGTAGCAGAAATGAAGGACTTTGGCAGTCTTTCTAACTAAGCACTGACAAACACCCTTACAAAGGCCTAGATTCATTGTTCCCTTAGTTCCTGATGGGTTATAATGCTACAAAATGCTCTGTTATATTAAAGGCAGGACCTTAATTTCTCCAGAGGTTGATTCAGATGTCTTCTGATCTCAACTAACCAGTGAAGGGACTTATCTCACTGACTAGACAAGGTGCTGAAGGCAATTATGTACCAACTTAAAAGTCCTCAGATACTTCACAAATTAACAGCTTATCCAAGTCTAAGTCACTATGTGTGGCTGCCTTCATCATATAATGTTTCCAACAGAAAACCAGCTTGAGAGTGTATCTAATTGAAAATAGTTTTAGTGACAGTCAAAGTAAGAGTCCTCTTGATGGAAACTTAGTTTGATTGAGTAGAATTTAGAAAGATGACAGTTGACTGAAAACAGCAAGATGTTAAGCTGGTTCACCTGTTTCCAATAGGAGATTTTGGCAGTCAAAGAGCCAAGATTGCACCCCATTTGACAGTGAAGTCTCCCATTTGAAACAGGCCTGAGACACCTCAACTCTTCAGCCAAAGTCAAGAGTTTCTTAAATTGTATGTCAGCAGGGATTTTTTTTGTCTTTCTTACTTTCTTCTTCTTCCTACTATGAGGTTTTGGAAAACTATTACCCCTTCTCTGAGCGCACTAAATACAAGATAGTACTTCCACTTCAATATAGAATTTTCTGTGATACTGTTCCAAAATTCTCTTATTTTTCTTAAACACAGTAAAAGTTTATTGCCTCTACCTGACTCATTCTCGTGTACTTACAGGGATATACTATCCTTAGATCCTGTATGTAAGTAATATAAACTATTTTCTACTGTATATATGCCTATTAATATAGATTATGTTATTCATTGCTTTTTCAGATGAATAGTATCAAGAGTATTCTTCCCTGTAGTAGCAACAATAATATATTGTCAATAGAAAGATACTTTAATAAGATGAAAAATCCGTTCAATGACAGGAACAATAGAGTTCATAGGAAACTATATGACAGGAAGGAGGCATTGCATTGTTTGGAACACCTGTGGTTAATTATCACAGCTGAATACATTAAAATCAGTTTCCAACGTCGTATATCTTCATAGACTGTTTGGCGATATTAAGCGATAAAGGCTTAATAATCAAAAGTACTGAGTTAGCAAATGTTTTCTAATTTTAATAACTTCTTGTTGTAATTACCAAGTCTTGGAGTGAAATGATTTAATTAGAAAGTAATCAAGAAGTGTCTACTGTTAATTGAAGAAATTATAAAAGATCTACATTTTTAATATATTTCTTGGGTAATAAAATTAAAGTCTATGATAATTATTTTATAAACTATGCTGATAAGAAAAGTTTGATACCAAAATGAGATATTGTGTATAATAATTCTCACAGCTGCATTTGCCTTTGGCAGGCATAACCCAAAGCAAAGATACTTTGGATATATCCATTATCTGTCATTTAATGTCTTAGCATACTTAAAGAATGTCCATTCATGCTCACAGCTCCTGTGAGAATAGCAATAATTACTATTATACCTATTTTCTCAACTAATAAAGTGAGGTTAAATGCATCAGGATAAATCATGGCTATTTATAAGTTAGATTGAATAATTTCTATCTAATCTTCTTATGATAGAAAACTGGATTTACAATGAAGTAATTTTTTAAAAGAAATTAAGATTATTCTCTTTTCATAAACATTTAAACTTTTTAAAAATTGAAAACATATCCTCAAATCTAAAAAAAAAAAACAAAAAAAAAAGTTTAAAAACTCTAAAACGTTAAATCTAAGAGAATATGAATTTAGGAAAAGTCTGCAGATTACCTCGATTTATAGTTCATATTCTTCATATTCTCTGCCAGCTGAGTACTGAAAATGAACAGTAATTCCCAAAATCCTCCATGGTTATGCATTCCCACACTGGAACACACTCAGCAAGTGGGGTGTCAAAAATGCTGAATGTGTCATAAGGATAAAACCTTTTTTTTCCTGACTGCTGCTATTTCTGTTAGACATTGCAAGACACTGATCATCCAATTTAAAACTTCTGTGGTGAACTGCTATTCCCTCTTGGGTGTCTGTTAAAGTTAATTTGTCAGTGCACAAGAAGCACAGGATAAAGATCTTCTAACACAGGTTCGTCAAAATAGACATGATGTATGTAGGTTTCTGAAATGGTACATGCTCTTAGGTCTTAGACTTGCATGAAAATCTTGTACTCTAATAAATAAATGTTAATAAAAAAAGACTTTTTCCATGAAAAGGAAAAATGGCCTGCTTATAGGAAAAGTGACAGAACTAAAAACATTCAGAGAAATGTTTTCCAACCTGCAATAGAAATACTTGGAGAAAAGAAATACATACCAAAAAATGATAAATTAACTCTTTATTTTTAAAATAAGAATGCTGTTATTGATTTATACCTTTTCACCAGCACATCTGGTTAATTACAAAGTCAACATCACTATTCCCTTGGTTGCTGTTCTTAGCTCTGAAGAACTTTCAGACTGTCAACAAATGATGTCATATGACATGCATGGTCAGCAGACACTAGTGGGATGGAAAGTGACCTGTATGTATAGCTGAACAAAATTTAAATCATCTATCTGACTAACAAGACTGTAAGGTCTTGAAGCAGTGATTGACAAACTGTCAGTCACTTCAGGCCAGGTTCACAAATGCACGTACATTTTCATTTCTAATTTACGCATGCTGTTAATGCAATTGTAGGTGTAAATAAGACAATCTCACACCAAAAGCCTATGAAGAGCTAGGAACATCTCTTTCACATATATATGTGAATTCTCTTCTCAATTTGATTGGCTTGTATGCACCTATATCTTCTATTAGTTTGATAAAACTTTTAAAAAAATCAACCAACCAACCAACCAAAATGCCTCAAATATTTTACTTCTCTAGAAACATAAAGATCAAACAAAATGTGAATGGTTTGACCATAAAGAATAGTTGCATTGGTTCTGTTCTCCCTTTGATAGAAGAGATCATCTTGACACAAGGCATCTCTTTGGAATTAATGACTGGTTGGTGATAATGCCCTCTAGATGCTCAACAGGCCATCAGCTCCTCCCAGCTCTTCACTGATTTCCAGAAATTACCTTCAACTTTCATCATTACTGCTTAAACAAACACATCTTGAAAATTTAGGAGGTTATTTTTCATTTATCACCCAACTAAATGCATTCTTCAGAGACACTATCAGCAAAGAAGAGGTGAGTCAGTGTCTTCACTGCAAAAGACAAAAAGAAAAACCTGACTCTATGGCACATTTTATATGATAAAGAGAAAGAATAATTATATGTTACTTCTTATGGTTACCTTGCAACAGGGAATTTTCTGGATGACTTCTTTTACAGAATGAGAAAGTATATTTAAAAAAAAAAGAAGGAAAAAAAATGGGACTGTGGAGGCATTGGGGAACTTTTGCATCCTTTAGGATGACTAAAAAAGGGAGTATTACAATGACTGTTCCCAACTGGGCATGGATTTATAAGTTAAACAGAGCACCCTTATTTACTGAAATGCAGAAGTATATGCATGAGAAATTCCCAGCTGCTGACATTTTGTGAGTTTTTAATAGTACCATTAGTCAATATATCAGTATGCAGCATATCATATTGACTAGAGCTGATGTTTATAGTGGAAAGCTATTGACTTATGGGATGAAAAAGTAGATATAATTCAGCTTCAAGCATTATTACCCACTGGAGGTTACTTTTTCATTTACAGGGACAATAATTTGCCCTGTAAACTGAAAACTCTAGGCTCACTATATATTTTACTATGCACTTTATTAAGACTTTTTTGCCCTAAATATGCTTTACATAGAAGCTGGAACCTCAACAGTAGTATGTAGACTGTTACCACAACTGAAACTAAAAAAAAACACAACCCCCCTTCTCCCCCACCAAAAACTAAAAAATTGAGTGGCTCACTAAAATGTCTTAATTGTAGAAATGGTCAATAACACATTTAGATATAGATCTCAAGGGATGTCTTTTACATATCTATCATGCCATATGACATTTCCAGCAATCTTGAGGTTGTACTTTAGATCTTAGATTGAATACTACCCATTTACTCGTCCTTGGTTTGAGATCAAGATCCTTGGTATCAGATTCATCTTAGCTAACTCTATCTGGTCCAAGAGGTCAGATTGTGCTGAGACGTTTTGCAGCCGTCATCCTCAAAGATTTTCATGGAAACCCTAAGCAGCTCTGGTCTGACTGCTTTGAAGAATTTGGAAAAAATGGCCACTTGAGATCTCTTGCAACCTGAATTCTATGATTCTATGAATTGAATCACCATAAATGTTTTACAGGCTCTTTCTGTGTTCAGTGGAGAGACATAGACAAGTATCTCTCACAAGTGGGAAGAAAAGCTCTCTGGGGCCACTATAGAGGGAATTAATCTTTGTTATCCTGGATTAGTAATTAACAAACAGCTAAGAATAGTGATACGGTGAGGCATTTCACCTTGACTACATAGACTATTGGTTAATTGAAGATCACATGATTATTCCAAGATGCTTTCTTTGTATGAGACTCACTCATCCTTGATCATAATTGATGGCTCAGAATGCTACTATAATACAGGTAAATAATTGTACCATTGCATTGACTGATGAACTAATGGTCTGGATCCTACAGTTTCAGTAAAAGATTGGCTTGCTAAACATGAGACACATACACTTCAGCTTACAATAGATCTTGATAAGCTAAAAAAAATCAGGATTAGCTTGTCAATAGCAGAAATGAGTCAATAGCAGAACAACTGCTATCCACTTCTAATCATAGTAATGGCACAATAGACAATATTCATTATCCACCTGTCAAATCTTGGTGTGAAAAAAAGCAATAATAGATCAAAGATAATATAACAATATCAGTAACAATAATAATAAAAACAAGAGCAACAGCTAAACCAAAAAACATCATGTCCTAAAATTAGTGACATAAATCAATGAATGTTTTCTTGTGTCAATTCATATTAAGATATATTGTATAAGACATAATAACATAGAGTATCCTAATACAAGGTGACATCCTGGTTTTACTTCATGAATTGTAATTTAAGAGTTGATTTTTTTCCACCCATTGAATAGTTACCTACTACTGAACATATGTTCAGAGATTTTCTTGAGATTTCTTGGTAAGAAAATCACTTACCTGTTTCCTAAGAGAAAAAGCAGTTCCTTCCTCTTGCTTTTTGTTTGTTTGTTTGTTTGTTGACAGCATTCATCCCAACAGCGATACTATGTAGCAGGATTAAATAATTTCAACCACAGTTTAACAGCTTAATGCAGATGACTTCTCATAGGGAGGAAGGTCTTTTGAACTAGAGTGTAAGAGAACTTCAGTAAGTAAAGTATTCCTCTTTGTGGAGTTCTAGTTATGTTTTCCTGATATAGAAACTATTTCTTCCACTACCAGTTGGGCCTTTGATAAGTGATGACAATGCAACAGGGTGAGACAAGATAGTATTGAGTTAGCCAGATCAGATTCCATCACTTAAAGGTAAATGTCTGCACTGCAGGTTTCATAAGTGAGCTGACTATTTGAGAACTCATTATAGGGTTCAAAGGGGATTGTGGTCAATGACTTACTCTAAAATATGTAGCCACTATTTTAATTTTTTTTCAGCCAAGTAGCTTTCTAGATTTTTCTGTGCATGGAACAGGCTGCCCAGAGAGGGTGTGGAGTCTCCTTCCCTGGAGGTCTTCAAGACCCACCTGGATGCATTCATCTGTGGCCTGATCTAAGTGGACCTGCTTTTGCAGGAAGGTTGGACTAGATGCTCTCTAAAGGTCCCTTCCAACTCCTACCATTCTATGGTTCTATGATTCTATGACTGATTTTTCATTAACTGCAATGAGAATCAACATACTGTCATTATCATATATAGATTTCTGAATCTGGAGATAAAACCCACCCTTACCACTGAATCTAGTAAGATAGACAATTAACTGTGTAATGTCATTTAATACACTAAAGTGTATCTAAAATGTTTGTGTGGGGTTTGTGGATGTGACATAAGGTAGGTAAAATCCTTCTGTTCTTTTGGAGTAGTAACCAAAAGGGACACCCAAGGGCATCTCAAATGACACTAAATAATTATGTCAGGCAATTTCACTTTATTCTTAGTGTCTAATTTATGACAATCATTAAGGATGTATCTATACTGAGAAATTAAATGAGACCAGGAACATTTCTCGTCATTACAGTCAAGCAACAAAATATATTTGGATCTATGGTGGTGAATTCTCAATGCTTCCAAAGTGGACAAATGCACCTGGAGTAGTTATTGTGAATGAGTAGTTCTAACCTCTAAAATGCTCTCAGGTCTTGAAAGTGTGTTACCTGTTATGAACCAAAACTCAACCAAAGATAGTCCTAATATCTCACTAATATGGCCAGACATGCTTGAAAGTGCTTCTGGGCATTGTTTCGTTTAACAGTAACAGCTAAAGTGCCTAGGAATCTAGACAAGTGTAGGCATTAACAGATAAACATGCCTGATTTAGACAACAGAAATGATAAAGATTCTCATCTTCAAATCTCCCCAGTCCCATCTACACCCCAGTATATCTAAAATAATTTCCACCCTTTGAGATAAAGTACCTCTAGATGCATCAAGTTCTACTAGGTTTATTTTTCTCTCTTGAAGTAATTGTCATTCAGTCCTGGAGCTGAGGTATTGCAATAGGTTTGTATGGGTTTGGTATTTTATTCATTCCTCTCTCTGTCTGTTTTTCTCTTTCCATTCAGACACAGAGCATAATAGAATTGCTGCTGCCAAAACCCTCACTCCACTGGAGTGAAAACCATTCATTTGTCGTCTCAATTTTAAGATTCCTGACTCCAAATGCAAGGGTATTCTCCATGGACGTAATGGGACATTTAGCAATTCATTCATTTTCTTCACATGCTACTTATTTAGACACTCAGCAGTTGGCAGCTTTGATGTGAGTGGTGGAAATTATAAAGACATTATGTATCATAAAAATATAAATGAAAGAAAACATAGGCCCTCTTTTATATCAGACTAAATTGACTAGTGTCATACTCAGGATATTTTGTTTTATAAATTATAATCGTTAGAGAAGGTGTTCCCTTGAGTGAAACACTACCTGTCTGTTTCATGTATAACACCAGCTCTTCACTTTTTCTCCTGTAAAGAAACTGCTGTAGAAAATTTAGACACATAGAAGTAAATATATAAATTCAAACAGATTAGAATAGAATAAAGTGTACCTGTCTTTGAGATCTTAAGCATAATTTAGGTCTCTGAGTGTCAGTGAAGGAAAAGAAATACTATTTTATAGAGGGAATAATAAAACTCAACTATAATTCCCCAGAAATGTTTACACAGAAGGGGAAGAAAAAAGAGAATTTTTCATTGTGTTGTTCTGTCCTAAAGTCTGGCCATATGTGTTCAAACCAGATAGGAACTAAGTACTCACACAGCTTCTCACTCACTCCTACCCACATAGAGGGATAAGAGAGAAAACAGGAAGAATAGGACTGAGAAAACTCAAGGATTGAGATAAAAATACTTTAACAAGTGAAGAAAACAGGGGAATAAAACCCAACCACAAATGATACAAAGGCAATCAATCACCACCTTCCACAAACAAATTAACCCCTACTGAGGAACAGCAACCTTAGAAGACATTTGGCTCCCCACTTCAAGTTTTAATTTGGAGCATGACATTGCATCGTATAGAATATCTCTTTGGTCCATTCAGGTCAACTGTTCCACCTGTTTCCCCTCCCATCTTCTTTCTCACCCTTAGTTTAATTGCTGTGAGGGATGGGCACAGTGGGAAACAGAAATCTTGACTTTATGCAAGCACTGCCCATCATTGGACAAATCATTAGTGTCTTTTAATAGTTTTGGTCACAATCCCACAACACAGCATCATGTGGATTTCCATGAAAAAAAAGTTAATACACTCCTGCTAGATTCTGTACATCATTTTAAGTAACCCATTTTGACTACAGAACATGTATATAGTGAGAAAACACTGAGCGATATGCTGGGAGGAAAGATTTGACTGCTCCAGCTGAAGAATTGTCTTGCAAAAATCTTGATTATACAAAATTCTTCATAAATGTGAATGTTCTACGCTAAGAATGCAAATCTTTTTCGTTAGGTATTTTTTACTACAAATCTTACACAATTTGTCTCTATAACATTACTTTCATTCCTACAGGTATTCTTGTTTGGATGCTGCATATTCTCAGTATTTAGTCTTTTGATTAAAGTCAGTCTTTTCTCTCTCAGTATTTTCTATTCTGTTGCCAGCTCGGAGATATTCTTGCAATCACACCAATACCACTACACACTGGTTCATCTCACAAAAAACTATATGCTATCATATGTCTTATTTTATTTTGGCCTATGAGGAAAAATGGATTATAGAATTATGACAACGTAATTCATTTAGATGAAATTATTAACTGAAAATGTTTTTTATTGTTTGACCAAGGCAGTTTAAACTTTATTATTTTGTCAGTATTCAACACAAATAAAAGATTAAAAAGAATTCTGTGTAGATTATTGCTTTGCATAAAACAGTGAAGAAGTTGATTCTTAGGATTAATTTTTAATGATTTTTTCTGTTTAAAACAGATTCTTTTAGATGAAGTTTTCTTACAAGAAAATACATGGCAAACACATGGTTAAAAAGAAATGACTGTCGATTTTCAAGAAATGATATAAGTATTTCAAACTCCTTTATTGTTTTTCACTGACAAATAAGCAAATCATTCATATTAAAATTATATCTGTCAGATTTCATGTCAATCATAAATCAAGCTTAAGTCCATCATACAGTTTGGAAGATTGAGATACATATAGATAATTGTCCTCTTTTCTCTAAATTTTTGTACTGATGTCAGCTGTTATTTGTCAAAATGTTTTTTTGTGGTTGTCACGGGTTTGTGTGGAGTCTTTCCCCGGCTTGAGTTAGACTCACTTCTGGAGATGAGTCAATTTGGCACATCCACAATCTCTTTTTAAGAGGAAAAAGCTCGAAGAGGAGAGTTCTTCCTGTTCTTCTTTTCTGGGAGGTGGTTTAAGGAGTTAGATGATAGAAAAGTGACCATGTGGACCACAAGGTCAGTGAGGGAAGACAGGAGGATGTGTGCTAGAGCAGAGACTCCCCTGCATCACATGGTGAGAATACAGCTGTCCTTCTGTGACTTGTGGAGAGGAATGGTGAAGCTGAGATTTGTTGACAGCCTGTAGAGGACCCCATGCAAGGTCTGGTGCTTGTGTCCAGATGAGAGAAGGATGGGAAGGTGACATCACAGCAGAAGGTGCCCAGACTGCTACTGGCCACAGAGGAGTCCCATGCTGGAGGAATTTTTGAGAAGAAACTGAAGCACTTGTGAAAGGCTAAGCCTAGCAGTTCACTAGAGACCTTATCCTGCAGGGGTTCTTCTTCATTATGAGAGACCAGACATCAATATGATGTGCATCAACTCCAACTTTATTGCCATATAATCATCACATATATACTTTTTCCAAATGCTGTATATGTGCTACAATTCATGATTAGTAGTTAATACTAAGGATCACGTGCTATGCATAAGGCCTCAAAGTTTCATTTTTGTAACAACTTAGATACCAGTCTCATTGTGTTAAAACACCAACATTATTGTACTTAAAACGTCAACCTTATTATGCTTAAAATATCAACAAGGCAAATAAAACCTGGTGTGGTGCCAAGGTGTGACGTGGCAGTTTGCAGAGGCAGGGCAAGCAGTCAGGGTGAGCAGGGAGAATGGGCAAGGAACTATCCCACAGACCACACAGAGAGACACGAGTTAGAGAAGTGCTCCTGCTTCAAGCTGGCAAGATGGTGAGCACTCACCTGAGGGCTAAATCCAAGGCTCAGATGGACAACACCCTGATGAAAGTCAATGCTTCCACCCAGACAGAGGCAGTCAGCAAGGATGCTTCAGTCCTAGTAGAGAACAGGGAATATTTAGGATATTTAGGGACCTATACTGTTGAGGTAACTATGTGTCATAGGTTCCCTCCAGTTCAAGAGCTGTAGCATCAGGTGAAACAGCTGCTGTTAGTACAGTAACTGTTAGTAGACTGTGTAGTATTAGGGGGGCAGAGGTGGAGATTGAGAGAGGTTTTCACAATCAGATATAAGGCTCCAGTGAATCTGATATACCTTGGACCCTGGTAACAAAAGAAGTATGGCTTGTCTTCATAATCCAGAGTGTCAACTACAAATAAGCATGAGACACTGGTGATAGGGTACTTTGATGAGCAAGATCCAGAAGGGGAAATCCCAGCAAACAATTCACCATCAGCTGTTCCACCAGCAACAGATAATGGGCACTGTAGAAAGAAGTGATGCTTGTGGGTGACTCCTTGGCACTAAGACCCATCTGAGGATCAGGTAAGGAGTTACGAGAGGTCTGCTGCCTGCCAGGAGCCAAGGTCAGCGATGTGGCTGAGAGAGTGCCACAGTTTGTCAGGGACATGGGCTACTATCCCCGACTCCTGTTTCATGTGGGGATGAATGATATAATAAGACATGATATCTCCAGCATCAAAAAGGATTTTAAAACCTTGGGGGGACAAGTGAAAGATAGGGGAGAGTAGGTTATTTTCTCTTCCATTCTGTCCACCAGAGGTAAAGGGGAAGTCACCAATGCAAAAATCAGGCAAGTTAACTCCTGGCTCAGAGTTTGGTGGTGACGTGAAGGGATTTGGGAGGTGTGGGGAGAAGTAACATAGAAAAAGCCATCCTGTCTAGGAGGGAAGCAGAGCAGGGCAGGGAATGCAATGATAAGTGCCCCTAAGCCACACAATGTGTTGAGATGCAGAAGGCTGATCACTCTGAGGGAGAGTCAAACTGGGGAAGATCCTCCTGCATCTGTCGAGGGAAATCTGTGTGTTTGAGTAAGCCCCTGCTCTGCCTCTACACTGAAGCAACCAGCCTGGGGAATGAGCAGAAGGAACTAGAAATGTGGGTGTGGATGCATTGCTACGACCTCATTGTGTCATGGAGATGTGGTGGGATAGTTCCCATGGCTGGAGCATGGCCATGGGGGGCTATGTGTTGTTCAGGAAAGACAGATTGGCAAGGCAAGGGGATGGAGTTGCTGTCTCTGTGAGGGAGCAATTAATGTGCATTGAGCTCTGCCTGGGTGGGGAGGAGGGGCAGGTAGAGTGCTTATGGGTGAAATTAAGGGGCAGGGTAAGGTAGGTGATACTGTTGTAGGAGTTTGCTGCAGGACACCTGATCAGGAGGAGGAAGTGGATGAGGCTTTCTACGAAGAGCTGAGAGCTGCCTCACAGTCACAATCCCTCGTCCTCATGGGGACTTCAACCTCCCTGATATTTGTTGACAAAGCCACACAGTCAAGTGCACACAGGCCGGGAGGTTCCTAGAGAATGTTGGTGACAACATCCTGACAAAGGTGATTGAGGAACCAATGAGAAGGGGCGTGCTGCTGGACCTGGTACTGATAAATAAAAGAGAATCTGGTTGGAGATGTGAAGGTTGGAGGCAACCTCAGCTGCAGCGATGATGAGATGGTAGAGTTCAAGGTGCTATGTGGAAGAGGCAGGACACAAAGCAAGACCATGACCCTCGATTTCAGATGAGCTGATTTTGACCTCTTCAAACACCTGATTGGAGGGATCTCATGGGATATGATTCTAGAAGACAGAAGTACTCAAGAAAGCTGGTCAATCTTCAAGCACCACTTCCTCCAAGCCCAGGATCAGTGTGTCCCAATGCACAAGAAAGGAGCAAAAGCAGGTAGGAGGCCTCCATGGATGAGCAAGGATCTACTGGGACAGAAAGAAGCCATCTATAAGAGGCGGAAACAGGGGCTGGCATCTTGGGAAGAGTACAGGAACATTGCCAAGCATGCAGGGGTACAACCAGAAAGGCTAAAGCCCTTCTAGAATTAAAGTTAAAAAGTAAGAAGGCATTTTTCAAGTACATTGACAGCAGAGGGAAGATGAGGGGGAATGTGGGCCAGTTATTAAACACAGAGGGTACCCTGGTGTCTGAGGACGCAGAGAAGGCTGAAGTACTGAATGCCTTCTTTGCTTCAGTCTTTACAGACAAGACTGACCTTCGGGAAGCCCAGTCCAGCAAGGATAACAGGATGGCCAGGACAGGAGAGGACTTTCCCTGGGTAGAAGAGGAAGAGATTAAAGACTTGTTGGCCAGACTTCAGGCTCATAAGTCAATGGGTACTGATGGGATGCATCCTAGAGTGCTCTCTCCTAGAGAGCCTCTCTCCATCATTTTTGAACAATCATGGAGGACGGGTGAGGTGCCTGAGGACTGGAGAAAGGCCAGTGTCACTCCACTCTGCAAAAAGAGCAGGAAGGACAATCCAGGAAACTACAGGCTGGTCAGTCTCACCTCCATCACTGGAAAGTGAATGGAATAACTCATCTTGAATATCATTACTAAACAGATGGAAAAGATGGATATCAGGGGAAGTCAACATGGCTTCACCAAGGGGAAATCCTATTTGACCAACCTGATATCCTTCTATGAGTGCATAACTGGCTGGCTAGATGAGGGGAGAGCGGTGGATGTCATCTACCTTGGTTTCAAACAAGGCTTTTGACACTATCTCACATAACATCCTAATCAGAAAGCTCAGGCAGTGTGGCTTGGATGAGTGGACAGTGAGGTGGATGGAGAGCTGACTGAATGACAGAGCCCAGAGGATGGTGATCAATGGCACAGAATCGAGTTGGAGGCCTGTGACCAGTGGAGTTCCACAGGGATGGGTTCTGGGGCCAGTCTTGTTCAGCATCTTCATCAATAACCTGGATGAGGGGACAGAGTGTACCCTCAGAAAGTTGGCTGATTACAATGAACTGGGAGGACTGGCTGATTCCCCAAAGGCTGTGTTGCCATTCAGTGGGATCTCAACTGAGAGTTGGGCAGAGAGGAACCTCATGAGGTTCAACAAGGACAAGAACAAGTGCAGAGTCCTGCATCTGGGAAGGAACTACTCCATGCACCAATACAGGCTCGGGTTTGACCTGCTGGAGAGCAGCTCTGCAGAGAGACCTGGGTGTGCTGGTTGATAACAAACTAACTATGAGCCAGCAATGTGCCCTCATGGCCAAGAAGGTCAATGGCATTCTGAGATGCATCAAGAAGAGTGTGGCCAGCAGGTAGAGAGATGTTTTTTTTCTCCCTCTTCCCTGCCCTGGTGAGGCCTCATCTGGAGTACTGTGTCCAGTTCTGGTTTCTCCAGCTCAATAGGGACAGGGAACTTTTGGAGAGAGTCCAGTGCAGGTCCAACAAGATGATCAGGGGAATGGAACATCTTCCTTATGAGGAAAGACTGCAGGAACTGGTCTAGAGAAGAGGAGACTGAGGAGGGAATCTCATTAATATTTACCAGTATATAAATGATAGATGTCAGGAAGTTGGGCCATCCTTTTTTCTATTGTACCTAGCAACAGGACAAGTGGTAATGGGATGAAGCTGCAACACAAAAAGTCCCAGCTAAACATAAGAAAAAGCTATTTTATTATGATGATGAGGGAGCCGTGGTACAGGCTGCCCAAAGAGGATGTGGCGTCTCCTTCTTTGGAGGTCAACAAGATGCACCTGGACATGTTCCTGTGTGACCTGATCTAGGTGAACCTGGTTCTGCAGGGGAGTTGGACTAGATGACCTCTAAAGGTTATTTTTGAAATAAAGAAATATTCTCTCCACAAATTTAGGTTGAATCCGTAAAATGTATGGCTGAAATAGAGTTGAACACTTCTGGTTTTATTTTTATTTTTTTCCTCAGTGTTGCTTGAATATTTTAATTTCCCTTGACAGTTGATGGATATATTTACTGTTGAAGCCTGATAATTTTTTACATTAATCTTTACTTCTTTCATTTCATAGATTTTTTTTCCTTTTTAATGAGTTTTGAATAAGTTCAAGAATACTTTTTTTGTTAGTCTTTCAATGTCCAACATAGTTCTGCTCTATCTGTACATTTTTTAGGTGTTTCTGTTGTTTATTAGCAATTCCTTCTCCTTACTGATTTTGCTGTTATCCTTTTTCATTCAGTATAGTCTAGCAACACTTTATTTAAGTTTAACTTTTCAGTAGTTTTTCTGTGTTGGAAAAGGAAAATATACAGGTCTTCTTTATAGTTGTGTTCTTGATCTCTTCCACCCAGCTGACTTCTCTGCTTAATTTCCTTTTGTCACTAAAAACCTTAGTTACAAACCTACTCTCACCTTTTCATGTAATTTGAATAGAGACAACTTCAAGTCATTCTATCCAGGGTTAATTTTCATACCTGGCTTATCTGCTTGATTTACCACTACCAAATCTTACAGTGTGATCAGAAATCTTTCAACTATGGCATGTGACAAACCTGTAGGTAGCTAGGACTGATATGTTAATGCAATAAAATTATTCTGAAGAAAAGGTATGGACAGTACAGTTTTGATTTTCCACAGTGCTAAGAATGTCTCTACAAGTACAAAAAGAATAAGCTGCTCTAACCAGGATTAGTATGGAAGAAGGCTAATTGGTCTTTCACCTTATTTTTGCTGTCATTCCTTCAGGGATTAGGTTAAGCCGCAGTGTATGTTTCATCAGAGAATCATGGAGATTATACTTTGTCTCTCTGTCTATCATTCAGACACTTGTTCTAATGTTGACTAGATTTTTATAAGCCTCACAATTCATCATGCAGTTCCTTTTAGTCAAAATAGGTATATAATTTATGGTACCAAAGGCAGCTGTTAGGGTAATAGAATGCAAGGCATGAGACAGTAATATGATTGCTAAATCTTTATTAAGTTTCCAGATTTTCCACCTTTCACCCATTTTGAGTCTCACCTTACCTACAGGATTTTTGCATCTTTAAATTAAGAAGATGCTAATGAGGTGTCTATGAGTCTGACCTCAGACACATAAAACATTCTAGGTAGAACTGAGATTGCTTACTATAAAGTAATATAACCCAAAGTCAGGACCTGGTCCGTTAAAATAAAGCTCCACTCAATAACAAAATAGAACTGCTGTAGAAGGATGTTGGTTACTCAGCAAGATTTAAATGAGGCAGAGAGACCAACTCTTTTTTTTTTTTGGTTCCAGATGGGAATCTTCATGGATATTGTAAAATTATCATTGTGATATCTGAAGATTTAATTGATCATGGAATTACCTATTAACAGAAAAGCTGTGAGAGATCATTGAATTGGTTAAGTTACCACTCCTGGAGATATTGAAAAGACATGTAGATTAGGTGCCAAAGGACATTGTTTAGTGGTGGTCATGGCAGTGCTGGGCTAATGGTTGGTCTTGATGATCTTAAAAGTCTTTTGAAACCTAAAGGATTCTGTGATTAATCTAGTATGGGTTTTATCTCATACAGCTTCAAAAGATTTCAACATCTGCAGCTAGGGTAACAGCACTTTCAATTCAGTACAACAAACCACTATTTTATGAGAATGATTCCTTGTCCCTACTTATAAGTTCACTTTAAGATGAACTGAGCTGTGGTTTCAAAATATCAATTTCTGGTTATGACTACATGATGGACCAAGGGTAAGACTAATTGTAGACACCTACGTTTGTTCAGATAACTCTTACCCTTATCCTCCCTGTAAAATCAATGGAAATGTACATTCAGGGGATGACTCATCTCAACAAAGTTCCATGGCTAAGGAAAGTGCAGTGAATAGCCATGTGAAACTGTTAGTCTTTTCCTACTGAATGTGCAGAAGACTCTTTTTACATAACCATCTTAAAAAAAATGCACGATTTCCAGTTATATTTTAAAAACTAAATAATTTTTGAATATTTAACCGCACTTCAAATGAAGATGTGACTTCCATGAAAAAATTCCAGGTTCAATTCTAGGTTCTGTGCTTGTATAGTACATTCTATAAACAACTACATAAAAAAAACCCCCAAACCTTTATTTCCTTATTTGAAATTGCTAAATTATGAAAAATCTTCTATAGTTCTTGCCCAGTCATTCTACTATCATTTTTGCTAAAAATTGATATTTGTATGCAGAATTATTTTGCAAAGTTTCAATTCCTGACCACTGGATCTTTTCAAGTTTTTCCTTCTAAGACTGAAGAAACTTCTATTAGCACATTTTTATTCCTTCAGTGGATATTTATAGACCGTGTCTAGTTACGCCTTCATCTTCCTTTTGAAAAATTAAATAGAGCATGGAGTACTTCATTGCACAGTGTTTTCAAACCTGTAATAACTCCTATGGAAATTTTCTGAACCGTTTCCAATCTTTTTCAATATCGTTTCACAGCTGCAGGTACCAAGACTGGACAGTTTTCCTATAATGGCCATATCAATGCCAAGTATAAACTCATAAAAAGATTCCTTTCTCTTATTTTATATAGTTTCATTTATGTGTTTAAGGATCATATTGGTTCTCTGCAACATAATATCTCATTGGATCCCACATTCTGCTGATGAGCTACGACTGATTCTCATTTTCTCCTTCAAGTCTTTTACAAGATCACAACTTCTCAAGACAAAATTTTCCATCCAGTAAATGTAACTGATTTTTTGTTCTTGGGACAGAAATGCAGCTGACTGAGGTCAATGTCATTCTGTTCTATGACATTTTCTGCTAGATCAGGATCTGAGCAAGGATTTTATTTCAAGAGCCTGTTATATGAAGCTGATAAAGTCCTTTGCTTAAGTGTACACCAGAAATTAAAGCTAATCTTAATGTGGTCCTCAAATCATTCCTACTGAACATCCAAACTTTATGTTCAACTTTTATCTTCAGGATCCATCCATAATGATCTTGGGAGCTCTGCTCCACTTCTGACTATGGTTATCCTATTCCCATATTTCTCTGTAGTTTCCTTTCTGAATTGTGCCTTTGACCTCCATATTCACGACAACCTTTGAAAGCAGAAAGCCCTTCATCAATGATAAGACATTTTACTACTGTAATTTCCTTTCTTCCTATATCCTGTCTCCACTTTCCATATTCTTTATCTAAAAAACTAATAGAAATATATTTTTAAGAAAACTATTGAGTAATTCCCAGACACGTTCCACTTCAAAAACAGAACCATAATGTGGGTAAGATTGCCTTGATTGACAACTGGCTGGAAAAGGGTAAGCCCTGACTACAGGACTGAGAAGAGTAGTTCAATCTTTTGAAGGCAACCACAGATTCATTTCTATATATGCATGTCAATTTACATGGTATCTCTCTAAGCTTCAATTTTTTAATAATTCTTTCTTCTCATTTCACCACATGATTGCAGAGCTAAATCAATTAGGAGAAAATGGCTAAGGATTCACAGCGATCCAAACTAGGAATTACCTCCAAGTACCAGACTTACATTGTGCAGCAGCTTTAACAGATTTATAGCATTCTGCAAATGATATGCATGTTTCTTCCTCCATTTTGAACTGAGAGCACTTGAAAGAGATATTATGGTTTCCAGAGATGTGGATGCTAATTCACATCTTATTGGCAACTACTTAATGCTATCAGGTATACTATGTGAATCTTAATAAAGGATTAATGAAGAAAATGTGTTTCTTTCTGCTTTTATTATTCCTCCATTTGAGAATTTCAGTGCATCATATTTTTTTTCTTCAACCACTCCTCAGCCCATGAACAAGTCAGTCACTCATAATCAAGAACGTCAGAGTGGTATCTTCCTACAAACTCCTGAAAAAGTATACTTTTCCCTCTTCACAACAGTTTTCTCTCTTGTCATGCAGAAGTCCTCATCTTTTCCTTAACCTGTCACTGATTCTGACAAAACAATAATAATTATTCAATAGACTTAGCTCCACTGAGAAACTTTACTATTTCCCACTTCATTTTTTGTGGTTTTGTCTGGTGGTAGACTTCCCACAAAAAAATCCAACCTTATTTACCTATAATGTCTACTTTTCCTCTTCCTAGACTCTGTGGTCATTCTCTAAATGTATCAGACTTCTGGTTTTAGTGATAGCTCTCATAGGAACTTCAGCACTATTAGAACAATATTAATTTGAGATAGGTAGAAATAGGTCCCCAAGTCCCAGTCTTGGACAAGAGCATTGCCACTTACCCTTCTTGCCCTAGAAATGTTCTCCAGCCCTCCATGCACATGGTCTGTGTAGTCCAGCTGTTTTTATGGCAAGGAGTCACTATTTTTGATAACCATTTTTGCTACACATGCTTTCATACTGCTTTGTGATTATCTGGCAGGTGTGAGCACTCCTTTCTGCTTTCTCTGGAAGTTACCTACTGCATAAACAGAGGCTGCCATTTTTTTTCATACTACCTCATATTTTCATACTGTGCTCTGTTTGACTGGCTGTCATTTCTTGAAAATGCTGTCCTCACATGATCTCAGAATACCATTTGGTTGGCTGCCTATTTCCTTTGGACCATCAAATGCTCATACATAAATATATATACATTTTACATATTTGTATGTGAGTGTATGCAAACGTGCATAAATAAATGTCACTTATTTCTACACTTATATAATTTATATATAATTTATATTTGTGTATATATAATCTACATAGGTATATATATCTAAAATAATGTAAATAAAATATATATCAGTCAAAATGTAGAAATACTATGTATAGAACACTCTTCAATAAAAGTAAATGAAATTAAAAATGTGAACAGAAATTAAGCAGAAGTAAAAATCAGATTTGGGGCCCACCATTCAGCAAGTCTCTTAAGTAAACTCTGACATGCTTGAGGTGAGAAGTTCACAGAGGGGTGCATTGGTGGTGTTTGGAAAGCAGTCATGAAACTTTTGGAATGTGCCTGAGAGCTTGTCATGGTTTTGACCAGCCAGCAATGAAGCACCACTGCTCCCATCCAACCGCACTATCTTTAGGATAGTGGAAGCCCCAGAGAGATGGGAGTTCAAAAGATAACCAAGGATGTTGGGAAACAAGATGTGGTGTGGCTTGGATAAGTGGACAGTGAGGTGGATGGAGCGCTGGCTGAATGACAGAGTCCGGAGGGTGTTGATCAATGGCACAGAATCGAGTTGGAGGCCTGTGGCCAGTGGAGTTCCACAGGGATGGGTTCTGGGGCCAGTCTTGTTCAACATCTTCAACAACGACCTGGATGAGGGGACAGAGTGAACCTTTAGAAAGTTAGCTGATGACATGAAACTGGGAGGACTGGCTGATTCCCCAGAGGCTGTACTGCCATTCAGTGGGATCTCGACCAGCTTGAGAGTTGGGCAGAGAGGAACCTCATGAGGTTCAACAAGGACAAGTGCAGAGTCCTGCATCTGGGAAGGAACAATCCCACACACCAGTACAGGCTGGGGGTCGAACTGCTGAAGAGCAGCTCTGCAGACAGGGAGTCCTAATTGATATTAAGCTAAACATGAGCCAGCAATGTACCCTCGTGGCCAAGAAGGCCAGTGTGCAGCCTGGGATGCATCAAGAAGAGTGTGGTCAGCAGGTCAAGAGAGATTCTACCCCCCCTGGTGAGGCCTCATCTGCAGTCCTGTGTCCAGTTCTGGTCTCCTCAGCTCAAGAGGGATAGGGAAGTGTTGGGGAGAGTCCAGTGCAGAGCCACCAAGATGATCAGGGGACTGGAACATCTTTCATATGAGGAAAGGCTGCGGGAACTGGGGCTGTTTAGTCTGGACAAGAGGAGATTGAGGGGTGATCTTATTAGCATTTATAGATATCTAAAGGGTGAGTGTCAGGAGGTTGGGACATCCCTTTTTTCTATAGTAGCTAGCAACAGGACAAGGGGTAATGGGATGAAGCTGGAACACGAAACGTTCCACTTAAACATAAGAAAAAACTATTTCACTGTGAGGGTGATGGAGCAGTGGCTCAGGCTGCCCAGAGGGACTGTGGAGTCTCCTTCCTTGGAGATCTTCAAGACTCGTCTGGACATGTTCCTATGCGACCTGATCTAGGTGAACCTGCTTCTGCAGGGGGATTGGACTAGACGATCTCTAGAGGTCCCTTCCAACCCCTACCATTCTATTCTATGATTCTACGACAAGGGCAGGGAGGGCTTGCTGCCGATTATGGTTCCAAGCAAAACAGACTCCAGTACTCGACTGAGAGAGGAAGGTAAAGAAAGTTTGTTCTACTACCTACAAGAAACAGAACAGAACAAAAAGCAAAGAGAGAGCGGGATGATGAGAAAAATACAACCATCACTTTAATATCTCCCTCCCTCATCCCTCCTTTCTTGCTGGGCTCAGCTCACTGCTCCTGCAATTTCTACCTCCTCCCCACTCAGCAGCTCAGGGAGGATAGGGAATGGGGGACATGGTCAGTCTCTCACAGATGATCTCTGCTGTTTCTTTCTTCTCAGAGGAGGAGGACTTCTCACATTCTTCCCCTGGTCTGATACAGGGTCCCTCCCATAGGACACAGTCCTTAATGAACTTCTCTGGTGTGGATTGTTCCCAGCAGCTGCAGCTTCTGCAAATACAAGGTCCCTCTGAGCATCCTCTTAATGAAATTTTTTGGCATGGGTTCTTCTCAACATCTATGGGTTCTGCAAATATTGGATCCCTCCCATGGGATACAGCCTTCTTTGGGCATAGTCACTGTCCCTGGCATGGAGTCTTTAACGAAATGGAAACAAATCTTAGCTTCACTAGTCCTCTCTGTAGGATGCAGGGGAGTCTCTACTCCACCATATGTCATCCTCTCTTCCCTCACTGACCTTGGGGTCCTCATGATTGCTTCTCTCTCTTCCCACTCCTTGCACCACCACCAGCTGGAGAAGAAGGAAGGATAGAACAAGAAGGAATTCCTCTTCCAGCTTCTTCTTAAAAAGTGCCCAATTGGCCTAGCCTCGGAAAAGTGTCTGGCTCAGAGCTGGAAGAGTTTTGGGTAACTTCTTACAGGAACCATCTTTACAACCCCATCCCCATTACCAGAAACAGGTCCATGTATAACCATGACAGGGCTACATACCTGTCCAAGGAGATGGCCAAGGCTATGCACTTTTCCTTACCTAGAGTTAGATGCACAATGGCAGTTAAATTTGGAGGATATATAATACAATTTTTAGCAAGTGGTGCATACATTCAGAAATTGTAGTCTGACCAGGAAAAATAATAAAAAGTTGTCCTGGTTTAGCCAGGAGCAGGTTTTGGCTTGGTAACAGGGGGAGCGGGTTGCAGTGAAGACCCTCCCCCGGCTCCTAGGTTCAGACCCACCTCCGGCCCGGCTGGGCCAATCTGGCGCCTCTGCGATCACTATTTAGGGGACGGGAATTTGAAATGCGAGTCGGGAGGTGGAGAGTGATACAAGATGGAGGCCACCACGCGGACCCTTCAGCCAGAGAGGGAGGAAGGAACGAAAAGCAGTAGACCGGAGACCCTTCTGCAAGCCGTGGCGAGAATACAAGCTGTGCCCCTGAAACCTATGGAGATTCGTGGCAAGACTGAGAGCCACCAACAGCTCCGTGTGGGTGAGCCCGGACGGGCGGGGGACTGTGTGGGGAGATGGCCATGGCCCAGGCCGTGTTGGAGAGCCTGCACGCCGCAGAGCAGCCCCACACGAGAGGCAGAGAGGAGCTGCAGCCTTTGGAATAAGTGCGCATCGGAGCAGCCCGTGCAAGTCTGCCATGCTTGTGAGTTACCCCACGGACTTGCAGGGAGGACTGGTGTGGAGTTCACCCGTCCTGAGGAGGGACAAACGGCAGAAGCTCTCGGAAACCGACTGACTGAACCCCCCACTGCCTGCCCCCCCGAACCGTTCAGGGGGGGGCAAGGTAAAAACACCGGGATCAGGGCTCTGAACCCGGGAAGAGGGGAGGGGTGGCAAGAAGGTGTTCTTAAAAAGGCTGGTTGGACTCTCCATTGATGTATTACTCTGGGTTGTTTCATTTTGGTTATGTTTTGGTTGATTTTGCATTAAATTATTTTCTGTTTTCTTCCCCAAAGCGAGTGGCCTGGTCTGTTTTGTCCTGAACCTTAAGCGGCAATTAAGCCCTCCCTGCCCTCGAGCAATTCTCAGCCTCTTCGGTACTCGAGGCTAATCGTGGCCTTTGTTCCCTGATGGGCCTAAACCATGACAAAAGTTTGTAAACTGTCTTTTAAGCTGTTAAAGCAGTGTATTGTTCACCACTTTATTACTACTATTGAAGACTCAAGACGATTTCCCATGACCTGTGCTGCTATAGAATCATAGAAATGTTAGGTTGGAAAAGACCTTTATGATCATTCAGTCCAACCACTAACCCAAAACTGTCAAGTCCACCACTAAACCATATCCCTCAGCACCACAGCTACATGGCTTTCAAATACCTCCAATGATGTTATTCACCCGCTTCCTTGGGCAGTCTGTTACAATGCCTTACAACCCTTTTGGTGAAGAAATTATTCCTCATATCCAATCTCCACCTCCCCTGGAGCAATTTGCCATCATTTTCTCTTGTCCTACCACTTGTTTCTTGGGAGAAGGGACTGACACCCACCGTGTCATTATTCAACAACTCCAGCCCTATTGAAATCAATCACTCCTTATACTATCTACATTTCTCCTAAGTGTCTTAACTATATACAGAAGACTGTCCTATGAGATGATTACTGCATCGGTAGGAACAGCTTATACTGACTATTTGCAGGTTTTTTATATGCAGATCCTGTAGAGCTGGCCAGCCTAGCAGAGTTGAGCAGATACCAGGCTGGGGTAGACAAGGAGATGCATAACTGAGGACAGGGATTTCAGGGGATGTTGTGGTGCTGTTTGAAGAAGAAATTGAAACTCATAGAACGCTTGGGATATCATTTCCTACAGAACCCAATTACACCCTCATCCTGACCATACCAAGGTGGGGTTTGAGACTCCAGGCTACTGTATTGATTTTCAGAGTAAAGCTGGAGACAGCCACAGAGAAACTCACCAGGCAATTATTCTGGGTACAGACAGTCACCCTGTCTTTTCTACCTGTAAATATCTATATCACATTCTGCCAGGTGACACAGCATAATCACTGGAAAGGGGAGAGAAAGCGGCACAAAGGGCCTGGGAAAGTGCTTTTGAAGGATTTTCCCCCAAAAAAGAACTTCTTTGTCCCTACTTTACTGGGTGACAGGCAGGGCTGGGGTTGTGGGAAGGACACTTGATGGCTCTGGAGAGGAAGGGGATCTTTGAAGAGATATGTATCACAACATATGTGGTACATATGTGGGCATCTGAGAGAGGTTGGGAAAAGCTATCACTAAATATTGGAGGTCAGAGTGCTTCTCAACACAGCTTGGGTGGCTGCCTTCATGGTCTATGCTCTACATCTCATATCATGTCCTGCTTCTGGCCAGAACTCCTCCCTCTGCTAATTCCTGCCCATTGCTATCAAATGATCCCATGTGCTGACCCCAAGAAATGCTCCTTCCCCAGCTATGATGATTTGGTGTGCATGTATGTCTATCTTTTAACAGACTAGGTCTGAAAGTGGACAAGTCTTCATGAAATTCCATTCCTATTGAAGTAAATGGAGCATCACTGACTTCTTGGAAACTTAGATCTCATCAAGAGCCAATATCTCATCCTAAGCTTCTGTTTAGGCACTGGCATTGGTTTAATTTACTGTCAGTCTACAAGTCCTCATTGTTAATTTTATTTATTCAGTGATGTCATTGGACATAATATTGATCACCATGGAAGATATTTGTCTCCTCTGGCTTTAGGCATTTAGACTCTTTAGTTATTAATTTGTTTTTTAGACTCTTTATAGATTATGAGAGTAAATTACGACAGGGTGATTTTAGGTACATACCAGTCTTAGGATGTGATAGATTGCTTTGTGGAAGTATTTGTCCAGAGAAACGATTTAGATTACCGTATTAGCCATGCATATTTAAGTAGTTAAAGATATATCTGGACCTACATGAAGGTCTGAGATACTATCTCTTAATTCCTTTATCCATCTGAAGGAAGGAATATCACCATCTACCCAGTAGTGAGTCTTGAATTCTGATTTCTGAGTAAAAGCAATACAGGATTTTTCACCGCTAATGTGATGATGGAACCTCCTTTTCTCCCCAGAGATTGCACTTGATTGCTCAGTTTAACTGAAACATGGGTATTTCTGGCCAAGTGATAATAATATTTTGAAATGCAGTAAGAAATATCCATGCAAATTTATATCTGGCAACTATAAACAGTTAGTTTTTTGAAAGAGGTTAAATGATGCAACTGGTCTGACCCAGAAGATGACTTCTTATCACAGCAAAGAAACCTCTGACTTGAGCTGCAATGGCATCATGACATTTAATGGAGATGTTTTTAGGCAAAGCATATGGGCTATCTGGATAATATTGCATTGCTCATTCACTCGTCTCACATGATGGTTCAGCTCTTACTATTAGCTTTAAAAAATCACAAGACATGACATCCTTTTTTTGCATTTGCTTAGATTACAGTGGTCAAACAGAGCAGTGAAAAGTCTGTGCCAGTTCTTTTATGCCACTTGGATTTCATTGACTGCTAGATCCTGTGAAAGAAATAAACTCCTAATGGAAGACATTAAGTGATTGAATATCTTGGTGGGGTAATTGTTCAAACAACCACCTCATGCACCGATACAGGCTGGAGATTGACCTGCTGGAGAGTAGCTCTGCAGAGAAAGACCTGGGAGTCCTGATTGATAACAAACTAAGTACGAGCCAGCAATGTATCCTCACGGCCAAGAAGGCCAATGGCATGCTGGGATGCATCAAGAAGAGTGTGTCCAGCAGGTTGAGGAAGGTTTTGCTCCCCCTCTACTCTGCCCTGGTGAGGCCTCATCTGGAGTCCTGTGTCCAGTTCTGGGCTCCTCAGCTCAAGAGGGACAGGAGGTTAGGGCATCCCTTTTTTCTATTGTACCTAGCAACAGGACAAGGGGTAATGCAATGAAGCTGGAATACAAACAGTTCCATCTAAACATAAGAAAAATCTATTTTACTGTGAGGGTGAGGGAGCCCTGGCACAGGCTGCCCAGAGGGGTTGTGGAATCTCTTTCCTTGGAGGACTTCGAGACCCTCCTGGAAACGTTCCTATGCTACCTGATCTAGGTGGACTGCTTCTGCAGTGGAGTTGGACTAGATGATATCTAGAAGTCCCTTCCAACCATACCATTCTATGATTCTATAATTCTATGATTCGTTTTTCAGAGCCAGAGTTTTCCATTGTCAAAGTCACTGTTTATCAGTTCAGCCAGTACAGGAGACTTTTCCCTCTGTCTAAGCTACAGGACATTTAGTTCCATGATTTTTTACAGTAGAAGGCCTATGCAATAGTTAATTGCCCTCTGTAAGGTGCTTGGCAAGTGAAGCGAGAAGAACATTTTGATGAATAGAGTCCAAAACACCATGGAGTCTGCAGCAATAGTATCCCTGCTTATGTGAGATGTCACAGCTTCTTCTGTGACACTGTTTTTTTGGCTGCATCAGGGAAGTTTTGGAAAAATTATTGTCTCCTAGAAGGCTGCATAATGCGCAAACATAATGTGGTAGTACACCAGCCTTTCTTATCCAAACCCAAGCTCAAATTCTGTCTTCAGTCACTTCTCAGAATGAATTTAATACACTCTCATTTGTGTTCATTTCAGTACCACAGTGGCTTGTGCAGGCAGGTGAAGTTTACTTCAGGTACTCAAAAGTGTCTTGGAATAACCTTCTACTGAAGGCCAGGACAGAGGCATATCAAGACCAGAGTGTGTGAAGAGACAAAGGCCAGACTAAGACAGAAACAGACAGGCAAGTGTAGGGTATAAAAATCAATATGTATGCAAGGACGCATTCCTGGCATAGCAGAGAGTTATAAATCAGTACTGAAGTGAGTCTCTACAAAGATTTTCAGAATGGGCGGAATGTTTTACAGTTTGATTAGAAACAAAAGTATTTCTTAATTACAAACAAACAAATAAACAAACAAAATAAATGTCTCTTTTTTCAACTGTAGCACAAAGCTGTATTCAATTCTGCAGGGAATGTTTTTGAAGATCAGGGGATTAGCTACATTATCATATATTCTGAAAGTTGAATTTCTTTAAAGGATTTTCCATGCATGTTTGTTTTGAAGAATCTTGTAATTTACAAAGAGACCAAAGAAGAAAAAACAAATTAAAGAAAACTTGGGTGTGAAATAAATCCTAATATACTTTTTATTGGCAATTTTAATACAAACATGTAGTTAATATGATGATACTATGTTCGGAATAAAAGATATTTAAAGATATAATATGTCGAACTGGTGCTTAGCTAGATAATAGGATCACATTTTAAAACATTTTTACCTGTTCTTAGCATTAACTAATTAGATAGTACCATTATTTTAATAAATATATCATTATTTAGTTCCATAGCTCTAAGCATATTACTAGTTTAATTACAATGTTAACTAAGTTCAGAGAAGTAATGGACATAAGCAAAACAAGATATTATGTCTTTTCAAGATCCAGAATTTAACATTCCCATGCTCATTGTACAAAAATCTAATCTTAGATGGCTTGGGTAAATCAATAATTCAGTTAGTAGATGTCAAAAATAAAAACTAAATGATTGTTATAGATTTTTGGAGAATACCATTTTGTTCCATTTATTTTTGCAGAGGACATAGTGTTAAACATTATTTTCTCAAAATGGAAAACAAATGTATGAGCTATTATTTAAATGTTGATATAAAAAAAAATGTGATCTCATTGGGTAGTGATAATAAATTTTGGAGGATGTAGAGATAAAAAAAACCTATTGCAAACAGCCTTGTTGAGGAGACTTAGATTGAAAAATGAAAAACCAGATGCTTCTTAAACTCTGACAATCTTGGTGCAATGCCTACTTTCCTAGGAAACCTGTTCCAATGATCAGTCATCTTTTCAAAGAATGATCTTTTCCTAATGTCTGGTCTGAACTTCCTCTTTATTCAATTTTCCTGTGTCCTGTTTCTGGACACCAGAGAGAAGGCATCAGCATCTCTGCCTCCTCTGTCTCCCTCGAGGAATCATGCAGCAGAGAGTTGGACTTGATCCTTATAAGTCTCTTCCAACTTGAGATGTTCTATGACCCAACACTTTCTTTTCCAAAGCTTTTCAAAGAAAAGCTTTTAATTTCTATTTGCCATTGTTAGTTTGTAACTTTAATTCTGCTATGGAAATCACTCGTAGGGAAACCTTTATGTCCAGAAAAATCCATTTCAACCATTAATGTTTTCCCAAAGCCATCTGTTATTGTTCTCTATAAAATGTTAGTTTTATTTCTGTTAATTTTTCATTGATTGGTAATTTTGAAATGTCAGTGTAAATAAAAATTGACTTGAAAATTCTCAACAAAATTGCTTTTACTTTCCATTTGGCTACTTGTCATAATTAATCACTGAACCTGCTAAACAGAAGTTCCCCATTCTAATGATAGTCTTACTAAAGTTGTGCCTTGGAACAGATACTTTGGCAAAAGACTGCAATTAGTGTATCACATATTCTACTTGTTGAGTAAAATGTAATAATGATACTTAAAAGAACCCCAACATTTTTTGGCAACTTCTGCCATTCTGGATGATAGAAAAACTAAAAATAAATGCTGAATAAGGTTCTGCAAGAGAATGGAAATTACTCGAGGAAAAAATCAGCTGTCAGAATATGGAATCCTGATGCCTTTAACTCATTTTCTGTCAGTATCTGGATGGAGGTGGCATAAGTTATGATATCTACAACAAGAAATCAGTGATTGGACAATGAAATAACTGTCCTGAGATCCTCAACTCTGAAGTGACTTAGGAACCAAATGTCTGTGTCCAAATCAAAGGGAACAATGCACTTCCAGAGTTTTAAAGGTTAAACTAAGAAGCTTACATTTCCACTTTGTTTCAATGATATTTAACTCACACATGAATATGTTGTATAAACACAGTGAAAATTTGATAGCTGGAATTTAGGTTTATTTTTCACAGGACATTTTTTATATCACATTCAAAATTAAAGCAAAACCCCAAACACAGCAAAACTGGAACAGCTTAATATTTATTATATAAACTTTTGGTTTGCCTTGCGTTAGTTTGGGTTGTTTCTGGTTTGGATTTTTTTTTTTTTTCACCGCTCTGGGACATCTCTATTTTGTAAAAGATAGAAATGGTGTGTAGGTTGATTTTTTATCTTCTTAAACATTTTGAGCTGCAAGTCATTATTACAGTGATTTATGGCAGCTGCTCTATTGCCAACCTTAACATAGTATTTTTCTTATTACTTAATTGTCTTAACAGTGCTTTAGCCATTAGTTTCTTGGTTCTGAAATCGGAAACAAGAGTTTTCTAATACAGATGCTTGGCTAATTAGTTCAGAGTTTGTCTAATGGGGACTATTAAAAAGGTAAATTAGGAGTGATCAAATAGTGCAAAATTTTGTCCTGACAGAGTATACTAATAAATTTCTGCCAAAATAAATACATAAAATGATGGAGGAAGATCAGACTTTAAATGGTACAATTAGCTATAAAGGGGATAGCACAAAGGTAACATGAGTGAAAGACCTTTTTGACATTTAAATTTGGACAAAGATATGAAAACATACTTTGAGGGAGAAGAAGGTGATGGTGAATCCTGTGATGACTTTATGGTAAAAGATAAAAAAACAACAGTAAGTCAGTATTTCTCTATCTGTGATCTGCATTGCTTCATAAAATATCAAAAGGATAGTCCACAAAACACTCACATTTTTTATCATTGCATTATATAAACATGTACATGCAAGTAAGCAAGACGATAAACAAGTTGCTATGAGACTACATAAATAAAACATTCACAATTTAGCCTGTTTTTTGTTTCTTTGTAAGACAAAAACCATTGTAGCAACTCTGTATAAATTGTGTCACAGGATTTTAGGATGAATGGTCTTAGAATCAAAGAAAGATTGAAAAAGTTGACAAAAATGACGTTTCTTCAGTGTCTCAAGAAACCAGTAGGAATGAGAATTTAACTGGATGGGAAACAAAATTTATTTGCAATTCAAATTAACACATATTAGTGTAATTTTTATTAATTTTAGACAATGTAACATACCTGAGAACCTTTGTGGACTGCAATATTTATGTAAACTTAGACAACAGTCTTGTTATGATTTATGAATTGTCCAGAAAAGAAAAGATGTCTTCTGGGTGCCCTGCAAGGAGATTTCCTATATATATTTCAGGGTTACTTTTTTTTTAAGAGCAAATGTTTCTAAATCAGTATGCTACAGAGGAGTGTAGAAATGGAAAATCCTCAATTGTACTGACCTGGAAGAAAAACTCGAAGGAAGAGGTAGAGTTGCTAATAGATAGAATGAACCTTTGTAGTAATTTGAGACTATTTGTAGTTTTGCTTTGCTGAGATTAATCTCAGCTTTACTGACAGCTTTGTATAGGTCTTCTTCCTCTTATTCCATTACAGAGATATCATTCTATTCACTGTCATGTTATTTTTAGGGAAAAAGTTTTGTCATCTTTCCCTCTTCTTCCTTTCTGCTCTCTTCCACACAAATCCCAGTCTAATGTTTTCCTGTTCAGAGGTCCATTATTTGTTCCCTATTATTGTTCCCACCGATTGGACAATTCTATTGATTTTCTCCTCCCACTACTACAGCAAGATTCTCATTTACAGAATTGTTCTACCCTGAAACCTCAGGGCCAAATTCCTGCCCATTAGCAAGCTGCCTTGCCCTATTTAAAAAATAGTTTGGTGTCCTGCCTGTCTTCTAAATAGGCCTCTTGCTGGCTGTAGCTCCTGTTGGAAGTGTGTCTCTCTGTGCTGATTAGAGTCTAGACTGAATGTTTGCTAAGGAGGTCCAAGACAAACTTCTTTATGCACAGAGTAAGTCATGCATAAGATTGGATCCCAAAGGCAACTCTACAATCAGCAATAGTTTATACACAAGTTAAACAAACACTCAGAGGGGAAAAGGCTTTACGGGGTATAAACATGAGCAGATAACTAGGCTCATGACCTCCTTTCCTTGTAAATGTTACTCTTCAGCTGTGGCCATAAGCTAAGTAACTATGCCTTCAAGACTTTTCCTTAAGCATTAGTCCCTCTGGATTATTTTAGTAATTTCTATTGAAACAAAAGGAATGGGTTCTGGTGTATTTGGGTGGAAGGGTCTGTAATGAGCAAGCTGCTCCCTCTGGAGATCACAAATGCTTTTCTGACTCCAAAAAAGGCATATGGTGGCTTTAATAAGGGATGTGACCTGCATTCACTTAATAGTTTTCAGTCAATCCTTCTTATTTCTTCAATTCTATTCTGTTTACATCTTTGTATGTACACACAGAGATATGTATATATAAATGTGCTGAATAATTTCACAGGGAAGTAACATACATACTTTAGAAACAAAACAATTTAGAAGAAGCAGAAAAGAAACTAAAAACAGTGCTCACACATCTTGTCTTCTGGGCTACGCTAAGATGAGAAGCTTTTGCTTTCTCTGGTTTTGATCACAAGCCCCAATGGGGAGCTGAGAAAACTTCTGTGACAAAAGTTTCCTCTGTGCTGCTATATCTCCATGAAAAGTTTCAGTTTTGATGATTCATCAGTTTCACACACACACAAAAACACATTGTGTTGAAAGATTTCTGACCAGCCCTAGTAATGAATCCATCTGCTGCAGTCAGTGAACACAATTACGAGACAAATCACCCATCTTCAACGGTAAAGGTGAGAATAGAACCCTGGATTTCTTTTTTTTTTTTTTTTTTCTAAAAAAAAAAAAGAGAAAGAAAAGGTACAGACTGTTATCTTTTGATCTTAAGGAGCTTTTCACTATCATCTATTAGCAGATAACTCATTCTACTCTCTTAGGCATGGCCCAGCTGCAAGAGACAGGCATGATCTTATACCCACACACAGATGCACACAGAGAAAAAGAGAGAGGGAATCTGTGTCTGTCCTTTGCCTAGTCTGATCATTAAAAATCTGATAACACTTCTGTTCAAGAATGAAGGTTAGACCCCACCTGCTAGTCATTCTGCCCAGGTATCTGCTAAACACTGTCTTCTTTATCCTCAGTACTATGGCTAGGTAGCTGTTATATACCTGCTGTGCTCTTCACAAGAGATGGCTGCATATGAATGGGCAGTGAATTGCTCTTCCTTTGTGCCTGGTCTACCTTACAATGCATCAGTGTGAAAGCCCATTGCTTCTGAAAATGATAGGAAAGTAAAGAATGTTATTGAAAGATCAAACCTGAGGCCAGATTTTGCCTGAAGACTAAACTACTTTATGAGCAAAACACTGAGGTTCAGGTAATCGATGTTCAATGTCCATTTCTATCTCAGATTTCTTTCAGCCCACTGGGGACACCATTTAATTTAGCTGTTTGCTGTAAAACAAAGATTGTGCTCCTTCTTCCTCTACCCTCCAGCCTTTCCCTGGTCTTCTCTACTTACACTGTAAGATCTTCAAGTCAGGGAATTTAATGTGTTTGTACAGGACCTTGCACACGGGGACCAGTCTCCCACCTGGGGCTTCTACACATCACAAAAACCACACAGCAACCGTTTGGAAATGAGAGGGTTTAAACACAGGAGTTGGCATTGCTTGCATCAGCATAGATAGAGTTAACCCTTTCCAATACCCTTCTCCTTACCTCCCCAAAATACAGATATTCCACTATAACATATCTGTCGTTTGAGGATGTTGTGGAAACCAGGTAAAAAAAGATGAACAATCACAGGGCAGATACCACCCGCCTGGACTTCTCCATAGGAATGAGTGATCTGACAATTATAGACTTCAGGTGCAGTGAGGAATCATCTTTTCAAACTGCTGCCAGGGGGAAAAAGACTAGTTCTGGTCTGATATCTAGACAGGAGTTATTTTTGTCCTTGAAGCCTAATAGTGGGTTATTGGTAATTATAGGGAAAAAAACAATCTAGAAAAAGGGTGTGATTTTTTTTTTTTTTAATTCCTTACACATTTATTCATTTCTAAGGAAATGTTGTGGGATCTCTGTTCCATGAAGACCACCTTAAAAAGATTTTACCCCTATTACTATTTCAAATAAAAAAATGTCTGTTCTCTGAGGTGCTCTTTTTATTTTTTAATCTTTATGCTTATGTTTCTGTTGTAATTTCTGTTTAAACTGCAGCAGCAAGGTGGTACAACACTATCCAGAGAAAGAAACTTTATTTTACACAACAGTGCATTGATCTTAGAGTATGCAGGGAGACAAATCTGCTAAGGAACTGAAAGGAAGGAAAAGGGGAAAAAAGAAGATGTGGAGAGAGAAGGAAGTAAAAAAGAAGAAAAATAACAGAGAGAGGAGTGGGATCACAAATGTCCCACATGAATTTTGGTTGGCTGAGAGCAATCTTTCTATATAATATCTCAAAATTCTATTTAATTTAATTCAGGGCTGAGTGTATCTTAGAAGGAAGCTATTTAAAAATCTCAAAGGCTGCCACTAGCTATTCACCGTCAGTAAAACAGGCAGCAGACATCTGAGTCCCTTACTGGACAACAAGGGGGAGAAGGAGACTGCTAAATGACAAACAGAAAAAGAATACCCCATAACTTCTGTTTCTTTATTAGGCTTTCAGGGCAGATCACTAAAATCATATGTAACCTAGGCACCTCTGGAAATTCCAGAGAAAAGGCAGGAAGGGTAGGTATATGTCTGAGAGAGCAGATGCAGGGCTTTATGGCAAGGTTTCTTATTAAAGAGTCTGCACTGTTGATGTCAATGGAGAAAACAAATCTTTTTATCATTGCATCAGACCTTTTACACCAAACATTTCAAAGAAAGAGTGAGAAGAGAGAAAGAGAGTAGGAAAGGAAAAAAGGAAAAGGAATGAAGAGCAAGCCTGAAGAGGCTATAGAATTTGGAGGCAGTGGTGAACCTGGATTTGAAGAAGACAACAGAGGGCTCCAGCAGGAAATTTGGTCTCCAGTCTGATTCAGTTGCAGGTAGACATTGCAGTTATTTACTGAGTTGCCTGGCACTATTTTGATCTCTCTGGAAAACCAGTGGCATTCTACAGCAAATTACATCTAATTTCCTTTACAAATTGCCAAACTATTGGACCAAACAAAAGTATTTATTAAAAATCAGAGGCGTAGATATGGGTCACGTCTTTATGGACCAAATCATCAGAAAGATACTAAGCCAACTAATATGGACAAATTGTGTTTGATTTTTCATGCTGGGAAGGTAGCCAATCCTTCATTCTTGCTTTCAGTGTCCTAATGTATGTGTGTCCTAGAAGGGAGTGCTTGTCTATTCCAGTGCTATTGACCTTATTGAGGACCTCAGGCATTGATCTATACTCACGATTAGGACTAAATAAACATATCTCTCAATTTGTAACTTATGATGTTTCCTAGCAATGAAGATGTAACTACAAAGAATTGAGATCAAACTGGAAGAACTGTGTGAATAGCTTGTTCCACCTTCCAGTGAATATATGAACTAAATGTGTCTCCATGGTAAAGACTAAACCCAAAAATTAAAAGAAAGAAATAAAATTTTTAAATTGTGAAGGACTCATTCATCCTAAATCTTCCTGTCCTAAATGTGTGGAGAACCAAGTCTGAAGTGTTCACATACATTAAATCAATTAATTTATTGAATCTTAGTTACAGATTTAAACTGAGATTTGTGATTTGAAATTTGTAATAAAACTAGGCTTATGTTGCTCTGTTAACATCTAGCTTAAATGGATCATGTCATCCAGAGCCTTGTTCTATTGAGGACTGATGTCTTTTGTGTGAGAAACTTATCATAGTGCAATCTCCCAGTCTTTTGATGCTGTATTTCTAACCATGAATTGTATTTTTCAAATAAAATTATTTAGGTGGAAGATAATGACATTTGGAATAGAAAATGTATGGAAAAAAAATTCTGTATTGAATGGGAAGAATATTTTCTGAAAAGACTGAAAGCTCTCAAGTGATAATTTGTAGAAAAAGTATGATGATATATCCAAGGTGAATCAGAAAAGCTACAGCTTTAATGAAGAAAAGAGAAAGAATGGAGTTTCATCTCCATCTTGTTATAAATGGACAAACTTACAACTAGGAATGCAATTCTTCCCTCTAGAATGATGTCAAATAATTATATGGATCACTATATAATTACATACACTTAAGGTTCTTCTAAAAAGCTTGATTTATTCAGAATAAAACCCCTTTGCTTTTAGTTCTAAAAGGTTTTTTTTCAATCCCTACTTTTGTAATAGCTGCCATCTTGGCTGACATTTAAGTCTCGAATGTGATACAGTAAGTGTAAACTGTTATAGCTTGAGTGCAAGTTCCAGGGTTCTTTTGTTAGGGCTGGAATAGGCTCAGACCATCTGCATATCTAGCACACAAGGAAGCCTGTAGCACAAAATCTCCAAGGTACTATGAGTCCTCTGAACATGAATTTTGTTCAAGCATGGTTGAACACATTATAGGCATTCACACATTGGTTTACATAGAAAGATAAAAAAATAGTTTCAGAAAATCAGAAGTATTATCCTTTCTTCTTTTTGTTGTGGTTTTTTTTTTTTTTGTTTTTAACAATAATTGTTTGAAGTGAAAATTAATCTCTTGAATAATAGTCCTAGAACTTAGATATTTGGTATAAAATATTAAACCAAAAGTCAAAGGTGGATGGAGGTGTGAAATTTGCCCGTGACTGTGATGCAAATGGTGGATAATTAATGAACGTGATGCTTTCAGAAAAATGGGGATCAACTTTGCAATGTTTTGTGACCAACTCTCTAAAGTAACGATGATCACTCATATGCTTGTGTGCTCTGACAAAAGTCAAAGGCTTCAGTACTCAGTAATTCCATCAAGGTTACTTAGACCTGTGTATTGAAACCACAGCAGGCACTAGTCTGCAAGTGAGTAAAATTTCCAGATTTTCATCTTATGCCATTTCTAAAATTTCTGCATAATAAAAAAGAATACTTACATAGATATGCATAGACCCTTGTCAATCAGAGAAATCAAGGGCAACACTTCTTTGTCAGCAAGGGTTTCAAATTGAGCTCTGAGGAAAGACTGAAAGCATCAAAAGTTGAAAAGCTTTCATGTGTACAAATGTGCAAACAAGTGTGTACACAAAAGGTATGTACAAATCTTATTAATATAAACTGAAACTAAAGATAATGAATAATGTCAGTGAGGTTTATCTGCATCACAATAATATTTCTATGAGACATTTTCACAGTAGATATGGTAGAATTAATTTCATTCAACTGTAAATGGACAGAGAACTTGAAAAAATCCGTAATTCCAAGTAATAACCCAACTTGACTTCTGAACATAGAATCATAGAATCATAGAATGGTAGGGGTTGGAAGGGACCTTTAGAGATTATCAAGTCTAACCCCCCTGCAGAAGCAGATCTACCTATATCAGAACTCATAGGAACATGTCCAGGTGGGTCTTGAAGACCTCCAAAGAAGGAGACTCCACAATCTCTTTGGGCAGCCTGTGCCAGGGCTCCCTCACCTGAACAGTGAAATAATTTTTTATTATATTGAAGTGGAACTTTTGGTGTTCCAATTTCATCCCATTACCCCTTGTCCTGTTGCTAGCTACTATAGAAAAAAAGGATGCCCCCACCCAATCTCCTGACACCCATCATTTAGATATTTGTAAATGCTAACAAGATCTCCCCTCAGTCTCCTCTTCTCTAGACTAAACAGTCCCAGTTCCCACAGCCCTTCCTGTATGGAAGATGCTCCATTGCCCTGATCATCTTGGTGGCCCTGTGCTGGATGCTCTCCAAAAGTTCTCTGTCCCCCTTGAGCTGAGGAGCCCAGAACTGGACACAGGACTCCAGATGAGGCCTCACCAAGGTAGAGTAGAAGAAAAGAAGAACCTCCCTGGACCTGCTGACTACACTCTTCTTGATGCATCCCAACATGCCATTGGCCTTCTTGGCCACGAGGGCATATTGCTGGCTCATATTTAGTTTATTATCAATCAGGACTCCCAGGTCTTTCTCTGCAGAGCTGCTCTTCAGAAGTTTGACTCCCATATTATTTTGTTCATCCCAACATATTTTTTTTCAAAGAATACTTATTCTGATTTTTCTCTATGTAAAAAAAAAAAATCCTGTAAACATTTTAGTTATAGTACAGTGTTCTCAATATTCATTTTGATCTGACACAGAACTGAAGTACTGAAGTGACCCATAAAAGCTGATTCAAGCATTTTTTCTCTACTGGAGTTCATTGTGGTCACTTTTTGAAATGCTGCTACTCTGATGACTGAATGCTAGAGCACATGTAGGTATCAGAAGAAAATATTTTGAAGAGAGAAGTGTCCCAGGAAAGTCCCATTTGGCAGACAGTCTTGTAAGGAAAGTCAGAAGTTCAGCATTTCTACTAAATCCTTCAGATATGCAAAAGCTCCATTCCTCTCCAACATTGATTAATAACTTTTTATAATGTATGTTTGTTTAACACATACCATCTTGTTTTAGAAGTTTCACTTCTGAAATATATTATAAATAGCAATATTATCTACCTGGGAATGACAACATCAATGGCTAGGAGACTTTGCATTGCCCATTTAGAGGAAGCATGTCTGCCCAGAAACAAGACCTGCAATAGTGTCTGACTTTCTCTAATATAGTAAGTAGTGTATAGACAAAATATAAGGTTTCAGTTGTTATTTACAAGAGGCAGTTTTCAATATATTTAGGGTCATGAAACAGAGAGGAGTGCTGCCATGCAGTTGTCCAGTGTGTTTGGTTGTGTGTCTACTACTTGACATGGTTTTATTTTAGGATATCTACCACTTCTTGGATCAAAATCTGCCATAAAATTTCCCATAAACATTGTACACATATAAAACCATAAAATGAAAGTGACACAATGTACTTAATGTTTTACTGAAAGGTTGTTCGACTCAGCTGTGACAATGATATGGGAAACTTAAATGATTAGAAAAAAACCTTGGTATTCTGGATTTGGTAGATTCCTGATTTGCCATTGAATTAAATTCCTAACAGAAGAATTATACCAAAGTTTCATCTCATTTTTGTCTATGATATAATTAATGGGATTTTATTGATACGTAGGATTTGAACTAAATTGGCTGGTATAAATATCATTTATACAATATAACTACACATGTGATTCTCAGTGACAACAGTATTATAACTAACATAGTAGCCAAGTGTACAAGACCTAACTATGAAGCTTTTTATTTTCCAGGGGTCTGAACTCAGGTAGATTCATAAATCATGAATGTTGGACTCTAGAGACTTGATAACTCTGTTGTGTAATGGTGTTTATCAAGGTTAATTTTCCTTTTTAAAGATACACATTTTAGATAGGAAACCAGTAACATCCAGAGTCAGGTATAACTTATATTGCCTGCTATGAAGAGAATTAAGGCCACATTTGATTGCGGTGGCTTTCAGGGATCAAATTATAACTCTCCAGAGTTTTCTGCATGCTTTCATGAGGTTCACCAGATGTAAGGGTTTTATACACGCATGAAGCTTAGAATGCTGCATAAAATAACGACCAATCTGTTAGTGGCATGTATGAGGTGAACAAGTAAATGAAAGCATGGTTTTGTAATGTCAGTGTGCTCATTTTTCATAAGATGGATTCTATATTTTTTTCCCTTTCATCCTGTATTTATCTGAACACACAGGTCATACAACATAAATACGGTGGAATGTTTTTCACCATCTAAGGATAATATAAAAAAGAATTCCCTCAATTTGATGACCACAAAACTGGGACAGAATCAGGCATATGCTTGTCTGAGCCTTTAAGTGATTGTTACTGGAATACTTGTGGTAAGCAGTGTCTCCTGTCAACATGCACTACTGTTGATTGACATGCCTCGCCACCCTGAGTAGTCTGTAGAAAGACAAACAGTAGTCCATGGGTTTAGACTGCAAATTAGGGATACATTGTCCTAGAACAATCTAGAGGTGGTAATGTTTCAATCATATCTCTGTAGTAATTATCACCCCCATACGAAAGCAAGGGACCTTCTAGTCTGGTATCAGGTCTCTGAAAGTGACCAGTAGAAGACATATAAATGGAAAGAACATAAAAGGGAGAGCGAGCATAGAATTATTATTTTCCTGCTATTATGCTTCAACTTTTATAATTCTTTTGACAGACTTCCCAAGTTGATTAAATCAATAACCACTAATATCTCTATGTTTCACAAATTTATTCTGTATGTTTTTAGCTTTAGTTACCACAGCATCATACAGCAATGAATTGTCATACTATAATGACATGCTTCTTTTTAATTTATTTTCAGTTGGTTTTGTAATTATTTCATTAATTTCTTTTTACATTGTGGGAAATACAGAATGATTGTTTCCTATTTGCCTACATGATAACATTCATATCCTCTTTTTTTTCTCTCTTTTTTTTCTCTCTTTTTCAGCTGTCACATGAATAACTTAAATACATTTTACACAAATACTCTCTTTCTCCTTTTCCAAAGAAACATCAGTAAAGTCTGAATTTTTAACAGATTGGAATAGTAATTTGCAGAGAGAGTAGAATCTCTATCAATTCTGTAGGCCTCCTGTTTTTTTTTCAAATGGAGAATGCTCTTTGCAAGTCTGTAAAGAGTAGTTTTCATAAATGGGTATTTTGAAGTCATCATGTCTCAATACATGTCTAAAATGATATGATCATGCCAAAACAGTTCTCTTGAATAAAAATATCCAGTACAGAGAGTATTGCAATAGTGAAAACAATCATTGTACTGTTCAAATTTGTTATGTAGTAATCCAAAATAATCATGTTTGCCCCTTGTCATATTCTTACATAGTCAAATATTGATTATAACTTTACAACCCAGATGATCTATATCATCATCTCTTTTTATTACTGCCTTATATAAAAGAAACTTGGATTTCAGAACAAATATACTTTTTTCTATCTCTCTTGCTGGCTTTATCCCATTGTGCCTATTCTAATTTTACTGATGATAACCTCATGATAACGGCAGGCTAAGACTACTGCATTTTCCAGCCTTAAGAGACGGCTAAGTGGACATCTGAAGACTAGGTCATCTACAACTATTTAATGGGAGACTGTAGAGAAAATGAACCCAGATTCTTCTTGGACATGTACAGTAGAAGAAGGAGAGGCAATGTACACACGTTTGAGCATCAGAAATTCTAAGTAGAGATTTAAGCTTCCGTAAGAGATGCCCAGAGGGCTTTATCCTTGGAGATAACCAAAAATTTGACAAATAATTTCTTGAATACTGTATTTTAATTTGACTTGATGAGCTGACCTGCTCAGGTTACTTCCAACCTCTATGATTATGACATTTTATGATTGTGCATATCTCTGTGATGTAACTTCTGCCCAGACATGAGCCATAAATGAGTTCCGCATATTCATATGCAACAGCAGGTGGTGATAGTTTCTTACAGTTGAGGAATAATAATTTATATAATGCATAACAGATTGTTTCTTACAAAAAATACTAAAATCAATCAATATAACCCTCCCTTCTCATTTTATCTCACAGAAGAAAAGCATGAGTAATAAGAATTTAACAGATTTCTACAAACAGTCCACCAAGTGAACTAAGACACAGAGAAGAGTAGCTCAGAGTAGTCTTGAATTGAATAGTCAGTCAATATGAAATCTCATTCATCTAAAAAGTTGAATTTACAGTTGAATATGTCCTTCTGATTTCTTTGAATCCCTATAATACTCACACCTGCAACAGAATGTCAGCTGTGTTCTTGCAAAGGACTATGGTTTGGAAAGGTATTTTGCAAAAAGGAGTTGCAAAGTCTAAAAGGTCTGCCAGTAAAATACTGCAAAAGGTAGAAAAGGGAGCACAAAATGAGATTACAGAGTATGGTTCATATCATAGAAACAATAGCACATAGGGAGAAATGAATGGAACAGAAAATGAAAGAGTATATATTTTTAATATCTTAAATGAAAAGAAAAAAGAGAACTCCTTTATGACTATTGTAAAATATTCTTTCACTCAATTGATTTTGAGATCACACAGTGGACTACACATTCAAGGCTGATGCATGGCCCTGTAGCCACTTTATGATATCAGGTGTTCCTTCATATGGGAAACCATTTCTATTTATAATGATGGTGTTACTTGCTGTTTGTCAACGTTTTTTGGAGGAATCTAGTGAGTAAAGAAAGAAGTAATATAAACAATTTTGTTCAGCTAAAATTCTGTCCCTTCCATAGACATGAAGGCTGTGGCACTTAGAAAAGAAGGCACACTTATGACTCTATATAAAAGTTTGGCATACTTTCCAAACTTTTTCAGGATTACTTTTTTCCTCCCTTTACCAGGATGGTATGTGTACACCACTCCTATATATATATTGCTATTACCTTAGTAATGTTTCAGATTTCAAAAACTTTTAATGAAATCATCATACAAGTGTCACATTTTAGAAGCAATAATTGACGATTATCCACTTAGATGGCTAGAAAGCCACCTTGAGAACATAAAACACATTACCAGTAATATTTTTGTTATTTAATGGAGAGCTACTGTATTTTAGTTGGTTTGACTGTAATCTAATGGGCTACAGTAAATTCACTCGAGAAAAGAAGGCCAAAGGCAGGATATATTCCTCTGCAGTAGCTCTGAGGGTGCTAAATTCATATTTTCTTGTAATGCTAAAGAGGTTTTTCAGCTCATTTTGCTTTTCAAAGCCTAAATTTTCCAGACTGAATAAACCATCACTCGTAAATTCACTATGACAAGCAAGGAGATGAGTGTATGTACATGAAATATAGATTTAATAAATATTCCTTATATACAAAGAAACTGCTGATATGTGTACAGCTTACTGGTAACCTGTCATGGAACTTTTACAAAGTGTGACTTGTACCAGTCTTTTGGTAAGACTCCTGACAACTGACTTTGTAACATTACTTCAATATTGCTTTTTCCTGATAGACTAAAATGTGAAGAGGCCTATATTCATAAGAATAGCGGAGAGACACATCCCAGAATCAAAAAACCGATTGCAAGTTACTTTTGGCACTGGAGGAAATGTTCAAATATTTCCTGTATTAACCAATCCAGTCTAGTTTCAAAGTTTCCTCAGCTTATTAAGTCTCAGGTTCACTTAATCCTTTTAATTATTAATGAAAGATTAAAAAAGTGGGATCTTTTTGTACTACTGAAGCTCGACCAGTTTGTTCTACATGTTTGTTTATCTAGGTCTGAGTCCAGAAACTCAATCTTTGAACATTTCATTAAAGCAAGGAAATACAACTCTTTTCACTTCCCCAGATTGTAAGCCTTCAACTGAACTATTTGAGAATATAGTGCTTTATTATTCATTGTTTAGTTTGTGCTTAGAATATCGTGCATTATTATTACACAATTAATCATAGTGACGATAGTGAGGAAGATAGAGAACTGGATAAGTTCTGAATAGACTTGCTTTAAAATATTATTTGTATATTACAACCATTTGATTCTAATCTTACGAACATTTTTCAATAAAAATATCTTCAACAATCACTTTTATTTGAATAAGCAGTAACATCATAGAAAAAAACAATATATTACTTTTGGACAGCTAATTAAAATACTGAAAATTTTGGCTGAAGTGGGAATTTTGTTAAGGGCAAGAAAGAGGAAAAAAAAAAAGTCATTCATTCTTTGCAATACTAAGAAATCTTTGGTATTTTATTTGATTCTCTAATAATCTTGTCATCTTGCTACAGACGCAGGAGAGTTCAATTTATGGAGCAATTTAACAAATAGGGCTGGAAACCAAATTTCTACCATTTTATGTGGTTTTATTTGACATAAATCAACATTACTCTTATGCAAACATTCCATTATAAATGCAATCCTTTCTCACTTTAGTCTTTAGTAATGGGGAACACTTTTATAGAAGAATGCAGTTTGCCTTATTCTCATTTCATGCTAATTTTGTTCAAATGCTACCTCAAAGACCACTATCTGCCTATAAAGAACATGCTACATTCTGGGATTAATGTGCAGTTAAAAATGTGCCAGTGATTGCCTGTATATTAGAGTTAGAATATTTTGAAAGCTACAAAATTCTAATTAGTAATATGAAAGATTCTTTACCTGACTTGACTGTACAGAGCAGTGATTGCAGAAGAGGTTACCATTAGTGTGAGATACAACAAGGGCTAATCAGGAACAAGTAAAACAATGTGTCATCTTACAAGAGCAATGATGATTTACCATCAGAATGTTATTGAATATCCTCTTTCATCACCTTTTGGGTGAGAAAAAAATCTATATAAAAATATATTGTTTTATTAAGTGAATCAAGCACTCATCTGTAAAATAAATCTGTTTTCTGGAAAAAAAGGCACTTAAAAAAAAAATCTTGCAACTATATTTGTGCAGTATGAAGGACATTTATCTTATTCACATTAACAATTTTTTCCTCCAGAATGTAGACATTAAAGATATTACAATTTCCAATCTACTTGCAGTGTAATTGATTCTTTGATGTCCATTTTCTGTGTAACAAACATAAAACAACTTGTCTGCAGGTCAGTGATGATTTTTATTTTAGTGGGAGGTTGTATTATTTTTCACTGTGTAATTCATGAAAGCTTACAGTTATTTATTTTCTCAAGACTACAGTGTAAGACTTAAAATCCCATGAACACTATAAAGGAATAAGAATTCTTAAGACATTTGCCTTGGACAGATTACTCTGGGCTTTCCTTACATCAGAAAGAAATTTAAAAAGTACAGGAATAAATATATTACTAAAGTCACTGAGAAACTAAACCAATCAAAATCTATAAATAGATTTTTAGAAGGAACGATTAGTCTGGATAAACAAGAGACGAACAACACTTTTTGTGTTGTATAAAAAATTTAAAAATATTGAAATATTTCCTGACCTGAGTAATACTGAGTAGTCAGCAGTTTGAGAGGCCTTCTCCGTATTTAAAATGTGCAGACAAATAGGTCTTGTGTCTATGAAAGTATTTAAACATTAATGTTTTGTCTTGACCTTCACTTCTTTTCTATTTCACTTAATTTCTGAATAAAAGCAATTTCTTATCTGAGACAAAGAATTTTTCAATTTGGCAACACTAAAATGGGTCATTTGAAACATTTGTTTTAAAACAATGTACATTACCAAAAACTTTCATCTAAATCATAGAACCATAGGATCATTTTGGCTAGAAAATCCTAACTCTTCCTTATTTAAAAATTTTTAAAAAAAGAAAAGGAGAATGAATTGAAGGAAAGAAAGTTTAAACAGTCATTCGTTTTGGGTTTTTTTTGAGAGTAGTTTATGGATATCAAGTCTCCATAGGAAAAAAAAAAAAGGATTTAGAGAAAACTTGGTACAGTAAGAAGATGGTCTTATGATATTTTATTTAAAGTATATTTGACAAGCAAAAGATTTGGATTCAAGGACATAAAGTATCATATCTGTCTGACAATGAAATTTCAAAGGGAAAATGGCATCCAGCTTTTTTTTGCTCAGGTTTATTAAACTGGATAATTGCTGTAAAATTCAAAGAAGAAAACAATATTTTAATTAATAACAGGAAACTGTGGTTATGAACAGTATCAAGAACAAATTCTTGAATTGCTAAAAGCTTGGTTAGGCTATTGTGATAAGTGAAATATCAAATCATTGCAAATTGTTAATCCTTAAGAATTATAGTAGTATACTGTCATGGTTTTGTGTGATGTTTCTGGTAATGGGGATAGGGCTGTAAAATGGTTCCTGTAAGCAGATGCTTGAAATTCTGCCCAGCTCTTAGTCAGACCCACTTCTTGGGCTGAGCCAGTTGAGCACCTGAACAATCACTTTTTAAGAAGAAGCAGAGAGAAGAGGAGGGTTCTTCCTGTTCCTTTTTGCTGTTCTGTCCTTCCTTCTTTTCCAGTTGGTGGTGGTGCAAGGAGTTGGAAGAGAGAGAGAAGTAACTATGTGGACCCCAAGGTCAGTGAGGGAAGAGAGGAGGAGGTGTCCTGGAGCAGAGACTCCCCTGAATCCTATGAATAGGACCAGTGAAGCATAGATTTGTTTCCATTTCATTGAAGACCCCACACCAGGGGCAGTGACTATCTCCAGAGGAGGCTGTGAGGGACCCTGTATTTGCAGAAGCTGTAACTGCTGGGAAGAACCCATGCCAGAAATGTTCATTAAGGACTGTGTCATGTGGGATGGACCTCATATTGGAGGTCCTGGATTTCAACAAGGTATTTAATAGTAGGACGATAGTGAATTAATTTATGCCTAGGTATCAGATAGACCAAGACACAGGGTGAGAACATACCGAATGTAAATGTATGTGGTTTCTGACAATCTGATTAATGTTTATTTGCATAGGGGACTAGGATAAGAAACAGCAGTAGCACATTAAACATCCTGATACACAGCTCCTAACAGAATTAAAGGAGGAGCTACCAAGAGCCACAACTTTCAGGTCACTGACTGATTGATGGACTGTTGAGGGGACCGCGTGTAGTCTTAAGGAAGTTCAGCCAGAACCATCAGCAGATCATACAATGAGGCAAACAAGATCAGCACAAGTTTCAAACAAGATCAGCACAAATTTATTGTGATATATTTAAGAAGGTAAAAAGTAGGCAAAAGGAATGAGTGGGATGGATGAGAGAGAAAACATGGAAAATGGGGAAGATGGGGATTAAAAGATGTCACATAAAGTAGGTACAGATCAATATGCTGTTGCCTAGCCAGTCCCTCTGTCTCATAACCAGTCTAGTCATCTTAGTATCTTCTGATCCACCTCTACTTCTACCTGTTTTCCCCAATGAGAGTGCTCATTGTTGTCTATGTGTGTGTGAGGGTAGTGGATTTCAAAGTGAAGCAGCTAGGATAATAAGAAATCTAGGAAGCAAGTATCAGAGAGACCAAGGTCTGAAAGTCAACTACTGGTTCACCACAGGTCTCTCCTACAGCAATAGCAGGTTTCTTAGAGTTTGAGTGGGCATGAGAGTAAAATATGATAGCAAACATTGAGCCTGATTAGCCAGCATGGTTGTCTGTGAACAGAGAATGTTTGTGTGTGTGGCACCTGTAAGGGTACTCTTTCTGTTTGTGTTGCTTAGTTTGCATTTGATCACATGCATGATCAGCCTTACTCCCGGATGAAGAGAGGGTCTGGGGATGGCAGCAGACGGACTGTAGCAGGTTGAGAAGGAGCTCTAGCCTCAACTGGGAGTCTTGATGGCCAGCAAATCTGGATTATCTTTAACATTGTCAGTCTTCAAATGTATTGAAGGATACAAAGGATCATTGTCATACAAGGATAATAATTCATTATAGTCATGTTATCAGTGCTTCATGTTGAGACAGAGAATCATGTATGCTTTCTGCAGCTATCAGTTTCTCTTCTGAAGTTCTTTAAGTGTTTCTGCTTACATTTTGCCTTGTGGGTGCAGCCATAACTTCCAGACCACCAAAGAGAACAGATGGTTTCCAAACCCAGTGTGGCATAAGGGCACAGTTCAAGCCCCATGCAAGGCTCTGGCCACACACATCATCAGAGCTGCTGATGAGCAGGTCCAATGTAACAAATTGCCTGATAAATTTTCTTCCTGATGGACTCTTCTTTGGAAATAAGAAAACATATTAGAGAGATGTGTGCCTCTCTAAGGTTTGGAATGAAATTGATTATGAACCAGAGTTTTGTCTACCAACAATTTTTAATATGTAATCTTGTCATGAGTGAACTAAAGTCATTAATAATACAGTGAGCAAAATGTGCTACAGTTAACCTTAAATTATAACTTACAAAGAGCATTCTTGCAGTTTCTGCTATGATTTATGGTCTCAGTTTATTCTATGCAAATTCATGCACAGTTTCTAATAAGAGGGAGGAGGAAAGATAAAAGAGCCCTGAATATTTTATAAGCTTTTTCCACTTACCTTAATTTAGAAATATGAAGCTGAATATGTAAGTAGAGAATAATTACCTATTACTAATCTCCCACATAGTTTATCTATTTCAGCCCTGAACATCCTGAGCAATGCAAAACATAACTGTTTTACTACCTGTACCACTGTAAATATGATAATTAGGTATACTTCAGTGCTAGTTTTTGCTGATACATGAGAAGATAGATACTGTAATATAATCAGGCAGTGTTTCGCTATTGTTTTATATCCCTTTTAAAAATAATATACCTGCTGTTCAGTATTTCATTCATTGGACACAGTAAAGTTAACTTTTAAGAGGATGGTGCCCTAGATAAGTTCTTTGAGCATGCTTTTCCAGATGCAATCTTTACATTTTGGATATGGTGTAAAAAAAGTCTGATTGCCATTGAAATCCATGCAAGCAGCTACCGCAGATCTCAGTACTCTCTGTTTTGAAGCACAAGTACTTCTGTACTCAGCAGAGACCCTGACTTGTAAATGCACTTGGGCACCTATATCATATATTACACAACTAGTTCCAGTAGAGAAACATGCAAGCCATACAGTTCTGAAAGACCAATACACAAACCCATTTCTGGGTTAGTTACTTAGGTATGATTGATCAATTCTGAAATTTAGTCAGAAAATTGACGAGCCTTGAGGTTGCAAATCAGTTATGCCACCATTCTCACTCAACTCAGTGTCTCTCTGGAGGACAGTCATAGGTCCAGATTCTCATGCTTCAGGGAGTTTCATTCAATGACAATACAGCTGAAGGATAAAATCCGAGAGTTGTTTTTGTCTTCCAAAAAACTTAAGAAAGCTAAAGTTTTCTTTCATTGTTATTGGGAAATAGTAATCAGAACCTAGAAGAGAAAGTCCACTGATGATATTGAAAAAAGTGTCAGTAAAGAGAAACATACTGAATTGGGTTTTTCATTAGTTAGTGGCAAGTCAAACTATTTTTCTGTTATCTCAACTTCTAGCTATCAGAAGACATTAACATCAAATCAAAAATGGCAAATAGACATCCTCAAATGAGTAGGGAAAAAAAAAAATCTTGAAAATCACAATCTCAAGTTGCAAAAGTTTTTGTCACTCACTATTTCATGTGCTAACATATCTAAAGCATACTAAAACCAAGAGCTACCTCCCAGATGAAACTCAGATATTCAGTAATCTTTGCTGGGATCCAACAAAACCAATAACTGTCTTTTCTGCTTTGCATATTATGGCCTTAGGTAGTCTTTTTTCCACATCTAGCTTTCAGATATTTAGATGCTAAGGTCTGGTAAGATCCTCAGGGCAGAATCTTCCTTGCTACTTTTATCTCTGAATCTGGTTTAACAAAAGGTTTAAACCTTTTGTTTAAACATGGCTACTGAATCTGGCTTCAAAGGCCAATGAGGAACACCTGCCACAGGACCAATGAGATTTTATTTGGAATAAAAGCACGAATCTGTAGTTTGGAATTACAAATTCTACAATTTATCTAAAAATTGGGATCTACATCATCATCACAAGTATTCAGACTACCAGGCGTCCAAATGCATATGTAGAGTTCAATCAGTGAAGATGCAGCTTTAACTTTTGAAACTGCTGTCCTTTGTGCTTGTAATGCATCTGTTCTGGTTGTCATTTATTTGAGTGGGAAGAATATATTCCAGATTTGAGTTTGAAATTAAATTTGAGGGGAAAAAATAATCTAACAAAATCAAACGATTATTCCACCCTCAGAGTTCACCAGGATCTCTCTAGATTTTTGTTGAGTGACAGCTAGAGCTCATTACTGATTGGCAGCTTTTCCCTGTGGCAAATTCATGTTTCACTGGATAGCTTAACAGTTATTGAAATTTTCCATTAAGAACAGAACCTAAAGAGTTATCCTGGATATTTTATTTGTATTTAACTGGAGAGTGGGAAAAACAAAAAACCTTTAACTCTCCAGTGTCATGCAAAGGCTATTTCTTTTCCCTCTGGGGAGCAGCAAAAGTGGTTTAGAGTGAAGAAACCCAACTTTCTTGGATTTGTCTCCCTTCTCAGGGCTTATGAGAGTGGCCCTGCAAGGTATTAGGTGCTGTTTTCCCAGCAAACTCTAGTCACAACTAAATAACAATTCCTTCCATTTGACATCTGGCAGCTAACTGAGCTACCTACATTACCAACATACTTGCCCTCTGGCTTTTATTATAGTTAGTGGAAAGAAATAATTATCTCTAGATATCAGATTCCTTTGCCTCACTTTTAACTCCTAAAGCAAAAAGTGATACTAATTTGGTTTATAATTTTAACATTAGTTAATAGTATCATTAACAGAATGAGAATCAATACAGAACTTCAAAATGAATTCCTAATTCTTAACTCTTCTATAAGGTACATAATTACCTTTGTGCAAAATGGTCAATGAGTCATCCCTGTTGAAATCACAGCAACAAAGTGTCATGAAAACTAGTATGCTTAGCAAATTCAGTAAAAGACTTCTTAACAACCTTTACCACAGCACATGCTTTTCTGTAGGCTACAAAATCTTTAAGTCATTTATCAATTATTGTACTCAGATCTATCACAGAGAATGTGGTTTTTCTATATGTTCTGTCTGTTCTTCCTTCTATTCAGGAATGTTTGCCCAGTAACATACCAGGGTTCTCTTCTATTGTTCAAAATCCCTACACTTTTAAAAACACTTGAAAGGTTACAGAGCTCCTGAAAGCATGTAACTTTTTATGCTTTGTGGATAACCACAGGCTGAAATTGGTAGCTTTAGCTATAGACTGCTGGGAATGCTCACTGAAGCAACTTGGAAACCTTGGTTGAAACATTTTGTCAGGTCTAGAGTAAGGAAATAACAAAAGAATGCAGCAGCAAGGTATCCATATGACGAAGAGCTACATACAGAAAAAAATAAAGATCCAGGCTTCTAAGTTGCATCTGTGCTGTTATTACTGGTTACTGTCATGATGTCCTTGATATGCTCCTGAACTGTCTGGAAGAGATCTAGTCTCATGGGCCAAGTACCAGGAAGGATGCTGACAGCTGACCTGAATGGGCAGTCATGAGGCAGTACTTTGTGGGCTTATTAATACAGAGCTAGCCTAAGCAACTCAAAGGCTGAACTTATAGACACTCCTTCTGACATAGAAACATTTTTCAGTAAAATTCATATTCAAAATGTAATCCATTCAAAATGTAATGAAAGCATATCTGGAAATCATAACAAACATACATATGTGTTGTCATGGATGGCTTTTAGTCTATCTATGTCTTGGTGAAGGTGTCAGCACTTGCTGTTTCTCAGGCACCGTTTCCAGAAACAGTTCAAGATCTCATATGGAAGAAGCAGGGCAGCAAGCAGGATTACATTAAGAAGAGTGTGGGCAGCAAGTGGACGGAAGTTCTTCTTCCCTTCTACTCTGTCCTGGCAAGGCCACATCTGAAGTACTGTGTCTGCTTCTGAGCTTTTCAGATTAAGAGAGATATAAAACTGCTGAAGAGAGTCCACCTGAGGGATAGTAAGGTGATGAGGGGATTGGAATATGTCTCTTAAGAGGAAAGGCTGACAGACCTGGGACTGTTTAGCCTGGAGAAGAAAAGGCTGAGGGGGGACCTTATCAATGCTTATTAATATCTAAGGTGTGAGTATCAAGAGGATGAAGTCAGTAATATTTCTGTAGAGCTCAGCAACAGGACAAAGAAGTAATGAGCACAAGCTGGAACACATGAAGTTCAACTTGAACATGAGGAAAAACTTATTTCCTTGAGAATGACAGAACAGCAGAACAGATTGCCCAGAGAGGGTGTAGAATCTGCTTTTCTGGAAGTTTTCGTTACCCATCTGGACACATTCTTATTCCCCCTGATCAAGGGGAACCTACTTTAGCAGAGGGCTGGACTAGTCACATCCAGTGATTGAGAGATTGAAAGAGCTGTCATTTCTGACTGGGGAGGAACCAACATTTTACAGGATCGCATCCCTCAGTCAGAGGAAGAGAAACTGGAGAAGAGATCAACTTATTTCAGTGATTGCCAGTGACTAGAGAAAGAACAATAAGCTTAATAGCCCTTGGTTTATGGTGGAAAGAAAATACAATCTGAATCCTTGGAGGAATGGAACACAATGAATGTCTCTCTCTCTGTGTCTTATCCACACTCATGTATACGCATATACCTTCACTCATTTTCCTTTTTTCTTCCCGAGATGTAACTGCTCTAGGAGAAGGAAGATTACATTTCTTCAACAACTGCATTGTTTATAAGAAGCTGTCGGTATTGATCAGCAGTTAAGGCTGACAGAAAGAAAATGGTTTACATTTTCCATTTTAAATGTGCAAAACCTAAATAAGCTAACAACCAGTGCTAGACAGCATCTCCTTCTCACTAGCATTTCCTTTGTTGTCTCATATATAGATGAATATTTTGTATCTCACAAAGGAAATCTGGAAACTAGATCTTGAAACTGCTATGAGTAGTAGCCTTTTCTCTTTCTCACTGCTCCTCTAGACTCACAATTCTATCTCTCAATAATAATATAACGTAATTAATTTTATTGTCTTAAATGAGGACAAGAGTGAGAGTATAATGTTCACACTCATAGGAAATAGATGTGAAGTAGAAATTTCACATACTTGGGGTTTTTTTTCTATCTGAAGACAAACTGAGATAATGCTTGTTTCATTTCCCTACTTTTCAAAACATATTTCTTTTTTTTTTTTTTTTGGTTAACTTTTGAGAAGTTAATTTAACAAAAATTCTATCAAAGCTCAATAGTTTCATGACACTTTGATCTGAAAGAACATTATTTATTTTTTTTACAACCGGGGAAAACTAGTCCAATAGGATTTTTTGACTCATCTCCAAACTTAGATATTTAGAATAATCAAATCACAGAATGGTAGGGGTTTTAAGGGATCTTTAGAGATCATCTAGTCCAATTCCCTTGCAGAAGCAGGTTTGTCTAGATCAAGTCACACAATAACATGTCCAGATGAGTCTTGAAAATCTCCAAGGAAGGAGACTCCACAACCCCTCTGGTTGGCCTGTTCCACTGCTCCCTCACCCTCACAGTGAAATAGTTTTTTTCTTATATTGAAGTGGAACTTTTTGCATTTTAACTTCATCCCATTACCCCTTGTCCTATTGCTAGCTACAATAGAAAAAAGGGATGTCCCAACCTCCTGATACCCACCATTTAGATATTTGTAAATGTTAATAAGATCTCCCCTCAGTCTCCTTCTCCTCTGCTATGTCTCAGGTCACAATGTAGAAATAGAATTTTCTGGTATGATAGTATTGTCATGCAAATAAACCACTCACTCATTTAAAAGTAACAATCAAAGATCATATGTTTAGAAAGTGTAAACTTCACCTAACCTGCACATATTTTGCGGAGCACTAAATTTTGCAGAACAGTGTTTGAGATGCTCAAATGAATTTATGTCTATGAAAACTATTGTATGCCACAGGGAGTTTATCTTTTTGATTTTCCTGGCTTATTCTTGTTACAACTGATTCAAAATTGGAACTTTTTGACTAACTGAAGGCAGTGGGGTGCACTGAACATAGATATGGCTACTGAAAAGATTTGCTAGCCATAGCAATTCAAAACTCAGACAGAATTAGAGGGGATAGTTTGTCTGTTGATTCTACACAAGGTTTTGAGGGATTTTTGAGTACTTCAGTGTAAAAAGAACAAAAAGAAAGCAGTTTTTGAAACCCAATGAGTACAGCAGGCACGATTCATATATGAATTTCCATGGGAATAAAAAAAAGAAAGGTCTTCTCCAAGGGTTAAAATGCCACTGTCCTGCTCTCCAGACACCAATTTAATTTTCCCTAATACATACAGAGAATGAGAGAGGGAGAAACAAAAAAGAAAACCTGCATTAAACAAAGCCACTGCTAGGAAGGAAATGAGAATGCCAAGTAAATGGTGGGTATAGATAGTACCTGCCAACTAGTCAAGCTGTTTGATAGCCCTCCTCTGTAGACTCGAGGGGGAAATTGGTAATGCAAGAAAGAAGGGTTAGCAATATCTTCTTGGGCTTTTATGAGGCGTACTATCGATCACAAACCTTTGTTGTTGAGGAAAAAGGTAAAAGAATATCTGGATAAATTGGAATTGACAAAGCTAGGCAACTTAGAGAGAGAAATCTCTTGAGTCGACTGTAACCAAAGAAGTGATATTGAAAGTGATACAATCAATACAGCCCAGAAAGACTCTGGGGAAAAATGACTTTACCCATCAAGTATCCATAGTTGGAGTCATAAGGCTGCTATCAGTTTGTTCTGGATGATGTACTCACTGAGATTTTCAACTCATCTACATTTCATGTTATAATTTCAGGATTTATTTGGGATCAAATGGAGATTATCTTAATAACTTACACAATTCTACAGTCTCTTTCAGTTCTAGGGGATCCAGCAGCCTTTTCAGAATTAAGAGAAACACCTTACTTTGTAGGGGACAGCTGTAAAAGAGAGGAAAGGAAAAACTGGGTTACTATGTGCCATCCTCCTGTGCAGAAACAAAGAGACATTGAGGATACTCAGAGATTACGGACTTTCAGAAATAGTTCTTAAAAAGATAAGTATGTATAACTTACAAGCCACTGAAAGAAGACAAAATATAAATAGAAGCTGAAGTGAGGCAGAATATTGCATTTACAGAGCTCAAAGTATCAGAATAAAGAATGAAAACCTGCATTTTTCATGCACCTTGAGTTTTTATCTTTTATCCATAAATAAGGCTAATCTCCCTAGTTTATTCTGTGGTCACTGGTTAGAGACATGTTTCTTTGGAGACCAGTTAACAGCCAGATTTTAATCTAAATTCTTTCTGGGTCTCTGGTCTTTCTAAATTGACATTTTTTCAGTAATTGTAAAGGGATTATAAGGAATATAGCTTGCTAACTTAGCTGGACAAATCAAGAGATTTTAGCTTTATAGAAGTATAGCACTTGAGTCATAGTCTAAGAGATATGTTTTAGGAGGAGAATGAAATAACTCCTCTTCTTCTTGTGTGTATAGTCCATATAAAAGAGTAGGAATTTGTTACTGCTTAGGCTAAGAAAGTATATTTTTAAACTTTTTGTGAGCTCTTTGAACTTGTGAGAGTAGACTTAGAAATCTGACATATAACTGGAATAGAAAATTTTAGAGCATTTCAATAAATTTCCCAATATCTCACAGCTTTGCCAGGACTTGTAATGATAGTCCTTTCTATAGGTTGGTTGTGGTTTTCAAAAAACAAATTCCTCATTTAATCTGAAGTTTGTATTGACTATACTATGGGGCCCCTTTTCAGCAAGATATCAGCTTTTCTGGTAGATTAAAGTTATATAAGCAATCTAGGTTTGACCAGTCAATAATGGCAATAAAATGTGTCCAGACATCTTCTGGACATATTTAAAAATGGACGAGAGGAGTCCCCAAGAAACCCTACAAAACTGTAACTGATGAATAAATAACTCCATCTACTGACACCTATTAATCCAGGTGAACTGAAACCCCCATAAGAAAAATCTCCACTGTTGACTGTTGAACAGTGAGAAAAAAAAGACAAAATGGTCACTGAGGGAGCTTAGGATGTTCATTTTACTACTTAAAAGACTCAGTTATGGACTTAAAAAGAGATGAGAAGAATCTGAGACTTTATTCATATAAGCTTTAGTCTATTAAGAGTTCAGAATTAACTTCTATTCATCCTGCCACAGCCCCCAACCACTCTGGGTTACACACACAGTACTGAGTGTTTACAAGAGGAAATTACTGCAAGGTGAATCTTCAATTAGTATCCATTTTAAATTTGTTTGTTTGTTTGTTTCCCTGGGGAGAAGAAAATATGATTTGATTTTTTTTCCTCAGTAGTGCTCTGACAGCCAAGTAAAGACCTTTAACACTTGCAAGTAGGAGTATGAAGATATGTCTTTGAGTCAACATCTGGTTATCTGTATTCGTGTGAGAATTTGCCCTTCTCAGTCGAAAGACAAGGATCAAGGCATTGAGACTAGTACAATCTGAGAAGAATACACAGATCTGCATATAACTTTGTGTTGAAAGGTACATAATTCTAGCTTCCAGCTTCACTGGAAGAACTGCAATGCCTACAGTGGTCCTTAGGGCATAAAATCCTGCTTTATCAAATAATACAGCCTCAGTATGTGAATATAAGGACCATAATATTGGAAGTTTTACATGTTTAACTTCCTGGCAGAGCCCAAGCTGCAGTGATTTAAGCACTTGTTTGCCTTATCCAAGGCCATTTGCCTATGCTGCTTTTAGCACCAACGATGGCATACGAAAATCTTTTGTTTGTGGGAGTACAAAATAAGAACTTATCTCCTAATAGCAGCAGTTTTGCTATGATTATGTCAGTGCTGAAGTACATGAGGACTGGTATGTCTCTACTGATTTAAATTCTCCTGAATACAAGCCTTCCAGAGCTGTAAATATACAGAGGTTAAGGCCAGATCTTCCAGCTCAGATGAAGTTGCTTCATCATTTATTATTGTTCAGTTACAATGAAATTATTGATGTTCTCAACGTTGCTGGGCCTAATGCATGATGCAAGCCAGATGAACGAGATAGTGGGAAACAAAGAAGAGAAAAATAATAATGTAGAGAACAATAGACCTCTTGCATATGGGACATAAAACCTGGAATGGTGCAGCAAAACTGCACTTATTTTTATCTCTTTCCCCTTGTTCATGCATGATCTGAAAATCCGTTGCATGGAAGAGGATTAAAAATAGAGTTAAACATCCTCATGAATGTTGAGATGTCAAAGTGCAGCTTTTTTCCCTTAAGCATATAAAATATTAAGAATGCGCAGCAAAAGCCAATAGGGAAGCTGCTTAGATAAGAAGATGAAAAATTAATTTTAATGCACAGAGGACTAAGTAATACACTTATTTCACAACCTCAATCAATTTTAATATTTTAGTATTTAAAAGTAGTGTCTCTCCTATAATATTTTAGAGTTGTTTGTGTCTCTTTTAACAGTTGAAGTTGCTCTATTTTTGCATCTCTTGCTCTCAGTTTTTCTTTCCAGTTCATAAAGGAGGCTGGTTTAAGAGCATTCTATTTTTGATAACTATCAGTATAGGTGATTAATAAATTTCTCTCTTTCATGGTGTCTCCTCTCACAATTTAGAATAGAGACTTCTTCCAAATAAATAGAGGCCAAATTCATTGCACGGAAAACACTCATCTTCAACAATAGCCCAGCTAAGCTGCAGTGGAAGATTGCACAGACATAGTCAGAGTACTTCTCAATTAATTACTTTGAAAATGTAATCCATGGGAGCCATGATTTCAGTGCAGACTGTAAAAATACAACCAGGAACTCAAGTGAAGGGAAATATTCAGGACAAGCTTCTCTGTGACTTTGTGACTATATTATAATTACTATATGAATTATGTAGTTTAAACCTATCTCACATATTTCTGCATGGGTGAGAGGCTCCATTAGAATATAGTACAGATATGCTTGGTTAATAAATCCTTATCTTCCAATTAAAAGAAAAACAAAAGTAAAAACAAAAGAAAGTGAAGAAAAAAAAGAAAGGAAGTATTGATTTGCACATTGGTAATCATGCCCAGAAATGACCCGTAGACAAAGAAAAATCAGCTTTTAAAATAAATATAATCCACTTCCAGGTGGATTCCTAAAGATTAAGGAATCTTTTTTTAAATCTAACACTTCTTCTGTTGGGTGCTTAGGAAAATGTACTTAATAAAGTCATTAACTGCTCAGACAGTGAAAGACATTGTGTACCTTACACCTGTATTTACGCACTTATCTCCTCTACCACATGACTGATTGATCTGTAACAGAGACAACAGTGAGCAAGTCATTTCCCCTACATTTTCCCCCATAATTTTATTTGAAAGCAATGCAAATTTAAGTCTATGTGGAGAATTCTTAAATTGTATTCCTCTTGGAAGGAGAAATGGTCATGTGTACTGTAGAAAAATATATCACCTTTTACTGATCATGTTTTTCTTCTTCCTTATGCTAGACTTCCAAATTGTCACACTATCAGAGCACTTTGAGAAAGAAGTTATTGACTAAATACCATCTGTAATGTTGCAGCAGAGAGGGACTGTTTCTTTTTTTTTTGGTTGGGTTTTTGCATATTTTTGGGGTTTGGGTTTTTTTAAGCTTCATTCACAACAACTCTTGAATTTGGAATGTTCAATCAGAGGGACACTTAGGTAAGTGCAGATATTTCTGTTGATATATGTAACTTTTTAAAAAGTAGTAGTTGATTGTGAGCGTTTCCATAGGAAACAACTTTTCATCACAGAGAATCATCATCATAGAATGGTAGGGGTTGGAAGAGACCTCTAGAGATCATCTAGTCCAACCCCCCTGCAGAAGCAGGTTCACCTAGATCAGGTTGCATAGGAACATGTACAGATGGGTCTTGAAGACCTCCAAGGAAGGAGACTCCACAACCCCTCTGGGCAGCCTGTGCCAGGGCTCCCTCACCTGAACAGTGAAATAGTTTTTTCTTATGTTTAAGTGAAACTTTTTGTGTTCCAGCTTCATCCCATTACCCCTTGTCCTGTTGCTAGCTACTATAGAAAAAGGGATGTCCCAACCTCCTGACACTCATCCTTTAGATATTTATAAATGTTAATAAGATCACCCCCTCAGTCCCCTCTTCTCCAGACCAAACAGCCCCAGTTCCTGCAACCTTTCCTCATATGAAAGATGCTCCAGTCCCTTGATCATCTTGGTGGCAACCTTTCTCAACTTTTATATACCGAAGCAAATAGTAGCTCCCTAATATAGTCTAATCTACTAATATGTCCTTTTTATTCTTGAATTTTGTTTAGAAGTGATATCCTTGTTTACACGTGACATAGAAGTGCCAAGTTTATGTTTGAATAAATATTTAATAGGTAATGATGTCTCTGGAATTTCCTAAACTTTGTCTAAACAATGATAACTGATAGGCAGTCCAAATATTTTTTTCTCTAAATGAATAATTTTAATTTTTCTTTTGTGTACTTGCAAATATTTATTACACTAGAGTAGCTGTAAAAAAAAAAAAAAAAAATTTAGCTTTTTTTGTTGTTTGTTTGTTTATTTGTTTGTAATTTTCTTTCTTTCTTTCTTTGTCTTTCCTTTTTTTCTTTCCTTTCTTTATTTCTTTTCTGCAGGTATCTGGGCCTGTCCGTGACATTCTAAGAACAATCTCCTTAATGAGGCAGATGTTTATGAAACAGAGCTCTCTGGAGTGCTATTATCATATGAACTCTGTTAAAAATGTATCTGTGCTCTAGAGAGCGTAGTTCAGACATGTCTAAGATGGATATGTAAGGAATCATGCTAGAGATAAAAAAGGTTTGATGAAAAATGCTTGTTTACTTTTATGTTTTTACTTTGAAAAATGAATTCTCATTATATTTACACTTGTATGTAAGGATTGTCCATATCCATATTCTTTCTGATTCTGGAAAGCAATAATTTGAAACAATAGAAAATATTTATTTAAAAATATCAGAGTTAATCCTTTACTATTGATTTGGCATTTGAATTAAAAAAGAATTTGAGTGGCATTTCAATTTCTGATGCCAATTTATTACAAAATTTGTGCTTCATATCAACTTTTTAAAATGAAACTTTTCATTTAAAATCAATGTTTTGATTCAATGTTTCATTTTAACCTGTCAAAACATTTTGTTTTAATTAAAAAATAAAAGCAGACACTTCACACTTTTGTATCCATTTCTTGCTGAAACTTATTTTTATATCATTCCAACCTGGTGTATTTGTCAAAAATACTTGGAACAGGATTTTCAAATACATGTAAATGCTATTTAAAATTATTTAATTTATTCTTAAAATGAAATAAATGAAATTGGTATAGAATTAGGAGTACTCCAATGTTAAAAAAAATCTTAATGTAACTACATCACTTCCTACCTTAATGTAATTAAATCACTTCCTAAAGCAATCATTAACTTCCTATGAATAAATATTGAGTAAAGTAGACAGGTTTACACAAATGGTGAACACATTGTGATTTAGTATCACTCAGATGCCTACATGATTCTAAAACATTATGAAAAAAATAAGTAAATTCATAAAATAAGTAAATTTTAAAATACTTACAATTATTATAATGAAGTGAATTACTTGCATAACCAGAAACAGTAAATAGGATTGAAGTAGAAGCAAAGAGGCTATAATTTTTTGTACTAATATTATTTATGTACTTATAGAAGTCTGAATGGTGTTACAATGGTATTTTTTAAAACTCCTTCAATTCTAGTTACAGTTTGGACTTTTTTTTTTTTTTTAGAAAAATGGAAAAATTATTTTATTTGCTTTTTTTTTTCTTTAAACATAAGTTTTCATTCTTATTTTCCAATTTATAATTACCTTTTTTAAACAACAGTTTCATGTAAGAGTTCCCCAACCAAATAATGACACTTTGAAAATAACAAATAAAAAAAAATAACCAATGTTATCAAATGTACTTGTCTGAGCAAAGGCAGTGGGAATTATTTTTGTTGTTAGCCTAACCAATTTGCTCATCTTCCAATAGCAGAGCCTCTAAAATAAGATTAACTTTAGGTCACAGTCGTATTTGCAAACTATGTAACTGGAGAAATTATATATCTTACAGTACAGAACAATAAAAATAACCTTTACTCTTGTTTATTCTTTTTTCCAACTGCTTTACTTATATCCTTTGAAAAAAGCAGCTAATATTGCACTACACACATATGGACATATTGTGGACAGTATTTTGCACATGAACTATAGTAATTGATAGCTAAATATTGCCCAGATAAAACCCAAGCCTATTAAAATATTTACAAATCTTAACAGAAATAAATATGCATAATAGACTTCATCCTATTCTGACAGCCATTTTGAGAAGCTCTTTTCTATTTGCACAATGAATTAAAGCAATTATTGTTCATTCTACTGTAAGCCCCAGAGGCTCCATTATGTTACACAGTCTAGAAGGATGCATAAAAATATAGTACTCGTCTGAAAACTTTATGATCTGCATGGGGAAAACTAACAACAACATCAACAACAACAACTACAAAAAACAGAAAGGAAAAACTAAGGCCAATGAAAAAAAGTACAAAAAGTGAACTCTCATTGTCACAGCTGCATACCTTATCCTTGGAAATACTAAAAACGAAACTGAGTTTTACTTTCCTTAAAGCTACTTAACAATAAATCAAGAAATGAGACCTCATTAACATTTTCCTTTTTTTAAACTAGAGAGAGCTCTGGTTTTCTAGACAAGGTGGAGTGAGCGATGCCGAGTACGTGACGTTAACTCTGCCACTCACTTTTAGTAGTACTATGAGCAGGTTTAGCACTCAAGGTAAACTAATTCTCTGCAGATCTGAGCTAGAGAGGAAGCTGACATATACACAGGACAAAAAACACTGGATAATGCAGGAATGGACTGACTCGGCAGCTTAAACCCTCTCTAGAGACCTTCATTTGCACCATCAAACCTTTTTACACAGGCAACTGCAGTGTCTCTTCTAGATTATCTGTTCCACAAATGCAGAGAGAGAGAGACATCAGTGGATGGCAATAAACCTTCCAGAAAGTCTCATTTGCTAGAATAAAATGCCTCTTCTGTGCTCTAAAACTGCATGTGACATACAAAGACTAAGGCACAAACAGGCTCACTACAGGAAAGTCTATTAACAGCTTGAATGGCTGTAGCCTGGAGTAACTTAGTATTGTTGAAAGCAGTGGTGCATCTCCACTGTTATCAACATAGGCTGAATTTCATCTTTCATTAAAAAGAGAATGTATATCTACTCACACACACATTAAAATGAATGTGGGGTATTTTTCTTGGACAAAATTTCTGTTGATATCAAAATACACAGAAGGATGTGATGCTGAAGTGTTTCAAAATATGCCAGTAAAGAGTTGGAGTTTTCTTAAGACAAGTAAAATACAAAGGGAATCTTTTTACCTGAATCAAAAACTTCAGTTTGTCTGGAAAGTAAATATTTTTGAAAACTATTGCATGAAAAATATTTCAAGTAAAAGTTTTCATGTGTTATTTCTTTATGGTGCAACAAAACTATTGAAATAAGCCCAGGAAGATGTTATACAAGCTGCACACAGAAATCACAGTGCTCCTCACTCTCTCTATTGTTCTTTCTCGTCTTCCTTTTGCCTCCATGTAATTTGCTAATCTTGTAGCCTTTTGTGAAATCTTCCAAATACTAATTTTTAGTAAACAGTTCTCTAAATTAATCACATAGAAATAGTCAATTCTCTTCATTAAAGGGGGAAAAAAAAGAAAAAGAGTTCCATATTGTCATTTTGTTTTGCTGTTTCTGTTTTTTTCTGTCTCTTATTTCCATGCTGTTTATTTTGATGGGCAAGACAGAAATATTCTACAATTACTATATCACTTCAATGTCACTTTAAAAAATTTAAGTGGTATGATTTTCAATATGTTCATAAAGTAAAAATGGAAAGATTATTTATTTCTTCTGGTTTTTATTTATTTTATAGAGTGAGGCTCAAGAAGGTCAGAACATTCAATTACAGCAAAGGCTGGTAAAACTTCATGGACAGGGCATCATTACTGGAGTTTTTATTGCAATCCAGCTGTCAGTTCCTAAGTGTAATTTTGTCCTTTCTGCTGCATGTAGAAAAATTTTAGAGATAGAGGGATATTTTAAAAACGGTATTTTCTTTACTATATAGTACAGAAATCAACCTCTACAGCCTTTTCCCACTCTTCAATGAAGAAGTTGAGCTCTTCTGCCCCATGGAAGGTATAATGGGGTATACCCTACTGAATGACATGTGACGGAAATGGGCTCCCATGATGGATTGAATTATATTACATTAAATAATAATCTCTAGCTGTGCCACTGGTCTGTATTTAGCACAGGAGATGAAGGAATGAGAAACCTATCTTTTGTACCTGGCCTTGTAAATAGTCCAATTATTGTGAGGAAAAAGTAAAATTTCTTTCTCAAATAAGATTTATCTTCTATTGGGAAAAATCTCTAGTTTTTCTTCAGTAATAGTGAGCTCCCAGACTAAACCAGTGAAGCTTAGCTGTCTACATGGAAGGTAGGTATCTAAGCTTTCATTAAAGTTCCTGAATGTCTAGTCAATATAGTCATCGATTCCATTTGACTACACATGTATCCCGTAGCATTTGAGATGTATTAGAGCACCAGAGCTATCCACATGGTACTGGTAAACATAATATGGGACTCTGCGATACCCTTGGATTTCAAGACCAATAGTTGTAGAACAGATAAAGGTGTCTTAGGGCATCATGGTAATTTCTATGCCCTGTGTTTTAAAGCCGAGCCAAGCTCCACTGAAAACTTTAGCTCATGTGTAGGAACTTATGCAGTGTCTTAACTTGTTTTAAACTGTAAATTGAATCTCACTGCTGTAAAAAAAGTATTTAATGTTTACAATCACTGGGAACTTACATATCCTTGATGAATCAAAACAAAGACTAAAGAATAGTTCCCTGGAGCTGATGTTCTCTAGAAAGCTGCCTAGATAATGGGATTTAGCTTAGCAAGCTTGTTAGATGTCTATATTTTCGAAGGGTGAGCACAGGTAGTTGTGACCGGGGAAAAGAAACCCAACTAAACAGAAACAGGTTAGTTCAGAGATAATTTTCATTACCATCTGACTGTGTGCTATCCAGCTGGAAAGCCTGTGCCAAGATGAATTAGGATGGCAGTTTAGGCTGTGAAACAAAACTCAGGCCATTTTTGGCTAGCTGCCAATTTAAATTAAGCCAAGCTGAACTGGAACCTAGAAAAACTAGCATCTAGGGGTGGTTTATGGTAGTAGGTCTGACACAGTTTGCAGATCTTCAAAGTACAGGAAAGCTATGCATTCATTTGAAAGTATTAAACACAAAAATAGTGTTACACAATCTAAATCTCCATTGCTAAGGAGATGTTTTTATGCAGATCTCTACAAATGTACCTGTATTATCACTCTGTCCACTGTCACATTATTGTTTGAAGATGTTGCCGCTAAAGTCTTTCACTGTTGTCTTTTAATGCTATCTTTATCAGAGATATAACAAAATGAGACAAACCTGTGTGGCCATTCTCATAGTGATAGCTTATAACCTTAAGTTACAGCCTTAGATTGGAGAACTATCTTTTTCTAAATGCTTTTTTCCAAAGCATTCTTCTATCTCTTTCTCCTTATTCCGCTTATTTCTTTAAGATATAACACAAGTTAAATGATGGTCAATGACCTTAATATCTCATGGTATGTATCTGTTATGTACACTGTACATTGGATAGGACGAATTATTCATAGAATCACAGAAACACAGAATGGTAGGTGTTGGAAGACATCTTTAGAGATCATGTAGTCCAATGCCTCTGCAGAAGCAGGTCCACTGAGATCAAGTGACACTGGAATGTATCCAGGTGGGTTTTGGAAACCTCCAGAAAGACACTCCACATCCTCCCTGGGCAGCTTGTTCCAGTGCTCTAGGGCACCCTCAATCAATTTTCCAGTATTATCTCTTTAATTTCATAGTGGTTGCAATCAAAAAATATGATGCTGGCCATGATTACACTTCCTACCTTCTCCAACTAACTTATCTAAAACTAATAATTATACATGTAAGAAATATATTAAATAACTGACTTTACACTAGACATTAATGTAGTACAAACTCTCAACACAAACAGATATTTGGCTAAATTTTCTTCAGGTCCAATTTCATTTAGTTTAATCAGTAAAGAACTCAGCTGAGATTTCACAAGGGAAAATGTTGTATTTTTAATTAATGCTATGTTTGAGTTTGGCCAAGAAGCCATGATGAATTAAATCTATATTCAAACCTATTGATTATTTTTTCAATTCTTCATATGTCTGTACATTTCAGACCACATCTCTTATAAAATACATTACTACAAAATATTTTTACTTCCCTGTTTCAACAACCTGAATTCATAGAAACATTCTTTTAAAAAAAATGAATTAGAATTATTTGGGGTCCAAATAATAACAGATGTCCAGTAATGGGGACATATTATGTTGGAAGGAAGGAATGTGAAATATGAAACCACCTTCTCCTTCCTCATGAATGAAAAAAAAAACCTTCCTCTGCTTTTTGCTCCCCCACGACTCCCCAAAAAATACAAAAAACTATTAATGTACAGGGAGAATTTTCCTTTGCAAATGAAATTCAATTGTTCTAAGAAGAAAAAAAATGGTACTAAGTATAATGAGATGCCAAATACAAAAAAGCCATGCTGCTCATCTCTAAGCCCTTCTGTTCCTTGAAGTGAAAACTCATTTTAAGAAGATTATGCTGCATATATTAGAAGATGGTCTGATATTCTGCATTCATACTCTTCTGGGGCTTTGGCAGTAAAAGAGAGAATGGAAGAGAAGGAAAACAACCAAGCTAAAAACCAACATTTGGTCCTATTTACCTAATATACTAATATGAGACATAAGTCTCCATTCATTTAGGCTTGCATATATATATAATCTGATGGATCCTTCAGTAGAAAAGGAACCATATAGTATTTTTGATTAGTAAGGAGTCTGTGGAGGGGAATAAGATAATATTTGAATGAATTCCAAATTCAACATGGGCTACACAATTTTCCTGGTTTCAGGGAAACAAAAGCCAAAAAGAAATTCTTTTGATTAGAGAAGAAGGGCTCAGATTCCCCCAAAAATACTTCCAGAGTTGTGAAAATGTAAGGCTTAATTCCTTTACTGCATGATGAGCAGGGAATGTATCTCCAAAGAATGAGTAGTTGAATGCAAGTTCCTTAATGAATTTGTAATGAACAAAGTCTTTTCAATTCATACCCAAGGAAGATATTGCTGGAGTTAGTGTTGAAATTTTACATAAGAAATTGTGTGTCTGTTCTCCACCTTAATTGTCTCTTAACAATATCTTTGCCATGAGTATAAGTTTTTAATCTAATGATTTGTTCAAGGCAGAAAACTATTTGGTTAATATTTGAATGTTTAATATGTCAGTTCAGGAGTAAGTTTAGCTATCGGTAATCAGAAATGCAAGACTGCTTCTGTCCAGATCTGTCCTCTAGATCCATCTAATTTATTTTTCTAAAGAAATTAATACAAAATTATGTTACTGACCTCACTGTTATATTGAACTCATATTATGTTAAGGTCCTGCTGTGAGTGAAGGTTTGGACCAGATGACCTCCCACTCTTCTAACAGAAATTATTCTGCTTGTTTGGCAGTTATTTCATCTAAAGACTTGTCACCTATTTTATTTCATTTTATTATTTCTTTTCATTTCATTATTTCTTTTTTTTTCATTTCATTAGCATCAGTAGCAGTGTTCTGGCAGGAAATGGGGACCTGATTCTGAATCATTATGTTTTAAATGATTTTTGGTTTGTGCATGAGAAGAATTAATTTGAGTTACAACTGGACAGGAAGACAGTGGACATCTTTTCTGTATTACGTTTTTCACGTTTTATAAAACTAAAGCATAACTTAACATTTTGTGATTGTCAAAACCAAACTTATACATGTGCACTCCATCTTACAGATATATGTTATATATAGAAAAATGCATCTATATACATACACATACATATATCTACATACACACACAAACACATACATATGCATGGTCTGAGATAAAATAAATACATTTTAAGTGCAAAGAAGTTACATGTTTAAAAAGTCAGATACTTAAATGTTTTAGAGGCCAACTTAATTTTTACTTGAGTCTATTCAGGCTTAAAAGTCTCAAACCCTTCAATTCTATAAAATGCGTATGTGCTTATACAAGTTAAAGAGATCTGAAATGAAACTTTATTAAAAAATTCTCTGACTACACCTGTTTAATGAAACGCTAAGAAAAAAAAAGCATTTTACATGTTAAACTGATCAAAATATATTATTTTTTAAACACAAGTTTTAATTCTAGTTTCTAACTGTTGTCTAAGAAATTAATTGAAATGACTATTCCATTTATAATGTGTTGGAATAAGACAGAATATATATATATATTTCTCTGCTTTTGCTGAGTTAGTTCTGCCCATGGTACTCCTTTATTCACTCCAAACCTGTGGTGTCAGAGCCAGAGCACCTGATCAGAGTGACTTGAAATGCAGTTCATGAAAGTTGAGCAGTTCGGAAAACATACGATCCATCTAATGTTTTATGCATGCCTATAGGTCGATAATGTTATTTATCATTACAGCATACTGGCATGTAGACAGAGCCCGAGAGAGGACCACAGGGCTATAAGCCAAAGGGAAGTACAAACAAATGGCAACCCAGCACTGTAGTGCATCTATTTGGTAGCAATTATCAGTTTGTGAGTAACTACCAGGAAAGCTAGGGAAGAAATGACCTAATGACCACAAGTGATGCTTCGAGACCTCTGCAAGTTTTGTGGAATAATATTGGAAAAAACCTGCTAGCTATGGGACAAAGCAAATTATTCTGAACTAAGCAGTAGTAAAAAAACTCGCTGTTTCATTACCTGCAATGACATTTCACAATGTCAAGAAATGCTTTAAAATTAACATAAGAAACAAACATCCAAATTAATGAGACTTTATTGAGTATTTTTGTTTATTGTCTCAAATTTTAATCAGATAAATTAGTTGATGTTTTTCCATGGAAGTAATAACAAAAGTACTAAGGCTATATTACCTGACTTGCCATGTATAGGAGGGAATGAATCATTGCAAACACCCCTGCAGGAAAATAGTGTGTCCACCTCTTCCAACCATTACTGCACACAGAAGCTAAATGGCAGTGAGTGTCAGCCATATTGACAATCTAGGGCTGGACTCGGGAATTCCCAGCTGAAAGACTAAGAGATGTCTTCCAATGCCTTGGCCACTTCTTGATATAAGAGATATGGATATAAGAGAAACTGAGCTCTAGGGAATTAGAAAGAGAAGAAGGAAGACATGGAATAAACCCAACAGTGGAGGAGCAGTTACTGGAGGTCACACAAGTTGATATCAAAGCTCAATGGTTTAGTAATTGCTTTCCTTTGAACATTCCTCTGAACCATGACTTTGCAAATGTTATCCCACAGTGTCCTTAGATGTTCTCCAGAGATAATCCTCTCAAAATAGCAAGCTCAATATCATTTTTCTAGAGCTGACATTCCTTGCTTACTGTAGTTCAGCCTACTATCCCTTAAGAGCAGCACAGGGTGTTATTCTGATTTTCTCTTGGCTAAGTATGTTCTTAGCAGAAAATTCTTATGCAGAAGATTTCACATTTGAAGCGGAGTCTACAAGAGAGGAAAAATCTTGAACAGTGTTGATACATAAATGGAAGATTCAAGCAATCTAGCAGTATTTCGTTCAGGAAGATCCAGACAGATTCAAATCTGGGATTATAATTAGAAATATACATTTGCATACTTAGAAAATGTTCGTTTTGTTAAAGTTATTTTAGTCATGCTAACATGTAGTCTAGTTGTCACAAGATATGAAAATATACTTACACTTTTATACTCAGTTCTGAGCCCCTCAGTTCAAGAAGGACAGCGAGCTGTTGGAAATAGTTCAGTGCGGGGCCACCAAGATGATGGAGTGGAGCATCTCCCTTATGATGAAAGGTTGAGAGAGCTGGGGCTCTTCAGCTTGGAGGAGATTGAGGGGTGACTTCATTAATGTTTACAAATACATAAAGGGTGGGTGTCAGAAGGATGGAGCCAGGCTCTTCTCACTAATATCCAATGATAGCACAAGGGGCAATGGGTATAAGCTGGACCATAAGAGGTTCCAAAGAAACACAAGGAAGAATTTCTTCACTGTGAGAATGACAGAACACTGGAACAGGCTGCTCACATGGGTTGTGGCATCTCCTTCTCTGAGGACATTCAAAACCCACCTAGACAAGTTCCTGTGTGACAAAATCTAGGTGATCCTGCTCTGGAAGGGGGGTTGGAATAGACGATCTCTTGAGGTCCTTTGCAACCCTTAAGATTCTTTGTTTCTGTGATTCTTTGTGAGAAATAAAAATGTTTACATCGGACCTTTGGGCTATCTTACATACCCAAAATAGTTGGATTTCTGAATAATTAAAGGAGTGATTAGTTCTGACATTACCATGACAAGAGGATAGTTCTTGTCTTTACCTTCATGCTGACCAAGTCTGTGTTTGTCTTAGCTGACTATCTTTTTTGTCTAAAGAATAAGACTTTAACTCCAGATTTGACAGATTCAAATTTGGCTGAGGTCTGGGAGCTTAATTGTCATTGGCTTTTTGGAATGACTTGTAATGACCATAGAAAAAGTCTAATTAGATGCTTCTGTTAACTACTCAAATTCAATTGGGATGAATCTAGTCCTTAAAGACTGTGATGTTCCTTGAAGAGTAGTTAATGCAATGAAAAGTACTGAGAAAAAGTGTAGTACAAAACAATATATAGTAATAAGCTGCATAACGATAAGTGAAGTTGTTTATTACAAATCAAGCCAAGTGACGTCTCTCAGCTACAAAGCTTGATTTACTTCATTTTTCCTGGCATGGCTTATGGCATGTGTTAGCACTGTTATCCATGCATTATAAATATTTATTTATGTATTTATATTTTATGCTTTTACAGGCCAGTAAAAACAAATAACTGAACAAGTTTACAGGCAGTTAATTTGGTGTTTAATGGAAATAATAGTCTGCAAATGTCCTGCTTTGTAAGAGCATTGAGTTGAGCTTCTCTAGGGAACCATTTATAGAAACTGAGATCTTTCCCTCTGGGTGCTGGAAACCCAGTCTTTGAGTCGCTTTGTTGTTCTTTGCAAAACAATGAAAAGGGAAAGATTCTGTCAATGACACTGGAAGTTCTCAGAAATTCTTCCTTTCAAGGATGTAATTGCTGTATCATGGTAAGAAAGAAAAATGACAGTGGTTTGCCAACATGATCTGAGAAGAAGTAATTCAGACTCTGTCTAGACTGGCAAATAATATGTATGAAAATTCTGGCTCTTATTTTGTACAACAAAAGTATTTTTTATTTTGAAAAATGAAGCAATTAATAAGACATTTGAAAACTAGTTTTCTCTTTTACTTTCATTTAAAAAAGAAATATTACAGAAAAAGGAAGGAAAAGAGTGGAAGATTTGGGGAAAAAAAATGAATACAAAGAGAGATAAAAGAGAGTATTTCCATAAAAATATAAACTGAAGAAATTTCAGTGTCTCTGTTCTGATTGTTTTGTTTGATCTCTTTAGTTGTGGTTTGCTGAAAATGAAAATATTTAGGAAAAATTAAATTTTATGTAGGAAATACTTAAAGAAAAATATATAAACCAGTCATGTTTCTTAAAAAGACACACAAAAAAAGTTTCTTTTTTACATTTTCCCTGAGATCTCACTTGGTCCAGCTCTCTCTTTATTCCAATTTCACCAGCAAAATAGAACTTCACTTCACTGAATGAGATATGGGATATAAGACAGTTTCCTCTTTAGCTTAGATGAACATTAGTTATACAACATGGCAGGAAAGGAGAAGGGATGTCTTCAAACAACAGCATTGTGGGTTCCTGCAAGTTCTGGAGGCCAATGTCTTGTTTAAATCTTGACGAGGCTCAGTAAATAAAGGCAGCAAAAAAATAATGAAAAGGCTAATCTCTTCCTCATTTATGTCATTGTCAGGAGAAATCTGTGTAACAAGTTTCTAGCTACTATGGTCGTCCATTTGTCCCAGAGTAATTTTGTCATAACTCTACATCAGCAAAACCTTTTATTTCCTTGAATAAGCTTTTGTTGTTGTTCTCGTCTTTGGTTTGTTTTGCTTATCTGTATTGGGTTTTTGTTTGGTTTTGTGTGCTTTTGTATGTTTGGATTTTTTTTTCATTTTAAAGGTAGAGGTTAAATGTAGTACTGTTTGGTTTTTTTTCCTTGGTACTAAGAGAGGAAGGAAAAACCCACTGAATAGTCAATTACGTACTCCCCCCTTCTTTAAGCAGCTCAGAATTCAGCTTTCATTTTGATAGTGGTTTAACACCACTTGATTAAAAAAAGTAAACTAATTACAATGGAAATGCAGCTCTGCAAAACTTTTAGAAAAACACATTATTTTGTTTTAGGGTTCAGTTAATATGCATTCATTTATCATCTTTATAAGAGATGTACAGGGCAATGATGAATAATCCCTGGCTTCCAATCAGGAAATGCAAATTATTCTTCCTTCCCCCTCTTTTTTTTTTTTTTTTTTTTTTTTACCTCCATGAATAATGCATACTAGTAAATTTGAAGAAAAAAAAACAAAACAAAACCACAACCAGTGCCAAATATGGCAGGATATAATGACAAGTAAGAAATATCATGTGCCGTGTTACTAAAAAAGCCTCTAAAGAGTAATTAAATGATGCATTTCCTTCAGTCACAACTACATCATCAACCACAAAGTTAAGGGAAAGTGAGCAAAGTATGAACAATAGAAAGAATGGGGATGGATGTGGGGATTAAGGGGAAAGATAAAATTCAATTCCTGGTTTTGGAGACTTTGGTTTTGGTTGGTTTGATTGTTTCGGTTGTTTTGGCATATATTTTTTACTGTGAGGGTGACAGAACAGTGGAACAGGCTGCCCAGAGGGGTTGTGGAGTCTCCTTCCTTGGAGGTCTTCAAGACCCGCCTGGACATGTTCCTATGTGACCTGATCTAGGTGACCCTGTTTCTGCCAGGGAGCTGGACTAGATAATCTCTAAAGGTCTCTTCCAACCCCTACAGTTCTATGATTCTCTATGATACAGCTTTAGTTTGTTTGGTCTGTTCATACATCAGCCCAAAATTTTGTTCCCTAACTTGAGACATCCCTCTGGATATCAGAGAGATCTTAGGTTGGCTGAACTTGTTGAGGTCCCAGCATTGCTCCATCAAGAGTGTTTCAGTTGACTGAGCTTTTACTTTAGACCATGTTTTTCAGTGCTTAAACTTACATGGGCTGAATTTGAGTCTCAACTTCATCCTGCTGTCAAATACAGGAGTCAGCTCTAATGAAAGCATATGAGTAATTACTGTTTAAATGTACCACAAGAAGATCTCTGTGGAAGATGCATAGCTATGCATATACTACAAAGAACTATGTAACAAGGTCTCATATCTTTCTCTGAAACGTCAAAACTCAATGAATGTTCATTTTTTTCAGAGTCTATTACTTATAACTGAACTCTTGGCTTGAAGTCACAGTATTGGCATATCTGAATCATAAAGTGCATTAGAGAATGCATTATAAAATGCTTCTCTTTTTTTCTCTTTTCTTTCTTTGGTTTGGTTTGGTTTGATTTGGTTTACTCCAGCTCCGTAAAATCTTAAAAGTGAGGGTTACAAAAACTTTTTATTCTAATGCTCGTGACTTTCACTACTATTGTAATGTTTGAATCCACCCTTACTTCCTATAATGAAAAGAAAATAACATTACTTCCAAGTTTAACTGCAAACTCATTAGACTGAAGGCTATCTCCATCTGTGCTCTCTAAATGCCAGGAGAATTTTGACAAACAGATTAGACAAGAGGAACTAAACTGCAGAGTTTTAAGCACTGATTATTAAACGTAACATGGCAACCTGTAATCACTTTTTTCTTTCTTTCTTTTTTTTTTTTTTCCTAATCAGGCTTATTTTGGAAGTCCCTGATTCAAAGTCTTGAACTACTCAATTCCTCTGTGACATTTGCTTTCTGAATGAGTCTTAGAAGAATTTGGTTTACCCAAGTTCCAACATCATAATATTAAAGAACAGCTTTAACCTTGTCTTATCTTGAACAAAAGTGTTATTTGAAAATCTCAAATGTTCATTTAACTACAGTCACTAGTCAGTCATATAAGATCCTTGAAATTTAAATGCCTGTTATGTTTTTTTCTTTTTAATGTAGGCTTCTTAGCTGTCTCAAATCATTTAAAGTTTTGATTTTAAACAAGTAATACCGATTAACCAAACAAAATTAAGAGATTGGAAATAATTGGCCCAATATTGCAGAAAGAACTGAATACTTAGTTTAGGGTCAATAATACCTAGCCTAAATATCTTCTGTGTGCATACCTCATTTTTCTTAGAAAGTAAAAAGAGAAAGGAAGTCTCTATTACAGTTTAGTCTATATTGACTTTTTTTTGGATCTTTCTGTTTTAAGTGTTTTTGTTGTTTGTTTGACAGTTCAACTTTTGCAAAGAAGTCCTAGTATTTTAAGAATTACAATTAAACTAAGATTTTTCACTTAAAAATAATGTTCTGTTGAAAAAAATCTCTCTTTTCCAAGAAATTGAGCTAGTTTATTACTTAACTTGGAAATCTACACATAATTTGCTTTCAGTCATTCAGAGGGATGTTTGTGGTAAGAAAGATGATACTTCATAAAAACATAATAAAGTCAAACACTGCAGAAACTGTAGAAATTCATAGAGAAATTATTTGAAAAAGAAATTTCTTTTAAAAAACCCTTTTTTTGAATGTTTTGCTCATCAACTTTTGTTCTGTACCACAAAATGCTGCTTTTGAGTATTTAAGAGATAATTGTGGGTATATTGTATAGCAGCTGAGCATGTGGGAAGAGTTAGGTTTAAGGAAAATGAGCTGCTAAATCACATTGGATTTCAAAAGGATTTGGATCACTACACATTTGTAGATTTCTTTATATTTCTGAACTCTCTCACTACAGATCTATGAACATGTCAGACTGCTGAATAAGCATTTGAATTTGCAGCTTAAAACCAAAACCATCTAAGGAGCCACTTAAAGAGTTCTTCCTGCAAGAATGCTCCTCCACCAGACCTGGGAAGCTGCTGTATATCATTCCTCTTCTTCCTGATAGCCACTAGCATTGCTAGAAGAGATATCATAGTTTATTAATGTCTTACAATTTATTGGAATAATTTCCAGTTCTACTGCTAAAGGATTATTTTTTCAGTATTGAACAGATGGCTGAAATCCATTCTGATGTCAAAGTTTTACCCATTATTTTATACACAAGTTCACACCGAGGGCGTGATTGTTAAGATGGTTGTTAATAAACACATATTATTTCCAAAGCTAAGTTTTCATCTCCCGGTAACAAGATTAAATTCTATTTTTTTAAAATTCTTTTGACTTGCATGTTGTGTTGCTGCTGCTTTCCTTTTCCCCCTTTTCTATCCCCATGACTGCCACAAATCCTTGGTATCAATTGTCTACGTAAAATGATAGCTCATGGATGGATAAAGGCCAAGATTAGGTCCTTCATTAGGATAAAGCAAAGTATTTTAGCATACCTATACAAAATCAAGAAATTGAGGCAGGATTGGACCTCTCATTGTGTTAGGAGCAAAAATATATTTATTGTCCAGATGTAATTTCAGTTTTATTGCCCAGATCACAGGTCACTGGTTAGCAGATGCTGGGCAGAGAATCTAGCCGGTCAGCTAATAGCCTCCCCACTTCTGAAATTAACTAACAGTCAAAAGGTTTAATAACCAAAGGTCACAATAGGCTGTGTGAAGAGTCAGTAGGAATCCAGCTGATAAATTATCTTCTTCTGTTCTGGGGGAAATACTACCTCACCTCCCTCTGTGATATAAAATGAGAATTAGAAAAGTAAACTCTTACTCCAGGCCAAAAAGTTGATTTTCACAGCTTGCTAAAGTCTTCCAATGAGTGCATGCCCTGTCCTAAACTCTTGCCTGTGTTGTTGCTGTTTATTCTGAAACCAAAATTAATCAAATTAGTAAGTGGGGTAAAGGCACTGATTAATGGATTCGGAGTGAGTGGATATTTTGAGGTTTATTCCTGTAAAGGGATTTGAGAATATGAAGTAGATACCATGCAAGCATTTTATGTTTTCGTTTCATTTATTCTCATGATCTATCATGATAAGGTTAACAAAACCTACCACAATTAGGATTATAGTCCTAAAAAAGATTATGATGTACGAATGTACCACCAAATTACACTAACTCATCAGTCTTGAGTCTAATTTCTAGAGGTATATATAAGTATTTTTTACCTCCCCTCTTAACTTCATCATTACCATCTAAAATGCCAAGAAAATGACAATCTGCAGCCTTGAAAAGTTGCTGGTATTTTCATTAAAAAAAAAAAAAGACCATTAGTGAACATTGAACGTTTCATGCTTATCAAAATTACTTTTTTTTCACCTTTAACATTTTCCTGAAATAGGCAGAAGCTTATTTTGCACAGCCTTAAACATGGCCTTGCAAAACACTGAGGTCTGAAACAAGTACTATCATTATGGTGATATTTTTAACAATGAGCAAAGAGACAAAACTTTTCTCTACCTTCTCTATGTTAACATTATCCTTATGTGCTCCTGTATTCATATGATGCAAGAACTTCAAAGTTATTTCAAGCCCTCCTGCCGTTTGTATCGTAGGGCTTCGTTAGTGCTTTATAGAAAAGCTCTGAAGTGCAAGATGATCAAGGTTATGATGTTGATGTTAGTGGAGAGATGTACCAGGCTCCATTATATTTATCCTACTGGTCCTAGGCTTGAGCTTGATCTGTAAACAACTTAACTCTCACCAGTCATGTCTGTACTTCTAAGACAGAAGAGAATTTACATCCTGATATTCAGCATTTGGGCTGATCCTTGTGCCTGAATTTTCCTGACTAACCTCCTAGCTCATTCTAGATGTGATTCGAGTGTTGACAGCATGAGTAACATATGAGTATGGTCTCATAGAAAGTGAGCCTCAGAACCAAGAAAGCATAAAAGCAGAGCTATACTCTGAGCATACAAACACGATTAAGGAAGAGGAGTAGGCTTGCAGAGCCAACTTTTAATGATGGCCCAAATTCAGTCACTGAGATTTCATTTTAAAGAACAAAGCCCTTCCTTGTTTGGAGAAATTTAATTCATAGCCTGTAGGATCACAGCTTATTTTGTACTTTTTAACATTTTCTCATATTCCTGTGCTGTGCTCAGGCTAAAATAATAATCTCCTTTTCATTTCATATTCATGCCCAGTTTCAAGGACTCTGAGGCAAATGAAATAACTTGCAAACCTCAGGACCGATACTACAAACACACATTTAAAGGGGAGAATGACCAGCACTGCAAGCATAAACTGTTGTAGTAAACAGACAAGTCCTTAGTAAAATGTAGTCTAAAGTCAACACATTCATGTGAGCATACAGGTGAAGATTTATGCAAAAAGCATTGGACTAGAAAAGAAATGGAAAACAGCTACAGACAGGGCTGTGTTGCTGTAGCAAAATACTGTCAAAAATAAGAAGTTTTCAAAGTAGCAAGAAAAGTGAGCTAGTTCAAAGATAGAGAGATGTTGATCTTTATGAACTGCAGTCAGGTTTGAAAACAAGTCCTTTTTCTTACATTTTAGTTGGTGTGCATAGCTTTATGTTTTCAGTCCAAGGGATTCATGGTGCTGAAGTTCACCTGACACATACATGTCAGAAGAAAAATGATGGTTTGCTGTGAATGAAGGTTGGGAAAGAAGAAATAGAAAGGGTGTAAAAAGAAATCATTAAAAAGCGATGTTTCTGATGAAAGTTTGGATTACTAGGTGGGAATCTTTTGTCTGAACATAGATGAACTGATCAATAAGTGCTTCTAGGAGTGATTGTCTCACTTTAAGATATATATCAAAGCTGGATTAATATGAATCAATCTCTGGAAATGTCTGTTTTGGACTCCCATGAAGGAAGTCTTAGGTAATGAGATCAGACTTAGGCCTCTAAATTTTAGACAATTGAAGTTACGGGAGATGAATCATGTCTTTACCTATTTGTGACAAACTAGGTCTCAACCCAGCTGAAAGGGACACACACAACCCATTGAGGTAATAGCACAGTCAAGGGTTATGGGGGTTACTCTATCAAAAAGAGAGAAGAATTGAGTGGTTTTGCTGCTCGACAGAATATCTAATAATTAATATCCACATAGATGTTGATCTGATAAGTACAAATCCCATAGCAAGCATTGATGCTTAGGTTTCAAGTGACCAAAGTTACCTGTTGCAAACATTCTGTGAGTGTTTATAAGATCTGAGTGATGTGTCCTCAATTTTCTATCCAGGCAACAGCTTTATCTACTGAAATGCTGTGAAATACTGCAGAAATGGTGAATATTTAGCACTCTCAAGAACATAAAGAGCTACTCCTCATTCAAAGACTTTCTCTGCACTTACACAGCCATTTTGATGTGGGCTCTTGAGATGAACATTCTATTACTGTCCCTTTAAAACCGTTCCTTTTTCTAGTCAGCAGTTTTTCACACTTCCCTTGGCCAATTACATTAATGTGTGTTTGTCAATACTGAATTTCATTTGCAGCATAACAGCTCAGAGCCCAGCAAATCTTGTTGAATTTTCCTTGCTTCTTAAGCCTGAGTTCTTGTGACTTCCCAGCTTTGTGTTGTCAGCAAAACTTAACGCATTTACAATCGGTCTCTTGATCTAGGGCAATTACAGAGAGAAGCAATAGCAGGTGCAGGAAGCTTAACAAGAGATGGATGTTGTACTATCATTGTGGTCTCCAATCCTGTGTTAGTATCAGGGTTGTCAAATTGCTTTAAATTAAATTCACATGGTGGTAGAGTAGATATCACACAGTTGTTATAAATCTGAGACTTTCTTGGCTCTAATGCCTTGAAGAGGAGACAAGAAGGAGACAAGCGTGTGCAGTGGCAGTAGAAGACGATGAAAGTCAATGAGGTGAAAAAAAAGAAGAAAAGGCCTTAACAGGCTACCTAATACATCTGTGGGTTGTCATAGGTAGATAATAGATGAGGATATGCACAGTTCAGAACACAGGAAATGCATACATCATTATTCAATAATTTTTGCTGTTCCCAAGGCAGAGAATGAACAGGCTGGAGTTTATAAAAGATGGAAACCTCTGTAACTTGGTGTCACATCACCTGGCTTTTTGTCTTCAGGCTCCTGCATAGAATGAAGAGACCTGAACAGAGAGAATCTGCAGCCTTTTCCTGGGAAAAGAGAAATTCTAGGTGAAGAAGAATTTTTGTGAAGGTTCTCCGTATTTTGAGTGATTACTCTGGGTCTTTATGCTACTATAAAACTAGCATTCTCTAAATGTAATGGAACACTTTGAGAGATTTGATTCTTTTAGCATTCAATAGACTCTACAAAAGTGCTTTTAACACATCAAACTCTTCAAAGGACTTATGGAAGCAATATCCGTTCTGTGAAGTACGAAAAAGGTAAAGAGCCTGTCAGACTGCTCCATTTCTGAGCATACACAGTGAGAGAATTCTGGTCCCTTGAATGAACCTGATGAAGTGCAGGCTGTTCACAATGGTATTTGAGATAGAAAGATAGTCACCTTGAAGTCTGGACAAATAAATATTTCCAGAATTTGAAGAGGATATTATGAAACAGCCTGAGTGGTTTAACAAAGGAAAATGTAAGGTCTCGCACATGGGAAAAAATAACCACAGGTATGTGGTGAAGGCACATTGTCTGGTAGAGAAGGACATAGGAGTCTTGGATAAGAAATTATACATGATCTTAAAGGTCTTTTCCAACCAAAACAATTCTATGATTCTATGAACCAGTAATGTGCCCTTGCTGCAAAGGATGACATCATCCTGGGTTGTATTAGGAAGAGCATGGCTAGCAGGTTGAGAAAGATGGTCCTTCCTCTTTACTCAGCATTGATGGGACATTTTAAGTATTGTATCCTTTTCTGTACTCACTAGTATAAGAGAGATATGAGCATACTAGACCAAGTCTGGCAAAGAACCATAGAAATGATAAAGAGAAAGTACATATTTAAATTCCCATAGAAGACAACATATGTTAGTCTAAATACAGGTAGACCAATAAGGTCTATATTTATTCCTAAAAACACACATCTAAACTTCGTAAGCTGAATCATAGAATGATAAAATGGTAGGGGTTGGAAGGGACCTTTAGAGATCATCTAGTCCACCACCCCTGCAGAATCAGCTCTACCTAGATCATAGGAATGTGTCCAGTCAGGTCTTGAAGACTCCAAAGAAGGAGACTCCGTACTCCCCCTGGGCAGCCTGTGCCAGGGCTCCCTCATCCTCACAGAAACATAGCTTTTTCTTATACTTAATGGAACTTTTTGTGTTCCAGCTTCATCCCCTTGTCCTGTTGTGAGATACCATCGAAAAAAGGGATGCCCCAACCTCCTGACACATTAATAGCTCTGTAGGCTTTAGTATATTTGTAAACTAACAATTTGATTCGTCTACAATGAAACATCTGTGGTCATTTGAGATGATGAGAGTATGAAACATCCACACAGATTTGGCAGGACTCTAGCACTCTGGACTGGAATCTGGAAGCAAGGAAAAAGTCTAGATCACATTGAATGGTATTAGATGACTCTTTTCAACAGCTCAATCAAAGATCTGATTTCTTTTGACTGTACCAGGAGTTTAGAAACCTAGTTCAGAGGTAGACCTTTACATCTAAGTACCTACATTTAGATTTTCAGTCTCTGAGTCAAATTCTACTCTGAATTCTTAGGAGAATTAAATTGCACTCACAATATGATGGAATGAGTGTGTGCAGCAGTAACACTTCCCTGATGAGAGTATTTCTGCTAAAATAAGAACAAGAAAGGCAGTAAAAAACCAACCACCCCACTCCATGTTCTGCACTATAATTTGCATTATACTGCACAAAGATTTGCATTAGATTGAGACTATAGTCCTTTCACTTTATCACCTCTCCAGAACAGTTTAAGAAAGTGATATACATGCACACAAACATATACACAGATTATATTCATGCCTTCTGCATCAGAGCTAACTTTTTATATGCTACAAAAGAGAACCTGTTACCCAAATAAAGCTTAGTCCATTACTCAGAAGTAAATAATTTTGCAGTTATGCATTGCTTTCTAGTAGAGTCCTGAATTCTGACATAAGTCTTTGACTTTGGTTGTAATGTACTGAAGTGATCCCTCATTTGTTTGTAGCTCTCATGAAAGCATATACATAATTAGACTTCTTGGTAAATATTCACAAATAAATCCTTCTCAGGGAAAATTCCTTTTGCTTGTTTTATTAAAAACTGGAAAACCAGTCTGTGTGTCTATAAGGGTGGGGAAAGCTTCCAAAGTACTTTTAATAGTATTTTGTTTAGAGTAATATAATTTTTGTTTTTTAAAATAAACTATAGGCATTAGAAACTGTGGAAAAATCTAAATTTGTTACTCCTATCCAAAGCCAGAGGAAAACGTCACAGAAAATTGTTAACCACACTACTGAAGAGGAAACTTTTTTTTGCCAAATAAAGGTTTAGTGGTTTGGCCTGGGCCAGGCTTTTGGTAGTGGGGGGTGCTACAGGATTGGCTTCTTTAAACAAAAAGCTGCCAGAAGCTTCTCCTGTAGCTGACAAGGCTAATGCCAGTCAATTCTAAGATGGACCATGCAGCTGACACAGGCTGGTCCAGTTAGTGATTGGAGGTGACGCCTCTGTGGATACCATATTTGAGAAGGAAATGAACTTGTTGCGCAGTTGCAAAACTGAAGCAGTAACAGGAAGTGAGAATGCGAAAACATCTCCACAGACACCAAAGTCAGTGGAAGAGGGTGCTTAGGTCCTTAAAGAAAGACTCCCCTGTGACCTGTGGTAAGGACCATCATGAGGCGGGTTGTGTCCCTGCAGTCCATGGAGGACTGTGAGGAGCAGAGATCCACTCGCAGCTGTGGAGAAGCTCATGCTGGAGTGGGTGGATGCCTGAAGGAGGCTGTGACTCCGTGGGAAGTCCATCCTGGAACAAGTTCTTGGCTGGACCTGGGAGCCCAAGGGGAGAGAGGAGCCCATGACACAGCAGGTTTGCTGTCAGGACTTGTGATCCTGTGGGGGAGCCAGACTGGAGCAGTTCCTGAAGAACTGTTCTCCCCATGGACAACCCACTTTGGGGCAGTTAAGTGATTCAATGCGCCTCATTAAATGTTAAATATTTGATTGCTGTAATCCTACATACCCCATAATTCTGTGCAGCTTGTTTTTATGTTCTCAAGACATTACCAAATTTAATAAACAGTAGACATATGGACTTAATTCAAATCTATCAGTACACAATAACTTTTGGATATTTAGCTAAAAATTATTAAAATAATATTATGATGTGTTCACTGTCCAAATTATGAAATAGTCCACTGATGTTAATGACATTTATACTGAATGTTATTAAAGTATATATGTGCACACAAAGTGCAATAGAGTTATGTCATGATTCCTCCTCATTACCTTCCTCCACATAATGTAACCTCACAACATACACATCAAAAATATCTTGTTTTTTAATGCCCTAATATCATCTCTGGGCTTCTAGGAGACATTACAGCCTCTGTCTCCTGAAAAGAAAAAAAAAAAATGTCAGGTACCACCAAGTGGAAACAATTCAAGACAGAATATAAATGATTCTTTCCAGTCAGTGCACTGTGATTGTGTGCATATGTGGGTGTGTGGACTGTGTACAGCGGTATGGGAAAGCCAAAGACTAAGGAGAAGAAATTAGACTGTGCTTGAAAATTAAAATTACAACACCATCAAATGCAAAATAGAAAGAGAACAGAATTTTAAATAGGTTGGTAGATAACATCAGCTCATTAGCAGTTCTATTACAGCTTACACTAGTTTGTTTTCTCTGAGCACAAAAAAAAAAAGGGTGATATGTTTGTGTCTATGTATTTCTTTGTGTATGGAAGGAAGTAAATTAGACAGATATAGCACAAGTTATTTTAGGACAGTCTGAAGATTTAGATGCACCCTTCAAAACAACAAGGGTGAGAAAGGGAAGGATTGCTGAGGCTGATTTTACAAAATGTTGATACAAATTAGGCAGACCTATGTCCTGTGCAAGACTTCTATTGCCTCAAACTGACAACAATTTTTCCCTATTTTAAAACCATGCTGTTCAACTACTCCAGAGAAATGGAAGCCATGATATTGCTTCTACAACCTGTGCCACAGCAATCAAGATCAAGAGGGCAAGGTGAAGAAGAACAACAGAAATAACTGTTTGCATTTATAAATAAAAACATACCACACTAAAAATTTGTTTGATTTTGGTTTTGATTTTTTTTCAATTTCTTTAGAAGAAGTGAAGTAGCCATGAGAACAAATTAGGCACATTACAGTACCAGAAAAAAAAAATCTTCCTACTTAAGACTGAAATTTTCATTTTTGCTAATAGATGTTATCACAAAAGGTCCAGGAACTCTGTTTGTATAAGATCTTATTGCTATTGTCTCTGTGATAACAAGTCAATATGTATCAGCTTAATAAAATGAAGACTGAACAGCTGCATGCAAATATTAAACCAAGATCACTGGGAGACAAAGAATTGATTGTGGAAAACAGAATGTGAGCTGGGAATGAGAGATTTTAATGGGATACTAGAATGAGGAAATGTGAGTTTTCAGTGATAGGCTTAAATAGGATTAAAACTGTAATATCATATGTAACATGTATATTTGTTTTGAATTCATGGAGATGTTTAGTTGGAGATCAGAGAAATATGAATAGCTTACCACATACATGTCCATAGGGTCAACTGCACCATATCAAAGACTCCAGTCATCCTTTTTTTTGAATTGTGTTGGATGGATGATTCTGTAAAACATGACAAGTATTTCTTACAAAGTACATTTCCCTCAGTTATCATATGTGTAAATGTCATCTAATAATAGGCAATTTACATAGGCTTAGATAACCTCGAAATAAAAATTCCTTATTTTCCTTATGAATTACAAGGACAGTTATGCATAGGTCAGACTCAGATTTGTTCAAGTAATTTAAGACTATTGCTAACTTATCACTGTAACTTTGCTAAGACAGGGAGTTATTTGCAGTATTTTATAACAACTATATGCAAGAATATGATTTAGGTCTCAGTTCCTGTAGAATCAATGTGGAGCATTGTCTCATCTGGAGTTTATTTCTCTAGAATTGGCTATTATCCAGTGGTAGTGAAAGACAAAATCCCTCTGGAGTATTTTAAGAGGCAGAAAAAAGCAAACAAACAAACACTGAGAAGCAGTCAAGTCACCACAATGACCTCATTCCTGTTACATAGAAGTGAGATCTATTATTCTGTAATTTACCACTAACTGTATTACATGGTATGCACACCACAACTTCCCTCCCTTTTCAGTACAATCAAAGATATAGAAAGACTAGAGCAAATAGAAAACAAACTTAAGATGGTACATATTTAGTCAAATCCTGTTAAAAAATGAGGAATTTGGAAACCCTTGGAAAAAATAAGCATTTGTTGCACTTTGCTTCAAAGAAGCTATTCTAAAAATCTCACAATCTCTAGATCCATATCTAGATGAACATAATGACAGGAGAAAAGGAGACAGTGTGGGAAAGAGTATCAGGATATTGTCTCCCAATAGCAGTTATTGGAACAGTCTGAATACTTTGGCATGTTCCACAATGAACTTTAATCCTATGATTTCTGTTGCCAAGGTATTATTTTCACTTCAAAGGATTTCTTTGAGTAAGAAAATAGGAAGAAAAGAGACACCATATCTCAGTAAAACTACTATATATACAAATACATAGTTACTCCTTTATATAAAAAAAGCTGTATAGAGGACCTTGTAAATAAGTTTTAAAATAATGTCAACAAAAGCCAGGGAAGGAAGGAAATCAGGAGAAGTTGAACTTTATGGAAATTCATATAAGGATCTTGTGGGGAGGGGAATCAAAGACAAGGAGAGAAAGAATCTGGGGTAAATCCTCCTTTGTATTGTTCATATACACACATAGCATGTTTTGTTGCTGAAACACTGGTATTGATTTGATTTTTTTTCCCAGAGAAACAGGGACAGGCAAAGAAATACAGATAGGTACTTTGCATGAATTGCATTATGTACATTCTTATGTTTCATTTCTACAGAAACATGATACTGAATTAACCTCTGATGTTTCAGTAATTCTAGTTTCCTGGTGCACTGAACACATTAAAATCTCCTTCATAAGTCCAATTCCATGCTGCTCTGGTGAAATATTTCCCCATATAATTATTTCCAATCTTCTATTTAAAATCAACATTTAGATTAATCCGATTTTTAACTATGCTGAAAGAAAACTTACTTAGAGGCAACCAGAGAAGCCTCTTTTATTTCTGTGGATCTTCATGGACTGCTGTCATCCAGAGTTCTGAATCTTAAACCCTTAGTGTCAGAGAGGATAATTTTCCTCTGCAGATTGTGTATAAAAGCAAATTTAGACTTCTTAATCCAAAGGCCCTGAAAGACTATGGTACCGATGGTGAAAATGCCATCTTAAAGCAGTGTTCAGGTATTTTTTTAAAACATTTGTACATAAAACATCTGTAATTGATACTGGCCTTGGAAGTGGAATTTTCCCTTCTTTCTTTCCCTTCCTCCATTCTATGTTTGTGAACTCCTATGCCTTTAACTACCCTTGGAACATATTTTTGCCATGCAGAAATCCTGCTTTAAATTTCATAAAAAAATCCATTCTTCCTGACTATTAACTGGGATATTGTCTGTATTTTTTTCAAAGTTAGTTTAATTCTGTAACATAAAACTGCAGTCATGAAATAGTCCAACTCACCAGCTTTGAACCACTGTAATTGAAAGGAGAAACTGGTGAAATAGAATTACACCAATTTTATATCAAGATAGCTGTGTTTAATCTTCTGATTAAGATTTGAAATTGATAGCATACAGATGTACAGACTCTTGTACTAGCAATCAAATGATTTGTTTAATATTTCTACAGTACCAAAATTCGAGTAGACACATTTACTCTGCATGTTCCCAGAATTATAACCTTTTTTAAAAGACAATACAACTCAAAAACTCTGGAGAAGTTCTCTCAAGACTTCTGAGATAATAGTCCTTTTTGCTTACACACAAATGCAACCTGTGACCTGAATACTTATGAACATCAGGGGAGCTAAAATAATTCAGACTAGAGGTCTGCTCAGATCAGTCTCTTGTCTCTGGCAGAGGTGTAAAGCAAATGCCTTGTGAAGGATAAAAGATCAGGACATGTCCTTTGTGAGCTCCTTAACACTTGGGGTTGAAGAGATTCCTGAACTTGGGCAGTATCTCCATATCCAGTGGTCTGAGAAAAATTTCTCTGCCACAAACTTTCCCAGTCTCCTTTGAAAAGGTGTAGCTTGCCAGCATTTAGGATTTAAAACAGTTAGGGCAAATAACATTGAGCTTTTGTGCTACTAAGGTGGTCAGCATAATTGTCGATGCCATAGAGAATGAAGTAGGCCAACCAGGAAGAACAAGAAACTCAAATGTTCAAAAATAGAGCTACAGATTAAGGCTGTCCAGTATTTGGTTGAAGATCTGAGAAGCCAAACGCCTGCTGAACTAGTAGACAGGTAGATGTAAACTTGCATTTTACACTGACTGTGGAGACAAGGAGTTCATATTCCAGCCATAAACCAGCAGCTCTCAAAATTATTTGAAAACAGTTTGGAGTGCTCTTTAAACAAACATAGATGCAGTATATCTTTACATTTCAAATATCTCTGCTGTTAAAATGGGAGAAGTGGTGAAATAAAGCCAACAACTGAAAAAAAATAAGACAGATTCACCTCTGCTAAAAAGCGGTGATGTTCACTGAAGCTTATGAACAATTCAACTTGCCCCAGGCAGAGATTTGGCTCAGTAATGCCTCTTAAAACTATTTTAGACCTGTGTGGATGTTGTACTCAGAGAACACCACCATTTTCATGGACATCACCTCTCATATCCAAGGACAATAATGTAAATAAATAGCATTTTTATGTCATAAACTCAAATGAGTAATTTCAGCCAAAGTTAGCAAATCACCTCTCAGGAGTGCCTGTTTCTCTCTATTGAATACAAAGAAGTCTCAATGGCTGAGCTCAGTAGTAAATAAAATTTCCTCAGCATTATGTGTTTTTGTCTTTTTTTAACAATGACAAAATAGAAACAGTAAAATTTAACTAAGTAGACATGCTGCTGGAACAGGACCAGCCTTGGTAAAGAACCTTCACTACATTCTCTCATGCTGAAGACTACCGCCCACAGTGTTCAACAATTCTAATTCTAAACTGAAACATGATGGATCTTGAAAGATTCTACCTGGATCTGTGTGTCTTTCATTTATTTTAGGTTTTTGTTTTGTTTTGTGTTTACTTTGTTTCAAGAATGGTAATGTGAGTTGCTCTTTTCATTAACTTTGGGAAACAAGCATCAGTTTTAATAGAGCTTGACATGTTTAACAGCCAATGTAAACTATGCCTTCACATTGATAATATGCACTTTGGACAATTTTCTTTCAATGAGGGCTTTCTGGGGGAATAACATGCTTTTCATTTTTCTCGGTGTGATGCAGTTACATCCTGTAGGGTTTTGTATAACATGTGCACATCAAAACACATTTGGCTTCCTTGACAATAATAGACTTTGGGTTGGAAGAAAAATGAACCACTGCATGAATCATTTTAACTTTGTACAATGGATTTATTTCAGCCTTTGTAAACTTTATATAGCCAAGTCCAGAATGAGCTGAAAATGTCAGCATGATTTTTTTTTTTCTCCCTATTATTTACAGTAATTTGAGCTCTGAGTGGGTCCAAAATTTATTGACTGAAGGCAAGTGGTCTGCCTTTAAGGAAAACACATCTTGGGTTGATCCAGAGGATACAATTTGTTTATTTTTAAAATTCCTCTCACTGGAATGAGAAAAATGAGTGTTCAGCTTTCTTATCAAAGTTTTAACTGCAGGTGTGATCCTTGCTGCTGCTGGATAGGCATGTCTGTCAAAGAATCAGCCACTGCTGCTACCAGTTGTTTAACGGTGACCAGAAACTCAGCATGAATGCGTACACAGCTCTCAGCACATCACTAGAGCTGAGAGTCAGGTTTCCGAGACCACGTAAGACAACATACCCACTTTGATTTAAATCTACTATCAAAGCCAGGGCAGTATGAATAACTAGTGGAATAGCTGTTAGAATTTGCTTTGCCCTTTTCTGGATGTCCACAGAGGACCCTTGATTATAAAGAACTGAATCCACCAGACAGAAACAGCAAACCCCAGTAGGAGTGAAAGGAAGAGACCTTTTGGAAAGCTTTATGTAGTGCTCAAATTGTTCATGACACTGTTGATTCTTTTCTACTATACATTTCTTTTAAGAACTCAAAGTTATAATCGAAGTGGTAATGACAAAAGGAGAGTGTAGAAGAGAGATCATATGGCTTTGGAGCATACTAATACTGCAGAATTGTTGAGATATTTTTTAACTACAATAATCTTAGAAATGTAAAATATTATTAAAAATGTTGTTATGTTATACATATATGTATGTACATAAATGTGTATATACAAAATGTTTAATATTATAACATGTAAATTATATTAGAACTGTAAAACATTATAAATTGTGATGATATTTGCCTAAATTTATAGAGAAGCTGAATCACTTCTCCAAAAGAGAAAGTGCTTTCCTGTTTTCTTGTGGATCAGTAAATTTGCACTTCATCAAACAAATCTCTCTCTCCCTTTATGACTATAGAGGACTATACAGATAGAAGATCATATGGCTATGATTCAGATTGCATGTCAATATTGAAATTGTAATGAGCAGACCCAGCCTCCCCAGTTTAGACTGCTGAGTAACTGACACAGAATATGTAGGGACTTGCATGATAACTAAAGCAAGAAGTTGGACTGTTCTTAATGATTTATGGAGCATGGAGTGCAGTGGACATTGAAGGAAGAATTAAATGGAAAGGCATCAAGCATAAAGAAATATCTTTTGAGAAAGGATTTATGGAATGACCCAGTGGATGGACCTTGGCTGATTCTAATCTGCATATGAGGCCAAGGCAGTGGTGAAAGGGACTAACAATCAACACTAGAGTAATTTGCCTGATAATAGAAAATTAAAGAACTGAAAAAGCAAGCAGCAGCCTGCAAAATTCATGCAGATTTGGATCTGCTGTATAATTAGACACAATAGTTAAACTGAAAAAAAAAATTACATCAAATTAGAGAAATATCTCTGTAATATACAGAAATATAAAACAGCAGAGTTTATATAAAAAGGAGGCTTAGATAGTGGGAAGAAATTAAAAAAGCTAGCAAAGTACTCGTAATCTGAACAGTAAAAAGTATTGATATGATTAGACAAGCATCTGTGACTTTACCGTCAGTACAGGTTGTACTGTGATAATGAAATAAAATTGATGTACAATATGTTGCACAGAACAAAACCACCACACAAACATGCACTTTAGGAAAAGGTTTGAATGACATTCAAAAGAATGCAGTAGTAAAGGAAGGATTTGGAGTTTTGCATCCTGCATACCTCTTTAATTATATTCTAAAGATGAAATGTACCAACACCTTATCCAGTTTTCAGTGATATATATGAAAGCTAAGCTTCTCTGGAAGCTAGGTCAATCTAACAAAATATTATTGATTTTGTCCCTCTTTTGAGAAAGACTCTTCCCTTCAGATGAACTTAAAAACTGGTCTGTGAAAGCTCCTAGACAGAGGAACTGCTGCAATTTTTTTTTACAGTGGTGAAGAACATACATAAACCTTTCCAGTTCCATGCTCCTTAGCCTGAATATTCCTGCTTCCTTATAATGTTCATTGTACATCAGCATGGATGTTTGTCTTCATTCAAGAAAGCATTCCATTTAGAATACTCTTAATATCACTTTTGTGACACACTGTGTAGTAGCCATAACTCCTGAGCCATCAAAAGTCATGGACAATAGTTAGAGAACCAGTGAATAAGAGGAAAAACAAACTGGCTTTCATTAGGCCTTAAAATCTGTAACTCAAAGAAAGGCAAAAATCTTTAATATTCTGCCCTTTAATCTAACAATTGTGCCCTTCTGTTTTTGTTCTGTTGTGTTAAAGAAATCTGAACAAGGTGAGTATGTTCATCTGATTCTGCTCTGATGTCTATATGTTTTGTACTGTGATTGGAGAAAAAATAACTTGCCCAGTTTTCTTTAAATTAGTATGTGCTTGTAAAGAACTGATTCATACATAAGAATCTCGAAAATATGCTGAAGAGTCTCTGTTTCTTAGAATATCTATCTATTTTCTCTTTTGAGTATATGAATACTTAAGTAATCTAATATCAACACCTGGCCTCCAACCTAGGAAGGATATGGATACACACTCAAGCAAAGTTTATCACAGAAGATTAAAAATTTATACTTTTTCTTTATTGGTACTTTGGAACTGGAGTGAGGACTGAATGCATGTACACTCCCACTAACTATAAACTGTTCCAGCTGAGACATAAGCCTATGTTCTCAGGTTACCTATGGATACATTTTAATGATTAATTTCTTTCTTTCTTCTTTTCTCTGATATAGTTTTCACTTAATCAGAAGTGTAGCTCAAAGTTAGAAGTGAAAATATTCACCCAGGTAAAGAAAATAAGAACAGAGCTAACCTCATTAAATTAATTACCTTGCTATTTTTCCCAGTTTTTTTTCCCTGCACAATCATCACAATAGGCATCCTTTCTAGTTTCATTATTATTAAACAATGGATAAACAACAATACACAGTAAATCAGTAGAATTTTGAACATTAGCCGACTGTCCATTAGAGCTGCTACAAGATTCTGCACAGCAAAGTCACCAACATTTTGTTTAAAGTGGTAGTAATGGTTAGGTAAATGAAATCTCGTTTCATCTCTTTCCTTTCTTTCTCAATTTGTTAATTATCTATTAGGAGGATGACAAAATGAAAGTGGTGAAGGACACTTGAAATGGAAGGACAGCTACTTTCAAGTCTCAAGAAATCAACTGTAGATGAAGTCTACCCTTGCTTATTATAACAACTTTTACAAGTTACAACTGAATAGTGTTTAGATGTTACAACTACATGTATTTGAGCTTTCCACTATCATGTATATATACATACCTTTTAAAATACAAATTACTATACTCCGTTATACATGGGGTTATGACACCTACTGATCAAGGTTTGGAGCACCATGAAGTGTGGTGTACTACTGAGATCAAGTTTGGTCTTGAGGAGATTCTTTATAATTGACAGGGATCAGAAAGAACAAGTTTAATGTCCTATAATTTAGAAACAGAAAGAAATACTGGGATTTCAAACAGTGCAAGGTATATCTGTAGTAGATACAATAAAGAATTTACCTAGTTCCTGGAGAGAATAAATCCACTTCATATTATGATCCAAATAATATCTTAATTCAAGAATGAGAATTATTCAATGGGAATAGGGGCTGACAAATTTTCAATTTGGAAGAAAGTCCCTGGTTATGTTTCTTTTGTGAAAGTACTAAGAAAAAAAGTTATACTCTATACATGGTTGTTATTCCACTGTATTTCCTTACCTGTATTTCTCTATTACATATCCCCTACAGGCAAATATTCTTTTTACTTTTTACAGCATTATTACACTTCATATTTCACTTCATATTTATTCCCTGTGAGAAGTTGATTCAGTTTTATTTTAGGACACTATAAAAATCAGAATTTTGATAACTAATACTGTTCTTAGAAAAGAATTTTTCACAGAATTGACCTGTATGAGCTGAAAGTCAGAAGAAAAAAGAATTTCTCATTACTCTGACAGCATTTTTTTACGATGAGTTTTTTAACAAAATATTCAATCTAATCCTGGACCTTTCACTTGGAACTGTGTTTAACCCTTCCTTTGCAATGATAATGTTTTGTACAGTTCTGAAATGTAATTAAGAGAGTTGGCCTTCTCCTCTTCTGTACTGGCCTCATATATTTATATTCATAAAATCTATCAGAACTGTACTTCTCATCACCACTAAAATATTTGATGGAGGGTAGAAAAGAAAGAATTAAAACAAATTTTAAGAAAATTTACAGTAACTATCATTCAATACTTTGTCATCTGTCTAAAATATTCATCTAGTCATCTATCTATCCATCAGCTTATATATCCATTTTAAATTTACTGTAGAACACATGAGACAGTATGAAAGAATATATTCCATCAGATTGAAAGTACAGCTAGTAACTTCAGATAAAGAAAGCTGATTTTCCACTTATGCAAATAGGCAGTTGAGTAAAATATATTTCTGTTGTAAAACATCAACAAAAGAATTTGGATGTTGTCAAAGCTAAGAAACCTGCCTTTAGCCTCAAGAGATACGTTCACTTTAAAGTAAAGGTCTTTTTTTCACATTCACGATGGTATTTAAATATAAATAATAATAAAAGATATATTTCATTTTGTTGCATGTGTATGTGACATATTTAATAGAAGTTTCAAAGTTCTTCTTTTTATGTAGAAATAGAAGAAATAATTTACACAGAGTAGATTATAGTGGCATTCCCTAAATTGGAATCAATAGGACTAAATAATTAAGATATTGTATACAATTTTTTTCACTCCATATATCCATATATATGCTATATGTCATATATATGTCTCTCTATAGATCTCCTAGTAGATGTGACTTTTTATGACACTGTTTTTATTTTTTATCTGTATTATACTATCTTTCAGATATTTCTGGCTTGGCTTAAAGTGTCATATTGATCAGTCTGTGGACTTATCTGATTGTCTTTCAGACTAAAGTCCTCTATTTAATTAACAGTGAAAGCAGAGAAAAAGGGTACTATCAGCTGTACTGTGTGTGCTACTTCCAAACAATTGTTTCAACTTTACCTCCAGAAATGAGACGCCTAAGGCAAGAGCACAAGAAGCAAAGACGTACAGACTGATCTGCCTTTTGCAATTCCCCGCTACCAATGGATAGAGCCTTCATGAGCCTTAAGGTGCATGAGACTATACACAATGAAGGGACCCAGTATCTATAGTCTTGTTCAATCTGCTTATGACTTGTAATTTCCCGTTTTAGAGGTAACATAACATTCTCACAGTGAGTTTTGCAATGAAATATCATGTAAACTAAAGTTGTTTGTAATGTCTGGTTATTTTACTGGATGTCTTTTATTATTTTTCATGTCAAAAATGATCTTCCTGCTTTCAATCACTTTAGCATTCATGATTATACAGAGGTGAGGAACAAACAAAAACCTTTCTAGTTCCATGCTTCTTAGCCTGAATATTCCCACATTTCATGTCTCCTCATATGAAAAGTCCTAATAAGCATCCGACCATCCTTCAGTTCTTCTACGAGTGACTTACACTCAATGCACTTCCTTGATGATAGTCACAAAAGGTACTCTTATGTGGCAATGATAACTTAGCAATGCTGCTTCTGGACTTGAAGAAGTTCCAGGTCTGGTGCTCACAACCTAGCCTATCACACATGCTGACACATAGTTAGATTTTTTCTTTTCTCAAGAAGTTTCAGACTTAGAAAACAGGACATTGACTCAGTCTGTATAGGCTTAATCTGGATGTGCAATTAGAAATTTAAACTTTCAGTTCAATTGAGTTTGATAAAAATATGACGAGATATTTCCATGTGGACTGGAGTTACTACTCCTTATTATCAAAAGTTAGTTGGATTATTCTGGATATTGAATTAGTCACTGTTATGCTTCTATCTCTATCCAGTTCACTTTATTATAAGGTCAAAATAATTCATTCAATGAAGAGTAGGTTATGCCATTTTCCATCTCTGTTGTGAATGAAAGGTCTGAAGCACATATGTATACTGTTACTTTTCCTATATCCTTTCCCTTTAAGTCCAGTTCTACTCTATTTGAAAGCAGTCAAAGTAAAAGATCTAGAGAGTATAGTGAAGGATTTTTGCAGGACACTTAAAGCCAGTCTCCTTTGGCTAATTTGCAAAAACAGTTTTTGATTTAAAATAGAAGGATGGCATATCCCTCCCTGGGAGAAAACTCACATCCACTAATGTTCCTCCAGAAGTGAGTTATGAGAAGAAGCCTCAGATGGATTAGAGACGAAGGTTAATTTCCAAAGCACTAATTCGTTGAAAAGGTGAAGGTAGCTAACTAAAGAAAAAAAAAAAAATTATATGCCAGGTCTACAATACCTTTTCTTCTCACTGAATATTGCTGGGCAACTACAGATTTCAAGAAGAACAAATACCATAAAATAAAGCAAGTTTGTTTCGCATATGAAATGTTAGTGCAAAGTTAAGGTAAAGGCAAATATGCATCTTTTCTCCTTTTTAAGATCTTCCAGCATTAAATATCATTTTTAATTTAATAACTTAAGAAGATTAATAATAGAGAGACATCTTTCACTTTGAAAAGCCAGATATCTTCTTTTGGCTATTTTATCATTCCTTTTTCCTCCCTAACATTTCTCACCAATTTAATGGCCCAATTTCTGGTGTAAATCAACATAGCTCCAATTATGTCAACTATGTTAAGCAGATAATATTGGCCCAGTATTTTATTCATAGGTATACGTGAGGTCAAACTTACTTGTGGATTGAAAGTCATTGGACAAAATTATGACAGAAGACTGAAAGTATGCAGCTGAGTGGGATGTAGTGGACCAGGTCCCCATGTCAGTCCATGAACTTTAATGGCCCATGCTTTAAATTTACTCTTTTCCAGATATGGCTACTTGAAGATTGTCCTGATGCAAACATGAGTGTCCCAGAAGCAACTGGAAATAATGAGCCTTCAAACCTGAAGGTCATTTATTTTTTTTTAATGCTTCCAAAAAAGGTATCTCTCATAGTAAAATAGTAGTAAATTATCTCCGTCCATAAGAGATCTGCCTAGATTTAGGTAGTTGTAAGTTAAAAGTCAAAGTCTGAATTAGACACTTTCAACTCCTTTTGAAGTCAATAGGAAGAGAGAGTCTTGCAGAAGCTGAAGCACACTGCTGGACATTCTGGCCACAGAAGTTGTTCTGAAGCTTTCCTATCTTTTTCTCAGTTGGCTTAGAGCTTTTTTTACCTTCCCTTTCCTTCCTATCTTGCTTAAAAATGATTAATTTGTTTAGTTGATTTTTTTTTCTTCAGTTTGTCATATACTCTTTCTTTTTTCCCTCTTTGCCGTAGAATCCAGCCACTAAGCTTTTCCTTGTGATGTTTTGCAATCATTGCTGCAGTCTTCTGAATTACAGGGAGAGGTACTTGAGTGAAATTATCAAATTGCTTTTCTGTGTGTAAGTCTATATAAGAGGTCTATGTGTTTATTTGCAGAATGATATTAACAGGACAAAGGGTAATGGGATGAAGCTGGAACGCATAAGAAAAAACTATTTCACTGTTCAGGTGAGGGAGCAGTGGCACAGGCTGCCCAGAGGGGTTGTGGAGTCTCCTTCCTTGGAGGTCTTCAAGACCTGCCTGGACGTGTTCCTATGTGACCTAATCTAGGTGAATCTGCTTCTGCAGGGGGGCTGGACTAGACGATCTCTAAAGGTCCCTTCCAATTCCTACCATTCTATGATTCTATGATTTCCCATGTCCAGCCAAAAACTACTATTTGTTCTGTATCCTCATTCTAGGGGCCCTGACACAGTTCCTCGAAACATGGGAAATTTCTGAGGAATCCAAAATACCAGGACTGGAATTTGGAGAGATGATGAGCAGGTTTAGTTAGTCAGTGTTTAGACTGACATTAATATACGTTATACCCCTTTCAAGTCTGCAAAACTTCTAGAATAAAGTCACATGTAAAGAAGTATATGCAAATAGGAATTTTAATGCTAATTTCAAAAGGGAATTGGACAACTTCTCTATCACATTGCTCTTGAGCCTTAACTTCTTTAATTGCCAAAATTATTTTAAAAACAGGCCCTGTCTTTTTAGATTTGCATAACTAAGAGGCTTGTTAGCCTTTCAAGCAGCTTTCTGGAGCAGCAGCAGCAAAGCAGCAGCATTAAGACTTGATCCTTGTTTAGATCTGCATCACTATAGTCAGTTTCTATTAAAACAGGATAAGTCTTCAATCTGCTTACAATCTGAGTAAAATATAATATATATAGACATTGTAAGTCTGTATCAGCCAATTGTTCATATGGTTTTCTACACTTAAAGCCGTTTGGCCTGCAAGCATGGTGTATCTAAGAGGGATATATATGTTTGTAGGCTCAGATCAATAACAAGTTACTACAGTTTAAGAAGTACATTGTAAAACATTGACACATTGTACCTTTGCTATGTTAGTCCTTAGTAAAGGTGAAATAAAAGAGTTTTAAGATAACTTTCATTATGATCCATCTGTTACAACTCATAATGTCCAGATCAACACAACTAAGTCTCAGCTGATGTATGTTTCTCTGATAAGCTGCAGGGATTTGATCAATGCAAGGTTTCTATGCAAATACAAAAAGAAGCAGCTTCAGAGACAGGATTTGATCATTCCTCACGTCATTTGAAGATGTAATAATGTTAAAAATATAAAGCATGGTAGCAGTGAAAATCTTGCCAAGAAAGTAAAAAAATTGGAAAACTTTTCCTTTGCCTACATCCCCATCCCCAGCATTCCTTTTTAAGCTAAATACTACAATATACTTAATGTAGTAAAGAATTTGCAAAGACACAATATTAGTGCTGTGCTATTCTTATTTCAGGCCATTGGTTATGATAATAAAATGTAGAATACCAAAGTTTTCAGTAAGCAGAAGTCTCAGGCTCTAATACATACTTAGGCTTATTGATTACTCCGGTTTATGTGATGATAAAAGTCCAAACATATGCACACGTCTTTTGCAAATAAGAAAAATCATTTGTCTTGGGCTATCTCCTTCTATGTGCTTTCACAGCAATTCAAAAGTCATAATAGATAATGGGAAAACAAAGTGTTTGCATTTCATGAATGACCTTGGAAAAGTTGCCAGATTTCTCTGTACTGCAGTTCTAGCATTGAGTAGGAAACATTCTCCTGCTCTAAGCACTTGCAAGATCCTACCATTCTTGGTTGGATGAGAAAGAAGAGATTATTAATTTGAATTCAATATAACTATTACAATGTAGGAAACTGTATATATTACTGTAAGCATACATTTTTTACCCAGAAAATGATGTAATTTAAGATCCAACATTTTTTGCCCATTTCAAAAAAATTTGTTAATTTTCATTTAACTTCACTATATATGTGAAACATAAATCTAATGTAGACGTGCTACATATAGTTCTATAATTTTTTAATGAAAAATTCATATAAGAAAAGGCTTTTATGTTAAAATGTTTAATTTCAATAGCTGAGCATCTTTTTTTCTGATAAATTCAGAAATTTTTGAGAATAGGTTCTGATTTTGTCTCTCCCTATAAATGGAGTTAACTTTAGCTGTATGTTCTTTTTTGTAGTTTATTCATTCAAGCTTTAAAACTTATAAATTTAGAGGAGTAAGTATATAATTCTTTTTTGACTTGTAAGTAGATCTTTTATCATGTTTGGAGACTGATGCAGTATTTGCCATATGTTTGTATTTGTGGGACATTATTTAAGGACCAAAATGTAAAATGCAATGGTATATAATAACCAGAAAAATAAGAAAAAAGTGATTTGAATGAGAAATGATGTAGTCCTAGACATTGATCATGTTGTGCCTATAACAGAGGATCTGATATACCTGCTGTCATAGATTAAGAACAGCCAGGAACAAAGTACCACTCACTCCTACCTCTCCCTTCACACCCTAACCATGGTAGAATAAGGAAGAGAAAATATAATCAAGGGATTGTGAGTCAAGACAAAGACAGGGAGAATTTGCTCACTGATTGTGGTTCAGGGCAAAATAGACAAGACTACTTAACTTGGGGAAGAAAACAAAGTCAATTTTATCTGCAAACAATCAAAGAAAACCAAACAGAATACAAAATAGAGCAAGAAAATTAAAAAAAAAAAAACCCAAACAAAACAACCAGCCCTTTAAGATGACCTTCTCACACCCCACTCCCTCTTCTCTGGCTCAGATTTCTGCTCCTGATGTATCTCCCGCCTTTACCTCAGCAGCGCACTGGGAGGAGAGAATGTGGGTTGTGATCAGTCTGTCAGCAATGGTCTCTGCTGCTTCTTCCTCCTCAGAGGAGAAGGACTCCTCACATTCTTGCCCTGTTTCAACATGGAGTCCCTCTCACTTGAGACAATCCTTCACAGACTATTCAGATGCAAGTCTTTCCTTGGGGCTGTAGCTCCTCATAAACTCCTCCCCATGGGTCTCTTCAATCGCTAGAAGAATTCTAGTAGGTATGCTCTGCTCCAATGCTGCCCTCCTACAGGGTCACAACCTCTTCAGGCACAGACTTTTTTGACTTGGGGTCCTCCACAAGCTGCTGGCAGATCTCAGCTTCACCACTAACCTCTGTGGGTTGCAGAGGGACAGCTGCTGTCTTGCCACAGGGATGTTTCTGCTCCAACACACCATCTCCTTCTCATTTTCCTCCTCCTTCTCCTGTCTTCTCTTGCTGAGCTCTTATCTAACTCCTTTACAAATTTACACTTAGTGATCACATAAGGGTCCAATTGGCTTGGCCTGAGGTGAGATCAATTTTTTATTATTTGATATCTCTTTCATGCTTAGTAAAATATTGTATCTAGTTACAGGACAAGGGGTAATGGGAAGAAGTTGGAATATAAAAAGTTCCATTTAAACATAAGGAAAAACTTTCATTATTCAGGTGAGGCAGCACTGGCATAGGCTGTCTAGGGAGGTCTTCAAGACCCACCTGGACACGTTCCTATTAGGCCTGATCTAGGTGGACCTGGTTCTGAAGGGGTGTTGGACTAGATGATCTCTAAAAGTCCCTTCCAACCCCTACCAATCTATGATTCTATGAATTTAGTTTTGAGCGATTCCTTACAGGAGACATCATTGCAGTTACCAAAAGATGGCTCTAAACAAACCCAACACAACTGCCAGCACACAGTCTTAAGCAAGATGCTGGGGTGGATCATCATTTAGATGCTGACACCATCCATCCAGTCTGTCTCAGTAGGGATCTCTTACTGCTCTTGACATAACTGATGGGGGAATTTTATTCTTTTCATCAAACTCGGCTGCCATTTGCAGCTGTAGGCACTTTTCCAAAAGGCTTATGAATATAACTTACCTGTCCTAAATGGATTGTATACACGTGACAGATGCTGAGTCCACTAGAGGGTCAAAGGATAGATAGGCTGCCTGCTCTGGCATTGTAACCCTTGTTTCTATTATTACTTTCCCCAGGACAAATTGAGATTTTCTCAAAGTAGACTTGAACACAGGTGCTATGGAAGTTATTACATCTGCTGTGGTCCAGTTAGTGTATCTCAAGTTCTGCAAGGTGTTCCTACTTCTGCTTGATGTAATGCAGGTCTGTCTGGGAAGAAGCCACATGCATCCTACTCTTCTTTCCCCAGCCAGATTTTGCTTAATCTTGTGCAGCCTGTGCCCAGCATATTTTATGCACTAGATATGACTTATGGACTTGTGAAGTAAAACAAAGCACTAGAATACCTTAGGGCAAGTGATGTTTTCTATTTGTGTTTTCTTTTTTTCTTTTTTTTTCTGTCTTTTATTATCTTATAAAACAGTTTAATCAACGAACTCAAGCAGGTAGTAGAAACTGACTTCTGTTTATAGGGAAATTTGAGATTTATTTTGGCCATTTGTAAGTAATGTCAACACCTGAGCTCTGGAGGAGGAAGAAACGGAAAATGACCTGATATGTTTTTTTTGGTGTGCAACGAGTCTAAATTTCTTTTCCTTTCCTTTGCAGAAGCTCTACAAAGCAGAAAACTGTCAGGATTGTCCTATTTATGATGTTTATTGTGCATTTGAGTGAAAATAAATAGATTATTCCATCTGAATTCCAAATAAAATATATAGCTAAAGTAAATTTTTCTTATGGATATTGATTGTATTGACTGAAACCTCGTCCTTACAAATTCCCTTGTTTGTATAACACAAGCGTTATCACTTGGCTGAAAAAAGATGTGTATAATGAATTTTGCCATTGTATATTTTACTTAACAGTGAACTGAAAAGCTTTTATTCTTCAGAGATTTGTGTTCTGATTCCCAATAAGGTAGTGGCTGTGGGGGGCTTTTTTTTCTTTCTTTTTTTCTTTTTTTGTTAATAGTAAGACTTAGCATAATCCTGAGCTGTTTTTTTTTTATAGATTGTCTCTACAATCCTACCTGCATTGTTGCACTCAAATAAACTGAAATATGAAAAGAGGAACAATTGTTGAAGCCTGTTCTTCAGCAGTCTGCAGAAATTGTGTTTCTGATTTCATCCATACCTAAGATAGCACAGAAAACCTCTTTTTTTTTCCCCAGTCTTTTTTTTTTTGTATGTTTTGAGAATTTCACTAAATAATGATTGTCTTAGGCTGTTCAAGTAAATCAATGTTTGTTAATAATGACATAGATAAAATTAAGTTCAAAAGAAACTAAACCTCTAAATGAATTAGTTGGCTTTCTCATTTGAATAAAGTTAAATTACTCTCGTGTTTCTCAGCTAAGGCATATTGTTTACTTTTTGTCTCTTGATGTAGTCACCTGTCTTCATCACATACAAGGTTATGTATCTCTTCACAGGTGAGCTTGCTTACAAGCATGATCATAAGAAGACAATGATGGCCATTTAAAAACTTCAGCACTTGTAAGGCTTCCTGTCTTGCTCTCAACTGACGCCACAGGGTAAGAATTCCTGATTCAGATCCTTAGGTGGTTAAGTGGAAACAAGTAAAAATAATTTGGACCAGTATAGTCAGTAAATATTCAGGGAGAGACTGTTAGCCAAGAAAATATATCTCTAGCCAAGACAGAGAGAGAAGTAGAAGAAACAGTGGTAAGATTATATGAGGTTCAATATCTACTAGCAGATTATGCTCAGTAAGTGCAACATTAATGATAATAGTGCAACATCTGGTTTACCAAAATCAGCTTTTAGAAAAGATAGTTTACATAGATATGGAAACTCTGTGTAGATCATAGGAAAAAGAAAGAAAAATAAATTGTCTAATATAACAGTACAACATCATTATAATGTAGTAGCAATTTAATGTATGTTGACAATCTGTTGACCTCATTGTCAGTAGAGATGAGAGTTGAGGTGCTATGGGGGTTTTTAACTAAAAGTTTTAATCTGGTTTATCTATAATTCTCCATTTTTAGCTTCTTGATTTAAAAGAGGAGTTTCAGGACAATGTCCAAACTGTGATGTATCCCATTACACTGATATTCAGGTTCAAAGTTCACTCTATTTCAACCTTTTTTTTGTCTGCAGTTTGCACACACAATAGTTCCTAATGTCCAGAACCCCTCTTTCATTGTGATGTTAATATATAGAATAAAAACCTTTTTCACATTTTATGTTCTACAGAGAAAACTGACCGAAGATGCAAGGACTGACAGGCTCTACATTTGTATGGCAGACTCGTAATCTGCATATCAGGGGAGGCATGAGTGGGGCACAATTTGCTGAAATAGCTCAAGTATTTAAATGCACATATATTCCAGTTGTCTAGAAGACCATACAAATATATATGTTTATACACATGCCCACATGCATATAAATGACATTCTTTATGGCAAGTTCATTTTGCCTTGAAGAGCTTGTCTTCAAAAAACAGTTATGTAGATCTATTTTTTATCTTGCTGCACACCATGAGTCTAAAGCACCAGACATGTGATCAAGTTCATCAAGATCAACAATCTTTGGCAGAATAAACAAAGTAAACCCAGGTCCCCCCAATCACAGCTTTTTTTGCTGCCTCAATGTGAATTATTTTACCTTTGCCCACACAGGTTTGGTACCAATGATGACGGTTTGAATATTTGCAATCACAGATTTGATACACAAATATTTCAAAGGATTGTTCATTCTTATGTCACAGTTAGGTAGCTAATCATTCTGTGCCTTAGTTTATGGATCTGCAAAATGGGAATAGGCTGAATATGGCCCTAATTCCAGGAAAAATTCTGCCAACACCATTGACTGCATAAAAATTTAGGGATTTGGCCCCATGCTGGTAGTCAGTAAGCTGGAGTGCAAATGTTCTACATGTGCTATTTGACCTCTACAGTTGAGGATTTAAAACTTTAATTATAGGAACGAGAAGATGAGAACAGATTCTGAGTTAGCTACTTTTTTTGAATAGATATTCAGACTCCAGGGGGAATAGTGATTTGCAGGCTCATTGAGGGAGAAAAAGGATGTCCTTTCTTTCCTAGGTGTACGGGGGGAGGAACAAAAGGGGGCCTTGATACTGTTCCATTAAAATAAATCACTTCTCAATCCAGGCGAGAATTTGTATCAGAATATTTGATAATCGAAACTTTATCAACAAGAGCAAATCAGAGAGGGCATTTGATTACTCAGGGCCAGATCCTGCTAAGCCTCCCTCAGAGGTGTCTTACTGAACTCAGGAAAAGATCAGTATGCAGAAAGTTACCTGGATAAGTCTGTTAGACAGTGGAGTCTATGAAAGAGAGAGTTGTGTCTCTTCTTTTTTCTGGGGAGAGTCGGTAGTGGACAAATTACAAGAGTACTAATCATACAGCTTGACCTCCAACTGCCATTGAAATCAGTGAAAATTCTTTCCTTTGACTCCAGCAGAGACAAGATAGTTAGGGTTAATTAATTACTTTCCAGAAAATACCTTGAGATCCTTTAATGTAGAGACCCTATATAATGACAAAGTGTCATTGCAATCCAGAGGGATGTTTAAAGAGCTGTCATTTGATACCAGAATACAATCATAGTTCAGTAAACCTGCTTGTTTCCTTTCATTAGAACAGAGATATATTTTTAGGATTTAAATGCTTTAAACAACTACTGTACTGGGAACAGCGGAGGGAATGAAACTTGAAAAAATTGGTCAATGGGTATGTCTAGAAACAAAATGTGACAAAAATATGCTGAAACTGTCAAATACTTTGTTATTACACTCTCTTAAAGGGGGATGTGTGTGCATATAATCTCCTTACTTGATCAGTAAGATTTTTATTTCTGGCACTGAGCTACACATAATACCACCATCACAAACAAAACATTCCAAGAAGATAAAGTCTTTTCTTCCTTATTTTGTAAATTTTGTAATAATGTTTGAAGAGAAAAATAACTGAGTACCACAAAGCTCTTCTCCTTACTACTCCACCTATATTTTTAAAGTTAATCCACTTCTACTTTTTTGTATATATCTATATGCATACCCATGCACTTCTACACATAATCTCACGTCACTTTCTGTGTAATTTTCAGATTCTTAGAGAAATTACCCCAAAAGAATCCCTAAAAATAAACACATCAGCCTGAATATATATATTTTAGAAGACATGAAGAAAGTTAAAAGTTCCTGTCCCAAATGATTATTAGCAGCAGCTAATGGCCTGTCTGCATTCTCTTTCAGCTATAGATTGCAGTACATCTTATAAGCAGTCATTTAGTTCTGTAACACCCTGACAACATAGTACAATATTACCATTCCCATTTTATAGATGAGAAGAACCAAGGCAGAACGATTAAACAAGTCACCCAAAGTTATACAAGGTCTGGGGCAGAGCCAGGAATAGAATCAAAGTCTCTTGAGTCCCTGACCTTCATATTAAACACAAGATCATCCTCCCTCTGTTTCTAGTTAGAGCATTCAATTCACCCCATCTGGTCTGCATGTGTAATTTGTACCGGAGGGGTAATTCATCCCTAGAGGAGGGCAGGCGGGGCTTGCAAGGGGTGTCAGCTGTGAGCTTAAGATTTGCACAGCCTGAACATTCATCGAAATGAGAATTTCTCCCAAGGAGCATCTCGGGCAAACACATAAAAAGAGGTAACGCAAAATTCTGTTTAGGTCTCTCCAAGCTTTTAGAAGGCGATTTTGCCCAACTGTTTTCTTCCTTTGATTGCAAAGCTTAAAATGAAGTTTATCCCTCAATAAACTCAGGCCATCATTTACTGTCTTGAAACTGTCATTTGATGTTTGGGACAGGTGATTGTTTAACGTTTTCTCCTTAACCCTGCAGGGGACAGGCTGTTGATGGTGAGTGTACACTGATAGAACCAATCCCTTAAGTGGCCTTCACACATTTAATTAGCCTGTGTGAAACAAATGCCTCTCAGCTATCAGTGTCGTTGTGTGAGCTCAGTAACGTTCTTTCCAAAAGAGTACTGAAGATTGGAGGGAAATAATTGCAATTTTGAGGAGTAACTTAAATTATATGTGTGTGTATGCAAGCACATGCACATGTGTACAGGAAAATATACATATTGTTTGGAAATTGCACAAAAATTCCCACTTCGTTGTTTAAGAAAACCTCTCTGGAAACTGGAGAATTGATTGTTAGTTAATTGACAACTTAATTGATTATTGTTTCTTTTCATGGCACCAATTAGGACACAAAACTGATCTACTCTGGTAGGTTGTTCTGGGAAGATTCCCAGCCACATGGCTCAAATTCAGGAGCTTCAAATTATTATAAGAAACCTGCTTTTTTTGATACTTATCTAAAATGAATTGTTAAACTTATCCAGATTTGTTTAGGGTAAAAAATGGAAGTGCATTTAAGCAGTAAAAAGACTCATTTACTGTGAATTTTGAAATATTTAATCTCTTGTATTTTTAAAATATTAGTCACAAAAAATGCGACTGATTCTCTTCTCTCTTCTGGTTCACTGATGATGTCATCTACCTGTCATCAAACGCCTTCCTCTAGATTTATGTCACTCTATGAAAGTAGGAAGACAATCAGGCTCCATATTTGTGTTTAAATAAAAAAGCAAGAGAATTTGATTTGTTGTTTGTAATTGCAACAAAGAAAGTGTCACTCACTTAAGTTCATAAGTTCTACAGTAATAGTGGGCAGTTTCCTGCCAAGGTTGAAGTCAATGGGTATTTTCCACATGAATTCAGTAGTCAATAAACTCGTATTTACTTTCATATTTTTCTTTCCCAGGAGAACAAGCTACTTCTGATGACTTCTCCTAAGAGAATTAATCAAGCAAACTCCTATTGACAGTGTGTTTTTCAAGTTTGGCCCTTAGCAGCACAGAGGAGGAGGTGAGAGTGACCCAAGGAAGCAGAGGAGTCTTCTCTCACCTGTAATATTGTCCACTTAATCCAGGTGTGGAAAATATACCTTCGGCCTCCATCAATACATTAGCAGAGATTTCAGTGTGTTATTCCATTCCTGACCAAGGTCACTTCTAAAAGGGACATGTCTGTGACATAATGCTTTTGGGGGCCAATGTCTAAATGCATGGAGGTTATACATATGCTCCTTTCTCTTCCCCACGTTTAGCTTTTCCCCAGTTCTAAAACTGCAGAGAGATCTGCAGTAACCCATGTTCAGGCACAGATATCTTCGGAGGAGATGAAGCTACTCACATGAGTAAAGCTGAGATGGATCAGGCCCAAATTTAGTATTAAATCCTAGCAGTTCCAGAACTGTAGCTTTAACAATGCTTATTTGAGATGAAGGCACATTTTTCAGTGCTCGTAAGAGCAGCAAGATTCTTATTATACAACATTTAAAAGCAATAATTTCTGCAGATTTAACCTCATAGACTTTCTAACACAATAAAATTAAATTTAAAAAACCCTGAATGCAGCAGATATAACCCCTTCATGTGCAATTAGCAAATTTTAAATAGAAACTTTAATATTAACATTATTCTTTATGCCTCAATGAGTGGAATATTATTTAAATTGATATGACATAAGAGGATATAAATAATTCCTAAGTGTGGATATAACTTGAATTTTAGACCATACAAAAATGGCAAAACATTATCAATTCCCTATTTTCCAATGTATCATTCATTACAAGCCCAATGACATTTTTTTTTCCAAAGAGATTAAATTAACATTAGAATGTTGATAAACATTATAAATAAATACAAAAAGCTATTCTGAAAATCTGGTGTACATAAAAGAAATTCCTATGCTCCACCAAATTTCATCTTCTTTTTAGTATCTGAGAAAGTGTTTCAAGCAGACATATTGTTGAAAGTGAGCTGCCACACTATTCACTGAAATAGAAATATAAACATATTAAAATCTGAAAATGTAATTTAATTAAGGTCAATTCTTTATCCCAAATAAACCTGTAGGAGAGAAATACATTGACTTTTTACTAAGTAAAATGAACTAAAAGACTTCTTTGTGCTGCTTAGTACAAGTTAGATGAAATAGTTACTTTCTCTTCCACAAGGTGTGAGAGTAAACCTATAAAATCATGACAATCTATGACCAGAAAAAGCCCTATGATCTATATATATTTTTTATCAAAGCAGTAAGGTCAGTCCAAGAATATCAGATGTGTTGCAGTCTGAGTAGTTACATATCAATGACTACTTTTCTTCACAATTTCAGGATTATTTTGTTGGTTGTTTACATTTTTTTTACTAGGTATGTCACCAAGAAATATGTAGCTAATGTTGCATTTTGTGTGCGATGGTAACATATTCAGCAAGTACTAGATCTATTTTGTATGCAAAATCACTTTGGGCTACAGGTAATTTAGATCCCTTAAGGTGGGTAGTTTAGGGTACAAATCTTGCAATCAGTAGCAAATTCAGTAGGATTTGGCCTTTGCAAAGTGACATTTGATTGCTGCCTCTTATTAAGCAACTAGGAAGGAAATGAAGATCAGTCATTACCTCAAACCTGCTTCGTTCAATATGGTTGATAAGGAAATTTACCTGGGAGAAATAGTGTCTTGCCTAAAGCCTCTCTCTCCATTTCCCACAATGTTCTTCAGAAAGTAAGAATACACATGAACCTCATTTTCCCCATAGCCTTAATTCAAAGTCAGAAGTTTGCCCATTTCACTTTAAGGTGATGCTACAATGCAGTCTCCTGTTTTATGTTCTTTTGGGGTTTTTTTTTAGTGAAAAATTCATTTTCTAAAAGTCTTCAAAATCCGAATCTCTTGAAATAGGCCAGGTGACAACACAAAGAGAGTGAAGAAGTTCTCTAAATAGATTGTGCCTACCTGCGGGTGCTGAATGATATGTTGTTTGACATGATGAGCACCTGAGGTAAATACTGTGATAGTCAGCAAGACTAGTCAAGCACACAGATGCTTTAAATCCCTAATATTTACATGGTAATTTCCTGTGCTTTAAATTCTTCAGGAATCTAAAGGAAATTCCTCTAATGACCTTGCTATCATAAATTCTCACAGGTCCCATGGCCAAGTATTCATCAAGAGTAAATTGCTAGAATGCTAATGAAGTTGATAGAGCCACACCAAACAAAGTTAGTACCTCTTAGAATATGCAAGTTAAATAAAAAGAAAATAAATGAATGCCAAAAGAAATGTGTAAATTGACATATGACTTTGAAGATTAACAGAAAGAAGTCTCACCTGGAAACAAGAGGAAGAAAGAGATAAAAAGGGAAGGAAGAAGGCCCAGGATTAGGAGTCCTGATAAGCCAGACTTCCTTCTGGCTTCACTTAACTATATGAGTTAAAAAACAAACCAAAACAAAGCACAAAACTTTACTCAGGCTAGTTTCTCCATTAGTTAAATCACCATACAAAGACAACTTAATATTCACATTCTATAGGTTAAAGAAGGGAGACAACTTCTCTACCTCAAGGATTCCTAGAAGAACAATCATTTTTCAGTTATGAATCTTCACAAGAAAGCAACAGCTTCATAGCAATAAGCAGAAAATAATTTTATTTCCTAATATATGTCAAAATTCGCAGGTTTTCCAGTCCCTCTGTCAAAAGAGAGTTGTTCTGCATAGAGCACTTCTCAGTATTACCACTAGTTTTCAAAGTTTCTGTAGCAAGTGAAAATGAAAAAAAAAAAAACCAACAAAAATATCTTAGAACCAACACGAACTCTGTTCTCTCTGCAGGTAGGAGTAGAATGGCAAATAGAAGAAGTGCTTCCAGACACACAAGCTAATCAAGCGTATACTCTGAAGTATAAGATTTGATTAACCTTAGTGTGTGCAGGTACAAAAGCTGGTCTGAAGGTAACTTTCTTCTTCTTTTCTTCTTCTTTCCTTTGAAGTGGTAGGGCCAGGTTTTCAGTCTAGCTCTGGTCACTATTTCCTATTCCGTATGATCAAAGCATACAGTCTTTGTAATGGCATCCACTATGCACATAGCTCTTTGAAAACATAAAGTAACTCACCAGATCAGTCCAGCCCTGTTAAGGACAGGTACAGTTCTTCCTGTTGACCAGAATGAGATTAAGAGAAATGAGCATTAAGGATTCCAAAGTAAATATTGCAGCCAAAGGGTAGCCCCATAGTATATTTGTTATTGTACGTACCTCAGATATAAGGAAATCCATGAGCTGAATTGTTGGATGTCTGAAAAAAGGCAAGAGAAATGTGTTTGGCCTCATACAGCACTTGAAAAACAGAGACCATGGGCCGTATTGGCTGTCCATAATCATAATCGCACAACAATGGAGCAGCAATGCAATGAGCTGCTCATAATGTTACCTGATCAGAAAAAGAGTTAATATGGTGAAACAAAAATGGTTCCACAGTCTTATCTGCTATTTCTCCTTTCTCTGGATTAGCAGCAGCATTGCTCAAAATTGTGCCAGATCCAAAAGCCGGCAGCATTATCCTTCAACTGTACTGAAGCAGGAAAGTTAGCTTTGTTTTCACTTCAAAGCTAGTGTAACATGACTGGACCATGTCTGGTTATGAACTTCAATGGTTAGACTTTATCCTAAAGAAATAAATTCAGCTTTCTGTGGATTTTCCTCTCCTAGTCTTAAGGGAGGCTCACAGTTGGCTCCTGTTGTACTGAGTGGATAATACTAAGTGATCGTTTAATAAAATATTGAAATGTAAATACTTAGGCACAGTTAGTTGCTCAAATTTCCTGAATAATCACCCCCATGGAGGGAACGAACACAGCTCTATACATAAAGCTTTCAAGGGAAAGCCATCAGAAAAGGTTTCTCTTTTTCAACATCATGCAAATTGGTTTCTTAGCTCTGTAGGGAAGAAGCAGAACCAGCCCTGCAGTCTGTGGGAGAAGAATAATACTCCTAAATCCTAAACAATACCTCCCTGTGATATTGGCTGGACTGGTAGATCTAGCTCAGAATTTTTTAAAAAAATATGGGAAGAAATAGTTGGAAATATTACCCAAAAAAGCTTCTAGACTGGTGGATAAAGAAAAGGTCACATTATGCCAAGCTGTTTGGCTGTTCCTAGTTTTGCACTTACTACATTTTAATATGAAAAGTAGCACCTCTACTGCAAAGAACTAGTAGCTTATTTTGCATATACATGGATATATCCCTGGAAATGGGTTATCTGAGTTGTCAGACTGCTCTAAAATACTTTTGGAACATGTGATGGGTGAAAACCAGTGAACATTTCCACAAGTCTTCCTTTGTTTAGGACTTTTTCTTTTCATGGTTCATATAACTCACTTTTGTCCACCGGGATGTTTCGGCCATTGAAGCCAGCATTGCATCTGGCATGTCTCCTGTTGGCTTAGTCCATTTTACTGCACCGGTTCCTCATTCTCTTTAGTAAATGGAAATCTCCACTGCATCAAAGTCTCTGAATGTCCCTTATTTTCTACTCTCACAATTAGTTTTCTTCTGTTTTCCACCTCAAGCATGGATGCTCTGTATCTGCCACTCAGATGACTTCAAATCTAAATTTCTTCATTTCTGCATTCCTCCCTATTTCTTTTCTTCTTCCCAGGGAAAATGTATATATAGACTATTCCCCTTTTCATCTTCCTGGGGGAGGCAAGTATTTCTCTCTGCCAAGTTTCAAAACCCTCACATTACCAATCCATATTTCCCCTAAACAGCTCCAGGATTGCAGTCTCATTTTTATTCTAGTCTCTATCAAAATTTTTATTTGTCTTATATCTCCATAGGAAATAATGAACTATTTTACATGACACTAGGAAGATTAAAGATGAATCGTAAGTGTTCACAGGATAAATGGAAATATATGATTCTTCCACTTAACAAAAACAGATCCGACAATATCCAGTGGCTACCACTTGAACAGTAACAAAGACAAAACCTCAAAAATATTAAAAATAAAATTATAGTGGTAAACTCTGGAATGTTGACAATTTCAGAAGATATTGTTTCCTTCTCTTTTTTTACCTCCTCATTTCTGCTTTTCCTTTTTCTTCTTTCTTTAATACCCATTCTAATTCCATGAAAAATTAACTCAGAGCTTTGTGAGCTGATTTTACATTCTACCATGGAATTTTTTAAAGCTCTGACATATTGGCCCCATAACAGACAGTTGGGAATTTACATAGGCACTAGAACAAAAGCATTCATATCTGGTTGGTTATGATTAATCTACATTTTCTCCAATGCTCTGAAACAGGTATCCCTTTTTCTTCAAATACCAGTGCTAAATAACTGTTCCATTTATTACATTTTCTTAGGCATTGTACCAGCATAAATATTTTTGAAATTGATGGAAATATAGCATATCAGGCAAAGCAAGGAATTCAGGGTTTTAAATGAATCCAAGGAAATTTTGTCTTTATCTATTTGAAACCGAGGAATTTTGGTCTTTATTTGTTTGATAACTACTTCACAATTTCTTTTTGAAACCAATCACCAGACAAACCTCATGACTTTTTATATCTCACAATGTTAAAGATTTTGCTTGAAGACTAAACTTAAAAATTGTACCAGTTATCAATAATGTGTGCAGAGTACAGCTGGAAGATGTGTTAAGGAACCAAGTAGTCTATCCAGGACTCAAGTCTACTTCTTCAAGAAAAAAATTGGTTATATAAACATTGTTCTGATAGATATTAATCAGTTCTTGAAGAGTTCCAATGATGAACAGCTTACAGTCTTCCTTCACTAATAGTCCCAGAATTTCACTATTGTTATCTCAGGGATTTCTCTTCTTCTTTTGTATAAAATGTTATTGTTTCTTATACTCCCTTTATTAGGAACAGATAAATTCCCTATTTAGAGTTTAAAATTGCAGTTAAATATTTACTGCTTCTGAATATCCTTTCTACTAAGGCTAAGAGCTTGTATGTTCACATAAGTGAAGTAAAAAAAATCTGAAAATAATAATCACTTCAGAAATTGTTTTCTAATTCCAATGAATATTCAGGATCCTTTCCTGTCTCAATCAGAAATGTTTTGCAAAAAATGTGTTTGTTTATGAAAGATGACATAAAACCCATCATATTTTCTTATTTCTTCTCCCTTTCCAGACTTTTGTATAACAAAAACTCTCAAATAAATAATTAACAAAAAACGTCTTATTTATAATCAGGAATGTTTGGCTACCAGATGGTCCAGAGTATATCTTCATATAATAGGATCTTGAGCATGGTTTTAACTCTGCGGGAACAAACAGCAGAATATTAATAAAATGTCAATTAGTTTAATTTAGTTGCATATCTATTGAATATATATATTGGCACCTACATGGTTTTAATTTCATTTTGGGATTCCAGCTGCTATTGAAGGTAGAAAACTTTTAAACAATAAAATTTAAAAATTGCAAAGAAAAATAGATGTGTCAAAGGATGGAAAGAAATAATTACGAAAGAAGTTGAGAAGATACTTCATTGGGAATGTAAAAACTTTTTGTGCATCTATATCCTTAAAGTCCTTGATCGTTTTCCCTCTGACATTAAAATGAAGGTATTATCCTAGTTCAAAATAGTTTTCATTACTAGTAAGATCCTGAAATATTCTTATAGTCGGTGTTTCTCCCCCTGCCTACTCCCCATTTTCAGACTGCTCAAGTTTTTTTGATACATGAGTAAATTTTTTTAAAGTTTATGCAATTTTATTTTCCTTAGACTTTAACTCCTCTGGAATGTACTTTTAAATCCCATGTTGAAAGTCACTGTTTTACATATTTTCCAAAATGTTACTTGTGCTAAAGATAACTCAAAGAAATTCAGCAATTACAATAAACTGTGAGTTTGTCACAATTGTATTTAAATTTATGACTAAAATTATGTTAATGAGACATCAATGTTTTAGCTGTTGCAGAACATTGCTTGCTGTGTCAAGTTATTCTCTGATTCTCACTGTCTGTTTGCAGTGAGTAGGCTGGGAGTGAGCAAGATGTTGGGAGGGACCCTAATAAGAAGGAATATTCCATACCATATAATGTCATGCTTAGCAATATAAACTCTGTGTGGGTTGTCTTCCAAGTTAGCTGCTGCTTGGAGACTGGCATAACATCAGTCCAATTGTAGCCTTTGTGTCACTTGGATTTTCCTCTTTTTCTTCTCTTGAAACATGACTTTTTTTTCTTTCTCTACTCGTTTTCTCCCTCACCCTTCTGGGGACAGGAGTGAATAAGAATTTGGATGCATTCTTAGTTGCTGGTGATTAGTTTTTGGCCATGGTCCATCTGCCACAGATGTTCAACAGTTGAAGCAAGAGCTGCAAAATTCAACTGAGAAGAGAGTCGGTGCTTAAAAATTAGCTCATTGCTATTTTAAAAGTACTAAAAGTACCTGAGCCCAGTGGGCTATGTCTACCTGTAGCATTAACATTGAGTTATGTACATCACCAGACCCTGTTGTTTTCTGACACATGTTGACTGTCAGCAATTTTCAGCCTATGCCTGATAAATCTACTTTTCTTTGAGGAAGAGAAAAGATAATGATGTTTGATGTATGCTTCAACTGTCATATGTCACACAAGTGCCTACTCAGATCAGAGTTCATGGTGCATGCATGGGTCTGATTTTAGGGTTTGAGACAATCTAGGGCTCATTCCACTCAAGTTCCAAAAATCATACTGATGTGCCTCATTCTCAATGAAGTGACAAAAATTACTATGCAAATGGTGATTGAACACTCAATTAAGAATATGCTAAAATTTATGCTTAAATTACGATGTACTCTTAACCTTTAATTTTAAATGAGAAATGTTAATACAGGTAGACGTCAGAAGTGACTGCATTAAAGAAACCCCCTCAACATTATTTCTGACATCTGGATCTTGGAGATTTGTTTCCATTATTATTTGTATGATGTTTCAACAAAGAACAGAGCCCCTTTGCACTTGGAGCTCTATAAACTTTCAGCAAGGGATGGTGCTTATTCTGAAGAGTCTACAATATAAACAGACATCAGAGTGGGGAGGAAAATCTTGCTTAGAGGCTCACCTAAAATGACACTGCAGGGAAGAGCTGGGAATAGTATCTAGGTCTCCTGATGCCCTCAAGTCTGTTGCTTTATTCACTAGGCCATGTTGTCTCCATGAATTTAATTCCCTTCCCCTTTTCTACTGGATGAAATTCATCAGGTTCCTATATACAAGTGGACATTCAGTTAAGGAGAAAAAAACTCATATAAAACAACATTCTGGAAAAACACCTTTATCTCAAGTTTTTTTAGAGTGCTCTTTGAATGGAGTAGCAGCAACTTTCATGACTTTGCCTCTGAAATGTTTGTACAGGGAACTTGAATGCATTTTTACTTGCAGTCTTTGAAGGAGTGGCAAGTTTAAAGTTACGTGAAGCTTGACCTGTGTTGTACCCATGTTCATGTTCACTAGGAACTTATAATCTGTAGGATAAAGGGAAAGAGTTGTATTGAAGTGGTAGGAGGAGAAAAGTAAATGTCTCTCAATATTTCTTTTCAATTCAGTGCAAGCTCAACATCAACTTAAGGAATTTTCCTTACTTTCAAAGTTAATTGTCACGGTTTCCCCAGACCTGAGTTCTTCTGAATTCTGTAAAAGCAGAAATATAAATGTGAGTAGATCTGTTTCAAAATGTTATCCCTAATGCACTTTTCGAACAGTGCTGAGCATGCCTGTAAAGAGGACTGGGATGTGATCACTGCTGGCAATGAGTTTCCTTCGGCTTTGACACAAGTCTCATGATTTGCAAGAGAGGGTCCTTAAGCCCCATTTGAATGCTATATATGCCTTATATTTTTAAGAGACGACTTTTGTGAGATGTTTGGAGTAAAATCTTTTGATGAGCTTGGGGATATATTTGTGAAAAAAAGACTACAAGCTGTTACTCTGGTAGGAAAAGACATCTATTGATCAGAAAGATGACCTCAGATCCAGCTCATTTGATGTGTGATTTCTGTCCTGTCTCTACTCACAGATCAGTTGTAGTACTTAGGACAAGTCATCTTCTCAATAATATGACAGTTTTGGGCTGCCCAGCTCAAGAGGGAAAGAGAACTTCTGGAGAAGCCTAGCACAGGGCCACGAAGATAATCAGGGGATTGGAACATCTTCCTTATGAGGAAAGGCTGTGGGATCTGGGACTGTTCAGCCTGGAAAAGAGAAGACTGAAGGAGAGACCTCATTAATACTTACAAGTATTTCAAAAGTATATGTCAAAAGGATGGGTAAACACTTTTTTCTGTATTGTCCAGTGATAGGACTAGGGGTAATGGGCAAAAACTGGAACACAAAAAGTACCAGTTAAACATAAGGAAAAGCTTCTTTACTGTAGGGATGACAGAGCCCTGGCACAGGCTGCCCACGGAAGGTGTGGAGTCTACTTCTCTGGACATTTTCAAAACCAGAATGGACACATTCCTGAGTGACATCATCTAAGTGGATCTGCTTTAGCAAGGGGATTGGATTAGATGATCTTTAGAGGTCCCTTCTAATTGCTATCAATCTGTGATTCCATGATTCTGTGATCTGTTCCTCCTGTTGCAAAATAGTGAATACCAACTACCCTTTGCCTTGTTTGCTTAAACAGCAAGTTCTGCAGGAAAGACAGGATTTTTTATTATGCGTATGAACAACATCTGGCCTTGTGTGCCAGGTGCACAAATCATTTATTTATGTAATTAGTTAAAATGTGAGCTAAACTGTGATAACAAATCCATGTAGGCACTCTTAGTCCAGGATGCATATAAGGTAAGTAGAGTAAATTCTTTCTTTTAAAAGCTTAGTACCTATTATCTCATATTTGCTACAGGCTAAATATACTTGAGCTGTCCCAGATGAGTTGACAGAGGATCATTTGTTACTCCTTCATGTTCACAACTCTGAGTTTTTACACATCTATTTACTCTTGGTAAAGTAAGAGATGTTTATAGTGTTGTTTTAGACTTGGTTTTGGAGGGTAACTAAAACTCTTCAATCTTGCTTAACCAATATCTATTGCTGCCACTGGGATATTTTGGGGTTAAGGAAATTGCAGGAACGAGTTCTTCCAGAGGGGCTTATGCTCTCTGATCAATTAAATGTCAATGGAATAGGCAGAAATCTGAGGAAGTAACGATCAGTGCTATGTCTACTTTTTCTGCACTGGTAAATAGATGTGTTAGTCTTCTGATCCAGAGCAAAGTCAAGTAGGTTATCTTAAACCATCTGTGCTTCACATTAACTTATTTGTCTTGAAATTAGAATGAGACAGGAGAGACAAGCTTTTAAATCTAGCAACACTGCTCATCTGAGATCTAACAACTGAAAACATAATTTCCCAGAGATTATGGTCTCTGCTGTATTTCCACTCAGAGATGTATGTGCTGTAGGTACAGCATGTAAGAAAATTAGTTAGACCAAAGGCCAGACAAGGTCAGGACAAACAAAAAGTATGCAGAACTGTTATGGTTTTCCAGACAATTAGTAGAATAAGGAGTTATATCAGGTACATCTGTATCAAATTATGCTTTTGAGTAGACCCTATGAATCTAGAGAAGTATGCTAAATTTTACTGTATTGACACCAGCAAAATGATTGGTTGTGTAACTTCAACCACATTTAGCAGTAAATATTTGCTTTCAGATGAGAAATGCAGTAATAGCAGATCACTGCTGTATCATTTCTTCCCCTTAATCTTCCCTAATTTAGATTAAGTACTCCTTTAATGAAATTATATCATTATTTTTCACTTGTACTTCCTTTTCTCCATATGGATTAAGCCGTAAATTGGTGTTAGTGTTTATTTTCCTTTTTCTTTTTTTAAAAAAAATTTATTATTTTGACTTTGTCCACTAACATTAAGAGGGACTGTTTTTTTCATTGTATCTTTACTGAAAAATCTATATTAATAACAACATCAATATAGTATTAAACTTGGACTATGGGAATAATTTGTAATCTCACTGAAATTAATAATGTTGCTTATCACATAACAAGTCACAGAGTATGGGAAGTGGAACTACTATTAGTTTGGGTAATTATTATCTAATTATGGCCATTTAAATAGTCTGTAATTCTGGGAATTTAAAGGTCATTTTGATTTATTCAATTTAGTTTGTTATGTGTTTAGAAAACTAATTAAAGAACAAACAACATGGTTATATCATTTTTAATGGCAAATATGTGCAAAGGGGCTACTCATTTTAAAACCCAACAGAATAATGAACTTTGTTGTAATTTTCAACATTAAACAATATCTTCTCTCAAAAATGATTATTTTACCCTTTTATTAAAATGGTTTAATGCAATTTTGCTCTTAGTATTTTGAAAAGGATGTCCTATGAATATTTCCCCCCAGATCTGAAGATTAAATTATCTCTAGTAAGTTTGGGCTTTCAGAGAAATTATAAAAATAAATAAATACAGAAAAAAATAATATTCTCTGAAATAGCCTTTAATCTTCATGACTCACCTACAATTTTTTTGCAAAGTAACAGTTGTCAATTGTTTCATGTTTCCACAAATCCTTATGCTGTGATGGCAATTGTTCTGCACTGCCTATTCAAAGAAGTACCTAGGCTTCATTCTATACTTACATTCCAAAAAAAATCTTTAAGAATCTTGAGCACAGGTAAAACTGTAAGCCAGGTTTCAACACTTCATTGAACAGGGAAACGTGTTTACTCTATCTGGAGTATTTTGCAGAATGAACTACAGTGAATAATGCTGTTTAATCCAGCCTTGCTCTACCATGATGTCATGGTTTAGCAAGGAGCAGCTTTTGCTTAGTAACAAGGAAGAGGGTTGCAGTAAAGACCCGGCAAAGAGTTTTTGGACTCTCCCCCGGCTCCTGGGTTCAGACCCACCTCCAGCCTGGCTGGGCCAATCTGATGCCTCTGCCATCACTATTTAGGGACGGGAATTTGAAGTGCTTGGCAGGAGGTGTAAGAGTGATACAAGATGGAGGCCACCACAAGGAGTCCACAGTCGGAGAAGAAGGAAGTAAGGAAGAGTACCAGACCAGAGACCCCTCTGCAAGCTGTGGTGAGAATGCAGACTGTACCCCTGCAACCCATGCAGGGCAATGGTGGGACTGAGAGCCACCAGCAGCTCTGTGTGAGTGCACCCAGTCAGGCGAGAGTGTGAGGAGGTGGCCATGGCACAGGCCATGCTGGAGCCTGCGGGCCACAGAGCTGACCCACATGCTGTGTGTGTGAGGTACCCCACGGAGGAGCAGGGAGGACTGGTCGAGAGCCCACTTGCTCTGAGGAGAGACAAATGGCAGAAGCCATCAGGAACAGACTGACTGAAATCCCCACTCCCTGTCCCCTGGGCTATTCAGCGGGGGAGGAGGTAAAAACATGGGGATCATGGCTATGAGCCTGGGAAAAGGGGAGGGGTGGGGAGAAGGTGGTCTTAAAGGGCTGATTGGACTTTTCATCATTGGTACCATTCTGTGTTGTGTAACATTTTTTATGTTTTGGGGTTTTAAGGTTATGCTTTAGTTAGTGTTGCATTAAATTGTTTTCTGTTTTCTTCCCCAAGCCCAGTAGCCTGGTCTGTTTTGTCCTGAACCTTAAACAGCAATTAAACTCTCCCTGCCCTTTTGACAATCCTCAGGTCTTTGGTACTTGAGGCTAATCTTAGTCTTTTGTTCCCTGATGGGTCTAAACCAGGACAGATGGACAGTGACAAATATTGACTCACAAAGCCCATGACACAGCTATGTAGCATGTTTGTGTTGAGGTAGATGAAGAGGATTATGGTCAGAGCATTGCAGAAAGTTATAGGAGAAATTTCTATTTAATTACAGAATTCCCAAATAAATTAGTATAGCTTTGACAAGAAAATTAACATCATGATTTTGTTAAAAATGGTATTTTTCTTCTAGCCACCTGTGGCAAAATATGCTTGTTTCTCCAGTTCATGTCTTAAGTTACCAACTCTTTTTACAACATGAAGATCACTGTTACCTAAATTCTACTTTCTTTACCACTTTGATATTTATATAAAGGCTTCCTATCTGAAAGGAGACAAACAGAAAAGCAAGTTTATTAATCTTGTACTGTTTTAAGAAGTAGCATTTCTGACAATATAGAATCATACAATGGTAGGGTTTGGAGGAGACCTTTAGAGATCATCTAGCTCAATCCCTCTACAGAAGCAGGTCCACTTAGATCAGGTTGCACAGGAATGTGTCCAGGCAGGTCTTGAAGATCTCCAGGGAAGGAGATTCCACAACCTCCCTGGGCAGCCTGTGCCAGGGCTCCCTCACCTGAACAGTGAAAGAGTTTTCCTTATGTTTAAAAACTTTTTGCATTCCAGCTTCTTCCCATTACCGCTTGTCCTGTTGCTAGATACAATAGAAAAAAGGGTCCCCCAACCTCCTGACATCAACCATTTATATACTTATAAATATTAATGAGATTCCCCCTCAATCTCCTCCAGACTAAACAGTCCCAGTTCCTGCAGCCTCTCCTCATAGCAAAAATGTTCAAGTAAAATAATTTTTTTTATTGTGTGGCTTTGATTTTAAACTGAATATATCCATTTGAAAATGTTTTCCCAAAGCTATAATGTCCTATGGAATACAAAGGTCACATGCCACTTCAAACAGAAAAAGAAAACCAAAAGAAATTCAAGATTCAAAAAGAGAAAAAGTAAATAATTATATATTTGTTGTGTGACCTTGCCATTGAGTCAATTCAGCTTCCACTTCACCATTAGAAGTCTTCTAGGATCATAGATGTTACGACTGCAAATGATCTGTCACACCAATCCAGTCCATCTCCTTGTAAATGTACAGGCAAGATCCATTACACAACGTGTGATGAAAACTCAGGCAAACACACATATGAACTTCGATTTGTTTCTATAAAACAAAAAATGAAAACAGCCTCCATAGTGGAAAATATGTAATATATAACAAAGGTGTCAAGTCAGCTTTGCACTCAGATGGAATTACAAGAGGTGGGGCAAGTGCCTAATTCCATTCTACGTTTGCCAAAGTCAGAAAACTAGTTGCTAACACCAATAATTAACAATATCTTATCTAGAAGGTGATCTTTCTTCAAAGCTCAAGTTCTGGTGCTGGTACCACGTGTATTTGGCAGGGGGAAAGTGAATGCCACTTGTGCATCACCAGCAACATTTCCCACAAAGTTACAGGATGTCACAGTAGCTCTTATACAAAAACCAACCCTCCCAGCATATCCAGGAAGAACTGACAAGGTTATCACCAGAGGCAGGTTGCTAGAGGCCCAAGCTGACAATAAAAATAAAGGTATTTGAATGTTAATATCCAAAGAGACAGCTACCTGCTGGAAGCACTTGCCCGGAAGAGTTGCAAGGACTGGAGGGAATGCCTTCATAAGTACAACTACTCAGGAAATTTTGAGGCCAAACCAAATATGCTGTAACTAGGGCTTGAAAGCCAACAACAGGATTATCCTTTTGTTGTTGTGCTCTTAAATTCTTCACTTGGAAACTTATTAACCCTGTCTGTTACTTTTAAGTCTGCTTATATGCAAGACTTTGGAAAGTAGTGTAGGGGAAAGGGACCTGGGGGCCCTGGTGAGCAGCAGGATGGCCTTGACCCAGCAATGTGCCCTCATGGCCAAGAAGGCTGATGGTATCCTGGGATGTATTAGAAGGGCTGTGGGCAGGAGGTTGAGAAAGGTTCTCCTCCCCCTCTACTCTGCCCTCGTGAGGCCACATCTGGAATATTGTGTCCAGTTCTGGGCCCCTCAGTTCAAGGACAGGGAGCTGCTGGAGAGAGTTCAGCACAGGGTCACAAAGGGAGTAGAGCTGAAGGGAGTAAAGCATCTCCCTTATGATGAAACACTGAGGGAGCTGGGGCTCTTCAGATTGGAGAAGAGGAGACTGAGGGGTGATCTCATTAGTGTTTATAAATATGTAACGGGCGGGTGTTAGGAGGATGGAACCAGATGGTTCTCAGTGATGGCCAATGATAGAACAAGGGGCAATGTGTACAAGATGGAACACAAGAGGTTCAAAAGAAATACAAGGAAGAATTTCTTCATTGTGAAGGTGACAGAGCACTGGAAGTGGCTGCCCAGACAGATTGTGGAGTCTCCTTCTCTGGGGACATTCAAAACCCACCAGATGAGTTCCTGTGTGACCTACTCTAGGTGGTCCTGCTCTGGCAGGGGGTTTGGACTAGATGATCTTTCAAGGTCTCTTTCAACCCTTAAGATTCTGTGACTCCTGATTTTATTTTATTTTATTTTATTTTATTTTATTTTATTTTATTTTATTTTATTATTATTTTAATATGATTCCTAACATGAGATTAGACTGCAAAGCTGGGCCGTTGCTTGACCCAGCAGGTTTTTTTTTAATAAGTTTAACTGAGGTAGTACAGAGCTCCAGAAATTCTTAGCCAGGCCTCGGGCCTGATCATGCAACAAAGACATGGAAGTGCAGAGGAATATTAGGTGAGATGTGGAAACAGTAAGAAGAATCTCAGTTCAGTTATCATTTACGTACAAATATTTTCTTAAATAAAGGAGGATGAGTGAACTATATACCTTAAATTTTTTTTCTGTTAAAACTTTGAGGTTAGCCCCTTTGCCTAGTCATAAGAAATTCTGAGCTGTCCTTGCTTCTGTTTACATCCCACTGCAATATCCACGCAATCCCTTCCTCAAACTGTGATTCAGCTGTATATGTATTTTATACAAATATCCTATTGTGAGAAAGGAAAACTGAGTTAGTCCTCAGCTGGCACCTCTTAGAAACACAGAGTACAGGTGTAAGATCTCCTTGTGAGATGACCTTGCTGGAATTAGATATTTTGCTTTTTTTTTCTTTTTGCACACTTTTCAAAAGAAAAGAAAACAGATTAAAAACTCAACCAAATAAAAACCGCACAAAACCCCAAAACAAAAACTAGCATTATAACAAAGTCCAGAACCATTAGGACAAGATCAACTTTAGATAAGGGTGTCCAATATGACACAACAGAAAGGTGTATTCACAGGGCAAAAACTCTTCTGAGACCTGTCATCAGTTGCTCCCTATCATTGTGCTACCTTGGTTTGATTACTGTTCTACACAAAAACCAAAGCTCATGTCACCTCTGACCATAGCTATATGATACCAGATGACATTTGACCATAGAGTGCACCAGGGCTGCACCTCTGATGCTTTAATTTGCACCTCCAGATGTGCTTACGTTTTTCATTTATTTTTTTTTCTGTGAACAGGACTGAAGAATTAGTTCCTTCAATACGAGTTGACCAAGCCCAAGTCAGCCTCAAGCTATGAGTCATCTGGCTGTTACGGTGGCGTTACACTTAAAGCGGCATTGCAGAACAGCTAATAAACTGTGTTAATGTATTCCCACTTCATACAGCAAACTCAGAGGACAGAGAGGGTAAGCTCCCATCTGTCTGCAAAAGACAGTATAGACTTCCACTGAGTCATGAGCTGGACTTTGTTAATGTGTAACGAAATTAATTAAAAACTCTCCCTTCCCCCACTATTGGTTAAATATTATGACTCACCTGGTTGCCTTCTGAACATAATAAAAGTTGACAGGATTGGAGGAAGGGGGATATACAGAGGAAGGAGGGAATGTGAGATGTTTCTTCCTCTTTATGTCTTTTTGGCTTTTCAGTGCAAAGTCACATCCTGTCATGTTACATATACACCAAAATATTTAGAAACACATAGGGCAAAGATCAGCTTGCAAGCTTGAGTTCATGAACTCTGCCAGCACGCAGATCTCTCTGCCAGAGCAGCACAGCATCCCAGAGGCAAGTCAAATGAAAACAGTCAGAATAATACACTCAGGTAACAGAAAAGGCAATTGTACAGCCAGGACTGATCCTGAACAGGATATATTTTGGCATTTATTGAGACCTTGACAAAAGGAATCCTCCAAGGTTACCAGCAGAGTTGACTTAGTTTTTTATCTACCTTTTTATTATTTTTTTAAAGGAGAAGGAGTGTTTAATTATCAGTTCTCAAGCAAACAGTAGTTCGGCAAAATGTCAGATCTCCAGCTGAGACGCCACCGGTTTGTGCTTGGGATTGTGTGCCAGGCGGCTGTACGGACAGGCGAAGACCTCCGACTGTTTGCTGAATGAATTTCCACTCGTGCCTCTCGACATTGATTGAAAGCGAAGGCTGCTGTTGGAGCCCTCAGGCTGTCTTAAGAAATCCATCCCTCCGCATGCTAGATCCTTGATGAGTGTAACTCCGGTTTCAAGAGAGATGGGGCAAAGTGGTAGGAATTTAACCCTTCTTGCCCCTGGAAGGATAATGTTATCATTAGCTTGGGCCGATACTCAAAGTAAAAGTAAGGAAAGGTAGAGAAAAATGAAATAAGAAGAGGCCCAGAAATAATATTTTTGCTTTCTTTCTCTTCTCCTCTGCCCTAGTAAGACATAGAAGACATCAGCACACAATATGTTTTATAACGTTCTTTTGTTTTGTAAGTTTAAGGTACAGCTTTGTCTCTGACTCTCTTTTGATAACAGAAGATAAAAGAAAGGGTAAAACAAGTCTAGAAATTTGGTATGGAGGGTTAACTACAGTCTTGAAGGAAGGCAGGTTTGATTAGGCATAGGTTGATGTAAATGTGTCTCAGAGTTCATGATAGTAGTGGTGCTTGAGCTATTTGTACACATGGAGACCAAATGTATGTGATTCCATGGCAATACAACTCTGTAAAGCACCAAGTTTACATTAGTGTGCCACAATGTTAATGTACATTCTAATAGAGACGTCTGACAACCAGATCCTAGCAAGGCATAAATGAGTGCTGCGCCATTAGTTCCACATCAATTAGTGCCACCATTCTTTGCAAGAATATAGCCCATGATATGTAGCAAAAGTGGTAAACTCAAGCAAGCATTTCAATGTGCCTTCATAACGCTCTATAGCATTTCTCCAAGTATTTAGTCCTTTGTATTATATTTTCAATATTGGGAATGAGTTGCCCTGAGAGCCAAATGAGACTGTATCTGTCATATCAACCAACTAATGCTGAACATCGTTCTTTCTCTTTTGCTTTGTTGTTTGTTTTTTTTTTTTTCTTTTTGTTCTTACCCCTCTGTGTTCTGCTGCCTTATATTTCAAGGCCCATAATGTGATTCAGTAGTTGTGTATCATGTAGCACAGTAGGGTTCCGATATGTCACCTGGAAATACTACACTAACAGCACTAACAACTGCAGACAAACCAAGAAAGTCACTGCCACTGCTGACCTCGGACATATCAGGTAGAAAAAAAAAACATTAAACAAAAATTCCTGTGGGTAGTAAAGAGAGAATCCATAGTTCACTAAAAAAACATATTAAAAAAAAAAAGAAAAAAGAAAAAATATGCACATCTGTCTCACTGTGAAAACTAATCAAAACCATCATTGATTTTCTTAGGACTTTGTTTAAATTTTTTTCCTAAATTCCTGAAATAGACTAAAACCAAAACTGCATAAGGGCCTTTTTTCTTGTTTTTTGGATTATGGTAAAAATATTTCAAGGAATATAATCATATATTATTTTCCTCTAAACATAAAATACTAATAACATACAATTTTAAAATCCAAATATTTAGAGTTGGAAAACAAATAGGATAACTTGCTGTGTAATGTTTTGGGTTTAAAATTTTGTTAAATTTCACAAAGGTTGGGGTTTAAGTATACTTTTTATTTTCCTCTCCTTTCTCTAGTAGAAAACTGGGAAAGTTATACAAAAGTTAACATTTTCACTCAAAGGGAAAGATTTCTATGCAATAGACTCTCAGTGTAACACCAAACAATCCCCACTTGCTTCATTGGGCAATGGATACAATGCTAATTAATGTTCTTGCAACATATGAGACATAAACTACTCCCTACTGAAATTAATGAAACACCTGGTATTGACTAGTGCATGCTGGATTGGTTGCTAAAACAGATTGATGAAAAGAGGAAGGAATCTAGCCTTAGCTTTTGCCCTGGACCTTCCTAACATAATTGAAAACTCTGACATGAACCTCAGCCTCTGGACCAGCAGTTTTAACACATACGTTAAAGCCAACTAGCTTCATTGAAATAGGGCAACTTGTGCAGATGGGATGGGGAAGTATTGGTGGTATTATCCAGTGGGGGAAGATTGTCTTCAAATGTATAAAATCACTGGAACTTCCTCTCTAACCTGAAAGCTCACCTATAGTTATGCTCTCCTCTGACACAATAGACATGGATATTAGGCAGTAAGATTGTTCAACCTCCTGAAACAATCTTGGAAATATCTGACTGCCCTTTCATGTCTCAGTCTCCTGGAAAGTGCACAACTTTAGTGTTGTCACTCTCCTGAGTGTGGTCATCTTGCAAAAATGTGTGGAGTTTTCTGGCTCTAGTTTCTATCCCAGAATTCACTCAGTTTTCCATTCAAATTGCAAAATACATGTACAGCCTTAGGCACTGGAGCTCTTCCCTTGGAAGCATCCCAAATTCCTACCAAAGTACCTTCACAGTACACCAAGCACACATCGAGGGGCAACAAAATGAACTCTGTCAAGGTACAGGACCTGAGACTTTAGTCTTCTGGAGAATGTCATAACCAGTGAGACATCATAAGAGAGGTGTGTGGTAACAGTACCTCTCGCTTCTTTTAGAAGAAGTGAGCCATATGCATTTAATTCAAAGAAAAGATACGTGAGACTGCACCTGATGAGGAGTCCTAGATCCTAGATGATTGAAGGCAGCTACCTGCAGTCTTGATCAGGAGTGTAAGCCTGACATATGGCCAAGATTTTCTGACAAACCCTAGTATTCAGTGTGGGATTTTTTCTCCTTTCTCATCCCTTGACTTTTCTTTGTGAAAACGCTCTTTGAGGTGCCTTATACTTTCATTTTATAGTATAGAACAGCTGAGGTGCCCTAGAGGTCCTATAGTCTATTCTTTGAGGCAAAGACTGTTAAGTTACCACCTCTTAATTTTTCCAGCACCTTCCACATTAAGTGCTTTAAATGGCAGGCAAAAGGACACTGTTATCAGGCTAGTATTTGGGAGTTACTAGTACACATGCATCATCTGCCTTTGTTTAAGGAAATAACTCGCACTATAACTGCAACTCACACTTTCTACTGTTTTTATCCCTTTAGCTGGCAAATTATTATTCCTCCATAAACCACACCAGAATACTTCTTTCAAACTGTTTGGGTTTGGTTTTTTTTTTGAGAAGTTAATTTATCTCTTAAAGGAAAAGGTTAAGAGAGAACCAGTAACTTTGTTGTGGGTATTGGTTTGCATTCTTAGGGAAACAGGCTATTTTCATATGCAATAGGAATCTCTGTATATGCTGTCTGTAACCATGAGAACCAGCACACCATCCAGAACATAGAAAGGAAGATCTCACTCAGAAAGATACTTGTGCTCCTGCATAGAATGTAGTGTGTGAATTTATTCTGCTGAAAAACGAATTTTGCAATGTTGGAGGAAAAAACACACATCCAAAGTCTGCTTCCATGCTTAATATGGAATATAATGGAACACTTTGTCTGATTGAATTGGGATGTAATTCATAGGTTTATTTACAGGATTGTCAGATGGAAGTTACAGACAAGCAAAGTGAGAGTACAAGAAGCTGTATAAGCACACACACTTCTGAGCTCAAGTTTTTGAGGCCTTTTATCAGCCTCATATTAGCTAAGATGGTTTCATTTCTCTTAGTTTAGAGACATCCTGTGCCCTCTGGCTAGAGTATGATTTTGAAGTGTGTCTTGGTTTAGGCCCATCAGGGAACAAAAGACCACAGTTAGCCTCAAGTACCAAAGACTTGAGTACTGCCAAAGAGCAGGGTGGGCTTAATTACTGCTTAAGGTCCAGGACAAAACAGACCAGGCTACTGGGCTTGGGAAAGAAAATAGAAAATCATTTAATCCAACATCAACTAAAGCATAAACCATAAAATCCCAAAACATAACCAACATAAATCAACACAGAGTGGTACAATGATGAAAAGTCCAACCAGTCCTTTAAGACCACCTTCTCCCCACTCCTCCACTCTTCCTGGGCTCAGAGTCCTGATCCCGGTGTTTTTATCTCCTACCCCCCTGAATGGCCCAGGAGGGCAGAGAATGGGGGTTTCAGTCAGTCTGTTCCTGATGGCTTCTGCCATTTGTCTCTCCTCAGAGAAAGTGGGCTCTGCATCAGTCCTCCCTGCACCTCTGTGGGGTCCCTAACACATACAGCAGCCCTGCACAGGCTGCTTCGACATGCATTTATCCCAAAGGCTGCAGCTTCTCTCTGGCTCTCGTGTGGGTCAGCTCTGTGGCGCGCAGGCTCCAGCATAGCCTGTGCCTTGGCCACTTCCCAACACAGTCTCTGCCCATCCAGATGTACTCACCTGGAGCTGCTGGTGGCTCTCAGTCCTGCCATGGTCATGCATGGGTTGCAGGGGTACAGCTGCGTTCTCACCATGGCTTTCAGAGGGGTCTCTCTCTGGTGCTCCTCCTTACTTCCTCCCTCTCTGACTGTGGGGCCCACATGGTCGCCTCCATCTTGTACCACTCTTACACCTCCTGCCAAGCAGTTCGAATTTCTGTCCCTAAATTGTGATGGCAGAGGCACCAGATTGGCCCAGCTGGGCCAGAGGTGAGTCTGAACCCAAGAGCTGGAGGACACTCTGAGAAGTCTTTACCAGGTCTTCACTGCAACTCCCTCCCCTTGTTACCAAGCAAAAGCTGCTCCTTGCTAAAGCAGGACAAGGTGTAATGATGAACTATCTCTAGAGGTAGTCTTGCAAATGCAAACTCCTGTTACATTTTTACTCACATCAGCAATATTATTCCTACAAGTAGGCTTAGATGAGACAAGTACAGTCTAAACCTTGTATAAAATCTCTCTGAATGTTCACTTAACAGAGTTCTGTCACAGCAAAGATTTTTAGAAGCTTGTAAAAAGGTCAGATAAAATGAAGCTGGAAAATAGAGACACAGGTTGCTTCCACAGCCTTAAAGGTTTGTTCTTGAAAAAGGGGACTTGGCAACTTCAGTAGAAGTTTGGGTCTCTAATACATTAAAAAAAAATGAACCCCTGTCTTGTCTGCTTATGAAAGACACTTTTGCTCTTGTAGAACAGCAGGAAGAGTACTGTTAGCTCATGAAAGTTTCTTTTTTAGTTTCTACTGTAAACAAGTGGTGCTGGGGTGCATGACGTGATATTAAAATGAAGCCTGTTACATCTGATACAGAATCTCTTATGTTGATAGTGGTGTCTGAGCATAGTACATTTTTAGTCACAAGCTGAATATGGAACACAAAGAAGGAATTGTACCTGACAAAGTACTAGATAGACTGAGGAAACCCCCACTACTGACTTTGTATTTCCTAGTTTGGGGCTCTTGACCCTTGCCTTCCCCATCTATTCACCATGAAGAAAAGAAAGAGTCTGAAAGTAAAGATGAATACCCTACTCTGATGAAGAAATTGAGAGAGTTAAACTTCTGTCTGTTATCTCTCATTTTTTTGATTGGACACCTCCAAGAAAAATTTGACTCCATATTTTTTTAATTACCTATGAGACAGGCAAAGACACACAAATCTCCAGAGTGAACAGACTCATTTCCATTAGTCACTCTTCTCCAGATCCTAGACCAACTTGATGTTTTTTTGCTAGACTTTCTCCACCATATCCATGGCTCTCGTCCTGGTGAACAGAGCACTTCAGGTGTGCCTCACCAGTGCTGAGCAGAGGGTAACGTACATCTCCCTCAACCAACTAGCAATGCTCTGCCTAATGTAGCCCAGGATCCTGTTGGCCTTCTTTGCTGCATGAGCACATTGATCAATCCAGTTGATCAAAATCACCCCAAGTCCATTTTTTTTGCGAAGTTGCTTCCTATCCACGCCCTCACCCAATAAAATGGCACTTAATAGTAGTAAAAGCATACCGAAAACTCTAATTAGCAAAGTTAAATAAGTATTAAATTTCCCAGCCAGGAAGCCTGACACACGGAGAGCAATACAGCAGGGGAAGGATATGGCCCTCTTTCTTCTGTGGAAAGGGAGGCCAGGACTGCCAGAAGAGTGACATGGCTGCCTCTTGTGTTTGTTTTCCATAAGGGGAAGGGAGTGTTTGCTGATCTGCTGTGTCTGTGTTTAAACTGACTTTAGAAGTCTAATTGCCTGGTGTTTTCTGGAGTGTATTTGCTTGCTGTCTTGACTTGGTTTGGACTGGAGTGTGTTTGTTCTGAGTGATTTTGGAGTTTGTTTGCTTTATGGGAAAGTGGGGATTTATCTAGACTGAAACTTGCAGTGTGCCTATGCCAGCTGCTTCATACAAGGAGTTTTTGTTCCCTTAGGGTACCACCTTCTCCAGGCCTTTGTCCTTATTTTTCCTCTATGTAAGCACAGGTATCTCATGCTGAATGGATTCATTTATCCCTGTTCCAAGTCTGTTGGAAAAGGGATTATTTAGGAAGGAAGGAGAAAACTCCATATAAGATCATTTCTATACTACTTCTTGATTGTTTTTTCCCCAAAACAATAAAATGGATACATTTATTTGATAACTTTAGACATCACACACACTCACACATGTACACACACACACACACATATACAAGAAGATGACAAAAAACAGCAATGAAAAGAACAAATTTTTTTGGGCATAGAGTGAAGAAGGAAGAAAAAAGAAGATTAAAAAATCTCATTGTTTCTATTTTCCCTTCTCATCAGCAGTAAAATGCCAGGGAAGTTTCAAAGTAATGGGAATCAAAGTAAATCAGAATAGGAAACTAAAGTGATTTTTATTGTTATGGGAGTAACCTTACACCCATGATTTCTCCACACTAGTAAACTTCCTGATTTTTCAGGGTCAGAGAAAATAAACATCAATTACCTCAGAGTAGCCTTTTTGGTTTCAATTGATTGTTTGCTGAAATGCACTGTGAGTGATTAGATAGAAATACATTACGTAAAGCATAGACAGAGGAAGAGAACAAGGAATACTAAACTTTCATGACAGGAATGACAGGCAGACAGCTCTTAAGCATCACCTGTGGTTCAGCGACTGGTGAAAGGTTTCCTTCAAACAGATGAATCACTCATATCCGACTTGAAGGAACTGGGAGAAAGGGAAGATTGCTGAAGCTATAGCTATATCTTGAGCTTTTGTGAAAGAACTTCTGTGTTCATTTGCAACAGATCAGTCAGCCACTAGATGTCCCTGATTATTGCGCACAGGCTGAGACCAACATGGGCTCTGGCAAACAAAGGATGCAAAAGTGAATTTAAAGAGCTGAAGGAGGCTTTTTATGTAGAACTCGACTTATAATTGCTCTGTTAGATAAACATCCTCCTTTAAAAATGTCTCTGATTGTACATATTACAGTAATATTATTTTTTCACATATACAAACTTTGTTGTAGCAAAAAGCGTGTTCCTTTTCCATGTTTCAACTTTTAGATTGTGTAAATATGTATTTTTTTTTTTACTTTTCACAACAAATGAAACCAAGTCTAAGACTCCACATCGTAGCTGTTGTATCAGTTTAACAAAATACAACACTGTGTGATCCCAAAACCACTCTGTTTATTCACAGATATAGAAATGCCAGCTGATGAATGAAATGTCTTTAATAAATAGAAAAGAATCATAGAATTATTTTGGTTAGAAAAGACTTTCAAGATTGTAAGTCCAACCACTAATTGCCAAACCCATCACTAAACCATATCCCTAAAAATACTATTTATGCCCACTGAAAACACCTAAGCAGTTTTCATGAATGTGCAACAAACAGATGAGAATGCCACAGTGCTCAAATTCAATTGAGGGCATTGTATGCATTACTCATCTCAAATATCCTGGGCTTTTGATTGAAAAGATGGTATAAAATAAATTTTCCTAAACATTGTATATAATATTTTAGGCCAAACCTTTTCAGCCTAGAGTGCTGCTGCTGAGGAAAATGCAGTTATACCCACATGCATGCAATTGTGTGTGTGTGTAAATATAAGAGCCAACTCCTTACTGCCTTTTCTTGTAAAACTATGCATAAAGATTTTCAAACTCTGTATAAAATGGAATTACTCTGAGCTGGTTACAGCTGTGTAATTTACAACAAGAGGGAAAGCTAAACAATGTCCTGAATAAAGGTATGTTTACTTCAGGAGCTTTTCAATGTGTAGCTGTCTTTCTGTGTCTCTTATGAATCCAAATGGGAAACAATATATGGAAAAGGAATGAGACAGCGATGGAACTGTGTAGAAATCTGTAGGTCTAACTGTTTACTTTGCTAAAAAAATTTCTCTCCAGAGCAGAAACAGCCTGAGTCTGACAACCCAAGTGCCACCTCCAGTTTCACCAATTCCTTAATAATGTTCTGAAGTGGGTTAAAGCCTCTGGGATGTGCGAAATATATCACTTCATCATGATAATCACCATTGGAAAGGTTTATTCATTGGCATTGTTGGCAACAAATTTTTGTCTCTGCTGTACAAACCACACTGAATGAAAATATCTCCCTATTCCACATTGTGATTAAGTATGCTGCAATATCAAACTAGAAAAGGCCTTCTTGGTAGAGAGCAAAAGTGATAGAAATAGGAACTGAGATTCTCAGGGAGATAAATGAGTAGCTGAGATTTATTGATGAAGCATAGATAGTGCTAAGAGTAAAAGTTAAAATAGCAGAAAATGAGGTTCAAGGGAGTAAATTGAGGGAAGAGATTTGTACTACAGGGAGAAGCAGCAAATGGAAAGTGTGTAGCCATGATAAAAGAGCATGAGAAACATGGGCAAGATGCAGAGATGTGAAGCTATAAACACTTCCTGTTCCTCCCATGTGGGTAACCCATTTTAACAATCTACCTGCAGTATCATTACTGGAAATCAAATTTGGTATTTACATGATGGCTTTGAAAGGTGGTGGACCACATGTATTGCTACTGTAATCCCACTGGTGTCACCACAGACCGAAGTTCCTCTGGGGAAAGCACATTTGGATGATACACCTGCAGTTAATAAAACTCAGCACAACTCAACTCCACTTCTGATCAAAGGCAGCGGTTCATGATAAACCAGGCAGCACAGCTGGCTCGAGGCTTCTGTGGTTGCTCTTAGGAACAAGGCTCACTGGTAAGGTTGACTCCACTATTTAGACATTGTTATTCTTACTCTGTTCCTCAATTTACACCTACAACAGATTTGACCTAGAGCTGTAAAAACAGCTTGAACAGTCTTTGCTCTAGTTATTTAACACAACCGTAATTATTTATAGTGGTTTTAAATTCAGTGTTAGAAACATAAATGATCACATTTACTTGGATGTGTCTGCAGATAACTTTTGTAAGGCAGTTGTAATGAGCTTTGACGGAGAGAGTCTTAGCTAATTCTGCTCTATTGAAGGGCAATAATTCAGTGTAGAAACAAAGGCATCAGATGGGAAAGATGTCATCTGAACTGTAAATGTAAAGAGGATTGACTCTTGTAAGAATAAAGTCAGGTGGATAGACTGCAGTTTGAGTTACAGGAGCATAAATTTGATGTAACAATTTCTGCATTGGTGAAGCTTGAATCAGAGCTCATCATGGTTCAGCCTGATGCTAGATCTCATTTAAGCCCAGGGTACGATTCTTACCTCTCTCAGTTTAATACTGATCACAGAGCTGCTCTAAAGATACTATAATTAAAACAAATTACTCACAGTACGTATGTCAGAGATTTCAAACTAGTGCAGTACTGCAGTAGCTAGCAGGACAACATGGTTTATCCTAATTCAGTAGAATTCGAATTAGGTGACTGGCCTTTGCAGTGGAAGCATAGCCCAGAGCTGTGATCCCAGGTATTACATCTGGCAAAGAAATATCTGGTACCTCCAGCACCTAGAGTAATAAAACACATTAACTATCTGCAAAACTGGTAAAAATAGGGGTCCATCAAACCAGGATTTAAATGCCTTAATCTTTGCTATAGGCAGGAAGGTAAGGCAACAGCACTTCCCTTTCAAAGTCAGAATGGGAAAAACTTATTTATTCAGAAGTCATCCAGAGTAGACTGTGCTCCTTTGTGTTGCAGTGGTCAGATCAGCATGACTCTAACCATACTTTCCTCTTCAGATGATATTTTCTATATTACATGAAGTCTACCTTATCAGTTGATTGACTATACAAGGCCTGACAATATTTACCAGATTGATAAATACTTCACTATTCTTAGTTAAGTCAAAGTAAGTGGGAGAAAGATTAAAACTAAGCACAAATGTTCAGCTTAGTAACAATGTCATCCACCCAGGGAAAATATATCTTGTCAGCAAATGAAAACAATATATTGGGTCTTGAGTTCTGTTCTCCACGATCCCCTGGCACCTGGATTATGCAGAAATAATTAAGATAGAAGTTAGCCTTCTGTCCACCAACCATTGCAGTTATAATATGAAAAGTCCATCTATTAATATCTTGTCTGCCCAGTGAGTTCCTGCAAATTATACTGGTTTTCTAGGCCAGACAATGTTTTCAGACAAACCACATTTGAAGCCAAGTGCAAAGCTCAATGCTACCTCAATAATTTTTTCACGTAAACACCTATAGAGAAAAAGCTACATCCAAACCTCAGCAAATCTAGCAATTTCCCTCCTCTGGGAAAGAAGAAAGAAAAAGATTATAGCTGTCCTGTCTAATCTGAAATATTTGAGACATACTGAATTACTCCACTGATGAGACCTATGATTTCCACAAGAAAATGAGACATGCAAGCTCCCTCTGGGAAGGTGTTTGACTTTAACAGAAACATGCATGTTCCCCCAGGCTGGGATGTGACTGGCGATGTACCATCGATCTGTAAAACGACTGATTTCTTATCCTGCTTGCCATGCACAGTGTTATCACCGAAGAAGCTGTTCCGCATTTAGAGCAAGAAGCCAAAGCAGACCAGCTCTGGCAGGGAGTTATGAATGTATCTGATATCCTAGATGCCATATTTGGGGAAAAAAGAGATTAATGCCTTTCAGAAACTTCCAGCCCTTAATGCTGTATTCATTTCAACGTTTTTATTGGGTTCATCAATCCTGTGTCCTCTCCCAACTACATTTTGGCCATGAAAAGAAGGCTGATCTATCCCAGATTCTCTCCATTCTGTCTCTACCCTCTGGAGCTTCCAAAGAGAGAAAGAAATGAAATTTTCCCTCTTTAATCCAAATAGTAAAGACTGATGTCCAGATGAATCATCAGGGACAGTTTGACAACCTTCTGTTTTAAGAAGTGAAAGACAGCAAATTAACATATACTGGATAACCTGAATGTTTTAGACTCTCCTGTATTACTCTGATAGACCCAGTTTAGATATTCACCAACATCCTTAGTCACTTCCTTTCTTTCTCGAACAGTGTAATCATAGAATGGTCAGGGTTGGAAGCAACCACTAGAGATCATCTAGTCCATCATCTAAATCATCTAGTCTTAACGACAGTTCAAGTATATTTAGCCTGTAGCAAAAATGAGACAATATGCATTAAGCTTTTAAAAGAAAGAATTTACTCTACTTACCTTATATGCATCCTGGACTAAGAGTGCCTACATGGATTTGTTATCACAGTTTAGCTCACATTTTAACTAATTACATAAATAAATGATTTGTGCACCTGGCACACAAGGCCAGATGTTGTTCATACGCATAATAAAAAATCCTGTCTTTCCTGCAGAACTTGCTGTTTAAGCAAACAAGGCAAAGGGTAGTTGATATTCACTATTTTGCAACAGGAGGAACAGATCACAGAATCATGGAATTACAGAATGATAGCAATTAGAAGGGACCTCTAAAGATCATCTAATTCAACCCTTTAGGTTAGGCGTTAGGTCCACTTAGATGATGTCACTCAGGAATGTGTCCATTCTGGTTTTGAAAATGTCCAGAGAAGTAGACTCCACACCTTCCGTGGGCAGCCTGTGCCAGGACTCCCTCATCCTTATAGGAAATCAGTTTTTCCTTATGTTTAAGTGGAACTTTATGTTTCCAGATTTCGTCCATTACGTCTTGTCCTGTCACTTAAGACAACAGAAAAAAGTGCCACTCCATCTTTTACATCTGTTCACAAGGTTTTACAAGAGGTTCATTGGTTAATAACAATCCAGTTATGAAGTCCATATTTTCATCTGAAAACATTAGAGATAATGATTTTGAAGTGGACAGGGAACAGTGTAACGGCAGGAAGGAAGGTAGGAAGGCAGGGAGGAAGGAAGGAAGGAATGATGAGACAAACAATGGATGCATAAGTAGAAGGAACAGATTTTTGTCACTGGAAGTAAATAGAAAGTACCCCTTAACTTCAGTCTGTCAAAAATGGATGTTCATGGGTTAAAAAAAAAAAAAAAAAGAAAAAAGCATGAAATATAGGAACTTGTCTTCCAGTCCATTGTTCAAGTGACAGATGACTTTGTAAATGTCACAAAACTTTTTCCTTCCCGTATGAAAAAAGAAAGAATCTGATCAATTCCTCTCCGCTCCCCCTGCTTCCCCAGGCAACTTCTGCAACCGATGCAAAGCATAGCATTCAGTGTCAAAGCCTGTTACATGCTGCTATCTCCTAATAATATTAAAATGAAAATGAAAGTAGCTCCCAAACAATCTTTAAATCAATCCTAATGTGATCAAATTGAATATCTCCCTCTTTTTTTTCCCTCCTCCCAGCTCTCTTCCCTGTCTCTCAAACGTTTACTGCAGCACTTTGTCTGCAGCAATGGATTCAATTGTCACATTGCTGATTGGTGTCTAGTCTCTCAAGTTTGACATAATTGTTCTGTTCAAAGGGTTACTCTACCCATCTTCTTAATGTGATTTCTTTTTTTTTCTCCTGACTTGGAGCTGCAACATGTTTTTGGTGTAATTAAACTGACCACAAGAAGATAGGAATTTTTACAGTGACAGGGAAGGAAATAACTTCTACTTCCTTCGGTCTAAGGATGGCCTATATTTTCCTATATTGTCTTTCTATGAGCTACCTTCAATGCTTACCAGAACTGATATTTCTGGATACTCTTGCCCTGATTTTTGCTGCTGCTGTGAAATAACCAGGATAACAATACCCTTTGACATTTTTCATAATTCTCGTCTGAGTTTGTTCTGGAAAAGTAAAGGTATTTGAAGAAAGCTGAAAAAGTGTATGAAGAAGTTGACACGTACTAGGTTTTTTACTCCATATGAAAGAAAATAATTGATTTGTTTATGATCAGACATTGTGAAACAGGCTAAAGGATTTTTTTTAAGCATCAGTTATCATAGCTTTGAAAGACGGATGTAATGGTATGCAAATGAAAACTTCAAAGTCCTGGACAAGGGTTAGGTGATTATAAAACTATTCCTGCAACAAGAATAATTCTCTATGAAGGGGAGAGGGAGGTAGCATTTCTGGTTTTAAGAGTTAATATAGCTCACTTTCCACAGATTAAAAACTTACTGAGTGTTGGATTTTAAAATATCACATAAAATAAGCAATCAACCCTCAAAAACTCCTTTCAGTGGAATTCCAGAGACGTCATGGTTCATACCTGTTATTATTAAATAGTGTTAACTAGGATCTGAGGAAAAAAATCAAACCAAAACAAAAAACAATAGAAAATCATTACTGAGAGTATTTTCAGATTAGGTAAATTTGAGTGTAGCAGTAAATAACGAGTAAAATAGGTGATTTATTGAAGCTCTCTAGATTGCTTGGTAAGCTGGGTGTAAGCAAACAATTGGAACCAAATGTGCCAGTACAAAGCCAGGGAAGAAAAAGAATTAAAGCTGATTATAGAAACTGAAAGATAATGCAAGGAGGTAGTGACTCAATTTTTAAACATGTCTATAACTGCTGGTCTTCTAGATTCCCTTTGTAAAATCTTTTTTTGCATCAAGATTCAGACATAATTTTTTGTTATGTGTCCCCATATGAATTCTGTATTTCATTTGATTTGACTTGTCAGAGGTAAAATACATGTGGAGATTTGATTAGTTTATAAGTATCTACATAAAGAACAGTGTGGACAAAGCTGTAGCAGTATTCATACACTAGTTGTTAAAGCTACAGAAATTCAAACTAAAAATAAAACATAGATTTAAACGGTAAGATGATTAAACCACAGGAACTATTTACCAAAGATGATGATAGATTTTCCATCTCTGAGTGTTCTTAAAATGAGTTTACTATTCTTTTCCTACTTCAAACATAGATTTTGGACTCAATATAGGAATTAATATAAGGAACACCCAGGGTTTGCTTTGTGGAAGGAGGTTTTCCTTTATCCAGAGAGCTGACAAAATTACACTGTTTTGGGCCAAGATTTAACCAACTAGAAAAATGACCATGAGACATTAACCTACATGTATTTCATGCCGAGCCCAATTCAGCTAGCTCTATGGACATGGCCCAGCAGACCCAGGATGTGCTATTGTCTATTTGTCTTTAAGATAGCACCTATTTTCCTTGATACACTCAATCTTTTTGTCTTAGTCTTGAATTTGGCACTTCTTCAAGCTATTTATTATGATTTAGAAATAACTCCTCAAGCCTCATGACACAGCTGCTTTTGTCACAATAATCACCTGAGCCCAACATGTTCCTGTTGTGAAGCTTGGTAGGTTAATCAAGCTTCACAAAGCTTGCAATGGGGTTTGACATGCTTGTATAAAAGTGGTAAGCATTGGGTGAAATTATTGTTAATACTCTTTAAAACCTCTCAGGTACAGTAGCACCCAGTTAGACATTCTGAAAACACTAACAGAGTATTAGTCAAGATATATATCAGCACCTTTCTCTCGTCAACCTTTTTTTCTATAAGAAAGGAGAATTAATATTTTTTTTTCCGTAGATTCAGCACTGAATCATTAGGGCTGGAATAGGGACCCTAGTGGGTGGCATATCTTGTGCTTGTGCTTCACAGCAAGACCGAATTCATTTTCCTTAAGTCATTACTGTTAGACTGATTATAAGTCTGCCCTTGAAAGCTTCTAAATGAAAGTAGTTTTGTGACCTCCCTTGGCAGTTTGTTCCATGGCTCTAGCTATCCTAATAGTTATAAAGTTTGTCTTAATCATTAAGTTAAATTTCCCCTTTGTTGCAACTTCATCCCATTACTTCTTGTTCTGACCTTGGTGATTAATTAGAATAATTGGCCCCTGACCTCCTTCTACTATTCTTTATATATTTGGAAGAGAGATGGGTGAAGAACAGAAAATGTGGAACCATATCCTAATGCACTGACAGCCTCAGGAAAAACATAACAGCCTTGTCACTTCTGTTTGACCTACAGTAAGGTTAAAAGCCACATGTAAAAGTTAGAAGATCATTCCATCTTTAAAGAAGCCCCCTTGTAATAGAGTTATGTAGGTTGAGAAAATTGTCCATATTATCAAACCAAAAACGGTTTGCTGAACAGAACTAAACTTACCTGGCCACAGCTACTTGTTTACTCAAGTTACGTCTCCTCTTAGCCACAAAGGTAACAGTGAGATGTTAGTAGCTCAGAGCAGTGCAGAGCTTTCCATCAGAAGAGTTTTCTGCTATAATACCTGAACACTGATAGATCTTAGCAGTTCCACACAAAAAGGTTGAGATTGTTACCATCCCTGCTTTATGGAGGAAGAACAGAAAACATAAGGTTAGATGCTCAAAGATACATGAGGAGCTAATCTTACTCATTTTAGTAGAGAAATTGAATCCATGACTCTCTAAGATACAACTTTTTCTGTTAATCACTCCCTCTCTCTGAATCTACAGAGTTTAAGAGTCAGGATCTTCTCCATAGTCACAGATGTAGATTGTTTTACTGGTCCCATTAACTTCTGAGATTAAGATTTATTGAAAATATTTGTCTTTTCTATAGCAGTCATTGATCTGATTAGTGACAACTGACTATTTGAAAGAGTCATTTTTCATGAAATAATTTTATACCTCTCTTATATATGTTGTCTTACTAGAGTGGGTCCTAGAAGGGTGGTCAGAAGATTCTATTTATTTCCCATAGAGTTTAGAATTTCTGTGTCCTGTAGACTGCCATGTACTTATGCTATTTTCCAGTGCTGTAAGATGATCTGAGGACTTTATATTAAAAAGATATTCATGACCCTGAAATCATAGAAACTTTTGTAATCTCTTAGTGCAGATCATTAGTATGTCATACACTCTTGGTCTTCCCATCAGCAAATATGATGATTTTAGACAGAAAGAGGTTTCTTTCTTCCACTTATTGGATTAACACGCAGCAGATAAATCAGCCTTTGGCATTTTCTGAAGTAACCATGAAAGACTAAAATAATTAGATGTTATTGATAGGACTTATAGTAAATATAAGTTTTTTATATAAATAATTAAATAAAATCATCAACTTTTTTTTTAATTAATACAAATATTTTGTGGTTAATGTATATGTTTGGTTTCTCTAAAAGTCTGGTAAATAGCTACATAAGACTCATATATTATTAATGGAAAAAATATATCTTTACAGCAATGCTTAATAATTTCATAGTTTGAAATGATATAATTTCATAGTTTGTTCCATGGTTCTCGTACTGAGAGGAAGAATAATAATTTTCTTTATACCTTTTTATCAGTTTTATCCTAAAGACTTCTCCCTTATCTGTGGAGATCTAATATTATTGTGCTTGACTGTACTTCTCTGCTACATCGACATTGTTTCAGTGAAATCTGTAACTCATTGAGGAGTATATGGGAGTAGAACTTTCTTGCTCTGATAAATGGATTTTTCCTCTAAATGATGAAGGAAAAGAATTTGTTGCATAGAACAGCACACTCAAATTTAGTGGTTAATCTCACAAGTGATGCGTAAAGAAATTGAATGAGACTTCCTTAACTTCTTCATTAACATAGTACTTCCTTGGGACAGTACAACAGCATATTGAAGACTTGGTCCTAAATTAGTTGGATAGATAGGTAAATTTTACAGATGGGACCAGATTTCATGTCCACCTTGACAGTTGTGACAGAAGGTAACTTCTGAGTTACAGCACCTTATCATTCATATCATGTCACAAAATATTAACACACTTGAGTATGATTAAGTGACATATCATAATAACCTATCATATATCTGGAAGTAAGTCAGAAGTCAGTACTGGGCTCATTTGATGTTCTCAGTTCCCTATCATGTATGAAAGAAAATTATACACTCTTTGCAAGCTAAGACCCAGCATCTCACCAAGACATCCAGAGAAAAGCTTCAGCAATAACTAAAATGAAATGGAAATAGTCCTGTCAAAGGCAAGGAAGAAAAACATAGCCGTCAACATAATTCTTGTTTGTGCAGCACACATTTCTCTGTAATGCAATGATAAGTTTTGTATGCAGGTCGTTTAACTTAGGGATGAAAGAGGGTTTGGTAGTTTAGCCCCTGCTGGGTGCCAGATGCCCACCCAGTCATTCTATCCCTCCCTCTCCTAAACTGGAAAATGGGGCAGAGAAATACAAGTTTGTGAGTCAAGGCAAGGACAAGGAGATTGCTCTGCAGTTAGCATCATGGGCAAAACATGTTCAACTTGGGGACAAAAGGGTTTGACTTATTAATGAACAATCAAGACAGGAAGATGTGAAATAAAACTGACTCTTAAAACAACTACACCCAACCCCTCTCTCTTCCTGGGACTCTCCTTCCTTCCCCTGCAGCAGCACAGAGGGATGGGAGTTGTGGTCAATTCTGCTGTTTCTTCTCAGAGGGAGGCCCCCTCATACTTCCCACTGCTACAGTGTGGGATCCCTCCCAGGGTAAACAGTCCCTCACAAACTTCTCCAGTATGGGTCCTTCCTTTCCTTCATCACAAACTGCTTCGACATGGGTCTTTCCCACAGGACAGCTACTCACACCTTGCCCCAATGTGAGTCATCGTCAGGGTTTAGCAAGGAGCTGCTTTTGCTTGGTAACACTGGGCAGGGGGTTGCAGTGAAGACCCGGTAAAAAGTTCTCGGACTCTTCCCCAGGTCTCCGGGTCAGAATTACCTCCGGCCCAGCTGGGCCAATCTGACGCCTCTGCCAGCACTATTTAGGGTCAGAAATTTGAAGTGCTAGAGCGGAGGTGTAAGAGGATGAAGGCGACTATGTGGACTCCACAGTCAGAGACAAGGAAGAAAGGAGGAGCACCAGACCAGATATCCCTCTGCAACCTGTGCTGAGAACACAGCTGTGCCCCTGCAAGCCATGCAGGGCAATGGCAGGACTGAGAGCCACCAGCAGCTCCGTGTGAGTGCACCCAGATGGGCAGAGACTGCGTGAGGAGGAGGTCATGGTGTAGACCATGCTGGAGAGCCTGCAGGCCACAGAGTAGACCCACACGAGAGGCAGAGAGGAGCTACAGCCTTTGGGATGAATACACGTCACAGCAGCCCATGCAGAGCTGCCAAGCGTGTGAGGAACCCCATGGAGGTTCAGGGAGGACTAGTGTGGAGCCTGCCTGCCCTGAGGAGAGACAAATGGCAGAAGCCATCAGGAATAGACCAACTGAAACCCCCATTCCCCTGCCCCCTCTGAGCTGTTCAGCGGGGGAGGAGATAGAGACATTGGGATAAGAACTCTGAGCCTGGGAAGAGAGGAGGTATGGGGAGAAGGTGACCTTAAAGGGCTGGTTCTTCATGATTGTACCATTCTCTGTTGTTTCATGTTGTTATGGAGTTTTATGGTTATGTTTTAGTTGCTGTTGGATTAAATTATTTTGTGTTTTCTTCCCCAAGCCCAGTAGCCTGGTCTGTTTTGTCCTGGACCTTAAACAGTAATTAAACTCTCCCTGCCCTCAGGTCTTTGGTACTTGAGGCTAATCGTGGTCTTTTGTTCCCTGATGGGCCTAAATCAGGACTGTCATCCAGGGGGAGAACAGTCCTTTGGAACAGACTGCTCTAGTCTGGTTGCCTCATGGGATCACAAGTCCTGACAGTAAACCTGCTCTGGCTTTGGATCCCCTCTCCATGAGTTCCCAGATCCTGCCAGGAGCTTGCTCCAGTGTGAGCTTCCCACGGAGTCACAGCCTTCTTCAGGCATCCACCCACTCCAGCATGGACTCCTCCACAGGCTACGAGTGGATCTCTGCTCCCTCATGGCCCTCCATGGACTGCAGGGGCACAGCTGCCTCACCATGGGCTGCACCACAGGGCATAAGGGAGTCCAGGACCTAAGCATCCTCCTCCCCCTCCTTCTGCACTGACCTTGTTGTCTGCAGAGATTATTCACAGTCTCACTCCCTATTGCTGCTGCAGTTTAGCAACTGCCTGGCAACTTCTTCTACAATACATTATTCACAGAGGGGCTACCTCAGTCATTAGCTGGCCAGGTCTTGGTCAGCTCTGGGTCCATCTTAGACTTGACTGGTAGTGGTCCTGCCAGTTACAGGGGAAGATTCTGGTAGCTCTTTGTTTAAAGAAGCCACTCCTGTAGCCCCCTGCTACTAAAAACCTGGCCCAGGCAAAACCACTGTAGAGGGTAACAGAGTCAAAAGGTTTGAACTCCCATTGTCTGATGGTCATTGCCTTATTTTGGATAGGACATTGCCAAAGCACGATTATGCAAACATGTTTGCTATGATTTGAAACAGACTGAAGGAGAGATAGGGGTTTTTTTTTCTTCCTTGTTCTTTATTCATAGTATTACAGTTATTGATGTGTTTAATGAAGAAATGTCTCTTTCTGTAAAAAATATTTCTGAGAAAATATTCAAATTCTGAAACTATTATTTACAAGCTCAATACTTATAGAAATAACACTGGGGGTTTTTTATCATAATAGTGTCTTTTGGTTGCCAAAACCCAGCTATTTTTACCTATTTGGTTCCTGATGGTTCAAAGATGCTACAGGTTTATGGATTTTTTTTCCCATAACATACTACAGACAACAATTTTGAAGATTTTTGATAAAACATGTAACAAAATATCTATTTTTCAAAATCAGTCATACAGAAATGCAGACTTTCCCAGAAAGCTTTTATCTTTATTAATTTGAAACCTTCAAAGCAAGGTATCAAACAGTCTTAAGAGTATATTTTTTATCATTTACAATAGTTACTTTGCAATTCCATATTTCATTATTATAAGCAGTTTGTATCAGGTATCCTGAGATTCTCTTTGTATCATTGAGTGTCTTGATCACAGTTCATCTAAGGTAGAGGATCACTTAACTTTTCTTCACAGGACTGCAGCTGAGGTTCCCATCACCCATGAGACTATCTGTGGTACAACTTAAGGGACTCCCAGGAGGATGTCACACAATTATTTTTTGAAGGAGAGTAAAGATAAAAAAGAAAAAAATAAACTCTCCTCCAGATCTGTTAATTTTCTCTTTGAATTAGTCTGCCAGACCATGAAGCTGAAACAGACAGTACAGCCGTCTCTGATGTCACTTATTTCCATAAGCTAGGTTCAAGGTTCATACATTTAGACAATGTGAAATGCATTCCTATCTCTCCAAGGCAAACAATCTTTCCAAGACTTGAAAATGTATAGCCTCTGATTTACAGTTTAATATCATGACATGTTTTAAGCTGATGACTGGGTAGAAGCAGTCAAAGGTTACATAGTCAGAGATAGTCACACATAGAAAGCCCACCAGGAGGAATTTCTGTCATCCCAAAGTAGGGAAGAACAAGAAATTTCAAGCTCCACTGCTTGAAATGACCCCAGTGCCAACTTAAAGTGGATGAGAGCATAAAATTTTAAGACAGGAAGTGTAACACCCTAAATTAATACAAAAATAATACAACTTTTAGTTTTGCATCGGTATTTTCATTGTGAGGTTTTCACTATCATATTTGGTCTTAACATTCACCACATGGATTAGAGACATCCTCTCTGAATGTGACAGAGAAGGAGCAAAAAGACAAAGGAAAAGTCTGCCACTTCCTCCAAACCGGAATGGTCATTACTGGTTCTAAGAAGAAGTCTTAACTCAAATGTGCCTGTTGTACATATACTCTCCTAGACCATTTTCATACCACATCTCTAGAAGTTAGCGAAGTACCACGATGATAAAAAAAAACTCATAGAGAATAAGTGGCATACAGATCATGACCATACAGAACATTTTTGACAAAGCAGGAATTTGAATTAGGATCTCATCATTACAGTATAGCTAATCTAACTACCTCTACTTCCTAAAACAGCAGACAGACAGGTATAAACCAAGTAAACTAGAGATATAGTGTATTAAGAAGTGTCTGCAGGGGCTCAAGCTGAGGAAATCAATTACTTAAACTGTTGAAAGCAGATGGATAAGTATAGGTAAAATCTTCGCATTAATTATTAACTCCTTTCAGCTTTTTATTTTATCAGCAGAGCAGAGGAAATCATTCTGTATTAGGCATGATCAAAAAGACTTTTTTCCAAGAAAGGCTGTAACAAGGCTTCATCAAGTATAAACCCAGAAAGACAGGGTCAAGAAGAACACTTGGCAGGGCAGTTTTTTAGTGGTTTTTTATCCCTGTTCCTTCATTCTACTTTCGCTCTTGTGCTCCTTCCTCAACCAGGAGCAGTCCTGCCACAGCGAATGCACACCTGATGTACAGCACTGGTTCATGGTCAGACAATTTTGACAGATACTCTCTGTAGGTTTTTTGGGTGGGGTGAGGGGAAGAAAGGAAGAGGACTGTCTAGGCTCTGTGTATATATAGGCATTGTGCTTTTATGGTCTTCTGTCTCTGAATGCATAATCTTAAGGCCAGCCTGGGCTCTGTGTGCATATAGGCATTGTTCTTTTGTGGCCTCCTGTCTCTAAATGCATAATACTTGGGGCAGCCTGGAATCATCAAAGTCACATGTGCAAAGATACTATCCAGCATTGAGATTTAATGACAGATACTAATATTATTCAGTCAAACGAGAGGTAAAAATAAATCTTTCATGATTTTACATTAAGTTCTCTTCCTTCTGCCTGTACTGTGTCTGCTTCCAATTCTGCTGAGGAATTAGCTTACTCTTTCTCAACCCAAACCTTACTTTTCTCCCCCAGCCCCATCCCCCCTCCTTTTTTTTTTTTCTTTTAGGTTCTCAGTCTTCCTTTTTTATCTTTTACCTCTTTGTTCCTCTTCTCTGTGGACTCCTCTGCCAAGATTTCTTTTGTTTTTGTCAGTTTCATTTTAAGTTTCTAAAATTCATAATTTCTCTTGATGACCAGCATTCATCTTTCTAATAATTTGGACATAAAGAAAGACAGTATGTAAAGAGAATCACTAATAACTTTCTGTGCTGATGTTTCAGTCTGCAACAGGAACTTATGCCCTCAGGAGGACATGGCATCAAGTTCTGGAGAAACTTGTGAGGGACCTGCCTTGGTAATTAACAGGAGAGGCCCTAGCCACAAAGAAAGAAAAGCCAATTCTTCCCTGGGATGGTGACAGGCCCTTAACTCATTTGTATTTTCTTCTCAGTTACATGACACAAAAAGCCTACATATGGGAAACAGTTCAAATATCATGAAAAGGAACCAGATCCTCATCTGGCAGAAATCAACACAGACATACAATGCAGCAATGCCAATTTACACCAGACCTAACCTAACAAATCTGTCATGCTCTGAATAAAGAGCTGAACAGGGAGGAAGAATGTACTATGAATTAGTATCTAGTCAAATAGGCAGTGAAATAGACACACATCTCCTACTTGTTGCAGAAGGTTAGGTGTGGAAAATGTTTCCTTTGAAGAGAAATCATATCTCTGGGGACTCGTTCCCTTCATTCCTGTTCATACAAGCAAGATGATGGCCAGTGTAGCACTGTGAGTGCATGCTTGAAGATTAAGCTATTCATTCCAAATATTGCCCTGAAAACTCTAGCCAGAGAATGTCCTGAGATGATGCTCAATGTGCAGTACTTCCACTCCCAGCCATACCGTTGTTAATCTAAAGTTCTCCACTATTTGAGCATTTTTTCACGATTAAGTTAAATATTGCATCTGTTTCTTCACCTTTGGTGCTGGTTTGGGGCTTGCTTGTGGTTTTAAGCTAGGCAATATGAAGAGTGTGACATCTCTGATATGTTGTTGCAAGACAAACATGAACCCCTTTTCTTTATTTCTTTTCACTTATGCTTCCCTAATATTTATTCTTCCTCACTTTTCAACTCCTCTAGAAATACAATGAAGAGGAAAGTAGGAAGTAGGAAGAAAAACAACTGAAAAAAGTAGACTGAAAGTACAGGGGATTTTTTTTTTTCATTTTGAGAAGTAAAAATCCTAATTAAAAATATCACAGAAAAAAAAAAGCAACTCAAGTTGAAGGTAGGTAGAATAGGAAGTTTTGCTTACTGTTCAAGATTCCCATTTACTTTTTTAGAGAAAATGTGAACAGCTTAAAAAAAGACCACAAGTAACTCTGAGATATTGTCAATGATGCCATATAAGATTGGAACTATAATGGAAAGGAGCTTTTCTGATTTTTTTCCCGTCCATTTCCCCCCTTTGTTACTAAAGCAATTTAAATTTCTGAGTAGAAAAAAGTATAGAGTGTGTATCAACCAAAACTAAGTATTAACTGGTTATCAGAAACTAACACAGAGACAGGTAAATTTGCAAAGACAAAAAAGAAAAATTTCTCACTTCACATAAAGGAGAGGGAGAAGGAAACTATTGGATTTAAGGGCAGAAGAATGAAAAGTGTTGTGCATATGTCCTGGTTTAGGCCCATGAGGGAACAAAGACCACGATTAGCCCGGAGCACCCAAGAGGCTGAGAATTGCTCAAGGGCAGGGAGAGCTTAATTGCCGCTTAAGGTTCAGGACAAAGCACACCAGGCCACTCCGTTTGGGGAAGAAAACAGAAAATAATTTAATGCAACATCAACTAAAACATATCCCCAAAACCCAAAACATAACCAAAATGAAACAACACAGAGTAATACATCAATGAAGAGTCCAACCAGCCTTTTTAAGAACATCTTCTTGCCACACCTCCCCTCTTCCCGGGATCACGGGGTTTTTACCTCCTCCCCCATATTAGCTCATATTTAGCTCTCTCTGCAGAGCTGCTCTTCAGAAGTTAGACCCCCAGCCTGTACTGATGCAGGGAGTTGTTCCTTCCCAGATGGAGGACTCTGCACTTGTCCTTATTTGAACCTCAGGAGGTTTTTCCCTGCCCATCTCTCAAGCTGTTTTAGATCCCACTGAATGGCAGCACAGCCTTCTGGGGAATCAGCCCGTCCTCCCAGTTTGGTGTCATCTGCCAACTTGCTGAGGGTAGACTCTGTCCCCTCATCCAGGGCATTTATGAAGATGTTGAACAAGACTGGCCCCAGAACCCATCCCTGTGGAAATCTACTGGCCACAGGCCTCCAACTCAATTCTGTGCCATTGATCACCACCCTCTGGGCTCTGTCATTCAGCCAGCTCTTGATCCACCTCACTGTACACTCATCCAAGCCACACTGCTTGAGCTTTCTGATGAAGATGTTATGGAAGACAGTGTCAAAAGCCTTGCTGAAGTCAAGGTAGATGACATCCACTTCTCTCCCCTTATCTAGCCAGCCGGTTATTCACTTATAGAAGGATATCAGGTTAGTCAAACAGGATTTCCCCTCGGTGAAGCCATGTTGACTCCCTCTGATAACCATCTTATCCTTCATATGTTCAGTGATAACATTCAGTCACTTTTCCAGGGACGGAGGTAAGGCTGACCATCCTGTAGCTTCCTGAGTCCTTCCTGCCCTTTTTGAAGACTGGTGCGACATTGGTCTTTCTCCAGTCCTCAGGCACCTCACCTGTCCTACTTGTCCTACTTGTCCTACTTCGTCTGTACTACTTGAATCTTACTCCTACAGCTTGAAAAATTAACAAAGTTCGAAAATGAAGAGTATCAAACCATCAAAGTGGGGAACTGTGTCAGACTAGTGCAGCAGACAAGGACACACAACCATATTTAGCAGGTCATGAGGATTTTTAACAATTTTGTTGATAAAATACCAAAGGACAGTAACAAATCGACCTTAGTGATCAAGATGGTCCCTGATAATTTTATGTCTTTGATGAGAAAAATCTACTTTTTTTCTTTGTTTTTGTTGTTCCATTTTTTTTGTTTGTTTTAGGTTTTATTTCTTGTTTTTTGTTTTTTTGGTTTTTTTTTTAAAGTAGCTTGAGATATCTTTCAATATCCATTGTTTACAGACAAACTCAGACAGACCTACCTGGGATGAGAAGTTTGTCATATAAATGCTGATGCTAGGTTTTCCTTTAGACTCATCTCAAGGATGAAAGAAATCTCAACCTGTCCACCTACACTAGGTGTCTGCAGGCTACTGAACTACACTGTAGACAGAAATCCACATATCTTCCTTTGCAAAGATATCAAAAAGGTAAATACCTCTCACCCAAACAACTCGTGACAGTATACATGGAAAGGAACAGAGGTGATCTGGATCTTCTGAAACTCCAAGAGGAAAAGGAAGAAGATATTTCTTTGGGGTTTTTTTTGTTTGTTTGTTTGTTTGTTTGTTTGTTTTCCTGTTTATTGAGTTGAACACATGCACTGGCTTGACTTCTGACCTCAAGGAGATTCAACTCACATAAGAGATTTTGGTAGTTGTCTTTTTCACCAGGACGTGGTCGCATTCTTCCTCCCTTTCTCTTATCTTTTTTAAATCTTTTTTTTCTTAGCCATATTTTCATGCCATTTCTGTCTATCTAGCCCCTTTGCTCTTACTTCTATTTCTGTTTCTGCCCCTTTAACCTTTTCTTCCCGCTTTTTTTCTACACAGCTGCAAACAAATTCACTCTCTTCTTCCCCACCACTGCTGTATTCTGATTCACTGTGAATATTTCGACCCACATAGTCCAGATCTTTTATTTATTTTACGTATGACCTATATTTGGGGCAGTATCTCCCATTGTTTAATCTGCTTCTAAACAAAGAGCTGTTTAATTGTTCCCTCATTTAGCTTTAAGAGGAAGTGAGTGTTGTTTCATTTAGCTTTAAGAGGAACCCTGAGGTTTCCCCCTCCCCCACCATGATGAAGCTCTTTTGTTATTTTCCTCAAATGTAAAATACCAGATGAAACTCTGTGGAGGAGATGAAATATCAAGCATTAAAAAAGTAGAAACAGAGTGAGAGAAAGTGACTACTGAATAGAAACAAAATGTAAAGATAAATGCAGAATTAAGGTATAAAAATGTTCTAAAAGGTCCCCAAGGAGAAATGCAGGACTTTATTCAGAAGAAGGCAGTCTTATCAGGGGTTACAGTATATAAATATTGAAAAGCTCCCTAACAGGTTAGCCACACTGCTAGATGTCAGTGCATTCTTTTCAAGATCCAACTTGCAGCAAATTGACTGTGAAAGGAAGGCAAAAAAAAAAAGAAGAAAGAGAAAGAAAGGAAGGAGAATTGCTTGACAGAAGGCCTTCAAACTTTTTTTTTTTTTTTTTTTCTCTTCATTCAGCCATACTGCATATAAATGCACTTAAACATCTCTGAAATTCCTTGCTCATACAACCCTCTACAACTTCTGTCTTGGACTTTGATTTCCTCAGAAATCTACCTCTTTCACTTCTGGTGTAGAGAAAAAAAATATTCTGCCAATAACATCTCTGTGAAATCTCCTCAAAGGACAGCACTTTTTACACCTATGCTTTTCCTCTAGAAGCTGCCATCTGCTGTAATGCATCTCTATTTTAAGCTTTAGAGTCATGTGACTTAAATCCACATAAGTGTTGATTGTACATGATTGCCTTTATTGATTCTTCCTGGGATACAACTTGCCTGTATCCCACTTCGTATATAGTTTAAATCTGGACTTTTCTTACACTTTTTCTCTGATACTTTCTTTTCCTTTCCTTCCATTTTTATGGCTCTTCTTTTTACTATTGTAGTGCCTGGGAATTTCAGGCACTTATAAGAAGTCATGTTATGATATATGTGCAGCAAGTGTTTCTCCAAGAATGTGAAGAATACCTCTGTCTTGCTCTGAAAAGTACCATATGTTGTAAAAACAGCCAGTAAATTTGAAAAATAATAACCAGGCTGGGTAATCTAGAGGGAAAAAAAGAATCTATTGAGGAAAAGTTAATTTATTAAAGAGTAGTTTGAAACCAGTATCACTGTGGTTTTACTAGAGATAGGTAAGTAAATTTCATAGTTCTTTTTGTTTCAAATCATTGGATTGCAGTAGAAACTAGACATTGATGCTGTTTCTAGTCTTTTCCCAGACCACTTCCAGGATAAGGGGTTTGGGCTGTTTGTTACAGTATTTAGTTGAGACATTTAGAATAACACTTTGGGGATTTTCTCTAGATTTCTTTTTTTGATCAGCATAATCTGTCAACAGCCAATCAGTTATTTTCCTGATTTGCTTTTGTCTGTTCTTATCTCTAGCAAATTCAGCGGTGACACTGCTATCAGCATCAACTCTATTTTAGTTAGCCCTATATGGACCTGAATTTTAATTTATAAACCCATGTTCAGCTTCTTTCAAATTTTCTTTTAGCTAAAAATTGACTAGTCCTTGCTCTGCTGTTTATAATTTACCTCCTTTTTCACACAGGGCTTGAACAGGTATCATGGGTCTCAGAGCAGACCTGAACAAATCAGTGAGTTAATAGTATGTTTAGAACTAGGCACCTGGTTACACTGTTTTCCTAGGGAGCAGCTGGATGAATGAAATGGTTTGTGAACATCCTAAGAACAAATTTACAGACTTGTATCCAAAAACAGTTGCTAATGCTTTATAATATTTTTTCCCTGTATTCAGTCAGAAGGGAATGTGATTCCTCTTGGGCAGGATTTGACTTTGAAAATAAATAAACGCTTGAGGAGAAAGATCCAGAATGTTTTCTACTTTTATTTTATACTCTTCACCCCACACCCCCTTTTCTTCAAATGATCGACTTGAGCTCAGATAATTTACAAGACTTTTGGATACAGATCAGCAACTATACACAGAGAATATGAATCTTGAATCTTCCATTTCACACTCTGTCTGAACAGGGTAATAGCTTGAGGTGCTGTCAGGACCTTCATCTGCAAGAAATGATGAGAGTAGCAAACTTTCTGTGATTACACAGCTGGAGAACAGGCCACAGGATCTTTGGATGACTGAACCAGAGAGAACTAAAAAGCATTTGATTTTTACTGATGCTTACATGTGTGCACACTGGAGCTAAAAAAGCAAAGGAAGTGGACTCTATATTCCTTCTCTGGACAGGAGAGAGATAAGAATATAAAGTACAGGGATGAAATTCAGCTGTTTTGGGATGTGACATTACTATAGGCTGCTTAGTAGTCTTGATTGAAGACGGGGTAATCTGTGACCCTGATTGTAGTTGCAGGTGGATGTGAAGAGGGAAAGAAAAAAAGAATGGTGAGAACACACGACTTCCACGTTTATCAGATAGAATATATCTTGGACAGTTGGCCAGAAGCTGCGTGGGGGATGTGTGTTTACAGATTCTTCCTCTGTCTGGGAATCCCCCCCACATCTTGGAAGTTAGTATATTTTGTCTTTTGTACCAAAGGATTTTATAGTTATATTTGCTCATTGTTTCATTATAGATTAAATTTAAACAAGATCAAACATCTCAAATACTTGAGTGAAGAGATCTTGTCAAGTTTAAAGCAGAAGGCAACGGACACACAGAACTCAAACTGATTGTCTTTGGAAAGACACTTTTCACCCTGTTTTTTTCAGCCAACATTACTGAAATATATTTTGTGTGTATGTAGCAATCATATATCAAAACTAGCTAAAAAGAATAAAAAAGAGGCTATCCAAAGGAACAGTCAGTTCAACTTGTCTACTTCAGAAACTAGAAATAGGATTTTTATTTTATCTTTGAAGTGAGAGAGGCATTAACATTTAAGTAATCTGGCTTCAAGAGGAGCCTCTGAATCATATGTCTTTGGCTCATCATTACACATTAGGAACAGGATTGTAAAAAGCAGTGTCGAACACACCAGGACCAGCAGAGTACTTGTGAGATAATTCATTATGGGAGTTTTTTCCTTTTCTTTTTCTTTTTTTTTTTTCTTTTTTTGTGGTAATTTAGAAGAATGCAATTAAAACTGAACTTGATAATTAATTCTGAACTGGTGAGAACCAGTTCCAGAGATTAAGACTATAATGCTATGTAGCTATTGATATAAATATTCATGAGGTTTCATTGTTTTATGTTTTTTTATGAAGCCCACAGCTTATCTGAAGAAGAAAAATTAAAGTACTATTATTTAACATTAGAGTGTAAATAAGACAATAAAGAGAAAAATATACATACAATAAAATGTAACATACATACTCTGTAAATATGTTTATGGGTATTTGAGCATTTAAAGGTGTGTGCTGTATGCTATATTGTGTACAGACATTGTATAGCTTGATTATTAGACACATTTTTTACAAGTGTATACAGTCACAACATATGAATGTTGTGCTGTTGCACTCAACAGCATATGTGCACATACTCCCAAAATCTCCATCATCCATAAATACCACAGAGAACTAGAAAAGACTAAACAAGTTTGGATCTCTATCTGGGTGACTCAGATTCATAGAAACTGACATATCTTACTACCAAAAGCAATCGACATATAAAACTAATCATGTGTAGTCGATGATAGAGTAAAAAAAATGGCCTATCTTATCCCATTCTGTGCTCAAGATCATCATCATAGCTGCCAACAAAGCAAAAGCCCTTTAAAATCTCTTTTAAACATGGAATCTTCAAAAATCCTGGAAAAATAATAGTGAACTGACAGTGCCCAAAATAAACAATGAGGCTAGAGGAAAGCTCAGTGCCTGGCTAGATTAAAACTGGCAAGGAAGTAACAGAGGAAAACAAAAATAATCTGAATAGGAAAGGCTTGACATTCAGTATACCATTTGAGCCTTTTTTTTTTTTTTAAATAAAGTAGAGATGCAATGACTTAAACAAAATTGCTTCATGTAGTGTTAGAGACCTGGGGAAACTGGCTATAGCTCAGACCCTCCAGTGAATGAACACAGTATTCAAATTGAAACAAGATTTAAATCTCCTTCGCTGGTATGTTCAGTTCATTTATTGTGAGGCACTGAAAAGTCAAATTCAGTATTATGTGATTAAGCTACATCTGTCTCAGCACAAGCAGTAACCATATTTCCTTAAGTTCAGCAGGTGTTTTGCAAAGAATCTAAAGGATTTTGCACAAAATTAGTGCCTATAATAAAGCGCTAGTGATGAAGAGACAGCTCTTTATATCACTGATATATTATAGTTTCGTTCTAATAAATGTCATTGCCAAATATTTCAAAACCTAAAACAGGTTTGCTGACTGAACTGTTTTGCAAGCATATTTGCTATGCCTTATTGCAAAGATGTTCTTTTATAGACATACAGTTTAGAAATTTTATTTGACACTGCTGACTACTAAATTAGCAGCTTTTCAACTTTGCCAGACTCGTGCAACACAATCGAGATAAAAGGTAAAATGCATAACTTCTGCATTAATTCTTGTTGGCAGTGTCATAAGAATCCTCAAGATGTGTTAATTGAGCCTAGAGTATGTGAAACAAATGACAAAGTCTTCCTCCAACCTTGAGATCCTCTTTCCCCTTCCTCCCTCTCTCTCACTTTGTCTGTTCAGTCTGCACTAAGCCTATCATTACGATGTATGAGTGCAGCCCGAGTACTATATGACTCGCATGAAGACATGTGGCTCTCCACAAAGAAAACAAGTCTTTGGTATATTCTGTTTCTTGTGAGGGCATTTGGGAGAAAAGAAATGACCTTTCAAGATTTTTGTTTCTTGTTTCTTGCATTTACTGCCGGGGAGTTATTTTGGGCTATGATTTTAGGCGTGTAAATGTACAGCTTGTTAATGCATCAGGGTCAAGGATACACCTCTGCAGACAGAATCCTGTTGAATTTCCAGCAGAAAAGATTCACAGTTTGCACAAGTTTCCAAGACATTCAACAGTGATTTGTCCATATATAAAGTCAGATTTCTAATATGATGATACATTTTTTTCATTATTGATTTTTATACATGAAACAAAAATCTCTTAAAATAACTTTCAGTGAGGGGGTTTTTTTTAAATCTTTTCCATTACATAAGTGAATTAGCAAACAAACAGAAGAAAAATTCTCTAATTTTCCTAAAGTATGAAGTTTTAGGAAAGACAAAGAAATGATATGCTTTCTGTGGGCTTTTTTACTTGGTTGGTTTTTCTCTGCACAGAATCCACACTCATTTGTGATTTTCCAGCAATATCCAAAAGCCAGAAGACTGTGACTGTGATGATGAGTAAAAAAATGGAAAAGTAAGACATTAACTGGGAGGTTCTGATTACATCACTTGCTTTGACAGCAATGACCCAAAGAGGTCACTTGCATTCCTGTAAGTACATATTGAAATTTAATTTCTTTTTTTTTGTTTTTGGGGGAATGTGGGGAGCTGGATTGATTTTTTCTCCTAATAAGTTCTAAATTAAGCCCAGTAAATTCAAGGAGAGTTTGGTCATGTTAGCTCTATAGCTTTTAATTTCGATTTTCATACAGATACAATTTAACAAGTTGTCCAATCTTTTATTTAAGCTATGAGGGAAGAGCTAAAAATTAAACATTTCTGGGTGAGAAATATAACCTGCAAACAAAACAAACAAACAAACAAAAAAAGTGCTCTGTCCAGAATATTATTTAGCTCATCATTATTTTATTGTCCAAGAACTTGTATATAAAGACATAGATTTGAATGACATAACATGAAATATCTGAAGTATTCAAACAAGGAATGATATTACTTCAGGTTCTTCCCACTGTAACTGGAGAGAAATAAATTCTTCTCTGCTCATGGTGAGCCAATCCACTCTCCAGAGGCACCTATTTCTTTCCATTGATTATGAAAGAAGCCTACTGTGGCTGTTCTTCTAACAGGCATCTCAGTTAGGTTCCCTAGGATGAATCCAAGCCAAAATCAATAGCAATAACAAAATCTATGTCAGACTTCTGGAAGGAAAAAAAAAAAATCCCAGTCTCTCCCTGTGTATTCCCTCTTCTGATAAATTGGGAGCCTTCCTTCACTGTGCACCTTCTCTGGAACATTCTAGCTGTTCTGTGAGGAGAATGCTGGAAACAAGGTAGAAATGCACAAAGTGTAGCTCCAGAAATAACCTCTGCCATGTGTCCCTTGAGTGCAGCTGCCTCTGCAGTGAGCTTTTCAAGCTCTGCAATGAACGGTGACTGATGGACAAGACTAAGAAATGTTGTGTACATTTTACAGTGTGGTTGTGAATAGATGACCAGAATTTGCTTTCAAATGAGCTTATCTGCTGTGATCCTGAACTACTCCAGAAGAAGTTCTTTTAATACCCACTTGGCTCCCAGGATATCATTAAAACACATAAAAATGAACACTAGGAAACCTTGTATTGTATATTTTAATTTTAAGAAGAGAAAAAGCAAAGTGAAGCAGAATGCCACACAAAGCCAATTGTAAGCTCTGTTTTCAGAAATTTCTGTTTTTACAAAATATGGTAATCACATTTTCAAATATACTATTAAAAGTGATAAAAATTTTTAACTAGAGCATACATTTATGGAAAGGCAATTTTCAATAACATTTCTTTCTAAGAGAAAAAAAAATATATAGTGAAACAAATGTTAAGAAGGTTTTCATCCTTCCATCTACCTAATTGTTGTGCTTTGATAGAAATTAAGAATGGCTTTGTCTCAAATATATTTTTTTTAACTTCATAAAAGTTAAAATAATCGATGAGTAGTTATAGTTAGTACTTCAGAAAGAAATTATACAAAACATGAATACTGAAGCTCTAAAAACCTAGAAAATGTGTTAAAATTAATGCTTGTGCCGATTCTGTGAAAAGGAGAAAATATGACTCTCATGATTTTGACACTTGTTTGTAATGCAATGTGTCAGGGAAACATCTGATAGGTAGATAATTTTCTCTCTGTAGGGTTTGAGTTTGCAGTTTAGTTGAATCTTTCACCTTGTTTTGGGTAACTTAATTCAGGAGATATGTCCACCATCTGTAGAGATTTTTGAAGAATACATTATTTGGAGCCCTTAGAAAGATGTCTTTGAGGTGTGATAGCACTGTCAAGTCCTCCAACAGATGGAAATACTCCTGTCTTGCTCTAATGAAAGACAGGACAAGAAGTTGCTCCTTTAAATTGCTGAAAGGGAGATATTAACAATAAGTTAAGAAACTTTTCCAATGTTGAAGATAGTTAAGGGACAGAATACAGTTTCACAAAAAAAAATGGAGGGATTTCCAGCTTTGAAAGATTTTCAGAGACAATTGTTAACTCTAAACAATAGGAACAGTGTCAGATTTGACGTGTCTGGACCATAGAGTCAGCCTGATTGACCTCTTGAAATCTCTTTGAGCCATGTTCTTCCTATAAAGAACCATTTGGGGATAAAGGCACAAAGGTGAGTATTGATAACAAGAATTCAATTTCCAGCTCTTCCTGGACTTTGTGTGTCCTGCAACTGTTATCTTTTATCTTTTCATACCTCAGCTTTGTAAAATAATACAAATTCACTGGTTTATCAGGCCATAAAGATGCTGATGAAATAACATCTGAGAAAGTGTCCAGTATAGTGGTGATTGAAGCTATAGAAGAGCTGTGAGAAACTAAAATTAGTATAACTACCTACTCAGCCTGAAAATAGTCTCATTTACGCATTTATAAATGGATCTAGCTGTGCATAGAAATATTGTCAATACTAGTTTCCAGATCAAAAATTATAAATCCTTTAAAAAGGAAAAAAAAAATACTTGGAAAAGGGATTTTGGAAATACATTTAATGACATTTGTGGTTATTTAAAGTAAATGAAGCTTTTAATTACTTCTATGGAACAGATTGAATAAATAAAATAGATACCAATGCCAGTGGTTATATTTTATTTATTTTAAAGGGCAAATAACTGTCACTATACAGATATCTCTCTCTTTGATGAAGAACTTTGTTAAAAATCTTGGACCTCTTTTCCAAGGTTTGGAGTCCATTGGCAAGCTGCTTGAACAATTCCTAGGCAATCCTACTGTGTTTTATTCCTGCAAATTTCACTGTGAGCGTGAGGGAGCAGTGGCACAGGCTGCCCAGAGAAGTTGTGGAGTCTCCTTCCTTGGAGGTCTTCAAGACTCACCTGGACATGTTCCTATGCAACCTGATCTTGGTGACCCTGCTTCTGCAGGAGGGTTGGACTAGATGATCTCTAAAGGTCCCTTCCAACCCCTACCATTCTATGATTCTATGAAATGAATGTGTTTACATCCCCTTCATAGTCTTTCTGGTCTGGTAAATAAGAGGTGTCTTATATTGAAGTTCAGAGCTTGAATATAGTCCTGCAGCATCCTGCCCTGAGCCTTAGTGACTAACAATAAGAAAAGGGAGAATGTGGTGTATGAGAGTGGAATTTGCTTTGGAACGAAAGTGAATTTGAATCGTTATTTTAGTCATTATGATTTTTCTTCTTTTTCTTTATTTTTTTTAAGATATGAATTCTGTTATTTATGGAATACTGACTACATAAACCACACATGAAATTTTAATGAATCAGGCTTCCAAAAACAGAAAAAAAAGTATACAAATGGAAATCAGAACCTCTTCATGTTATCACGGATACAGTCATATTCATTATTTAGCAGTAAATAATGTAGCCCAGACATTGAGTCACCACATTAGGTTAGAGATGAAGTAGTGACTCCACTACAAAAGTGCAACTAGTGGTTCATTAAAACCTAATTCTGAATCAGTCCTCCCACTCCCTTTCCCCAAACACAAATAAGAAATGATTTGCAAATAGCTTGAATTTGCTTTAAAACTATTTTACAAGTTTTGATGATGGGAAGGTTTTTATTTATTATGCCAGCTTTGAAATTAGTCAAATAAATTCACTCAGAAATGTAAGACAGTAGTTTGAGACATTTTTCCTTTTAGAGACATGTCTCCTAATGCTTTTGGGGGGAAATTCAAGCATGAAAACTCACCCTATCCTGTGTCAGCATATGGAATACATTTAGGTATGTGCAAGGAAAAAAAAAAAGTGATCTAGACTCTTTTCAAGAAAAGAGACTGAATCTGTTTGCATTTCCTGTGAAAAAAACAATTTATAGAAATTCTGAAATTGCCAGACTCAGAAACATGGGTTTGCAGTGAAATCTATTACTTCCTTGCAGCCATGCTTAATCACAGTAACTGTATTTAAGCTCTGAACCAATGTGTGTTACTGCATCATGGAAAGAAAATGAAGATAAAGACAGCTCCACCAAGTCAGACCATCCGTTTATCCCATCTCCAACAACAGTCAATTGTAGATGTCTGATAAAAAGTGTAATAATATTTGAGTCATGCAAAGGCACTTTACCACAGTATTCTTCTGGCCTCCAAAAATTTTAGTCTATAAGACTCTTTTTTTCAGAGAGATGGTGTATTTGCATTTCGTACCCTGAAAAAAAAATTCTTTAAATAATTTATTTCTTTTGAAAGTATGTCAAAATTAAACATCCATTTATGCCTATCATGTGAAGAAAAATTCTTAATTTCATATTGTATAAAATATAATACAAAAAATTAATTAAAGGTAAGATGAGTTAATTAATTAATTAATTAATTAAAGTAAGAAACCAAAAGTAAGTCGGTGAGGCGACTTTGCCCTCTTCAAAGATCTACTTGGACAGATCTCATGGGATATGTTTCTAGAAGACAGATGTGCCAATGAGAGCTGGTCAGTCTTCAAGCACCACTTCCTCCAAGCCCAGGATGAGTGTGTCCCAATGCGCAAGAAAGGAGGAAAAGGTGGTAGGAGGCCTCCAGGGATGAGCAAGGATCTGCTGGGACAATTCAGTCAGAAAGCAGCCATCTATGAGAGGTGGAAACAAGGACTGGCTTCTTGGGAAGAGTATAGGAACATTTCCAGGGCATGCAGGGGTGCAATTAAGAAGGCTAGAGCCCTTCTAGAATTAAATTTAGACAGGGATGTTATGGAGAGTAATAAGGCATGTGAGGGTGAGGGAGCCCTGGCACAGGCTGCCCAGAGGGGTTGTGAAGTCTCCTTCCTTGGAGGTCTTCAAGACCCACCTAGACATGTACCTATGCGACCTGACCTAGGTGACTCTGCTTCTGCAGGGGGATTGGACTAGATGATCACTAAAGGTCCCTTCCAACTCCACCATCCTATGATTCTATGAGTTTGAAAGACTATGAGAAATTTATCTCTTCCATGTCATCAACTATTTTGTTTAGTCTGTCTTGTATGTATTGGCACTGTAGAGGCAATTTGCTTGATCTGGCCAACCTATGCAAGCTAGGCTGGCTATACATAGATTTAATTTACAGTTTATCATTCAGACTAAAAAATTTACTTGTTTTCTTTGACATTTAAGAGACATTCGACACTTACCTGCCTTAAAAAACATTGGAAATGTCATCCCTAAAGATAACATTAATCCAAAATATCCTACCTATCTATGGTGAGACAATTGAAATCCATCAGACAGCTGTTTGCAAAGTTCATGAATAGCAGACGTAAGGAGAACCAGGAGATGGAAATCACATAAAGCTTGAGGACCTAAAAATGATTTCCCAGCCCCCACATCAAAAAATGCTTAAGCATCTCAACTAGATGAACTGTGTTTAGAAGCATATTCTTTTCATTTATGAGTTCATATATTCTTGTCTCTTCAGAGCAACTCTTCAGTTTTATGTTTAAATATATAGGTAGCTCAGCATCGTGCTTTTATTGTATGGTTTACTTGTAATTGAAGTCATGCCTTTCTGGGTCCTATGGTCACTTACAAACATCTGTTTAAACGAGAATAACAGCATGATATACTGAGTAAGGCCTTGTAAAAAGAAGATATAAGCATTTAATTGAGAACGTTTCCATTGGTTTGAACAAAAGTTATCTTGTATCTGACAGTGGTCAGTGCTGAGGCAGCATTAAACACTAAATGGGGAGATAGAAATACACACATTCATAGAGGGATAAAGTTATAGATACATATGTATGTGTATCATGATTATTAACCCAAGACATTTATATCTGCTGACAAACAGAGTTAACTTGGATAACAGGTTGCATCCAGAGCCTGGTTTTTGCTTAATGTTGCTACATGATCCTTAATAAATAATTTCAATGCCTTCCCTGCTAATTCCTCCCTGATCTTTTCTGAGATTGTATAGAGGATCATTTTATCAGATTTAGTTTTTAGTTTAATGTTGCTGTTTTCTTTTTAATCTTCCTTTCAAGCACTGCAGGCTACCCATTGTGTCCTATTACATTATGTACTGCACCTTGCACTGTGGAGATGTGGTATTATCTGGGGATTCTATACATTACTAAAACACAAATTATGATAATTACAGTATTGCAGCTGCTCAACTGGTATTTTAGTTTGGAGCCAAAAAAGTTCCCATCTCCTTTCCTTACACTCTGTTTCCATCTTTATAGATTTGCAGATGTAAAGAAGAGAGGAAAACAACAATCAAAAGCCTTTGTAATTATTTTCTGGAAGGGATGATACTTTAATAAATCCCCCTTGAAGCAGTACTTGATTTCTTAATAAGTCTTTATGTCTCTGTCAATGATCCTATGAAGTGGAGAGGAAGGCAGAGGAAGGCAGGTTGACAGTTTTGTAACTCAAAGGTATGTCCTCAAATCCTTTAAAAAATAGCTTCCATGCCCTCAAGTGCCCACTGCAGATCAGATGTTTGCAGCCTTGAGTATTGAACCAGCCATCTTCTTTCACAGCAGATACCTTTCAGGAGGCACCGGCGGTGTCAGCGATTTCAACATTATTCACGTAAAGAGGCAGAATTAAATTCCTCAGCTCCTGGCGGAGCTGGAAGGAGGTTGGAATTTACCTACCGTTGTTTGAGCATAGGGTGATAGCAAGGCTGCAGCTGCTTGGCTCCCTCTTAAACAAACCTCCTAACCAGCCACCATGGAGTATCTTTCGCTCTGTTCCCATGGCAACACCTCTATCCTCTGGTGCCCATGGTGTCTCTAATGCTTTTGACTAGTTGGATTCCTTGGCACCTGCCTCTAGTGCCAGGTCTTGTCAAACCTTATTAGGCTGAGAATCCATTTTGGCTGCACTAGTGGGAAAAGAAAGCAGATAAATTTAGTTCACCTGAGATCTCTTTCAAATCCCAGTTAAGTCAATTTCTCAGGTTTCTACCTAAGAGCTGAACTTGCCTAGGGCAAAGATGTGCATGTGCACACACACAAATATGCAGAATCTCCTTCACAAGCACTGTTTGTTCCTTCTGTAGAGTACACATGTACGACCACAGTCTCTTGTGCTCTCAGAATAATGCAGATGCTCTTGCTTTTGTTTGGAATAAGAAATTCTCTAAAAACCTGTGTTCTTATGCATGAGCAATCAGTCATACACAAACAACTTGCCCCACAGGTTTTCGCATTACGTCATCACAAACCTCCTTGCAAATACACAGTTACAGGAACTACCTATCGCTCTCCTACACTGATACACAGAAACTTTCTGTTTTACAAGCTTTGATGCAATCAACATAGACTCAGAACACATTTACTTTATCTTTTCACACTCTCCCTTTTCTATGCTCACTACAGATCCTATGCAGTTGTTACCTTTCCCTAAATACAGACAAAACTTTACCAATTCAGTGGAGGAACAAAAGGCACATTTCTAAGTAACGTGTATGCTCACTAACTAGGATGAATTGTGTTATAACCCGAGTGTGATTATATCCCATAACCCTCATATCTAAATACCTACTTATATATAAGCACATTAATATCTGAGAATTACTTATATGCTGATACCTGCATTTCATTTTTAATGGAAATATTTTATCTGTTAGCAGTATAACTATTTTTACCTTGATTCCTAAGATGATTTTTTTCAATCAACATAAAGTTAAGAGTTTGAATTTAAGTGTTTAACAGAGATACACTGCTATACTGGCCTTTATCTGGATTTAATGTTGTAGACTGATGACTTTCTCTAGCGCAGTCTGAACAAGTTCTGTTGAACAGTATTTAATCTAAATAAGTCATCTAAGCTGAGACTGAAAGGAAAAGATTTATAAAAGATGATGCAGTGCATTAACACCTTTAGAAGATGATTCAGTATGGTAAACTTAATCTTGAATATTTTCTTTTTAAAGGAACTTAGATGATTGTATACTTTTCTAAGGATGTATGCTACACACTTAAAAATGTATCTGGGACAAAACTGATGTACATTTGAATCCTCATTTGGAGTAAAAGATAGAAATATTGCCTTCAGGTTAACTTCTAACATGCAGAATTAGTTCATAAGTTTCCTCTGTTACTATCCTCCCCTGACCTATCCAAGGAAGCAATAGCTCCTTAGACTTGGACCACCATTGTATTTGCTAGCACATTGCTTTTTCACTTAGCTGCGCTGAACTATGTTTCATTGAAGACCTCCTGTCTTTTGAAGTTTTCTGTATTACTACGCGTTTATGTGACACAATGCAAAGTACAACTGTTCTGGATTATCTTCAGCTTCCATGGAAGATTTAAAGTTAAATGCTGCTCTTAGTTCTGACAATATGCTGGACATTAATTTCTGAAATCATATCAATCCAGAATGTTTTTTCATGAAAATATCTCACTTCATTGACTTTCAGTACATGCAGATGTGCTTTTAGTCTTAAATAGGATTCCCAGGACCAAAGAGCACAGCTATCAGAGGAAGAACAATTTTTGAAATTATAGGCTATTTCGTACTTTTCTTGGTATCTTTATGCTCAAGGATGCGTTAGATAATTCAATTGTGAATACCAATCTGTACAGATATACTTTGGCACCAGTCCCCTTGAGTGTAGTTATACCATCAAAAGTCTGCTCTATCCTTATGAACTTTGCTTTGGGAAAGGCACCCGGGAAGGATGTCAGATTGTCTACTACCTAATTTTTCTCCTATGTCAGATTTTATAATTATTCTTATTACTGGATACGGTTAAACATAATGAATTCATTTTATTCTGTTTGCAGTAAAGGTTAAAGGTTGCTTTTATTGTTTGGTGAGATGGTTCCAAAAGTAAATCTGATAATTACACAGATTACTTGACATTAGTGAGGCCTGTTGTCAGTAATTTCTTTGAGACATCACTTACCAAAGAAGGATTGAGTACCCTTCACAGTGCTTTTGTCAGAGACCAATTTGTTCTGTAAGATACCATTCAGCAGAGGAATCAATGCTTCTGTCATTAAGTTTCTCCAAATTCTCTTGTTAAACCACACAGGACAGACTTGGTTTTGGAAGCTGACAACTAGCCTCTGGATTAAAAGTGTATTTCACCTATTAAATTTGAGGATGATGCTGACAACTGCTACTTCCGTCAGAAGCAGGACTTTCTAAATCGTGTTGTGGTCACCACATTCCTTCGAGACTTACTTTTCAAAACTGATTAACCAAAAAATGTCCCTCTGCTTTTTGTTTCACTCATACCTTAGTGGAACTTATGGTAGTTGGATTTCAAACTTTCTTAATTAAAATTAATCATCAAAGAAAACCAAGGAATCTATTTACCCACAGAACTAAGTGTCTATGCAAATTTCTTATCTTGGGCTATTTGTTTGATTTTTATGTTCTAATTGAAAGAGTTGGTTTCTTCCACCTCTCTGGTGCATCCTAAGATAATCCATAGTTCAGCTTATCTAGCCATACCAATTATGTAGTTTAAAGATAATTGCACAAAAATCCACAGTAATATTACTCAATTTGATTTCTCTTTAAAAATTAAAACCACATAAACATAACAGGAAATGAAATTAAATGTAGGGTATTGTGAATGTTTCTTACTGACAGTTTTGGATAACTTTTCAGTTTTTCAAGGCTGCCCATTAAGTATCTATTTGTCTGTGAGGCCCAAAGTAATCTAAATGTTTCAAAACTTCTAAGCTTCTAGTTTTAAACTCTCCACATTAGGAGAGCAGTGTATTAATTGTAAACAAATCTCTACAGAATGTTTTTGCCTTCCTTTCCAAACCATTCCTCTCCACAGGATGAGAAGGTGTGTCTACTCCAGCACACCTCCTCCTCTCTTCTCTCACTGACCCTTGGGTCTACATGGTCTCGTCTCCCTCTCTCCCAACTGCTTGCACCACCATCATCCAGAAAAGAAAGGAAGGATAGAACATGAAGGAACAGGAAGAACCCTCCTCTTTCAGTTTCTTCTTCAAAAGTGATCATGGAGATGCCTAATTGGCCCAGCCCCTGAAGTGAATCTGACTCAGAGCTGGGGAGAGTTTTGAGCAACTTCTTAGAGGAACTATCTTTACAGTCCCTTCCCCCTTACCAGAAACTCGATGTCAAACTGTGACAAGTAGACAACTCCATTCTACAGAAAGTGCTGAAATTTTTTGCCTTCAAACTACATGTGCACTTCTTCTTTTCTTTTCTTTTTTTTTTTTTTTTTTAAATGATTTCTTTCAAAATGAAGTTGTGAGTTTCAGATCATTGGTTTACTCCTTGTGTTTGTGTGCAGCCAGAAAAAGGTTCTCCTAATCACATTCTGTTTTATAATCTCAGTCTCATCTGTGCATCAAGATAAACTGAGACCACAACATTCTCATGTTAGTTGAGTTTAGAGGTGATGTTGCTTTCATCAGAAAAGTTTAAATCCCTGTAGAATAAGGACTGTATATCTCCATCACAAATAGTCTAGGCAGAAAGATGGATAACCTTGATAACAGGAAGTTCAACCTTGCAAAAATTCATCTGCTGAATAATAAGATGTAATTTGTACATGTACTTGTTAATTCCATTCAAAGCTCTGGCAGTGATGTTATACAGGCTTCAGTGCATTTAACAAACCTAAATTGTACATTTCACATTCAAGACTTAAGCTGAAACAATAACACATTCAACTAAAGTTTAGAATCCAGAAATGTTAGCAGAAAAGCAAAGTATGTCTAATGAAATTATTTCTTTAATTTTTAAAAAATTGTTTAGTGTGTGTTTTTGTTCTCCACTGTTTCTAAAATCCAGTTAGTGTAGGTGTAAAACTATAACATTTCTTCACCTAACCCTTCATAGTTTTGTCATTTTTAAACCTGAAATGTTAAGTGTCCTTTCTTCTTTGCACATTTTTCAACTTTTATTCTTCTTATCCATTTAACATAACACATGGCAGAAAAGCTGTGGCTGGAACGACATATGGGGCAAATTTCAGCCTCCATTTCATCTACAGCTTCTTGACTATTGGGAACAAGTGATTTCTATTGTGATTCTGAAAACACTTACATGGAAAAATCAAAACAGGAGACTACAGGAGTGCTACAGGGTGATGGGTAGATGCTGATTCAAGATAGTTGGTGCTCCTAGTAAGACAAGAGATGCAAATTTGATACAGCTGCTACTTAACAAAATTAGATACAATCCCTCCTGGGTCTGAAAGCATGCTGAAGATGTAACAAAACTGGGACTTTATTCATAGAATCATAGAATGGTAGGGATTGGAAGGGACCTTTAGAAATCATCTAGTCCAACTCCTCTGTGGAAGCAGGTTCACCTAGGTCAGGTTGCATAGGAACATATCCAGGTGGGTCTTGAAGACCTCCAAGGAAGGAGACTCCACAACCCCTCTGGGCAGCCTGTGCCAGGGCTCCCTCACCCTCACAGTGAAATAGTTTTTTTCTTATGTTGAAGTGGAACTTTTTGTGTTCCAGCTTCATCCCATTACCCCTTCTTCTGTTGCTAGCTACTATAGAAAAAAGGGATGTCCCAACCTCCTGACACCCATCATTTAGATATTTGTAAATATTAACGAGATCCCCCCTCAGTCTTCTCCTTTCTAGACTGAACAGCCCCAGTTCAAACAGTCTTTCCTCTTAAGGAAGATGCTTCAATCCCCTGATCATCTTGGTGGCCCTGCACTCTTCTCCAGCAGTTCCCTGTCCCTCTTGAGCTGAGGAGCCCAGACCTGGGCACAGGACTCCAGATGAGGCCTCACCAGTGAAGAGTAGGGGGTAGCAGAATCTCCCTTGACCTGCTGACCACACTCTTCTTGATGCATCCCAGGCTGCCATTGGCCTTCTTAGCCACAAGGGTACATTGCTGGCTCATATTTAACTTATTATCAATCAGGACTCCCAGGTCTCTCTCTGCAGAGCTGCTCTTCAGCAGTTCGACTGCCGGCCTGTCCTGGTGCATGGGGTTGTTCTTTCCCAGGTGCAGGACTCTGCACTTGTCCTTGTTGAACTTCATGAGATTCCTCTCTGCCCAACTCTCAAGCCAATATTAACCATCTTAAGAAAGATTGTAGCATCAAATGAGCACAGCAGCTTTGCATCCAGAGTCAGTCTTACAGAGCTCTATGGTTCTGTCCTTTGACAAGCCCCCTCAGAGGCCTGCTGAGTTTTGTCTCAACAACTTCTGTTTTGTTTCACATTCTGTGCTGAAAAAATTTCAATGTGATTTTTTTTTTTTCCAAAGGAGTTCTTGCCTTGACTGTACCATCTATAATCAAATGTTACAAAATATCCTATTTCTCCAGTTGACGTCAAATTGCTGTTTTCCCTGATCCTTTTCACACTCAAATGTGAGACAGAGCAATACTTAAATCTCTTCCTTAATTAATGAGTCCATTGGCTTAGGCAGGAAACTTTCATTCTACTGCCTCATTCCACAAAATACTTTGAGCATCTGGTACACACAAGAAAGATGTACTTTCTCATATTTGCAAAAATGGGATAAAAAGAGAATTGTACAGATAAACAAACACACTTGTTAAATCTACATGAAAGCATGTAGTCACTCAGAACAAGACTTTCAAGCTATTTTCTGTAACTTTCTGTGTATAACTTGACTTTGTTTACAGCAAATTGATGGAGGAAGAAACTTTCAGATATATTTCAATTTACTTATTTTATGGAGTTTCCTTAGGAGGAGATAGCTCCATGGCAAATAGAGAAAGCAGACATTACCAACTTATGCTCTGCACCTAGCATTTGCAGAGCTAAGTAGGTGGGATGAAACACATAGTTGAAATCCTTGGTTCACCTATAGAAATGTCGTGGTTTGGCCCAGCTAGCACAACAGCACCACGACAGTTTCTCGCTCGATGCCCCCATTCACCCCCACCCTCGTTAAGATGGCGGAGGACCCAGTGAAATGGGAGTAAAAAGATAAGCAAGATTGTTGTGGATTGAGACAAGGGCAGGGAGGGCTCACTGCCAATTATGGTTCTGGGCAAAACAGACTCCAGTACTCGACTTAGAGAGGAAAGTAGGAAAGTTTATTCTACAAGAAACAGAATAAAAGCAAAAAGGGAGTATGATGATGAGAAAATTACAACCAGCACTTTAAGATTTCCCTCCCCCATCCCTCCTTTCTTCCCGGGCCCAGCTCACTGCTCCCGATATCTCTACCTCCTCCCCCCTCCAACGGCTCAGGGGGGCAGGGAGTGGGGGATGTGGTCAGTCTCTCACAGATGGGCTTTGCCGCTTCTGTCTTCTCAGATGAGGATGACTCCTGGCATTCTTCCCCTGCTCCAACACGGGGTTCCTCCCCCGGAACACAGTCCTTAACAAACTTCTCTGGTGTGGGTTGTTCCCAGCAGCTGCGGCTTCTGCCGATACAGGTTCCCTTCCACGGGACACAGTCCTTGGTGAATATCTCTGACGTGGATTCTTCACCGCGGTTGCAGTTTCTGCACTTGCAAGGTCCCTTCCTCGGGACAGGGCCTGCTCCGGCCATAGTGATAAAGGACCCCTCCTTCGGGACAAGGCCTCCTCCGGCCAAAATCACTGTCCCTGGCTCGGGGCCTTTAATGAAGTGAATCGCTGCCCCTGGTCCGGGGTCAGCTTTAGCAAAATGAGTTTCTGCCCCTGATGCGGGCTCATTATCAAAATGAGTCTGTACCGCTGATGTGGGGTCTTTAAAGAAATGAAAATAAATCTCAGCTTCACCAGTTCTCTCCATAGAATGCAGGGGAGTCTCTGCTACAGTACACCTCCTCCCTTTCATCACTGACCTTGGAGTCCGCATGGTTGTTTCTCTCACCGTTCCTACTCCTTGCACCACCACCAGCCAGAAGAAGAGAAGAAGGGGCAGAAGAAGGAAAGAAGATGGAGGAAGACACCTCCCCTTCCGGCTTCTTCTTAAAAAGTGATCGTGGAGGCGTCTAATTGGCTCAGCCCCAGAAGTGAGCCTTTTCTGAGCTGGGGAGAGTTGTGAGAAACTTCTTGCAGGAGCCATCTTTGCAGCCCCTTCCCCCATACCAGAAAAGGCTGTCATGTCAAACCATGACAAGAAGGCACATAGCAACTTAAGCATTCACTCAATCATTATTCCTTTTCTTTCCAAAATGTAACTGACAATTGACATTATTAAAGAACAGTGTTATGTAATTGAAATCAATGGAAGTTTGTCACTTGCATTTTAAAACTTATCATATTCCTGACTAAATCAGAGTATCTCTTTATCATAAGTTGAAGACACGTTTATCTCTTCAATTGTTAAGAACATTTATTAGAAGAGACTACATTAGGCTTATTTAATGAAGTATGCTTCTCTGTATAATATTATTATTATTATCATTAGTATTGTTATTAACATTTTCTTTGTTACCATTAGTTTTATTATAATTATAATTTTAATTTTAACATTCACACTACAGCAAAAAGAATTAAAACACTAAGCTGAATAATAGCAATAATCATTGTCAAAATAATAACAATGATCATTGTATATCATAGAAGCAAAGCTGTGAATAACTACTGACAGTAGTAATTAAAATAATCATGCTATGCTAAAACTTAATGCTGCACCAAGGTTGTACTGAACAAATCTTACAGTCCTGGAAGATTTTTATGTTAAAGATTTCGAAGTATTAATGTTCACTAGAGAAAACATCTGACAGGAGAAAATGAACAAATGAGTCTTTGCAAGAAGTTTTTGGACACAACAAAGTTATGGAGATTTGCTCAGTTCTTCAGTAGACACAATCACAATTTGTTATCCAAATATCCAAGGTCTGGGTCAGCCATATGAAAAAAGCAAATCTCCAAGCACTGGTATTCATAAATATCAATGTCATTGTACAAATGCAATGTATCATTACTATTATTATTGCTACACATTACAAATAATATTTGTCTTGGATGTTTTCTGAGAGACTGACACTAGAACAATCACTGATGTTCTCTGTAATGGGAAAAACAATTAGTTTTCAAGTCATTTGCCTTTCTGAGAGTGCTACATGCTAAATTATAACCCTTGTTCTTCAATGAGGACAATTCGGTAAGACTTAATATTTCTGTTACAAGACTTTCAGACAATAAGAGTAGATCCACTCCCCTTGCTTGCTGTCTGTGTCACTGCTTTTGGAAGCTATAATCATGCTGCAAGCATTGAGGTTTGAAAGCACTCTCTGATGATTTTCCAAAGCCCCTGCTGATGTACTGGGGAGTCAGATATGTGAAACTCAGTGAGGAGCCTAAGGGAATACTGGTGACAACGTGACCTGGATGACTTTCTAACAGACTGCCTCCAGCACACTAAGGAATAAGTCCTCATGCAAGAACTACTTGGCAAAATTTTTTGGCATATGCTACATAGGGGGCTATTGAATCCTTACTACATTTTTTTTGAGTTTTAACAAAATATCTCTGTAATTATTTATCTGTGGTTTCTAGTAGCAAGAAATGCTAGGAGGGTGTTTTGAAAGATAAAGCGCATGGAGAGCTACAGTGAGGACCATATACCTATTTCCAGTAAGCACACAAAGTTTAACAACTTACCTGAAGCATGTCTGGAATCTAAACCTCTCAAAATGTCACAAAATTTCTTTGCTCCACTAGAAATATTCTTCCTCATCTCTAGAGATATTACTGTTATCTGGACCCATTTATAGATGTAGTTTTCTTTGCCCCTCTAGTCCAATTGAAAATCCAGGACAGATGGAACAAGGTGAAAATGCCGCATACATTTCAGTTAGATTTCCACAAACATTGTGGTTAAGGCTACATTTATCACTATTTTAATCACAATATAGAATATATTGCCTTACCCAGAGTATAAAACATGGGATGGTTTTGGAGGATTGTGTAAGACTTCCTTCACATGAATAAAAATATTACAACTGTTTACAAGAGCAAAAACAATTTAAGTGATTTAAAAGTTCTGTATTCAGAGAAAAAATGACAAAACCTCTTGAAAGGCAGTACTATTTCTTCATTTGCTCTTTGAACAAAGTGTATGTCCTGAAGGTATTTTTTAGGTATAAGATGTTGACATAAAAATATCTGATAGACAAAAAGAAGACATATACCTTCATATTCAAATGTTACTTGAATCAAGGACAGGTTCTCTGATAAATCTTACAGTTAAAATAATACTGAGGGGTAGGAGGAATCCCTAAAGATAATGTGAGACCTTGCACTTAGGTCATGTTTCAGTATTTTTAGATGTTACTTGCTGGATGTTCTGAGAATTTACAGGTAAATACTCCACTGATTAGCTAAGTTAGAGTCACAGCTGTGTTTGTAGCAACACTTTCCATTAACTTAAGGAAAATCTGAACATTGAAAATATCCTTTTTCATATCCATCTATCTAGATATAAACCCAATAATGTATTGTTAATATAACTGAAATATTATCAATCTTATAATAATTAATTAAAATAGAATTATTACAGAAAAAGGATACTTTTGCTCAAAGAGTGTCTCAACCATAATGACAATAGAGTAATAATATTATAAAAGACTTAGAGTTTACTTATTTTTTTTGGTGTTATGTTAATCCTTCTACTATCACAAGATCACTACTTTCATTTGATAGTAGGTGGAGTGTAGTGGTGAGTTTTCAGGAATCTTTAGTTGTTTTATATTGTCATTGATATAAAACAATGGTTTTGTAACTAAACTAGGTTAAAAACTGTACAGTCAAAATTGTACTCTGTTGTAAAAAGTAAAACTCCATATATCTTATTGGTTTTAGTGTAGTTTCCTCTGGTGTATTGGAAAGAAGTAGCAGATTTTCTAATAAAACTGTAATCGTACATAGTTAATTTTTTAGACATTCTACAGCCACCTATCCTACTAGCAGATTAAGTCTGTTATTCAGTGTCGAGACAAATATTCAGGCTCAGTTTCTGCTTCAAAGAGTTTACTGTCTAAGTTTAGATACATGACATAGAAATGAGAAGTGACAAGTGAACAAAAGACATAGCAGGGGAGAAAGGAAGCACAAAAGGATATGGTTTACAGAATTATCATAAAGTTTCTTGAAGGCATGTTTCATCTCACCTAAATTTAGTCATCAAAGTTATATATCTAGTATTAACAAAAGAAGACCATTTCTGATTGTGGTTAATGAAGCTAATTGGATGCTTCCAGGAAAAAAAAAAACCAAAACAAATTTATTTTGGATTCAATTCAACGGTTGCACTAGATGATCTCTAAAGGTCTCTTCCAACCTCTACCATTCTATGATTCTATAATTGACTTTCAGGATGTCACTTTGTCTTTCTAAAATGGAAAAGCCTTTGGCTTGCCCTACTCATAGAATCATACAATCCAGGAATGGTAGGGGTTGGAAGAGAGCTTTAGAGATCATCTAATCCAATCCTCCTGCTCAAGCAGGTTCACCTAGATCAGGTAGCACAGGAACATGTCCAGGCAGGTTTTGAAAACCTCGAGAGAAGGAGACTCCACAGCATCCCTGGGCAGCCTGTGCCAGGGCTCACTCATCTGAACAGTAAAATAGTTTTTTCATATTCCCCAGAAGGCTGTGCTGCCATTCAGTGGGATCTCGACCGGCTTGAGAGTTGGACAGAGAGGACATAAGGTTCAACAAGGACAAGTGCAGAGTCCTGCCATCTGGGAAGGAACAACTCCCTGCACCAGTACAGGCTGGGGGGCAAACTTCTGAAGAGCAGCTCTGCAGAGAGATACCTGGGAGTCCTGATTGATAATAAACTAAATATGAGCCAGGGAAGAGGGACAGTGCTGGAGAGAGTCTCCAGTTTAGTCTGGAGAAGAGGAGATTGAGGGCAGATCTTATTAACATTTATAAATATCTAAAGGGTGAGTGTCAGGAGGTTGGGACATCCCTTTTTTCTATAGTAGATAGTAACAGGACAAGGGTAATGGGATGAAGCTGGAACACAAAAGATGTCACTTAAATATAGGAAAAAAACTATTTCACTGTGAGGGTGATAGAGCAGTGGCAGAGGCTGCCCAGAGGAGTTGTGGACTCTCCTTCCTTGGAGGTCTTCAAGACCCGCCTGGACATGTTCCTATGCAACCTGATCTACATAAACCTGCTTCTGCAGGGAGTTAGACTAGATGATTTCTAAAGGTCCCTTCCAATCCCTACCATTCTATGATTCTGTGATATGTTTAAATAGAACTTGGTGTTCCAGATTCATCTTGTTACACCTTGTCCTGTTCCTAGCTACAATAGAAAGGGATGTCCCAACGTCCTGACACCCACCCTTTAGGTATTTGTTAATATTAATGAGATCCCCCCTCAGTCTTCTCTTCTCTAGGCTAAACAGCCCCAATTCCTGCAGCCTTTCCTCATAAGGACGATGCTCCAGTCCCCTGATCACCTTGGTGGCGTTGCACTGGACTCTCTCCAGCAGTTCCCCGTCCCTCTTGAGATGGAGAGATCAGAACTGGACACTGACTCCAGATGAAGCCTCATCAGAGCAGAGAAGAGGGGGAGCAGAACCTCCCTTGACCTACTGGCCACACTCTTCTTGATGCATCCCAGGATGCCACTGGCCTTCTTGGCGATGAGGGCACATTGCTGGGTCATAGTTAGTTTGCTGTAAACCAGGACCCCCAAGACTCTCTCTGCAGAACTGCTCTTCAGCAGTTCGACCCCCAGCCTGTACTTGTGTATGGGGTTGTTCCTTCCCAGGTGCAGGACTCTACACTTGTCCGTGTTGAACCTCATGAGGTTCCTCTCTGCCCAGCTCTCAAGCTGGCCAAGATCCTGCAGAATAACAGCACAGCCTTCTGATGAATCAGCCAGTCCACCTAGCTTTCGATTTGTAGTGTTTTGTATGAAAAATCTTTTGTAAGAGAACCATATGGCTAGCCAAGAAAAAAATTATAAAATAACAGCATAATGCTAAGGAATTGCCTCAGTGAAAGATCATGGAACTCCGTCTTGACCTATACACCACTTTAGAAGTGTCTTTAAGAATGACATAGGTTGATCTCGTAATACCACTAAATTTAGGATCCTATCAGCAGTGGCTTTTCTGTGATGAGCTCTTCCTTCTTATGTCAAGGCGATGTTCACTGAGGAAACTCTCACCCAAAATCACCCTTTTTTGTTTGATATAGGTAGACTACTTCATACTTCCGAGTAGGAACATTACCATACAGTGATTTCATTCAGTAAAAGCTAAAGCAAGTGATTTCTCCTAAAAACATTAATATACAGTGGTAAACAGCCCCATAGACTTGGTGCAATGTGAATTTTCAGACTTCAGAGGACATCTGTTTACATATTATTCAGCTCTTACAAACTAAACAACTTAGAGAAAACCTTGCAGAAAACCTTGAAAATTAAGCCTCTCTATTAAATGTGTGTTAAATCAGACCTAATTCCAGTGGCTGGGCAGAAGAAGAGGACAAATGTGACAGATGCCAAAAAATGAAATTTCAATTGTAGTCCTAGACCATGACTTAGAAGTAATTACTGGTTTAATATATGAGACTGTTTTTCTTTGTATAGACATTTTGACATGAACAAAATCTTGTTTTCATCAGGGAGTCTGCCAGATAAGTTATGATTAGGAGGAAAAATATTAGCAGCTTATTCAGATTCTGCAGTCTTTAAGCAGACATTATACAAGTAATTCAGAACTCTTGAATGAGATATTTTCTTCTTTCTATTGACTATATGATGAGTGCAGACACTTTTAGGCTCCCGACTGCTGTGTAGGAAGACACATAAGGCCTGGAAGTGTCTGAACCGGAGGATGAATTAAAGCTTCCCTGTGAACATCACTATCTTTTCAGTATTCAGAAAGCTTGTTTCCAAGCTTTTTGTATTTCTGTTGTGGGGAAAAGAGGAGGACTGGGATTGAAATTGAATTTAAGTGGTCTGGGTGCAGTCTGTAGTAACTTCAGAATGGAGAAACGTCTTCCAACACAAGTCTTTGATCTGTGGCTAAGACATCTTCTGTAAATGTCACCACTCTTTACTCTTTCCTACCTACATCACATGTAAGGATAAGTTTAAAAATGGACAGATCTAATGCTTTTTTCTAACACAGGGTGTTTATTATCATTTAAAGGACAACATCTTTTTTTTTTTTAATGCTACAATAAAAACATAACTATAAAACAATACTCTGTCAACAGCATATACGTTACATATAGATGAATTAAAAATAATGCTGGAAATTATTGTACTCACATACACAGAATTAAAAATGAAACCTGTACCCTCAAGCCTTACACCCAAATGCCTATACAAACATGTAGTCTATTCACAACAGGTTACACACACAGAGATACTGTCTCTAGCCCTTCAGAGATCTCTCTTTACACATTGTTTGAACACATAATGAATCTGACATATCTTAGGATCTGTATCTAGATGTGGGCTGGACAAAAAGCAACCTGAGATCCACATCTGCACCCTTACACCTCAACTCTACAGTCAGTGATATTAAGTAAAACATGCATATAAACTTCACTGAATATATTCAAGATAGACTCATTATGGAAGCATACTTAAAGAGCACAGAATATATGTCTTTCAAAATTCGAAAAATGAGATATTTGTTCCTCTTCAGTTTAGATGTTCCAGATGACATGTAAGAATAGAAAGGTGGAATAAATTTGTTGACAAAAGAATTGACATAATGGGTTTATTTTTTGCTTGGATAATATTTCCACAAAGCCTGTGGAAAATAAATATATTTTTGATGAGACAGATATAGACTTTGTCTGAAAATTTTGACAAATAGAAATATTAAAAATATATTTTAATTTAAAGGAAATGCTATTCTATTATCCACCTTTTAAACACTTCTCAACACCAAAGCTCAAAACAAATAAATTTTAAAATAGAGTTTTTATTTAAATAGACTTTTGGAAAGGGAAAATCCAACACTTTTATATTAAAAGAATCAAGAAAAAGGCTTTGTGTCACAAGTGAAATTGTGACAGTACTGCTTACTACTGACAGTCTGAAGTCTTTTCTTAACATATGAGCTCAAAAACTTCACCAAGATATAATAAACAGACTTCTCAACCACACATTGATGACTCCTCTTTATTATTCTTGAATTTGCTCATGGTTTTTCTTAAAATATGATTAAGATATCCTATCAGATCATTACGGATCAAAATCCTACTCTTGGAAGTTGCTATAGTATTCTCAAATCAACTTCTATCTCATATTTCTATCTCTTATTTCTTGAGAAGAGTGTAGAGAAGTTGTGATATTAAGTCTCGCAGGGAACAAAACACTAAGAATTAGGAATATAGTTGGAAACATTAAAATTAAATTATTTTTCAGTAGAAAATGTTCATAAGTGAAACTGAAAATATTTACATTCTTGTAAAGTGCAAATCCACTTTGTTCCAGACAGAACTTCTATGGACTTTCCTTCTCTGACATATTAGGTTATTTTTCCAAATTTTAAGGCTACTTGAGGTACTGAATCCAAATTTTGATCCATTTAGGCAGGCACTGAATAATGAACAGTTTTTGCTTTTATTGCTATGGATTGCAGGAACAATAATTGAGATTTAGAAAAAATTATCTCTGCACCGATAACCGTAGGATGTTTACTTCTATTCAGAAACAGAATTTTTATTTTCAGCTCAGCTGCTATGTTTTCTGAGCTTCAGTTCTTTTTTTCTTCTCATTTGTAAAACAAGTATAAGTATACTTGCTCTGGTTATGCAGAAAACGTAATTACAACTTAATGAAAACTGACACAATTACAAATTTCAGCTGCATATGTCTTGAAAGGAGAACTGAAATTGTTAATTTCTCATCAATAGAAAAATCTGGTTTAGATCTTTATGACACTTTTGAAACATTCAATTGACTTTTTATCACTTATATTATAATGTAGTATGTTCTGGAATCGTATTGTATGGTGTGTTACACAATATTAAAATACACAAATGAAAGTAATTTCAGAAGAAAGAGACAAAAAAAAGGAGAAATATCTTATTCAAAAAATGTCAAATTGTAGCTTTTTGAATTGTGAGAGCTTTTATTCCATTTTTCTTCAGAACATTATTTTATTGAATCTGACCCAGTTTTTTTAAAGTGTTTAATTTCTGAGTGAACTGTATGTTCCAGATGTGAATACGATTTTTAGACTCTTCTACTTCCTTGAAATTTGTAGTCAAATCTAAGAGTGAAAAGCACTATATAAACACACAGAATTGCTATAATGGGACTGATCCAACCAGACTAAAGATGGATGACAGCTTCTAGAACTTCCTCATCTCCCTTTAAACAGCTATGAATGTACCAAGCATACTCTTGTTTCTTGATTTCTGAAGGAAGGGTGAAAAGATCTCATCTTGAATCCTGTATCGATACAGAAGAAACAAGTGAGCAGCCTGAGACAACCTTGTGCAGATGACTTTATGTTTCATGACTGAACTTTCTGATGTCTTACGTCTTATGAAGTATGAACACTGATTTCAGTATTTCCTGTTGCTATGTGTTGCAATAAACCTATCTGAAATTTAAAAAAAGTCTTATAGTTACTCTTTGCCATGTGAGTTCTAGAGTCACTTTTAAGGATAGACTTATTCTTACACCACAGATAATTATATGAATGAACAAAATCTCTTTTCATTTTTTTCAATCATTATTATCATTTATCATTTAAGATGTTAGAATTTAATAGTTAAATATTTTCTTTATTAGTTGTGCACAAAACTGAGTTACAAGTTTTCACAAGCTGGTGAAAAGTGAGTGCTGACACATAGAGAAACAAATGTACACACATTGACATACATAATAAAGAACACAGAATGTTATTGTATCAGATTAATTTACTTAGAAAACCAGGCTGGAATAGACATAAAGAAACAATTTTATGTGTAGATCAAGTTTGATGGATGAAAACATGTGAATTTTCCAAGATCTAACATGGAAGTTGAACCAAGCCATAGACCAAACTAACATTCAGACCAAGGTAAGAAGAATAAGTTTCTCAGTTTAAGTTGCATGATAAATGTCTGTCTCTGATTGGAAAAAGTTGTTTGGATCAGTGCTTGAGTGTAAGCCTGGGTCATCTGCAGTAAAGTCATTGCCTGAGTGCTCAGGCACTTGATTTTGCCAAAATAGGATCTTTTCTAGGAAGTCAAAATGTAATCTCACAGGGGGTAGCATCATGAAAAATCCAGTAGTTTTGAATGAGTGACACTAGCAAGGATAAAACAGCAGGGGATCTGAACCCTCCTGCTTCAGGGCATGAATTGTTTAAGAAAGATGAAAGGCATTTTCACCCCTTTTTCCCTGAAACATAATACTGAACAATTGGTTCTTCTGGCTGTATGTCAGAGTCTGTTGCTCTCTAGTCGCTGACCATCACTGACGAGAGGGCAGTAAGAAAGTGGAGCCCTTGGGTGCTAATTCTTGCTTGCACACAAAAGCAACACATGTAGGCAGATAAATGCCTCAAATCTGGGAAAAAAAACCCCAAACCTGTGTGGCTTCTTCTGAGAGATGGAAGTTGAGACACACAGATCCCTGTGCCTCTAGGTTAAATAAAGTGTTGTTATCCTCAGCCTCTGAAGTGATTAAATTTATCCCAGTATCATTACAAAATGGAATTAACAGCAATTCATGGAACCACAGTAGCCTGGGGTGGTTTCAGAGGATATGGTGACAACATTCTAATAACAGATGCTGAGAATGACATGTCACAATTATTGTTGGTGCTGTCATTGATTTACATCAATGAAAGAGGTCTACGGCAGCCATCATTCAGTTTCATGCTGATTTCCTAGCAAATATTTCTGGGTATATAAATGTTACCATTTATATATTTTGGGATGTGCTGGTGAGTCACAGAGATCCATATTATTATGAAGGGAATAATGCACTGAAAATGGACATTAGAAGATTTTGGCAATCACCTGTCAAATATGAGAAGTATGGATAGAAAGGAAAGAAAAAAAATCAAACAGCTTTTAAAAGAAAAGTAAAATTATTTTGAAAGAATCATGTAAAATTATGTTTACAGTAGGAAGACACAGTGCTTGATTTTATAGCTCCTCTTCAAGTCTCTGTTTTTGAGAGGAAAGAGGCGACACTTGCATCACTTTCACTTCTGTTTCATTCAAGTAAGTCTGTCATAAACTGATCCTCTTAGTTATTTATTTATTTACTCATTTTAGATCAGAGAAAAAAAATAGAAATAAGAAAACTTACAAATATTTCAGATCCTCTGTGTTCTTGGTTTTGGGGTTTGTGGGTTTTTTAATGTCCCAAACCAAAATATTCATGAAATTTAGTGTAAATCGTAACAAAATCCCTCTTTGATGAAATTCAAGACCAAGTTCATACTGAACCTAAAGTGAGCTTTAGATAATTTTTTGTCTTAGAAACAGCACAAACACTGATTCTCCAACTCAGGTAAACACCCATTAAGCTATTGCAGCTAAGAAATAGGTTAAGGTTGTATTAAGAAACAAAGACTGTGGCTAGTGTCTACGTAAAAAGACAGGATTCCAAAGTTCCAATTAAAATGTATTTAATGCCAACAAAGAAGAAAAATAAATGAGCATAAGGACTAAAAGATGTAAATTTTCCTTTTCCAACAACTTTAATTAAAACCAAGCAATACTTCCAAATTTTCTCACTCACCTACCTCTCCCTATTCTGTTTGTAAAGTCACTTGAAAGTAGGTCACAGAAACATAGAACCATAAAACCGTTTTGATTGGAAAAGATCTTTAAGATCATTGAGTCCAACCACTAACTGCACACTGCTCAGCCTACCACTCACCATGTCCCTCAGCACCTCATTTACCTGTCTTTTAAATATCTCCAGGAATGGGGACTCTACCACCTCCCTGGGCAGCATGTGCCTGTGTCTAACAACCCTTACCCTGAAAAAATTCTTCCCAATCTCTAATGTAAACATCCCTGAGTGCAGCTTGAGGCCATTTCCTCTTACCACTTGTAATTTAAGAGATTAATCTCCACTTTAACCTCCTTTCAGGGAGTTGTAAAGAGAATTATCATGTCTCCTCTTAGGCTCCTTTTCTCCAGACTAAACATTCCTGTCTTCCTCAGCCACTTCTCATCATTGTCCTCCAGACCCTTCCCCAACTCCAATGCCCATCTCTGGAGATGTTCCAACCTTTCAATGTCTTCCTTGTAGTGAGGGACCCAAAACTGAATACAAATTCTTCCTTAGTGTTACTGTCTGGATTCCCTATGCCAATACAGCATAAAGGGGAGTAAAAAAAATCTATTAGATATCCCAGACTTTTTATGTCATACTCTGACAAACAGAATCAGGTCTGACTTTTGAAATGTTTGGAGAACTCATTGTGTAGAAACCACTTTTCTTCATATGAAATAGCCTGAAAAACCCACATGTCTCACAAGAAGTAAATTCTCACAGAAGAATTATGTGAAAATATCCTTCCTTTAGCAAACCAAATATACCTCTACACTCTTCAAGAAGCAGAATCCTAGACTTGAGAATTAAATTGTTCTTTAGCATTGAAACATCTATCTAAAATATTTTTTAATAATTCTGCAATCAAATCTGTATCATTAAACGGTACTGTCTCCCTACCACAGCTAAGACTTTAAACCTAGTTGGGAGAAGTGATACAAAAATACATAAGCTTTAAGATTCTTCCTAAGATTCTGTGTAACTTCACAAGTCCAGTGTTATAATTGTCTGAGTATTTATGGATTTTTATTTTCTTTGCAGTTTTCTTGAGCTGACATTAGGATTGAAAAGCCTGATGACATAATGGTTATTATTTCAAGTACTTTCTAAACAATATCATTTTTTTTGACCTTCTGCTTTCAATAAAATTATAGGTTTCCTTATTTTTTATGAAACAATGGCTCTTAGCTCCCATGATACATTTCCTGGGCAAATTTCTGATGAGACTGGCATGACTTGCTATTAATGCAATTATTGCTGTTGACGTCAATGAAAGCATTGGCTATGCTGACGTCTCCAATCACGGTGTCACTTGTGAGGACTGAGTTATAAACACTATCTTGTTTTTTAGCCTGCTGTGTAAATCAAATAAATAATAAAATACAAATGCAAATACAAGAAAATAAAATAAGCTACTAATTCAAAATGTATCCAGATAAATAAGAGCAATATTTATAGAAATGCACTGCTGAGAGATCAGCTGTGAATGTGAATGAGGAGCTGATAAATTCTCATTACCTGCTTGAGGCTGACAACTGAAATGACCTGCTAGGCATCCGCTGGAAATTCAATCAGGTACCTGCAAATAGCAGACATCTCCTGCAAAAATCCAACATGTGTAGAGTTTCACTTAGTGTTTAGGTGTTCCATCCCTGTGCAGTCAGGAGTGGAGGAGGCCTGTCAAGATTTCAAGCTTGTCTAAGGCACAAGGAAACTTTAAAGGGCTTGTTTTCTCTCTTTTTTTTCTCTACTTCATCCTACTGTGAGGCTTGTGTGTCTTAGTTTCTAATAAGGGAATCAAAACTTACCTATATTTTTGACAAAACTTTGTTTTTAATGTCCTTTAACACCATCCATAACCAACTCATTATTGTAGGGCAGAAGGATATGAGCTTCACTCACATGATGTTGGCTTTACTCATACCAGGCTGCAGACACTTAAACGGAAGGAGGAAGTGATAAGCATGTTGGTGATAGACACGAAGTTTTAGATGTCCTCACAAATTTTATACTGACTTCACGAATGCTGGAAGAATTGCCTCTCCAGTCATGGCTCGCTTTCTAGGCATCTGCTCATGTTCTAAACACTCCCAAATCCTCTAACTGACCTAATTAATAACATTCTGTCCAGTCATGTGACCACAGAACACTCTGTCCTGTAAACGTGACCACATTTGTCCAAGGAATATAAATACCAAATTGGATCAAGATATTGAACAGATCCAGGAAAACACAACTTGTTTTATGAAATGAATTTATTTAGTTCAGCAAAATGAAGGAAGAGTGGGAATAGACTATGTCCTATTACAAAAACAAACATAACCATAGTAGTTCGCTTAGTTTACTAAATTTTACTAGTAAACGGAGGTATTTAATAAAAATGACTAAACATTGTTATCTCCTGGAAATTAGAGAAATTGGGGACCATCAGAGAATTTTTATTCTTGAAGAGCCTTCTGACAAGATCAAGTGAGTCCTAATGACCTAGGTAATCAGATTTCTTTGTTATTTTTTGCAAATATTAATATTAATTGTAACCAGTTTGTTGATGATATTGTATACCTCAGTTTCCTATGACAACAGGAGACAAAATTCTGTGATAGTGTGACAGAGATCGCTTTCCATCATGTGTGTTCTTATGTTTTACAGTGATATATAATATTACTAGAAACAAACAAGAAACCCAAACATCTCATTGACAGAGAAGATATATGTTTACATATTCTGAAGTAGCTAATACACTCAAATTTTGCAGGTGAGGTGTACTCAGATGTACACAATTAATAACTGCAGTTCTTTCCACCTGATTGAGCCAACTATATTAGGCAGAACTTTGAGTTCACTCAGGCAAATAGAATGGTGCTTATGAATTTTATTTGAATTTTCTGCTCCAGATCCTTACTCTTGAACATATCTTAATAATTTAGTTGAAAAACAGATTTGTCTGTGTAAGATTGTTTGGAAAAGCATTCTATTCTACTAAGTAATCATTAGGCTGCCTGCCCTAATGATTATAATACAGATGTAGAATTCAAAGAACCTGGGTTTTGTTCTGTCATTAATTTAATGAACAATTTTTGAACAAGTCTCTTATAATGAGAACTTGCATAACTTTGGTTTATTCTGTGAGGTAGGTAGATGACAGCTGTCTCCTGAATCTTTATCCTTTAAAAGTGATGGTTTCTGTCTATTGGATGCAACAGCACCATAGACTGATGGTCAGACTTATACATCTGACTTTTAGACTCATGAAAATTGATCAATAATTCTTTCTGTGTACTAAAAGGGAAATTTCCTTTAAGAGACAGTAGTTAATGAGTTCAAATTCTTGTTTCTAGATCTCAGTGTGAATAGTGCCTAATTTGAATAAAACCACAACCAAACAAAAAAAAACCAAATCAAACCAAACAAAAACAAAACAAAACAAAACCCATAAAGAAAAACATTCAGAATTTCAACCAAACAAGAAAAAAACCCCTAGGTTCTAAAAAAATGAAAGAATAATGTTAAAGTAGTCTATCTGGATTATAAACTAACTAAATAAATAAATAAAATTAATAATCCATAACGTTACCAAACACAGATGTGGAGAAATTAAGACTTAGAATTAATTCTTACCCTTCTCACTATTCAACAGACAGGTAGATCCATAGATAATGTAGCTATTCAAACAGATTTTAAGGTTTCCCCAACATTATTGTCCAGGCTGAATCCTCAGAACTGGTCCAACCATACTGTTGCAGAAAATTTTAATAGTAGTACTACACTCCTTGATTCATGGTTTCCATACCTTAATATGCAATTGGCCATAAATAATAAAGATCTTCTTTAGACATGGATTTTGGAAATAAGTCAGAGCCTTTGACTGATTTTTCTTCTTGATCAAGAAGATGAAGTTCTTTAAAAGGCAGTAGTGATAGTGGAAGAATAAGTACTTCTTTTCAAGCAGTCTACTCTTGAGACAAATTAAAGGCTGTCCAAATTGCTACTACTGTTAAGCTCTTTGGTCTTTAACTTTACACCATAAAGCTATTTCATGCCAATAAAAATCAAGTCGAAGCAAACATGACAATCCAAAAATGCAGGACAAGTTGTAATCTGTTCAGTTTTCTTTAGACTTAGTAGATTTATGTACTGTTTACAATAACGAAGTACCTAAAAATATTTCTTATATGAACTGGAAAAATGTAAGGTTTAGCACAGAATTTATTTCCTTTAAGAGATCTGTTCCGTGGAGAGTCGTAGCTTTTGTCAGCATTTAAAGTTCTGTCCCACAAAGACAAAATGGAGGCAAACTCTCAAATAAGAACAACAGAAATCCCTCAGCAGTTTCTCTGACCTAAATGCACTGAAGTCATGTGAATCATATTAGTAACTTAATTATACTCATATCAGAACTCTGGGCAAAGTTAAATGCTCCCAAAGAATTCCCCTAACTCCAGAAAGGACAGACATTTTCCTAGCTCAAAACTGTGGTAGAAGAGTGACAGTAAAATTGAGATCCTACAAGCCTGACGGGAAAGATAAGAACACCTCTTTCAGTCCTCACAGCAAAAAAGAAAGGAATTTGTAATATCAAGAGATTATATGTCTGAAAGTCTTACTTTTCATAGTTCATTTCCATGGTGTTGGATTCACCCTCCCTGACAAGGTCTGAAGATATGGTTTATGAGGGTGGTTCAAATGTGATAAAGAAGCTGCAAGTTGAGGATATGAAGGGTTAGGTGCCCTTGAGGAGTGGATAGACTTCAGTGCTCTGCACTCAATTGAATTATTAACACTTGTACAACATAGGGAATGAATGAGCAAAAGAAGAGAATAATCCTACACATAAGCAAAATTGAAATTAACATGTAATTCAGAAAATATTGCAAGAAAACTGTTAACACTTTGTAATTATATATGTAATGTAAGGTTATAAAAAAATAAAAACTGAAGAAACACTAGCATGTCACAAAGTCTTGATGACTTTGCCACACTCTGCTTTAATATCTGTTAAGAATTAATGCTAGTTTGAGTTCGAAGGAACCTTTAAAGACCATCTCTCTACTATTCACAATGCCTTTGATGAACTTTTTCAGCACATACATCAGAACTAAATATTCCAAGTTGCATGTTATAAAAGGAAAATATTCACAGGGTAGTAATGAAAGAAGAAACCTGTGCAATCTTTATAGATAAAATAGATGGTGGCAGTTGGTGTGGAAGACAATGGCACATCTAATACAAATTTATGCCTACCTCTGCAATCTTGTCATTTGCCTTTGGATGGGTTTTACAGACTTTTCTTAATTGAATCTCACAATTTAGTTTTGACTTAAAGTTGTACTAAACATACTCCTATCTTCCTTTTTGTAACTGTTTCACATGTGGCAAAAGTAGAGAACAAAAAGCTCAGGCTCTTTGCTCTGAGTTCATGCAGAGTGTATTGGTGTATAATTGGTATAAAAACTCGTACAAGTTAACACACCTACAAATTCTGTGAAAAGATAATTCTTACAGTTACCTAAAAGTATGATGAATGTATATTGTTATTTAATCCCAGCTGGAAACTAAACACCACTCAGTTCCTCACTCACTCTCCCACAGTGAGATAAGGAAGAAAATCAGAGGGGAAAAGTAAAAAATTGTGGATTGAGATGAAGACAGTTTAATAGGTAAAGCACGCACAAACAAAGCAAACTAAGAAATTAATTCACTTCCCATCAACAAGCAGTTGTTTAGAACCATCTCCAGGAAAGCAGGGCTCCATCACATACAACATTTACTTGGGAAGACACATGCTATAACTCTGAACATCTCCACTTCCTCCTCCTCCCCTTTTATTATTCTTCTTTCTCTTTTATTGCAATATGGAATGGTATGGAATACGCTTTGGTTCAGTTGGGGTCATCTGGCTGGGCTGTGTCTACTCCCATCTTCTGCCCATCACTGATTTCACAGGGTGAGCAACAGAAAGCGCCTTGACGCTTAGCTGTAACTGAAACATCCCCGTATTACCTGCACTGTTTTCAGCACAAGTACAAAACATAGCCCATACTAGCTGCTATAGAGAAAATTAACTATTCCAACCGAAATCAGTACAATGGACCACTACTGGAACACAAGAAATGTTTAAATTATAAATGAGTACTGACATTGATGATAATATCCAAGCAAAAACGTTTGGGGTATCTCATGTGTATTCTAAATATCTACATGGCAATCACTTCCATAATTTTGACAAGCATTCTCTCCTTTGATCTTCATAATGGCTACTTCATAAATTGTATATTATTGAACAATATATCATTTTTGTCACAGCTCATGTTCCCACTGTGTCTTTGCTATGGTATTCCCTACAAATATCAGTGCTTTATCTTTCCAGACCTTGTTTGCCAAAGAGCCAAAGGGATGATTAGATCAATGTGCCATTCATAATCACTGCTAGCCATGGACCGTACCAAGGACCTCTCACCCTCAGCTTACAAACAAGTTGGAGAACCCTTAGCATTATGTGCAGCATTAGATCATTCCACAGCAATGCCAGAGCTGACAGCCCTGACAGGTCCTTCATGCCATAATAAGGCCTGACAGTTTTAGAACAGTGTGCATTTCTGCTGGCTAAATATGTCAGAAACCTAAAAGGAAACTGTCACAAAACCTCTTTTTTTTTTTTTTTTTTTCTTTCTTTTTTTTCAAGAAAGTGCTTTAAAAAAAAAAAAGAGAGAGAGAGAAAGAAAAGAGGTATTAATAAAACTACACTGCTTGAACTGACAATGCTAGATGGGTCAAAAATCAGGACAAGAGACAGACAATGAATGAAAGAAAAGGAGGGTGACAGGTAAATGAGACTGATACAACTCCCATTAAAGGTAATTGGTTACCAGTCCACAGTGTTCTTGGCTTATTTATTCCAATCTAAATCTTTTCGAAGGAAAAGTTCACACTGAGGAAAATCAAAGCCTGAAGACCAATTGTCCCCAATCACATTCCAATGTTTGAGAGTGCGTTTATCAGAGATCACTCTTTCCCTGTGCATGCTCGTGTCTTCATGAATTAATGCAGGCCTACATATGAAAATCAATGTTTCTTACACATCTAAACATCGTGGATCTGAATCAATCTCTCAAAGCCAAAGAGGGTTAAATATTTAAACAAGCTATGTATTGAAATGCATTTTTAATGCTGTGAAGTCATTCTGATGAAAGATTACTCAAGAGCCTTCATTACTGAGTTTAGAGAGTAATGTGGTATTATTGGAGCAGATGGCACAGCTGTGTGCAGTCTCAGCCTCAGCCCTCCCCCCTGGGGTAAATCCAAGTGCCACTCCTGTGCAAAGTCATCTGCTGTCAGCCACTGGACTGAATGGATGAATGGCTATGTCTAGCTTGCATGTCTATACATGACAATCAGGATGGCTGAAGTCTTTAAGAATGGGATCCTTAAAGAGAGTAGCACTTTCTGTAGTCCCTTGTTTCCTATGTGCAGTAGAAGACAGGGAAGAGAAGAGCAAAGCAGCACCACGAGCATTGAGAATGAATTTGCTGTGTTGCTCTGTCACTTAATTGCTAGGATTATATGGTATCATTATGTCAACTGCAATTGTCTCCATTAATTTCAAGCTGGTATTTCCCCCTCCCCAACCCCGTCCCACTATTCTTTTTTCCCTCCCTCTTGCTGAATGAGTGAGTGTGGGAGTTGAGAGGGTGGCAAAGAGAGGAGAGAACCATCCGGATACATCTTGATGATTAGTAATTGAAAAAGACAAAAAAGAGAAACAGGCTAGTGTGAAGTCAGGGTCTGTGCTGTGGTAGTCCAAGAAAGGATTAGCTGTATGGTTTTTAACTCTGTCACAGCTGTGGGGAAGAGGAACCTTGCAGCTCAAGAGAGCGCTTCTGGAGCTTTCCTTTGCATTGAGGTACAGGTACAAAGAAGGTGAGTTTACCATTAAGGCCCTAACTTCTAGATTTATATGGCAGGATCAGGTTCATCACATTCACTTTAAGCTATATTTGCAATACTGCATACAGATAGTGCACCAAGCCTTGCAATGACTCTCTCCTCATGTTGCACTGATGTAATTTAATTGGTTTCTGTGGAAAGACTTATAGTTTATAGGTGCACACCTATCCACCTGATGAAAAGACAGAGTTTTCTGAAGGTTAATATTAACCCAACAATGTTCAGTTGTGTTGAGAGGTGTTTGGGAACAGAAGTCAGAATTCAGATGAAAAGAGAAGTATGTTTGGACAGCATCTAGTGGATAACTATTGGCCTAGTAGACTCCATCAAAACATCCATCATAAAGAGGTCTTTAAACTAAGGGACTTGGGAGGTGAGGGGAGAAGCAAAACAGAACAAGCTGTCCCCTCTAGCTGGGAAACAGGGCAGGACAGGGAACGCAATGATAATTGGCCTTCATCTGCATACTGGGCTAAGATATGGAAGGCTGCCCACCCTGAGAAAGAGCCAAACCGTGGAGGAACCTCCTGCACCCGTCCAGGGAAACCTATGTGTCTGAGTAAGCCCCTGCGCTGCCTCTACACCAATGCACACAGCCTGGGAAATGAGCAGCAGGAACTGGAGATGTGGGTGCGGATGCGGGGCTACGACCCCCTTGCAGTCACAGAGACATGGTGGGACAGCTGCCGTGGCTGGATCAAAGCCATGGAGGGTTATGTATTGTTCAGGAAAGACAGACTGACAAGGTGTGGAGGTGGAGTTGCTCTCTATGTGAGAGAGCAATTAATGTGTATTGAACTGTGCCTGGGTGGGGAGGAGGAGAGAGTAGAGTGATTATGGGTAAAAATTAATGGCCAGGGCAAGGCAGGTGATAGTGTTGTAGGAGTTTGCTACAGGCCACCTGATCAGGAGGAGGATGTGGATGAGGCCTTCTACGAACAACTGAGAGCTGCCTCACAATCACAGTCCCTGGTCCTCATGGGGGACTTCAACCACCCTGATATTTGCTGGAATAGCCACACAGCCAAGCACATGCAGTCCAGGGGGTTCCTACAGATTGTTGATAACAACTTCCTGTTGCAGATGATCGAGCAATCAACAAGGAGGGGTGTGCTGCTGGACCTGGTACTGACGAATAAGGAGGGCCTGGTTGTGGATGTGAGGGTTGGAGGCAACCTCGGCTGCATTGACCATGAGATGGTAGAGTTTCATTCTATAGATTCCATAGATTTAAGTATCTTCTGTAAGCTGATATACCTGGGTGCTGAATATCCAGTGTAGAATTAATATGTAAATTTTTAGTTCCAAAAAACAGAAGTAGAGATATAGAGACTTTACTGCTATCCATTATACTCTGTAGTTCCTCTAGACATTTCCTTTCTGATCGAAGAAATGTCTCTCTCCTTATTTAAACAGTCTTTCTATTGCTCTGGTGATCTTTCTCTTTTCAGGTCTTTTTCTGAGTAAAAGTAGTAAGGATGGAATTCAATATTCTAGGGTAGGTCACATAAATGACTTGTATAACAACATTAGCTTTTCCTTACCACTACTACAGAAAATTCATTTCACATCTGTTAGGACTGCATTTACTTTTTCTATAGCCACATGGATGCTTCAAAGTCAAACTGTAATCAAGTAAGACAAGTCTTTCTTTTCCTTTGGACTTGGCCAAATAAGTAAATTCCTAGCTTTTTGTAAAGTTTTATTTTTTAAATCCTTCAGCATGCAATCCCTGATCCAGTGTTATTTCTATTACCTCAGCTTCTGAGTCTTACTCTTTCTGACGGTAAAAAGTGATTTTTCTGCTTTAACATTCCCTCTTAATTGTGCATTAAAAGGAAATTTCTTTGCCTTGCTGATGATTTGAAGCATAGCTATCAAACAAAGCAGGAAACAAAACTAATTCTTTTCTTGTTAAAATTCTTAAGATTTCAATGTCAGACATAAAGTAAAACTTCAAATGAGGTCCAGAGAGAAGAAAATAAGAAAAAGGATTTGCCTAATTTAAATTCTTTCCTTGTCTAAGTGTTTGTAAATAGCACTAGATTTAAGAATCCAATATATATACATTTATATCAGAAGCTTGGATTGCCAAATGGAAGGATAACTTGGATCTTTCTGGTAAGTAAGTAAAATTTGTATTCTTTGTGCATTCAAATAGCTAGGTAATATTGCTTAATTTTCATTTCACCAAAGATTGCTATGTTATCTCACTTTTTATTTAGAGCAGGCTAAGAATGTATGAACAAACAGTTACTTTACTCAGTTGACAAGCAATAACTCCACAACCTGCCACAGCTCTATTGATCTCTAAACAATACTAGATGTCAGTGATTTGTAGGCATCACAGGAAAGGCAGATTTTTAAATGGGGATGTAAAAAAGGACAGAAAGAGGGCAATGTAGATTTTGCTTCTCAGGATTCTACAGGAATGAATATTTGATCTCAGGAAGGATAGTATTTATAGATCAAAAAGGAAAATAGAAATTATTTGTTAATATTTAAGGAATTTTCCAAGCTTTTCAGAGCATGGGAATTTGCAAACTAGATTAGAAACAAGAGCTATCTAGTCCTGCCTTGGACAAAATCTAACACTTTCCATTCAAGTAAGTTTCCAGTACTGTTCCTGGGGCTGTCCAAAGTGATTTATTCTCATTTTCTAATGTAAATTTGAAGAATATTGTTGATAAATTTAAAATAATAACCTAATCCAAGTGTTACGCAAGAATACTTTAACTTTTCTACTTGTTTTGTTTGGTTTTAAATCAATGGCATTTCCTAAAAATCAATAGGGAGATTAAAGAAAATAGAAGCATTCAAATTAAGATACAGCGCTTAGAGTTTGTGATGACCATCATACATTTTAATGGCCTTAACAGTTGCTCCAATTTGTGTTGAACTGAACCGACAGGCAAACATTGAAACAAGTTTAGAAGCTTCTACTTTGCTAAAAGAACTCTTTAAAACGTAAGATATCACTGAAAAAAGAGGCCTCATTGTGAACTGAAGCATTCTTGCAAAGCTAAGTAACTTTACATGATTTACATGGTTTACCTTCACAAGTATTCTCATGAAATATTCTCGTCAAAACAAAACAAAAAAAAACACAAAGACCATGGCTCCATGACTTTCTGGAGAGAATGTTGTGCTGCAGCTGGTGATTCTCCCAGATGACTGACTCTGAGCCAAATCTGACCCAAATTCTCCTCATTGCAATAACTTGGTACCCTGAAAATTACGTATTTCATTGGCTACTGCTGTGTGTTAATGTAACTATATAGCTTTTGTAACTGTGATGCTTTCTGCCTTTACATTTTGAGTAGGTGCTCTGTCCACGCAGACATGCCCTCACATTTATGGAACTGCTTTGAACCACCCTTAATTTCCAGAAGTGCTCTCTTCAGATCTCCACTTTATTTATGTGGCTTCCATTCCATTTGCAAGGCTGAAAGCATTAGTATAAGGAAGCTGGCAAGCAGAAACCCTTTTTGGCTGGAAAGGTAATGGAATTTTGCTCAGTTATTTTACCAGGAGTAGAAGATGATTAGCACTAATTACAGCTTGAGACTGAGAGAAATTGGGAGTAAAAATGCAAGATATCTTTCAAAAATAACTATGGCAGTAATAATGTTTTTTGTCTTGAGGCAAACAAACAGAAAAGGCTTTCTGTTTGCTGTGTGAGGTTTTTTTTAAAGTGTTATTTCATAATAAACTTTATAGAAACCGATTCATGTTTCACCTTTTTCTGTTAGCTAGGGTTCATGCTCGCCAATAATTTCAGAAAGAGTTGGTCAGTAGTAGGCAGATTGCAGAGAGAAATACAAAAATACTAAGCACTATGACCACACATATTTATCTATATAAGAAGGAAGTACCAAAAAAAAATCCCCCCCAAAAAAAACAAGGTAATTTTCCTAATGCTTAATGAGGGAGATAGTCAGACACATTTTCCCCTCAGACAGTCTCAGTGATTGACTCATAAGTTGCTCACCATATTTTATTACCCCTGTATGTGGTATTGGCAGTATTCTGCTAAACTGAAAAAATATTTAGCCTGCAGTGCAAATAACAAACGAGCAGATACTGGCCTTTAAAACAGCAGTGGCATTTCTGGTCACAGTATGGAGATCTGAGCAGCTCCAGGTGTACAGCAGAGAGACATGACGCCAAAGTCCAAAATTGCTAGAGATTTGCTATAGCAATATTTGTGAGTTTATGTTTTAAGTCTTACGAGGATGTTTTGTCCACACACTCAAAATATCTGTGAACAGCAGCCATCAAGGACAGGTGTTTGAACTTTATGAAGGAAGACAGAGCTATCAAACTGGAAGTGGCATAATGGACTATAGTTACAGCTGTGCTTCTCTATGGAATGAGCAGAACTGTCTCACAAAGGGAGGTGGTTAGTCATTTCTCATTCAGAAGGAGATTTCTAGTTAAAATTCATACACTTTCCAATCAGTATATGTACAATTCTTCTAATATATATTAGACATTTTAAAACACTGTGATCAAATCAGATGTCTTCATCTCATTGGCAGATGATGATAAAAGTAGTTCTTTCCCATTAAGTCTCTTCTCAGTTTGAGTTGTATAAAAAAGGAAACCCTAAAATTCGGAGCTTTTCACCATCTCTGTGTTCTTCCCCACTACAGTCTACCCATACTGATATCCCATTTTCTTCCTTTCATTGCTTCTGTAACAGAATATTCAACTATTCAGGGCTGGATTTTTTCCTAATCAATGATTCTCAGGTGCTAGAACCCTGAAGCAATACTTTTGGCACATGGGGCAAACAGATGTTTTTGCAAGTGAGGCCTTGAGTAATTCCAAGACAACATTCCTGCAGGTGAAACTGAAAAGTGTCTCTTGTGTTGGAAAGAGAATATCTACAGCAGTGGCTCTCAACCTTGAATAATTGGAGTGCCACTTTATGACTGAATAGAGCCACATGCTAATTATCCTTCTGCTACATTATGCTGTTGCTTCATTTTTGAGTCTCTATCAGAAACCATTGCATGGTGATTTAACAAGTCATTAGGTTCAGGATGAAAAATCTGTAGAAGGAAAAATAAGAAAATGCTGTCTTTACCCAAGGTACTTATATAACATGTGCAGTAAGTCAACATCATTATACTTTGCATTTTGAATTTCCAAGCCTTTCATTGCCTTTTGGTAGGAGCCTTCATCAAACTGCTTTTAACTCAGTGGAAAGTTCCTGCTGACACATAGCAATTTTGGAATGGACACTAAAAGAGTTAAAACAGTATGAAAAACAGCGAACCTTAATCTGAATATCTGATCACTGTTTCATTTATATGACAATGATTTTCCTCATGCCGTGTCAGATACATGTCTTGTATGTTTTTTCCTAAGGCACTATGGCTTGCATGGCCACACTGTTTGTATTGGTCTATGTCTCCACAATACCAATGGGCCTTCTGGCCTATTGCAATCAAATCTGAAAGAAAACATAGAAGTCTGAGAGATAGTTCAGATCAGATATAAAACTTTTTTTTTTCCTGATCAGTTAATGAAACAAGATCTTAGAAAGGAAGCATGCATAGCTATACACTGGAAATTTGTTGAATGGTGGAAGATTGCTTTTATAGAACAATAAAGAAGGAAAAAGATACACGACTTCTAAATATCCTGAAGTGATCTGATCTAACTTTGAATACCAAATTCTAGATTTAATCACCTCAGTTTTCCCCAGTACTTAGAGGAAAAATACAGAGACTTACAAAGATTGGTTACGGTACCAGGTGGATGGAAAATACATTTGTTCAGCATTCAGCACCTGGATTTCATACATCTCATAACTAAACTGAAGAGCTTTCTGTTAGCAAACATCTGCTCCTTATAAGGACATTTAAAGCGGGATTCATCTCAGTTAAGTGTTGGCTTAACCAAAGCTAATTGGCTCAGTTCCCTTTGTAGTCAGTTCAGTCAGGCTCCTCTGGAGGGTGATTCATTTCAGCTGTCGTAGAGCCTAGTGATCACCAATAGAGACACCTCTATGATAAAGCAAACAGTCTTAGACTTTGATAACTCTTAGAAGTGCAGATCAAAGGTGGGTGACTGTCTTAGGCCCAGTCATACCTTTAACCTTTTTCTCTTTACCTAACTAGATGAGTCTCCTTGAGTCTAGCAGTAAAAACAGGCTTTCACACAATTTTGTGGTTTTTTTCTTCTTTCTTTCTAATTTGCATATCTCCATACTGAAATGAGAATAGTATTCCAATTACAGTTACAGCAGTGTTGAGTAAAGTTATATTGCAATTGACTTGGTCTGGTTTTCCCCCTTTGTATGTTCTATGTTCATACTAAATCTTTTGACCACTGTGTGATGAAATCCTTTCCAGAATCACTCATTCTCAAAGTGAAGTTTCTCTGCTCCTTCTTAATAGCTCATGTTCTTAGAGATCTAGAAGTAGAGTTTCATAATGTATATATACATATATATATGCACATTCAAGTACATACATATGCATGTATTTGCGTGTGTGCTGTTCAGTTGTCAAGTGACCAGTTCTAAAGGCTTTTGTCTCCTTTTTAATGATCCTCATTAAGAAAATATGTCTAGGGATTTTTTTTTTTTTACTGAAAACCATACCTACTTTACACGAATTCCTCAATTTCATATCAGTTTGAGACTTAGTTTGTTTTTAAGTTAGTATGTTGATTTTGTAGTCTTCTCATTTCTTAACAAAATACTTTCTGATATCAGATTCAACCTTTGAATGTTTAAACATTAGACAACCAGAACTGACATCAACACTTATACTTTACAAAAAGGCATCAAATTACTGTAGGTCTATTTTTATAAACCAATTTTGTTTAATATTAGTTATATTACCTTCCTTTCATTCTATGTTAATTAAATCTCATATTAGCCATTTTATTATTTGCCTTAGGTTAACTTTAAACTGACAAAAGGACATTTATCAAGGTCATCTCTTTTTTTTTTTTAATAAATGTTTCTGTACCTCAATTTTTTCCAGGTTTAAGAGGATTTTTCTGTGCTGTGAGAGTCCTTGTTGTTCATTATATTCCAGAGGAAAATTCATGGAGCTCTTTTGAAATTCTTGAATATAAATATTGGGATTGTGGGGATCTCCTCCTTCACTCGCTCTATAACTACTGTTTGAATGCAAAGTATTTCAGTTCCATCATTCAGCAATCTGAAATCAACTTTTACTTTTTCCCCAACTACAGGTCAAAAATACATTGAGTTATAAGTACTACTCAATTAATTATTTTTTTTTAAGATTAACTAACTTCCTTTTTCACTGTCCACTGTATCCTTCTTTAAAAGGTTATATCCACTTGCTTTAAAATTCTAGTCATGCAACTCTTCCCACCAGATTTCAGTAATACCAACTAGGTCAAATTTGTGTTCATAAATGAGCAATTCCAATTCCCTGTGTTTATTATCCAGGCTCCAAGAAGTGGTGTACAGGCAATTAAATAATTTCTTCTCCTCATGTCCTTCAGTGTCTTGATTAATTTGGTCCTCAGCATTCTGATTTTATTCTAAGTGAGTTTGTTCCTACTTTTCTACTTTTTTTCCCTTTAGTTTAACATCTACCTGACTATAATTACATGGAATTATTCTTTTGTACTGATTTATTTTTAATTAGAATGAACTAATTGGCCAAAACAAACACTTTATAAAAGGATATACAGATTTCAGTGAAATTGTCAACTAAAATGATTGTAATTCCCAGGATAATTTCTGGTCGGAAGTACAAGTTTAGAGCAGCCACTAGCTAGGATGTTGTAGTGGGTCTGGGATGGTAGTGACTTTCCACAGCAGCTCTTGCAGTGCTGTGCTCACTGTTGATATCAATATTATGACTACTGCTCACACAGCATCAGGGCTGTCCCTCCAGCATTCCTTCCCCCACCTTCACCAACAGCTGTGAGTGGGCATGATCCTGGGAGGGACTATGGCCAGGACAGCTGACCCAGGCTGACCAAGGAGATATTCCATACCATATGACGTCAGCTCAGTAATAAAAACTGGGGGAGAGGAGCAGGAAGTGGGGCCAAGATTCATTTCTGGCCTTCCAAAAGCAACCATGACGCGTACCGCAGCCCTGCTTCTCGGGAGGTGGCCGGACATCGCTGCTGATGGGAAGGAGAGAGTAACAGCTTCATCTGCTTTTGCTTCGCTTCCCGTGTGCGCAGCTTTGCTGCTTCTCTATTAAACTGCTTTTATCTCAACCACAAGACTCCCAACTTATTTTCTCCCCTTCCCTGGCTTGCTGAGGAGGTGGGTGATAGAGTGGTGTGGTGGGCACCTGGCATCCAGCCAGGGTCAAACCACCACAGATGTATATTTGGTGTAGAATAAAATTTCCCATGATAGTGTTGTAATTCACAAGAATTTTGTATTTTGGGGGGTAATCAACCTTCAGTCTTTCCTATTATGGGTTTTCCTGTAGGCATTCTTACGTTCATATGTGTTTAACTGTGGATGTAGAAATTAATTAATAATTTAGAGTTTGATATTCTGCATAGTATAAGAAAAATATCTGAGCTAGTACAACTTTGGCATGTCTTTTGGCATACCTCACTCATGTTCTTACTGTCCTTTAAATGTACACACACAGACAGACATACAAATAGAAAACTTTCAGCCAAATATGACACAGGAAAATGTTTTTAAACAGGCATTTTGTCATATGGGTAACTAATAGTGCACTCTGGCCTTTTCTAGACAGTTTGCTGGTCCAGAATCTTTTTTTCTAATTTCTGAAAGAGAAGTCATCCAAAATTTAAAAGCTCTCATTTAATACATAGGCATTTATTTGAGACAAATACTGTAGATTTAGGAGGACTACATTCACACTATTTTTCACTTCAAAAACCTTCAATGTTTTTCCTTTAAAAGACGGGTAAAATGAGTAATGTTTGATTGTAGCTTTCTTTTAAGGTTCCCGAAATTGCTCATATACATTGAATGAGGTTCCAGAAGCACCAAGATTAAAGAGAATATACAACATCAATAACAGCTAAAACACCTTTGCATGCTGACTTCAGAATTTTCCGCAAGTTTTTATACACATCTCTAGTGTCTTGGCCTGAGAAGACTTCAGGCTGCCCTACTGTTTATGTTTCTGAACTTTTTTTCTACTCCTTGTAGTAAAATAAATAAATAAATAAATAAATAAATCATTCTCACTCACTTTGGCTGTCTAGTTCAGATGGACATGTAATTTTACCAGGATATGAGTGGAACCATTATCAACAACTGTACATTATACTTATGTATTTCCAAGTTTTCTGGAAAATACGTACGTATTTATAGGCTGCTTTCTTCCTTTTCCATATTTAAAGTCTGTTGAGACCAGAAATAGCCTAGTATGGAGATTTTTTTTACGTGTCCTTTACTTTCAATGCATCACTTTGTCTCTAGTTATAGGGAATGGTGATTTGATATGACGTTTATAACGGCCATTAGCTGCCAACCTCTCACTCCATTACTTCCCTCACCCTCTGTTTTTGTTTTGTTTTTTTTCTTAAAATGTAATTTTCTTTCTAGAATCAAAGAGCACAGTCTTTGTTTGCCCAAGAATTTTTACACTCTATGGCTTTTCATAAAATCAAAGAGGTCTGGTGTTGACTCTTCCAGTATAAAACCTCTTGGGTTTGAGTGCAATTCAAATATAACAGTTCTTTATGATTTTGAGAAGAAAATTAAAAAATGGCTTCACTGTTCCAAGTCAGAACTAATATTTCACCACACTGTAATGCAGTACTGTTCATAATGCTGAATTAAAAAAAAAAACAACCCCACACCATGATCTTTTGCAAAACATCCTGTTTGATTCCTCACAAATTCTCTTCACAACTGACTTATTCAGTAACACTCAATCCTTGGCTCTACCTCTTTACAAATAGTAGAGAATTAATAATTCATTGAAAATATCAGATATAAAATTAAGGCCCAGTATTCTGAATAAAAACCCCCTTCACTCACCACCTCTAATTTCAAACCATGACAACATCCTTTAAACAAATTCTGAGAAAGGAAGGAATCATAACCAACACAGTTTCACTACAGCAGAAAGTCCTCTAAATTAGTATTGGCTTATAGACTGCATTTTCTGCAGGCAAAAATTGCAGTTGAAATTAAAATGGTTAAAGAAACATTCACTACTGTGAAGGAGATGCTGCTACAGTTAAGAACATGCGGCTCTTCTTGATGAGGGAGGGGGAAGAAAAAAGCTGTTTCTCACATATTGAAAACATTCAAAGCCTTATGTACGTTTGATATCATCCAAATGTAATTTGAGCAGCTCACTTCTAATCTAGTTTGGACTCTGATGATAACAGCTTCAATTCATACAATCAGAGCCATTGCTGAGTGACTTTGCCTTTCCCTACATCAAAGGTAATTATTATTTTTATAGTTCAATTAGCAAACATTACATTTCTGTTTTCCTTGCAAAGATGGCGCCACCTAATTTAACAATAACATACTTATCCCTGATGCCCTCTCAGGGACATGATGTTATTATAATAGACTCTTCTGGACCTATTGATTCCTGGGAGCAAGTTTCCTTCCAATTTGCACCTTTCAACCCTTTTCTTTAAACTTACACTAATAGGGCAATTTGCCAGTTGTAGATCATAGCTTGCATTTTTTTTTAAAGAAATCTATACAGCATTTTGCACCAGAGCAGTGCCTTTAATACCTTTTTATCCTACTGACCAGAAAGAGCAAAGATGTGTCTGTTTCTTTGTGTATAGATCCAAGCAGGGAATGATTTCTCTGTACTGTAATAATTATTTTCCTGAGATTTTTAAGAATGTTCTGATCCTGTCCTCAGATAAAACCAACAGTGTTTCCCCTAGCCCCACACCTCACCCCTGTCCTCCCCCTCCCCCCAAAAAAAAAGGCAGGCAAAAGCAGGAACAGAAAGACTATTGCATTAGGCAGCCTCTAAGGAGATTTACCCAATGCTTGTAAGACAGAGATCAGAACATCTGATTTATTTACAGAGGTTTGACATTGGGTCACCCACCTATCAAGTGAGCTTTCTAATCACTCATGCAGGTGAATGTCTATCAGTCACTCCGTCCACAATGTGATGATATAGTTTCCTAAAATGGAATAGTCTAATTTTATCTCATGTATTCTTAGGCCTTAATACAAGATGCTTAGTTGCTCTGTTATCCCTGGAGACTTAAATGTAAGAGAGAAGAAATTGCAAAAGTCAGTCATATTTTAGGTGGACCAAAGTTACTTCTGGAGAAAAAATACCTCTGTCTCTGGCTTCAGTCTAGGCCAGCTGGGTTGAATCAGTAACAACATCTTTTACAGAAAAGGAAAATTGCCCCAAACCTGGTATAATGGCCTTGTTTAGCAGAATAGTCATCTGGAGCATCAATGTTTTTTCTCCCTGATATGATTTAACTGAGGCCAGATTTTTAGTTTGATCTTTCAAAACATAATACTCTAGCTACTTTATTACGATACGGAATATTTTCTAGAGTTTGAGCTTGGTCCATAAGTTCCACTAAGGACTTGAGATGTTTGTTGGAATGAAAGTTTAGTTGAAACAAATATGTCTCTGTGGGAAATTCATGACTATAACAAAACATTTACTCATTAATGAATCAGTTTTCAACTGGGGGCAGTGGAGACAACACCAAAACTCTAATTCCTAAGCACCTTCTTAGGAGGCTATTCTCTGTTCTGTAGGAGTTGATCATAATTTATAATTGGCTTAGTTACTTTGAATTGTACTCTGCATTTTCCAGGCTCCTGGGATGGCGGCAAATTGTGAGGAACGTTGGAAGGCCACTTCTTGGAGGTCACATAGAGTGCTCCTTCATATATTTCCTAACACAAGTTCAGCCAAAACTAGTCATATGTTTTCCTTTGTCATGACATGAGCAAGATATCCAGATGTTATCTGAGAAACCTCCATCACTTTACTTCTACCTTAAACTTTAGACTCTAACTAAACTGATTTAAGTAAGTCTTTGTCACGTTCCACTAGAGCATGCTTGCATTGATTATGCACAATTATATCCTTGCATCATGGTTATTCACCTGTGCATTCTAGCACCTACCAGAATGATTTATCACTAGCTAAATTGTTCCTAGCAGAAACCTGTTTATCACTGTCACATGTGCAAGCAGCAGATATGAGTATCTGTATGATCAGCCTCTATGTGTGTGTGCACTTGCGTGTGTGTGCAAATGTGACTTGGGGATGCATGAAGGCATGGAGGCTCATAGATGTTTCTGATTAACTCTGTCAAGTCCATCCCCAGCCCTCTACCACCCATCACTATGTTTAGTTCCACGCCATTGTTAGAACAAAAATTGGTGATTACAGAAATCTCTGTTGATCCTGATGTTACTTTATTGATCCTTTTCAACCTCCATCCATATAATGTCATTGAAGAGGTTCTTAAGGAAACAAGACAATTAATCAGAACCCTAGTTAATTAAAGATCCACAATGACACTGGAAACCTTCAGAAATGATGGAAGGACCCTGGAAAATAGTAACATTTTGACTTTCAGGAAACAAGCTTTCTCTAAGTTCTTCTAGCACTTCCTCTTACACATTTAAGCAGAGTTGGACAACTTGGGGAATTGTTTAACTCCTCACAGAAAATGACCCTTTATTCTTGTTTCTTATTGCTCTTTCATTAATAAGCAAGAATACAAAATAACATAACAATGATTTGCTTTATATCAGATTTTAAACAAAGATACGTCATAAAGCATTAAAAGAGTTGCTGCCTTAAGACTTTACTAGCCATGTCTTCCATTGAAATATCTTAAGGAAGACATTTGAATGACAATGTACTATAGAAGAGAGGAGCCTGGATGTGCAGTTTCAGACCTTCACTTTCTTTTGCTCCACAGCACACTACCTTTCCACTTAAAATCTTGTCCTTAGTTGTATTCAGATGTTTCACTTTCTGATGCTATGGCTGCCTGTGATCCTCCACTGAACTGATAGTCTCAGACCAGTGAGCACAACAGCAAAGTGCTCATCACTCAGGTGACACTACCTGGTAACCCAGTTGGCAGTCCCAGATGAGTGGTGGAGGATCTGCGCTCTTGCTCTGAGAAATGGTCTCTGAAGAATAGTTTTCCTATGTGATGAGGGAATGTATATTTATGCAATGAAGGAAGGCTTCAGCGCATGAAGCAGAGCTCCCTGTGCCTTTTCAGAACAGACTTGCCTCTTATGTGAAATCCAGACAACAAATAGGGTCTAGATTCAGATTTTCCTGAAGTCTGTGAACAGGCTGAATCTATGCGATCTGGATCTATTTGATAAATATGTCCCGATAGTGCACTTGACAATGGCTTAAAGTAAATAAATGCATTTAATTTATCAATACATGAAACATACAGGCAGTTCACTCCCGTACCCTAGAAGCACCGTGTCCTCTGCAGCCAAGGACACATACAAAATCTAAAATGAAAACATTGCATTCATTTTGTTCCAGAAAGTAACTGACTTTTAGCTGGTTTTAATGCACGGTGCCAGGTTGACTCTGGCTGGACTCGAGGTGTCCACCAAAGCTGTTCTGTCACCTCCCATCCTCAATTGGACATGGGAGAGCAAATGTAACAAAAAGCTTATGATTTGAGATAAGGACAGAAATATCACTCAGCAATTATCACACACAAACAGATGACTTGGGGAAATTTATTTCTTACTAATCAAATCAGAGTAGGATAATGGAAAAATTAAACCAAATCTTACAAACATCTTCCTTCCTTCTTCCTGGGCTTAATTTTACTCCCAATTTTCTCTGCTTCCATCCCCACAATGGTGCAGGGATGGGGAATGGAGTTATGGTCATTTCAACACACATTATTTCTGCTGCTCATTCCTCTTCAGGGAGAGAACTCCTCACATTTCCCACTGCTCCAGTATGGTGTCCCTTCCATGGGAGACAGTACTCTACAAACTTCTCCAATATGGGTCCTTTCCATGGACTACAGTTCTCCACAAACTGCTTCAGCAAGGATCCCTTCCATGGGATTCAGTCCTTCAGGAACAGACTACTCCAGCATAGGCTCCCCATGGGCTCACAAGTCCTGACAGTAAACCTGCTCCAGCATGGGCTCCTCCTCTGTCTGTGGATTCACAGCTCCTGCCAGAAGCCTGCTCCAGCACAGGCTTTGTACAGGGTCACAGCCTTCTTAGGGTATCCACTCTCTCCAGGATGGGGTCCTCCCCAGGCTGCACATGGATGCAGAGGCAAGACCTCACCATGCCTTACACCATGAGATGCAACTAACCTCTGGTCTGACACCTGGAACACCTCTTCCCCTCCTTCTTAAGCAACCTTGGTGTCTACACAGGTGTTTCTCTCACAGTCAGTCCAACCCTCCAGCTGATGTTGAGCACTAGTTTTTCCCAGTTCTTAGATATGTTATCCCAGAGGTGCTACCACCCTCAGTGATGCACACAGCTCTAGCTCTGTATTGGAACTGGCTGGTATTGGCTCTGTCAATATGGGGGAAGCTTCTCACTGTAGCCAGTCCTATAGATGCCCCCTGCCAAAACTTTCCGAACAAGGCCAATAAACATAAACAGTGCCAAATTATACTAACAAATTCTTATAGCCTCAGAATAGATAAAGTTTTTTTAAATATTGAGTTTTATGGGATTTGGCAAAATCATCCACTATCTACATATCAGAACCTCAGAAGAAAGTCAACATTTCGTAATTAGCCTGATGCTATTCCAGATAGTTCGAAAGAGCTTATGCTCTTACTGTGAAAAGTGGCATGTTTAAAAGTGTAGAGAATCATAAAATATTGCCAATTGATAAAGTTGAGTTTGTTTGAATGCTATTTAACTTTTTGGTTTTGTAAGCTGGACTTTTTTTGATGCTTCATCTTCACATGTCATAGAAACTTTGCTTAAAAAAGAAAATTCTCTGCATGATGTGCAGAAAAAAAAAATCACAAGCTTACTGTCTAGCAGTTCAGGAAGAAAGGTCTATAAAAACTTCTAAAAGGAAATTCTGTATGGCTAAATGTAGACATTCATTTTGGACTTATAGGATCTTTGCCTGCAGGTCTTCAAAGACCCATAAAACACCTGAAAGTTAGTCACAAATTAGATATCAAACTTATGCAGAGTAGGCTCCATTACAGACCACTACAGGCAATAACTTGCTTTTATTCAAGTCTCAGTGTAATAGATTGTCACAAATTTAATCTATTTATCTAAATGACTTATTGGGAATTTTCTTTGTTGTTGGCATGAGGGAGTTCAGACTGGATGGCCTTTTCACTGATTTTGCAATAGCCATGTCTTTACTTGAGAATTAATATTGACTGGCTAAGGATAGATGATTTATTGTGTAATTCCGCAATACTTTCTTTTTCTGCATTGGCTAATTTCTGCTATGAAAGTGGAGAGATGCTGCATTAGCAGCTAATGAGCTTTTTTATTTTTAATATTCAGAAGAACTCAAAGATGAAAATAGACATCTTCCATCCTGCAGAGGGATACATCAAAATAAATAAACCCTAAAAATATTATTTTTGAAAAGGATTTTTTTTTAAAAAAATCATTGACATTAAATTTAGAATTAGCCAACCTAATTGAACCTTGGTAGTAAATAAAATATTTCTTGGGTGATATTCCAATCTGGATTTAAAGACTTAAATTTTCTGCATTATAGATGTTTATACATGTCCTAGTTAACCTAGACGCCATTAGAGGCTGCCATCGAGTCTATTCTCAAATACACAACATAGTCTACACCGTCATGCAGACATCCCACAGAACCTACCTTCAGTGGTCTGGCTGGACAGCAAGTTCATTGATCAATCACTTAGTTGTGTAAACTATATAGTTCACGTGCAAGAATCTAGTGTCATAACTCCAGACTATGTGTAATATTTGTTCAGGGTTAGAAGATACAATAAAGAGCCTTTTGAAGATCTGTTTTTTGTGGTTTGTTTTGGTTTGGTTTGTTTTTTTTTTTTCTGGAGTATCAGTAGGGCATTTAAAATAGCAGTAGTCCTTTATAATGGCTGAACAGTACCTTTATGACTAAATAACTAGTGACACCACTAGGAGCCTGAATACCAGTCAAACATAAACCTCACAGCTGTTTGAATCTTGTACCAAATCCTACACGGTGACTTATCCAAATTTTCTCATTATTTTTCAGGCCATGATGAGCTGGAGTGAAAACTGCAGTTTTCTCAGCCTTATCTTTTAAGAGGCATTGAATGTTTCCAGACAGAGCTGTAATCCAAATTGTTGTCTTCAAGGAAACTCTTGATATGTGGGTAATAATTCTGCAAGAGAATAGACTGTCTTGAGGTGATTTTTACAATGCATAGCTTCTTTTCTGGCTCTGTTACATTCCTGGGACACAAGAACCCTGTTAGAGGAAAAATACAAATGAATATTAAATAATAATATCATTACCTTATAACCTGCCACAATTTCTGGCATAGAAGATGCTGAATGTATTTAATCCAAAAAGAAGACATCTTTTCTGGGATTAAATAGATGATTTCTCTTTTTAATTTGTGGTACATTATTACTTTTTTCTTTATTTTACCTTGTAGTAAAGTTATATATGTAAGTCCCCTCCTATATCAGAGGAATGGCAGGCAGGCAGTTGCATAAAGGTTTCAACAGTTAAATGATTAAATTAAAGGTCCCTAATTTAAAATGTTATCATCTAGACTCACGACAGAGACAGAATGTAGTATGGATGTGGAGTTTTATAGCATCAGCGTATAGAAAGAGTGATATAAGGAGGCCATTACTTACACTGGGAAGGACAATCTTTTGCTAGTAATAGCTGTTACTCAGGAAACAGACACCACCTGCCTTGAATCTATGATAAAAAATTTGTTGGACTCCAGTGCTTACAGGTAGTGGGCTGTAAAATGTCAGTAAATCAAATTATTAGCATTCTGTTATTAACTAGGGATATTTAGGAATTTGCAGCTGTCTGAAGATCGCAAAGCATTTAGAAAACATAAGAAAGAGTTAAGGACTAAATAAAAGAAGGTTAACTTAAAACACACTAAACTGAAGATAACATTTGCCAGCAGAAATTTATAGTAGAGGGAGAATTCCCTATCTGGTCACCTTATCTACAGTTTATGAGACATTCGAAAATATTTACTGGAAGGAAAAGAATCCTCAAAACTATTAAGAGCCAAAGTTAATGTTATTTGGAGATTTTTTCTACATTTGTGCAGGGTTGTTCTACTTTCTAATTATCTATAGAGAAATATTTTCATTATTTGAACAGACCTGGTTATCGACCTGCTCCAAAGTCAATCAAAAGTCAACAGAAAGATAGAGCAACATTTTTCTCTGTCCAGCAAGACTAGAAAAGCTTATCTCTCCTCATATGTTGATCACGCTACCTGTGCATTCTTCATGCATTAATTGATTTAAGTTGTTTAAAACTTAGCTCCCTCTGCATAGAAAGCTAAAAGACACATTAACATCCAAAATATGAGAAGGAATATCTTTGGCAGAGCCAAATCTTGAATTCCGGTATTCAAAATCTTAGTCTTGATGGTCTTTTCTGTTTTTCTAAATATGTTCTGCTATCGTCCAACCTATGTTAAGATTTTGTGTTTGCTTTTATCTTTTCCTTTAGGGTGGCTAAAGGAACCATGTTTGTATGTAGTTGCAAAGCACATCCAGTCATTCTGCTTGAGTAAACAGTAATTCATTAATCTCTCACAACTTGTTTATGAACATCTGTACATATTCTGAATTTTAGGTATACATGGACATAGATTCACAGTAGATTTTCAAAGTAATTTACAGTGACTGAAGAATCGCTTTTGGCATATGGTTTTTGAAGAGTATAATATCAATATATAGCTAGTGAAAGAGAAGCATGTACAAATGATATCTTAAAATTATAGACAATTTTTTAAAAGATAAAAACCAAAATACAGATCTGACTGTCAAGTTTTCTTTTTTTATTGTTAAGGTAGAGAGTAGCCAAAGTCCAGGAATTTTTGAGAGGAGACAGAGAGAAAGAAGGATACTTAATTTGGAAAGAGAGAAGTTATTATGTGCTTCATAAAGTAAATAAATAAATGAACAATAGAAATCAGATTTGCTAAAGTTTACTAAATATCAATCTCTATTTTACTTTTGGAGAGTGTGGGTATCTAATAGAGATAACAAAAAACAAAAGAAAAACAAAAGAAAAAGCTTGTCAGAATAAAAGCACAAACCAAGTTCATCCTTGTGTAAATGGATTTCATTTTTAGAGTCAATAGAATAGTGGGATTTTTTTAAACAAGTTAAAATAAAGCTCTCTGGAAAAAAAAAGTCCATATTGGTTGCTTCAGTCACTGATTTCAGTTAGAAAACATTCTCATTTAAGTCTTTATTTGTAAATGAAAATAAAAGAAATGTTAGCTACTATCACCTGCAAAAAAGTAATTTCTCTCTAGCCCACTATTTACCTTCCTTCCTTCCTTCCTTCCTTCCTTCCTTCCTTCCTTCCTTCCTTTAATAAGTATTACAAGTCTAAGTCTACCTGCTTGTAAAATGAAAGATTATAGAAATAGAAATTTCACCCCTTTAAGGCATTCTCATCCCATCTGAACAGCTGAGGTGATAACCACTCTGTAGATATTATAACCAGTCAACTGGAGAGGTTACAGCAATTGATGTGTCCCTTTTACACCATAAAGATCTCAATTTTATTTCCTTGAATTATAATATTATGCTTTTACCTAAAGATTTTGAATTTACCCTTTGTAATTATATGAATCTGAATAAATCTTTTAAGTGGCATAAGTTCTGTAAAACCGGACCTCTAGCAAAATATTTTCCAAACTGTAAATTCTTAGAGCATGGGCTGAAAATGTACCTAAACTATTTCCTCTTATATATTTGCTTATATATTTGCTTGATAAGGGTAGGAAAAGACGTTATCTCTAGTTAAAAAGACTCATCCCCATCAAAATATAAAGGAGTATTTTCCTGAATCTTACTGAAGGTGTTGAAATGGATACTGATTTGACTTCTCATACTTCAATATATTCTTAATAAATAATTTCAACAGAAATTCAAACAAACAAACAAAAAAACCCCATAAAATATTTGAAAGAGAATAGTCCTAATGGTGACAACTGCAAAAAAACACAATAGATTTAAAAAAGAGAAGTAATGTAATAATTTGGTAAGATTATGTTTAAATAAGACCTTGAACATTGAGTGAAAATGTATATCAATTCTTCCCAGCTTTCCTCTTCTCTCTTGCTTAAGTTTAACAGAAGATAACCAGGCAAAGTTTTGACATGGCAAGAAAAGTTTCCATGGCCTCTGTTTGTCCTTTGAAATGTTTAGCATTGCAAGATCTGTCCTTTCTTCCTTTTCTCCTTTGTTTGTTTAAGAGGGTTTCATTGGATTTCTTGCATATCATGTCGCTTGGGTTTACAAAATATTGGCAAAGCTTTATAATAAGTAGCAAATCATTATTACGTGCTTTAGTGTTCATTATAATACAATTAATCATCATAAATTTGCTTTGGTATATTCAAGTGGATGAAGTAGCTAATTTTAAAGACAGTTTAATTCAGAAAACCATCCAATTTATTATTATACTCTCACCTTTAAGGGCACTGAAAATACATTGGGATCAAGTTACATTGAGTAGGCATTATTAGACACATGATAGACAGGATGGAAGAACTAACCTGTCTGGCACTCACTTTCATATTGTTGCTAATTTATTTACTGCTAAACAGCAAGGGAGAAGACGACTTAAGTTGCTAATGGTAGACCTCTACTAATCTAAAATGGAAGGGAGAGATCGACTTGGCATCCCAGTTGGTTTAACGGCCTACTACAAGCCCTTATTTATTTATTTGTTTATTTATTTACTATTTTTTGCTGAAGCTTCATGGGAAATTTAAGAGGGAATAAAAAAACAAGGTCTCACTGTGAACTCTGTAACACCTTTCACAGAGTGAAAACTTTTTCACTTATTTATTTTTTATTTAGTCTCAATTACTTAGTGAACATGGACAAGACATGTCCTTTTCGTTCCTCATATGTAGTGTAGCGTTTTAATATATTCTCTGCATATACAAGTGTTGTAAAATGAACATAGATTTTCAGATATGACAAGAATGGTGTAATGAATCTTGGCTGTTCACTTGGCTAGTAGACACGTAGTCAATTGAAAAAACACAGAAGACAAAAATAAGAACTGAAGAGGTTGATCTCTTTTTCAAATGTTTAAAAACAAGCATAAAGTTTACAGAGAGAGGCCTAAGGCATAGAGGTGGAAAATACATGACCAGTAACGATACCTCTTAGAAAACAAAGCCAAACAAGCCAACTAATTGATCAATCAAAATGTTATTCTGTGGAGAAATGCAAATACCAGTATTATTCCTCAGGGTTAGTCTCCTTCATATCATTATCCAAAATAGATATGAAGCTGAGTCCTCTACTTTTGTGAATTCATTTGATAGCCAATACCTTATCTAGGTTAATCTCAGTTTTCATATAAGAGTATGAGAATCACCATACAGAATGAGAATATTTGGCACTAGTTATCACAAACTTTGGAGACTGAGGACCTATCTTCCTAATTTTGGGCAGATTTTGCAGAGCTATATGATCCCATTTTAATCAAAGAACAGAAGAAGACTGTAATAATTTAGAAATATTGGAAGAATGGAGAAAAAAAAGGAAAAAAATAATCTTGCCCTTGGACTTTGGTTAAATTCAGGGTAATGATGATAGCATTTATATGGTAACATGTATTAGGTTGGCTAGGGACATTTGTTATCCCTGCAAAAACTACCTAGAGAAGTGAAGGACTTTTTTTCAGATTTGGTGTACTTTCATGACAATTTTGCAGTTTAAAATAACAATTTTTAAAAAAAGAAAAAGTCAAAAAATCCCCTGGAAAGAACAAATGGGAAACAGATGCTAAATATACACAGCACATCTAGACGGGATACCAGTCTGTGTAACCAGATATATAATATACTGAAGGTTTCTATATGGAAATGACTGAAAATTTGAATATTTCAATTTATGTTTTACTGATTTATTTTTTCTCTATATGTGAATAGTTATGTATGAATCATAAAGTTAACTTGCATTTTTTTAAAAAAAATAAACTAACCATACTGAATTGAAAGAGTTCACGTTGGTTTATCTGTTTTCTGAAATGCAATTCTTAATCTCTGTTGTTTTAAACCCCTGCAGTATCTCAGTGGATACACAAGTTCATTGTCTTATGAGAGCACTCTTTTTTATCTAAATGCTGTTGAGACTGCAGCATGCACACGATTAATATTATTTAACTTTTACTACCTATAAAAGTATCAATCATAAACTAGTAAATTGTTATCTTTCATCAGTGAGACTCTCAAAAAGATTACTCACTGCTTCCTGAAATATTTATCCAAGATAGATGGACAAATGGGCCCTGGAAGTCACGCCCCATCCCTCACCCCTCACCTTTTCATTGTTATTAGCTGCCCAGCTGTATACAACTGAAGTTAACCAAAACATATCTCACTCTGGCCATGCAGTCAAGAAGTAGAGAGCAGCATTAGGAAAACATTGAATTCCAAATTATACTGACAATTTACTGCAAAACTAGGAATGAAGGCCGGATACTACCACAGTCAAAACATACTACCATATTTTAGAGTCTAAAGATCAGGTAACTAACCTCACATTTTTCAAAATGTGATTGATTTCTGAATCTGCCCTCAGAAGTCCAAGAAATAGTAAGCAAAACCTGTTTTGCTAAACAACGGTATGACTTTCCAACTTAAAAATTAGAAAATATTCTTTCAGGCTTGTCTGTTATTAGCATGAGGCTGTTATTCCTCGAAACATGTCTGTCTTTCCATGATTAATCTCATAGGCTCAAGTATGCTAATGAACGTATACTAACTATTTGTATTTTTGCAAGAAGTGGGCTACATCTGGGAGATTTGTTAAGATTCAAGCAGCTTCCAACAGATTATTGATTATCATAAGAAAAGTCATTAGCATTATTGAATCCTCTTTGTTATGACAGTAATCAGCAGCTCCTTCCTGGATTACTGGGAGCATTTTTGAAAGGTTTATGGCTTACTCCTGATGTAGATAAATGTTTTTAGAAACCATGGTTTTGCCTTTCATGAATAAAAAGGTGATTGAACAAAGACTGCATTCATCATTCTGTTTATCGCCCTGAAACAACAAGTGTAATTTATAAACCAATAATACTTTTTTGTAGTGTTATACACATGTTCTAAAAGAATGGATCAAATTAATGCAGGCCCAGAAAACAACACCACCACCAGACTAATACATCCAAACCCTTAAGGGATTTGAAAGAATCCAACCAGCACGGTGACTTTGATAAGTGCGGGTTTGGGTTTTTTTCATTTTCTTTTGTTTCCTTTCTTTCCCCCTGTATTTTTAACAACATAATGATGGATCTGTTCTAATAGTACAGCAATTCTCTTAATATTAACATAGGCAATGAGTGCTTATCCCTAACAAATATTTACAATAGTAACCCTTAGGACTGTATACATATTAGAGAGTTACTCTAAAGAGCTGTAGAGCAGTTAAACTTGTGTAACTTGTCTGAATAGAAATAAATATATACAAGCAAAGCTAACCCCTTCCTGCAGTCCAGTGAGAGGCATTATTATGTGAATCCAATTCTTCCAGAAACAAGGATCATAAATGTACCAAACCATAAATGTCATGTGTGCCCTTTTCTTTACCAGATATGACTATTCAATCACAAACTCAAGGTTCCCAACATATCTTGCATCTCTTCTACGCTGGACTTCAATTCTCATGTACCTAATGCATCATATTCACTGAAAGCAGCCCATACTCTGAAGATAAGACACTTGAGAGAGGTCAAAATAGGAGGTTCTACTAGAATAGCTGAGGATCATATCTATTCCTTACCCCAGAGTAAATAGTTCAGGATATTTTTCCTGGCAACAAAACTTCAACTGCTTATGTTCAAATTAAATTCCTTGGCTTTTAAAGACTAACCATCCCATTTCATGTATTTGTCTGTTTAATTATTCTCCCTTCTGAGAAAACAGATTATGTCTTTTCTAGTGCTGAACTTTGTTATTTTCTGTTTCTAGTTGACTTTTGATATGCTTTGGCTGGTAAGAATATAAAGCCGTCAAGTTACTTAAACTTTTCCTTGTGTAAGAGATTTCAAATAAAAGTGGGCTCCCTTTTTTTGGCAAGATAGATAAACTGATCTCTTTATGCCTCAGCCTGTAAAGCTATTTCTCAGCCCTTAGAAGCTTTCTCACACGTCTCTTTGTTACAGATGGCAAACTTTATATTTTATCCACAGTATCATATGGGATGGATACATCCACCTACTGCATTCCAAATAGAGGATGAAAAGATATACTGTATATTTCTGTTTTTTCAAACTCCCTATTTATATTTTTACCATCTGTAGCTAACAGATATTATTTTTTGTTCAAATTATATTTTAAAATATTTTCTTCTTTCATAATCTCCATTAGGCAACAAGATATTTTCCCTCTGAATTCTTTTATCTGGTTCCTATATTAACCAGTAATCCATATTTTTTACCATGAATTTGTCTATTCCACAGAATCACAGAATTACAAAATCTTAAGGGTTGGAAAGGACCTCAAAAGATCGAGTCCAGTATCTCTACCAGAGCAGGACCACCTCTATTAGGTCTCATAGGAACTCATCCACGTGGGTATTGACTATCTCCAGAGAAGGAGACTTCATAATTTATCTGGGCAGCCTTTTCCAGTGCTTCCTCACTCTCACAGTGAAGAAGTTTTTCCTTGTGTTTCTTTGGAATCTCTTTGCTCCAGCTTGGACGTGTTGCAAAATTTTTGTATTTTAACTTAAAGAAAAAAGAAAAAGAAAAGCTAGACTTTCATATCTTGATTGAAATTGGATGACTTCATCATTAAAAATATCTCTTCTTTCAGTTTATTTTTGAGTCTGACTACTGATGAACAACATAGAATACATTTAAATAGTTTCAGTGGTTCTAATAATATTTCAGATTTAAAGTTTTTATCAATAATTATATGAAAAAATAAATTATTTTTCTTGATTTTAGGGTAGTTTTAAAGACAACTATAAAGTTAAAATAGAAAAATATAATGCAGAAAGATCATAAACTTTAGTACCTAGAAGACTGCTATGTTCAGGTCAACCAATTACATTTTATAATCTATTACATTAAGATCCTGTATTAAATTAATGGAACTAAAATATTTTTGTCTTCCTTTGCAAAATAGCTTTCATTTGGTTATTCATTTAAATGCCTGAATTGGGTAACCTAAATGCCATCATTAGATGCTTCCCTTAAGGATGTGTTCCTTGTATGACTGTTGGTGAATGGATTTGTCATAAGAAGGAGCCTACAGGCTAGTTTTAATATTTAAGTATTTGCAACTTGATTGTCATAGTATCATTTCCCCTCATTTATTTTGCTTTAAGACCCTCTTGATAATCCTAGGAAATCTATTAATTGCAAATACTATTCTGTATAATGAGATTACCTTAAGAAGAGTTTTGAAAGAATAAGAGGAAGTAAAAGGCTTTCAAAAAGATGTCGCAGAAGGTGGTGCCAAACCTGAGCCAGTAAATCAAAGATTTCCTCAATTTAAGATAAACCAGTTTTGACAAACATAGAACAATCTTTACCTAAACTAATTTCACAACATCAATATCTCCCCTTTTTTAAGATAACTTAGAGATGTAAGATATTCCCATTTATGCAGATTTAAATATGAAAATTATCCGATGGCAATAAAGGCATTCCTATATACTGCCCCAGCAAAAAAAAAAAAAAAAAAAAGTGATGTTTGTGGTTGCAGATATTCTTGAGGTCAAATGAAGGCTCATCCTGTCCAAAGTCATTAATGGGAATGAGTCATTCCTTTTACATTCCAGTGGTTAAAGTTTCTGGTATCTCACTGAAATTAGTTGTCTTGGCTCCAGTTTTAGTTCATGGAGAGAAATGGAGACATGTGTACAAGGTGATTCATTCAACAGTAAGAGAGAGATGCGTGGAAAGAGTCATCCTGTGCAGTTCCCTAGGTCACAATTGTTCATGACCAAGACTTAAAAATCTAGTTTTGGATGGCTAAAATTGGATAAGAGCAATGCCATTTCCAATAATTATGATTTTCCAAATAACAAATAATTAATTTCTTTTCTTCTGTTGAAGCATGTATGCCTAAGAATCTTAGAGTGACCTAAGTAATTATATTGTAAAACTCCTTACTTCAGGATGCAGCTGTTACTGCAATTTCATATATATTATAAAAATGATCAGATATGGTCATGGAAGAGAAATTCACTGAAATCAGTTAGATGCAAAGACTCATGCTCTCAGGAATATTTTTTTTTTTGTCTGAAAATAACTGCAGCTGTCAGAATATTCTGCACAAGGTATTTATTTTACCTTTGGAGTTTTTCCTATGACTTGACTATTGTACACATGTGAGATGAGATACTAAGCTATGTGGCTGCTCTGTCTGTTTAAATATAGTTAATTGTATATTCTAATCTGAGGTAGGAATAAAGTAGTATTACTAATTTTAATTTAGAATTCATAGGCCAAAGATTTTTACTTAAATTATAGAAAATTGAGATTCTTTTTGTACCTTTCATCACTGAGAACTGGAAAGTGAAAGTATCTTGAATTGTGCGGTCCAAAATGTCGAGTACATGAGACTTTTTTTAAACAATGGGACAGTCTTTGTTTGAGAAAACAAAAGTAGAAATGTAAATATCAGCAAAATATGGTTTGTTTTTCTTCATTAGGGGTTTTAAAGAACATCGTAACTTCATGTCCTTTGGCATAACCTTAGGTGAAATTAACAGAACTGGCATAATTAACAGAGACTAGGATTTGCTCAAGTAGAGCTCTCAGTCAAATAAAAGAATAATCAGGCCCTGCTATGAGTATGCAGAAACAAAAATTCTATTTAAAAAAGAACTCTTAAAGTTCTGTAACTTGTTTTTAGTCCACTGTAGATGTAAAAATCTGATTAATTAGTTACTGACTTCCCTGCTAGCCTATAACAAATCAATCACCAAAAAAAAAAAAAAAAGAAAGAAGTATGTGATCATGGTTTATCTAATAACCTAGGACACCTACATACATATCAGACATAGAGCTTTTAGACCATGTTCTCTTGCCATCATTTGTCAGTAGCTTAAACTGTTGTCCTTCCTTTTTAAGTTGTTCAGTTGCATGTCAGTTTAGTCTTTTGCAATGTTAATCTGATGGCTAGAGTTCCCATCTACCAGATGAAGAGTACGGAGTCATAGCTACTCAAAACCAGGGAAATGATGAAATCATAGAACAAGAGCAGTTACAAGGGATCTCTAGAGATCATCTAGTCCAAGTCCAAGTTCAAAAGCAAGTTCTCCTTCATCAGGTTGCACAACAACATGTCCAGGTGGGTTCTGAAAACGTCCAAAGGAGACTCCATGACTTCCTCCTTGGACAGCCTGTTTTAGTTCTCCAGCACCTTTAATAAAAAAATGTTTTCCTTATGTTTAAGTGGAACTTTTTGTGTTCCAGCTACATCCCATTACCCCTAGTCATGTCAAAAGGCACTACAGATAAAGGTTTTCCCTGTCCGCTTGACATGCAATTTTGAAATACTTGGAAACATTAATGAGGTCCCCTCTCAGTCTCCTCTTCTCCAGGATGAACAGCTCCAGATCCTGCAGCCTTTCCTTCTAAGAAAAGGCTGATGGTCCTGCACTGCACTGTCTCCAGAAGTTCCTTGTCCTTCTTGAGCTGGGGAGCCCAAAACTGTGCACAGGACTCCAGATGAGGCCTCACTAGGGTAGAGTACAAGAGGACTTTCCTTGACCTGCTAGACACACTCCTCTTAGCACACCTCAAGATATCACTGGATTTCTTGGCAACGAGGGCACATTGCTGGGTCATGTTCAGTTTATTACCAACCAGAAATCCTGAGTGTCTCTCTGCAGAGCTGCTCTCCAGCAGGTCAATCCCCAGCCTGTGCTGGTGCAGGGGGTTGTTCCTTCCCAGATGCAGGACTCTGCACTTGTCCTTGTTGAACCTCATGAGGTTTCTCTCTGCCCAACTCTCAAGCCGATTGAGATCCCGCTGAATGGCAGCACAGCCTCTGGGGAATCAGCCAGTCCTCACAGTTTGGTGTCATCAACAAATTTGCTGAGGGTACACTCTGTCCCCTCATCCAGGTCGTTGATGAAGATGTTGAATAAGACTGGCCCCAGAACCAATCCCTGTGGAACTCCATTGGCCACAAGCCTCTGACTCGATTATGTGCATTGATCACCACCCTCTGGGCTCTGGCATTCAGCCAGTTCTCGATCCACTCCACTGTCCACTCATCCAAGCCACACTGCTTGAGCTTTCTGATGAGGATGTTGTGGGAGACGGTGTCAAAAGCCTTGCTGAAGTCAAGGCTGATGACATCTGCTGCCCTCCCCTCATCTATTCAGACAGTTTTACTACCACAGAAGGCTATTAGGTTGGTCAAACAGGATTTCCCCTTGGTGAATCCATATTGACTGCCCCTGATAAGCATGTTTTGCTTCAAATTATCTCCAGGGATGGAGTTGTGGCTGTCAGGCTTGTAATTTCCCAAGTTTAAATCAGGACTTTGGGCTACAGTGAAGTCCTGTCATCTCAAAAAGTTTCTATAGAGATTATTTTCTGTCAAAACTTAATAAAAAAGGTATTCTAGTGTCTGATGAGTGCACTCTCTAGGAACTTTTGGCTGCAGGAAAATTATGTTTTCTGAGGAAAAGAACGTCTTTCATGAATAGAATACTGAGAAGCATAGGTTTATTTCTAAATTTCTTAAAAAAACTTAGAAAGACGATCAGTTAACTAAACTTGAAATGTGCAAACTGAAACCATTAGCAACTTTTATAACATGTCATCATAGATTACAGTTCTCTAACTTTTGTAACACGAAAAGTCAGTGATCGATGTTCTAACCTTATGCTGTGTCATGAATGACTTGATGTCTGTTTAGTTACTCTAATTCATTTGCACCTAACACATACATAAGAAACAAGACACAGTTTTCTCTGATGTTTTTATTGTGGCAGTCCATAGTGAAAGTCTATTGATGTTTTCCTCCCTTATCAACTTCCCTTCCCTTTTGAATGCCCTCATCAAAATTACCTACCCAAAATTCCAAGAGTCTTGAAAAAAACTTCCATTAAATTATTTTTCTTCAGAAAGTCATATTCTGAATTTCTGTGTCTTCTAAAAAATACTTTGAACACTGCTTCACTTGGTGACTTAGCATTTTTGTCAGTGAGTGTGCAATACAAGCAATAACTTCTTGTTATTACATGTTGCATACATTGATACATATTTAAATCTACATAGATCTTATCATTGAATCAACCTTTTGTACAACACGTACAAACTCAATATGCAGTCTCTACATTTTTCCAAAAATAATTTCAGAAATATTTTAATTGTTATTAAAAATAGTATATGTAAGTAAAAAGATTCACTGTGAACAAAATACAGAGTAATTTCCTTTCTACTCTTTAGGTGGATCTGCATCAACAAATAAATCATATGTTGATGTGATCCGATTTGTCAGAGCAGCAATGCACAAAGCATAGATCTTCACATTAAACTGTTGAAGTACATCCCTACTCAGACCACATATTTTCAGTGTGTTGACATTCAGGTGTTTTTGGCCCGCTATATATTTAAACATGTACATAAAAAGATTTTTTTAAAAAATCAAAGAAGGAAAGCAAGATGTTCTATACTTTTGGCTATCAGACAAAAGAAGAACTTAATTTCAAGAGTTAGTTTTTTGTTTTGTTTTATTTGCCAATAAATGCTATTTGCAGCTTCTGTTGCTGTGTTTAAGATAGCATCTTAGTTGCCCTATAAAGTTCATGGCTTCAACAAGGTATTTTTCTTCATATACGATTACTAGTTTTGCTAATTTTCACTTCGCTGTGAATTCATTCAACAGTATTTAAATCACTTTTTTTAAAAAAGATTTTTCTTTCCTTGTACAACTGAAAGCAATTCCCCTTGCATCCAAACATTTGAATTTCAATTATTGCCAGTGATTGAATTAAAGTATTTTATCTCTGTTAACCTAATTTATAAAGAAAGGATCCTTCAGCAAATTTACTGAAATCTCAATCCCTACAACATATGCATAAACAAATTTTAAGTTTCTCAGTTCAATCATACAGAAATTGCAAAAGAATGTATTCTTTTTAAACTTTATGCAAGCATTTAATCTGTTAGGTAAATTATAGCAAGTGGAGAAAATTCTTTGAATTCTCCTGTGATTGAAACTGCTAGCAGAAAGATTTCACTTGCATAAACTTTATGCTTAGAAACACATATATATTTTAAATGAATAAAAGAAAAAAAGAAGCATCTTTTTTCCAATGAGAGCTATTAATTTTTTATGTCTTGCCGAAGAGCTACTTCCTTTTCTCTTTCTACTTGACACTGGAGAGGCTATTAGCTCTTTATTTTTATGTCTCCCTTTTTCTCACCCCTACCGTGCCCCAAAACCCAAATAATAACAACAACAACTTCAATCTGCCTCTTCTTGGTTGGGACACTGTACTTGCTATCTTTCCACTTTATTAACTTAAGCATTAGCTTTTTGAAGCGAGTAAAATTATAAATGACATGTAATCCTATGCTGGGTGGCATAGGGCTGCTTTCTGAAGCTGTGATTGACTGAGGTGAACAGGGAAAGGGAAAAATTTGTTCTGAGGGTTGCAGAGTGCCAAGCGATATGTCATGGCCTCTGGCAACAAGAGCAGCATTGTATTTATAATCAGTGCAACATGCTGAGAGGGCAAATTAAGCTGCAGGAAGCCCAGCTGTGGCAGTGACATAAGGGCCTATACTTTACTCCATATCCTTTCACAGATGTTATCTTGTGCAGGAGCTGCAGCTTCAGCGACATATTTTGGGTCCCACAGAAAGCAAGCCCTGCTCATGGATGAGGAATCACTCTTTCTCAGCTTGTGTATTGCAGATCCTTGTATTTCAGCAAGCCATTTAGTTCTATAAATCCCAATGGCTGTCTACGCTTATGAAAACTGTTCCAAAAGAGGTTGATAGACCCCATTGTAAATTAGGGTCTCTGTTCAAGTTGGACCAGAGTAATAAAATGAAGGCTAGTGCAAGGTCAGACCCAATAAAACAAATGTCAAAATTATGTCAGGAGGAAAATATGGAACTGATGCATCTTCAGGACTTCAGAGATAAATATCTGCTGGTGATGCACTGCAAGGGCTAGTGCCTTGGTCACACACTCTTTTAAAGAAGAAATGCAGATTTGCTGCACCAGTCCCATTCTTACAGTTGTGGTTTGTATTGTAATGAGGATGAAGTTTTAATCCAGTCAGTCTACTTGTGATGTTTTTGCTGCACAATGAAGCATGACTTTTAAACCCTTTGTTGTCAGTTGCCTTTTAATCTCCACATTAAGACCTGAGAGACAGGAAAATTTTAGTGGTACGCAACGTAATGCTAGTACCTACAGAAAGCGAGACCAGAACTCCATGACAGCTTAAGGCAACAAAGTGCCAAAAGCTTATGTTTACCTGAACCTAGAAACTTGTACTTCAATGTCAGTGGTAACTGCATGTGAAGTGACCTTAAAATTCTTTGAATATCCCACATCTCAAAGAAACTCTTCAGCTCAATCGAAACACATGTAGGTTAGTTAATTTTACATCAATGAGTAGAGATCAAAGTCCTCTTTGCTGAGATTAGAAATCTTGAAGCTTGAGATATCAACCCCGAACTGCATCAAATCCTGCCTCTTTGAGAAGCTCTGGAGCTGGACACATTGTTAGAAATATCAATGATTTCATCAATTACTTTGAAAAGGAGAAACACAGAGAGGAAAACATCAAAACTATTTGAAAATAGGTAGAGATGAGAAAAACTGCAAATGTTATACAGTTGACCCAAACAGTATGAAATGCTTTGTTCAAATCACATTTTTTCTTAATTTTAAAAGTCTGTTTTTTCTAGTTCTTTTCAAGATCTAACTGGTTTTGCTTGTGTAGAGTACATAAACATCCAAAATTTGTCCCCACATGTAGAAAATTGGGAAAAGGAAGCAGAAGGCCTCCATGGATGAACAAAGATCTGCTGGGATGACTCAGGGAGAAAGCAGCCATCTTTAAGAGGTGGAAACAGGGCTTGACTTCTTGGGAGGAGCATAGGAATATTTTCAGAGTATGCAGGGGTGTAACCAGGAAGGCAAATGCCCTTTCAGGTTTAAACCTGGCCACAAAGTTAAAGGAAAATAAGAAGGTATTTTTCAGGTACACTAGCAGCAAAAGGAAGATTAGTGAGAATATAGGACCACTGCTGAACACAGAGGGTGTCTTGGTGACAGAGGATACAGAGAAGGTTGAACTACTTAATGTCTTCTTTGATTTGGTTTTTACAGCCACAGCTGGCCCTTGGGAGGCGAGTCCAGCAAGGACATCAGAGGACTTGCCCTGGGTGAAAGAAGAAGAGGTTAAAGACTTGTTGACCAAGCTTAAGGTGCATAAGTAAATGGATCCTGATGGGATGTATTCTAGAATGAGCTGGCTGATGTGATTTCTAAGTCTCTCTCCGTCATTTTGAACAATCATGGATGACAGTGAGGTGCTTGAGGACTGGAGAAAGGCCAATGTCACGCCAGTCTTCAAAAAGGGCAGGATGGACAACCCAGGAAACTACAGGACAGTCAGCCTCACCTCCATCCCTGGAAAGGTGATGTAACAGCTCATCCAGAATGTCAGGGGGAGTCAAAATGGCTTCACCAAGGGGAAATTCTGTTTGACCAACATGATAGCCTTCTATGAGGCAATAACTGGCTGGCTAGATGAGGGGAGAGCAGTTGATGTCATCTACCTTGACTTCAGCAAGACTTTTGACATTGTCTCCCACAACATCCTCATCAGAAAGCTCAAGCAGTGTGGCTTGGATGAGTGGAGAGTGAGGTGGATCAAGAACTGGCTGAATGACAGAGCCCAGAGGGTGATGATCAATGACACAGAATTGAGTTGGAGGCCTGTGGTCGGTGGAGTTCCACAGGGATTGGTTCTGGGGCCAGTCTTGTTCAACATCTTCATCAACAACCTGGATGAGGGGACAGAGTGTACCCTCAGCAAGTTGGCAGATGACACCAAACTGGCAGGACTGACTGATTCCCCAGAAAGCTGTGCTGCCATTCAGTGGGATTTTGACCATCTTGAGAGTTGGGCAGAGAGGAACTTCATGAGGTTCAACAAAGGACAAGTGCAGAGTCCTGCATCTGGAAGTAACAATCCCATGCACTGGGATAGGATGGGGATTGACCTGCTGGAGAGCAGCTCTGCAGAGAGAGACTTAGGAGTCCTGGTTGACAGTAAACTAACTATGAGCCAGCAATGTGCCTTCATGGTCAAGAAAGCCAATGACATCCTGGTATACATCAAGAAGAACGTGGTCAGCAGGCCGAGAGACCTTCTGCTCCCCCTCTCCTCTGCCCTGATGAAACTTCATCTGGAGTACTGTGTCCAGTTCTGATCTCTCCATCTCAAGAGAGACAGGGAAGTGCTGGAGCAAGTCCAGGACGGGGCCACCAAGATGATCTCATTAATATTTACAAATACCTAAATGGTGGATGTCAGGATGTTGGGACATCTCTTTTTTCTATGATATCTAGCAACAGGACAAGGGGTAATGAGATGAAGCTGCAACATAAAAAGTTCCATTTAAACATAAGAAAAATCTTTTTCACTGTTCAGGTGAGGGAGCCCTGGAACAGGCTCCCCAGGGAGACTGTGAAGTCTCCTTTTTTGGAGGTCTTCAAGATCTGCCTGGACATGTTCCTATGTGACCTGATCTAGGTGGACCTGCTTCTGCAGAGAGGTTGGATTAGATGATCTCTAAAGGTCTCTTCCAACCCCTACCACTCTGTGATTCTATGATTCATTAATATATCTATGGTTCAAAGAATTGCCTCAACTTGTTCCTGTATCAGAAATTATTTTTAATTTAGATGAATTGGGTATTTCTTGGACCGAGCATGAAAGTAGAGGGTTGAAAATGTTTTTTTCTCTTCATGTTAAGGTTTTCTAGATACTGATAGTAAATCAACAGATAATCCAAGTATTTTGATATATTAAGTATTAGATTAGATTAGATTTAGCAAAAAATACAAGCATTTATTTTAACTTTTCAAATTAATTGCCAATTTTATTTCCTTCCAACTCTGGCGTAGAAAGAACCCAAATACAAGAATGACAATTTTCGGAGGAAAAAATAAAAAACTGTCTGTTTCTAACAGAAAAATTACATTCTATCATTCATCGTGCAAATATTTGGTTTTATTGACTTGAGCTATTCTTGTCAGTCTTATGTTAATGAAAACCTTCAACTTAATAATATTATTCCAAACTGTTTGTCAGTTTGCTTGAGTTAAATTCAAAATCTTGAAATACTATTTCCAGTGTTATGTCCTTAGAATCTTAAAAATCTTGGATTTTTGTCCTTTCAGATTTCTTGAAATTGATCTAAATTCTTCTTAATCTGTAGCCATTAACTTGCTGAAAGTAAAACATTCATATCTGTAGCATATGTAGTTTTAAGGCTACAAAATTTATTAAATTTAAATCCCACATACAGTTTTTTGTGCTATCAATTCTCCTTCTAAGACCTGCCTGGGTGCACATTTGCATTTGAAACACCTGAACTAAACTTTAAGCATGGCTCATTGTTGAAGATGTCAGGGACTATTTTCTTACAGCATCCATCATACGACACCTCAGCTGTACCAAATTCTAATTGTGCAGATTCTAATCTATCTGCTTGCCATGCACTGTCTGGGATCAAAACGCACATTGAAGTTTAATCATATCTAAATTCTCAATAACTTAGGTAAGGCAAAGTTGTCTTGCATGTCAAACACTTCAAAGAAACTAAAGATCTTATTTTGTCACAGAAATCAATTAACTTATTCAGATGACATTTAGCTATCATCTAAAGTAATTATATGTCTTCCATTAGTGTATAGTTTTAGATATTCATCTCCACAACAGTTCTAAGATGCTCAAATAAACTGTGTCCTAGATTTATTCTCTCTAATTTTGTGCACTTAGTTGAGAGACTGATACAAAATTCTAGTCACCTTGGGATTTGTCTTCAGGATGAAACATGGATAGGTGTCTTTGGACAGATATTTAGCTTAAGAGATGAGGTGAATCACTTTCTGGATGTTTCTGAAACTAGGTAACGTGTCTAAGAAAAGTGTGTCACAATTCAATATTGAAATAACCCACCAGAAACCCCATGTCTGATTTCCTCTCTTTACTTTGTTCTATTTACTCCATGTTTATTTCTTCAGTTGTGTTGGGTTAGTCAGTAACTGCAACTGAACTGTATTTAAAGCCATAATGAAAGTTTTTTAATGTGGTCTCACCAGCTTTGAGTGGTCTCATAGTAGTCCAAAACTTCTTTCCATAAATAAGTGTAGAATGAGTGAACACAATTCAATTGTTATTTCCCTTTTCAGAATAAATTCAATAAATATATCCATATTCAAAATATAGTAAGAATGATAGAGTATTATTGTACAGAAGTATCTACATGAATAAAGATACCAAAATAAGGATAATAATCAACATACAAAAAAATTATCAAGGAAAATATTTCTTGATGGAAATGTTTTGATCGACATCAATTATTTTAAATAGTGCCTTGATTTGAAGAATTGTAATGAAACACTCAAGTTACAATGGTATTTCCATTTCAAAATGATCTTCAAAAAAACTCATGTATTTTTCAAACACAATAGAAAAAGTTTTATAAAAGTTGATGCATACTCGTATTGTATCATTTCATTTTATGATATTTGTGATGTTTTTACTTGTTTTTTTATTCCAGTCTGAGTCATTCAATGTTTATACATTCAGTGATAATATTTAACTTGTGTCATCACTTGGAATGGAAACTCATTTGTCAATGTTAGCATTTTTATGTAAAGGAAAAAAAATTAAGAAATTGTTTTCAAAGCAGAAATGGTTGAAATGGGATGCTAAATTATGCAAAGCAAACCAGGGTTTCTCTTATATCATGGCAAAAGCTATCTAAATTACACTATACCACTGTAAAGACTGATTTTGTTGTTGATCAGCCAAGGTGTATGCCATTTTTTTCTGTTAATATATTAAGTTAAATGATGAAATGATCAAAACAGTTGTGATCCATAAATTATATTAATTCCTGTGCTACTAATGTTAATAGACATCTTCTCATGATGGTTTCAGATATACTTAAACTTTATTGTATTTTTTAAATGCCATGATTGCTAAGCAATTCATATTAAGGTAGTTTGTGATACATTTTGCCAGCACAAATATATAATTTATTAATTTTAGACTATATTGGAGTGGTAGATTCATTTACTACAATGAATCCCGTTCCAGTGCTCCATGACTCTCATAATGAAGAAGTTTCTCCTTATGTCTCTTTGGAATCTCTTAAGTTCCAGCTTGTACCCATTGCCCCCATTTGTCCTACCACTGGATATCATTGAGAACAACCTGGCTCCATCCTCCTGACACCAGCCCTTTACATATTTGTAAATATTAATGAGGTCACCGTCAATCTCCTCTCCTCCAACCTGAAGAGCCCCAGCTCCCTCAGCCTTTCATCAGAAGGGAGATGCTCCACTCCCTTTATCATCTTGGTGGCCCTGCGCTGAACTCTGTCCAGCAGCTCCCTGTTCTTGAACTGAGGGGCCCAGAACTAGGCACAAGATTCCAGATGTGGTCTCAAGAGGGTGGAGCAGAGGGGAGGGAGAACCTCTCAATCTACTGCCCACATCCCTTCTAATACACCTCAGGATACCATTGGCCTTCTTGGCCATGAGGGCACATGCCTGGCTCATGCTCATCCCGCTGCCCACCAGGACCCCCAGGTCCCTTTCCCCTACACTACTCTCTAAGTGTTTATTCCCCAATCTGTACTGGTACATGAGGTGATTCTTTCCCAGGTGCAAGACTCTACACTTGTCCTTGTTGAATTTCATTAGATTCCTCCCTGCCCAATTCTCCAGCCTGTCCAGGTCTTGTTGAAAGGCAACACAGCCTTCTGCTGTGTCAGCCACTCGCCTCACTTCAGGATTGTCTGCAAACTTGCTGACAGTGCCCTCTGTTCCCTCATCAAGGTAATCAATGAATATATTGAACCTGTCCCATTGGTCAAAACTTTCTGCCTTCTTCCCTTCACCAAGTTAACAATGAACCTCACTACCTCATCATCCAGCCCATACTTTCTCAGTTTTGCTGCGAGGATGCTGTGGGAGATGTTTTCAAATGCTTGACTAAAATCAAGATAAACCACATCCACTGCACTACCACTATCTATCCACCTGGTTATATCTTCATAAAAGTCTATCAGGCTGGTTAAACATGACTTCCTCCTGTTAAAACCATATTGTCTACTCCTAATGACCCTCTTGTCCTTTCTGTGCCTGAAGACAGCACCCAGCGTAAGTTGTTCCATCACCTTTCCAAGGATGGAGGTGAGGCTGATTGGTCTGTAGCTACCCAGCTCCTCCTTCTTGCCCTTTTTGAAGACTGGCATGACATTTGCTCTTCTCCAGTCCTCAGGCATCTCTCCTGCTCTTCACAACTTACTGAAGACAATGGAGAGTGGTTTAGAATCATAGAATTGTAGTGATTAGAACGGACCTTTAGAGATCATCTAGTCCAACTCCTGTTTAGCAATGACTTCCTCCAGCTCTTTCAACACCGACAGGTGCATCCTATCAGGGCCTATGGATTCATGTACATCCAGATTGCTCAACTGATCCTTAACCCAGCCCTCATCACTGTAGGCTGTTGTTCATGTAAAAAGCATGCAAAAATTAAAACAGAAAAGAAGGAATTGAAGGAAGAAAATTATAATGAGTCTTGTACAACAAAGAGGCCACTTATGACTCAAAAAGTTCTTGTGTAAAAGAACTGTTGATATGTGGGAGAACATATCAGTAATATGTGTGTCCTAATATTTTTTATTATTATTTTTGCTTCTCTGAGCAGCTGCAATAGGCCAACGGTGGAAGCAAGACACTTGATGTGACCTGCCCTGGCCTGCCTTCTGTCCATTCTTCTGCTCACTACTTGAAGGGATCAGAGATCAGACCTTTGCTCATTCATGACTTGGCCTTTCTGCTGTGACTGCCCACAGAGGTCTCAATTAATAGCAATTTCAGTGATAACTTGAGTGATGGGCTCCCTGATGGCTGAATTCTGTACTGATCAAAGTCATCATTGCTCCATTAACTACAACACGGCAATGCCAATTTATAACAGGAGTGACTAAAGCTCTGAGTTATTTAAACAGGTTTGTAATCACTACATTCATTTTAAATAGGGTATGAGGAGGCCATTGGGATCAGAGAACAACAGCATTTGTTATCAGTTGTGCACAGAAAGAGGTTGAGGGCTGCACCCTTGAGCAGAAAAAGCATTCGCTTCAACTAGTTCAAATGACACAGAACTATCAATGGCAGTGGAAAAAGAATTTCATGAAGAATAGACAGATGTAGGTAAAAGTTTGTTTAAAATAAACAAATAAATTATTCTCAGATGAAAATAACAAAGAAAGACTATTTTTTTCTTTTATTCCATCATAGCTAAAACTGACCACATTTAGATAAAGGTAAATGAGTAACCAATTAGCTGAAATCCTTTACAGTCAGGGTTTGGGGTTTTTTTTTAATATTTACTGATATGCCTTTCTTAATCCCTTCTTTGAAACATGTTTTTGTTTTTCTGCAAGAAATAAATAGCACAAATAGCAAGTGGTGTTTTTTTTTTTTCTTTTTCCTTACTTGAAAAATAATGCTGAAGGAATTGTTTTGCAGTTGAAAATTAATGTAACCCATTATGTCCAGGAAATTTCGTCAATATATTACTTGCCAAGTCTTTGGTCCTTGCGAAGAAAATAATTTTAATTTATCTCATTTTTCACAACTGAGCCAATGATTGTTTAACCTAAAATGCCATTGTGACTAAGTAGAGAAATATCAGGGTTCTTGGTCATTTTATTGGAGCTCAGCTATTAAGTCCACTAGGTTAGCACTGAGAGTCACAGAAATTACCACATCAGGAGGAAAAAGTCCTAGAGAAGGTAATGGAGGATAAAAACATTTCATTTGGCTTTTCTTTGCACTAGTTTAGAACATTAAATAGAAAATTACAACTTTGCTAAAAAAGTAGAAAATGTGGATAAAAACAAGCTATAAAAGGTTATATTTTTCAATTAAACATTCTAACAGTTTGAAGGGGTTTTTTTCCATTTTTATGTATTTGTTAGCTCTTTCTATAAAAATACTATTATTATTGCTTTATTGTTTCATTCTTTTCATGAGGATCTCACAATCCTTAAGTGAAAATGGGGTCTTGATGTTAACTCTAGACATTGTCAAGTGTTGTTGAATTAAAGTATCTGGTTAGTATTTTCAAATTTACCTTGAGGTTTTAGTTAAATGCCTTCTGCTAAGTTCTGTGCCTGAGATCCTACTGTAGGCAGTCATGCTTATGTTCAACTTTATGTGCTTTTCGCTGTCCCACTCAAATCACTAGCCCAGAGTTGTAACTGAAGCCAATTGACATTTCTGAACTGCATTTTTTGTCAATACTCTGAAATTTACCTGTGGAAATATAGCTCTTCTGCCAAGATCCTTATGAAAACTATTTGTTTCGTAATCCAGTTGTTTGAACTAGACAGTCCTGTGTCTAGTTCTGGGCTCCTCAGCTCAAGAGGGACAGGGAACTGCTGGAGAGAGTCCAGCGCAAGGCCACCAAGATGATCAGGGGTAAGGAACATCTTTCATATGAGGAAAGGCTACAGGAACTGGGGCTGTTTATTCTGGAGAAGAGAAGATTGAGGGATGATCTTATTAACATTTATAAATATCTAAAGGGTGGGTGTCAGGAGGTTGGGACATCCCTTTTTTCTATGGTAGATAGTAATAGAACAAAGGGTAATGGGATGAAGTTGGAACACAAAAAGTTCCACTTAAACATAAGAAAACCTATTTGACTGTGAGGGTGAGAGAGCCCTGGAACAGGCTGCCAAGAGGGGTTGTGGATTCTCCTTCCTTGGAGGTCTTCAAGACCCATCTGGACATGTTCCTATGCGGCCTGATCTAGGTGAACCTGCTTCTGCAGGAGGGTTGGATTAGATGATCTCTAAAGGTCCTTTACAACCCCTACTATTCTATGATCTATCATGTATGGCAGGAGAAAACTTAAAGCCAAGTCCTAATGTCATTGACAATGGATTTGATTCAACAAGTGCCATAAGAATGTTAAAATTAGTTCAAGAAAGGGTTAAAACACGTCTTCAGGTTTGCAAAAGGCTTTTGAGGATCTGGGAGTTTTATTAGAGTATGATATATTTACATCAGTGTTAGGAACAGAATCCTTTGCTGATCTGCAGGGCAGTACCAATATGAATAGAACTATCTAGGCTTGCTCTGGACACTCATATGGAGAAAAAAGAGATGGTATAGGTCACAATCTTTTTATTTCTTTTTATCATTAGCCGAAATTAATCTTTCTTGTTACTAATCAAAAGAAAGCAGATTTTAATGAATATATACGTGAAATATGAGCAGGACTAAGCAAGAAAATCCATGAGAGTGAGGACAGAGATAAAGCAAATATACCTAAACATTTGATGCAGACTTTCAAGGCCAAAAAGGAATTGGACGGCCTTTCATAACACAAACTATAATAAAATTTGATCTTTAACCACTCTAAATCTTGTGGGTGCCTTTCTAAAGTAAGAGCAAGAAAATGTAAATGAATTTAAGTTAGATGAAAATCTTTGATTATACAATGCATTAGACAGATCCACACTTAGATTACAGCGATCAGTTCTGGTCATTACATTACAACATAAAATATTGAAATACTTGACAAGGTACAGAGACAGGAGATGAGTTTGATCTTAGGCTGTGATTATGTTGCATTAATGACTTCCTATTATATTACTGGTTTTCTCTATATTATTAGAGAAACACCACTTCCTAATTGAGTAAGAAAGCAGTCAAAAGAAGCAGAATTTTAGTAATTGTTATTGTTATCACCTTTTCCATATTCACATGGAATCACTGAATGGTAGGAGTTGGAGGGCACTTTTAAATATCATCTAGTCCAATCCTCCCAGCAAAAAAGATCCAGTTGCTCCACCTGTTCCTTTTCATAAGTTGTATACTTATTTTAGAAAAGAGACATTAAATTAGGCTGTATATTTGGGATAGTATGATTCATTGATCAATAAACCTAAGCCAGAGCAAAGTATTATATATGCAAGACACTCAGTTAAAATATCTTACACTGTATCCTAGGAAAAAAGAAGCTATGCACAAATGAAATAGAAACCAGCCTTTAAAAATACAGGTAGGGTGCCAAGAATATAATTTCATTCTCTGATAGAGTTATATTGAGTGACTTGGTTACTGAAGCCTAGGTAAGTCACACTGTAAAACCTGTAGTGGTAAAGTGTTCTTATCTGGGATCCTGTCACATTGTCATTCCTCTGAAATTCATCTATCAAAAGAATGGAGTAGCCAAACAAAAAAAGATATCTAAAAATATCTTTAGTTCTCTAAATACTTTTTACAGCTCATAGAATCAGTGTTACTCCATAAAAGAACAAGTAGGCATCATTAGGATAGATTTGTGTTATCAGGGAGTAACTTAGTTCTCCTTTGAGAACCTGACTGGCAGATTCAGAGGTCTAAACCAGAAAACTAACATTCAGGGTCTTCAACTCCACTGTCTTTTCTGTGGACAATCTTCCAGGCATTTTTAGCCTTTAATGTTGCAAGATCCTTGTAGTGCTAATATATACACAGATGCAAATATACCAGTCAGAGAAATAAATATGAACAAAAAGATGAGGTTGCTTATTTATACTCTTCTGTCATCAGGAAATTGGATTAATATTTTATTGTTAAGCTAATGGTTGAGAAGTTTCGGGAAACTGTGAAATCAAAGCTGTAACTTGGTCAAATTAGGACTCACTGACATTTCCTTTTTCCGAGAGAAGGGTTAAAAACTGTTACTATAGCTGCAGAAAAGTAATCAAGATCTGAAAATTACAGTGCTGCGCTGGGCATTTTCATCACCTCTTCTCATGACCATTTTACTTCATTTATTTCCCCTTGTTTGAGGGAAAGCAGTTATATTCCTTTGACATCAATGGGAAATTAGACTCATATCCTTTAAATAGAAGCAAAGATTTTCTTCCATAAGAAAACTTTTACTATTCAACATATTCTCTCTTTGACTTGAGGTAGTTTATCAAAATAACTTGTAGTGCTATTGATTAAATAATATACAAAGTCTTCAGGCTGGGAAACAAAAAACATAAAGGTTAATGATAGCCTTATGGACATCTGGCTTTGTTCAATAGCCAATGGAAAAGCTTATTGAAAGAGATGCTCTACAGCATGCTTTGGAATGTTATCTGAAGTCTGAATTATCCTGTAGAGAAATGTATCTCTCAGTATCACCTCAGAAGAAGGCTGAGAGTCAACCATATTAGTCTATGTGAGTACCCCATGCTCCCCACAAAATGGGGAAGGGAAAAAAAAAGAGAAGAGGAAAATGGGGGGGAAAAGATGATGATAAAAAAGCCCAAACAACTAAAAAAGCCCAGAACAGAACACAACGAAACAGATAAACTCGTTCTTCTCCCTACTTAGGTTGCAAAGTTGAGGACTTAAATCTTAGGAAATTTCTGATCAGAGATTATCTCTAGCTGATTTAGCTAGCTAAAGCTCAGTTTTTTGTAGCCGTGGGAAGATGGATTTTCTAGGACTACTTGATGAAGTAGAACACAAACTAGCTACAATATTTTTTCCTTCAGCTCTGAAGACCATTGTTCACAGTGCAGTGACACCACAACAGTCAGTGAGACAACAATCCACAAACTGAAATCAGTCTGACCTACAAGAGTGAGGTATTGATCTCTTATGACCAAAAGATGATCCCAGCCACAGAAATGATGATGCACAGGCACAGATTTACCGAGTAGTTAAGAGTACTGTAGCCTTTTACATGGAAACCTATTTCAAGTGATGTGTAAAAGCTTATCTGTGCTGCAGTTCCATCAAACCTTAGTCCACTCAGAATCAATAAAGTCAGACATTAGGTCTTTTGGTTATTTAAAATAAACTTAGTAGATTTTTTTATGTTTTTAATTTTAGTCTTATTTTTATTTTTGTGATTTATACTCCTAGCTCTTGACATTGTTTACTTGGCTTTGTTTCTCCTTCACTTGGTGAACCACAGTGGAGTTTTGGAATAACAACTGAAACGATTATTTTTGGTAAGTGTCATATTTCATTTAATATTTTTGAGAATATTACTTTTCCAGATTTATTTTCTGGAGAAAATCGCAATTCTGGTGAAAAAAGATAATAAAAAAATCCCACAAAGGCAGATAAACAACAGACAGTAAGCAGCACAGTGGATGCTTAAAATCCTTGTTAAGTGTGATCATTCTTTCAGATTTCATTTACTAAATTACATTTTAATTTAATAAAACATAGTTTTTATTCACCTCTGTGTTTTGAATTATATTGGACCAGGCTGCAATAGTTGTATTTAAATTCACAGTAAAGTGTGTTTAGAAGGAAACAGGATTAAACTCTTGCTGTTGTCCTACTTAATGTTGCTGTACTTGTATATGGTATTACAGCAGCTACTCATCCATGAGAAGCCATATCGGCTCCAGTCTTACCTTATTCATCACCCAGAGAAGCTCTCCAAGCACAAAGCAGTAACTGAGTTAAAGGAGGTAACTTTTTGTCTAAGTACTAGTCAATAGGAAATCATCCTGTTTATCCAATCTTCAATAATTTCTGTAGTTTAGCAGCATACTGTCCCTCAGAGCTGACAGTCACAAGTCTCTAAAATTTTCAGCACAAACATGCTCTGTTTGTGAGCTGTCTTCTATTGCTTTCTTTCTGATAAGAGTCCCATTGCAGGCATTGGACCTGTGCATAGATGCTGCAAGACACAGCTGAATAGAATACAGTCCAATAAAACAACAAAACAAACCAATGAATACAACAGCAGGAGAATAAATATTCCGTGGAACTCCTGCCAAGGTTACATGCTTAACAGTTTTACACTTTATTGTCAATCATGCGAATCTTTTAAAGTGAGGGCAGATATTTTTATAGCACTTTCTGTTTAGCACTGGACACTTGAAGTGGCACAGCAGTGAGAAAGGTGAGGTTTTAGCTGTAAATTGTATTTTGCAATGTGAAAGCTGCATAATAATGAATGATTTAATTTTTTTGCTATTTCTGTTTTCCTTCTTTATCCAAGAAAGGACAAAATTACTTTGCAAACACGTTAGAAGTCAATGACAAAGTAATAGAAAATGCTGACATTTGGAAATATCTTTCTGAGAAAGTTCTCTAAGTACTAGTTTTTGGAATCTATTCCACTCATGTAGATAAACCTGGAGGCAAGGAGCACAGGCGATGTCCTTCATACTGATTGAAAAATCGAATTTCATTAATATGAAAAGAGCTGTGGCTACATATTTTTCTCATCACCAGAATACCTGCATTTTTCAGATTGTTATTTAGAATTATTATTATTGATAATAAGTATCAGTGATATCTTCACACTTATACAGTGCCTGTTCTCCCAGAAAGTTCCGGTGCCTGGACACCAAAATCGCTTCCCTAATCATGGGGATGCAGCCTTGATTTCTATCTGTGACCTGTGATGCTCTATAGCAAACAAGGAGACAAATCCCGTGAATACTAAAGGATTTAGTGAAATTCAATTTGCTCTTGTGAGCAAAATCTTCAGTTTCAAGCTTTGGTACAAAGTGGAATAACACAATCTAACTTGGAGTATTTCAAAAACTCATGACAGAAATGGTAGATCTTCCCTGTTAAAAAGTTAAGCTTATACTTAAATGTATATCTATCTGACTTAAACATTGCTATCAAGAAATGATCTGTCTAGTCAAGCCATTTATCTGCGTCTCTCCATATCTTGGAATGCAGAAAGACTCTCCAAGACATACACAGTCTCAGCCTGAGATCAACACCTTAGACACTTGGCGTGAAGAATCCTCTACTCGGAATGTACAAGAAGCCAAGTCAAAGAAATTAAGCAAACACATAACTTTTAGAGGTGTAAAATGATTTCAACTAGGTCTTAGTCAACCATATAATGTTCACAATCCCTCTTTGTTGACTGCAGATCATATATATGGATGCACACATATGTGTGCACTATAGATACAGAGATTTATAGTGATTACAAATGTATGTGCCTGTCGCGGTTTGGCCCAGCTAACACAGCAACACCACCACAGTCTCTCGCTCGGTGCCCCAATTCACCCCCACCCTCATTAGGGTGGCAGAGGCCCCAGCAAAATGGGAGTAAAAATTTAAGCAAGATTTTTGTGGATTAAGACAAGGGCAGGGAGGACTCGCTGCCAATTATGGTTCCAAACAAAACAGACTCCAGTACTTGACTTAGAGAGGAAAGTAGGAAAGTTTATTCTACAAGAAACAGAATGGAATAAAAGCAAAATGGGAGTAGGATGATGAGAAAATTACAACCTCCCCCAGCCCAGCTCACTGCTCCCAATATCTCTACCTCCTCCCCCTCAACAGCTCAAGGGGGTAGGGAATGGGGGATGTGGTCAGTCTCTCACAGATGGGCTCTGTCGCTTCTGCTGCTTCTCAGATGAGGATGACTCCTGGTATTCTTCCCCTACTCCAACACGGGGTTCTTCCCCCAGGACATAGTCCTTAACGAACTTCTCTGGTGTGGGTTGTTCCCAGCGGCTGTGGCTTCTGCTGATACAGGGTCCCTCACACAGGATGCAGTCCTTGGTGAATATCTCTGGTGTGGATCCTTTACTACAGTTGCAGTTCCTGCAGGTACAGTGTCCATCTCTCGGGACAAGGCCTCTTTTGGGCATAAGTTTAGTGAGCTGCTTTGTCGTGGGTTCCTCCCCACAGTTACAGCTCTGGATATTGGGTCTCTCCTTCAGGACACGTCCTCTTCTGGCCATAGTTTTAAAGCAGAAAATCACTGCCCCTGGCTCGGGGTCTGCAGTGAAGTGGTTGGGTCCCTCCCACGGGACACGGCCTCCTCTGGCCATAGTCAAGTGTCCCTGGCTCGGGGCCTTTAATGAAGTGAATCGCTGCCCCTGATCTGGGGCCAGCTTTAGCAAAATGAGTCTCTGCCCCTGATATGGGGTCATTATCAAAACAAGTCTCTACCACTGATGTGAGGTCTTTAAAGAGATGAAAATAAATCTCAGCTTCACCAGTTCTCTCCATAGAATGCAGGGGAGTCTCTGCCACAGCACACCTCCTCCTCTCTTTCATCATTGACATTGGAGTCTGCATGGTTGTTTCTCTCACTGTTCCTGCTCCTTGCACCACCACCAGCCAGAAGGAAAAGATGGAGCAGAAGAAGGAAAAAGATGGAGGAAGAAACCTCCTCTTCCGACTTCTTCTTAAAAAGTGATCATGGAGGTGTCTAATTGGCTCAGCCCCAGAAGTGAGTCTGGCTCTGAGCTGGGGAGAGTTGTGAGCAACTTCTTACAGGAGCCATCTTTACAGCCCCTTCCCCCTTCCCAGAAAAGGCTGTCATGTCAAACCATGACAGTGCCTTAGATATTTAGGAAAATATTTATCAAGAGTGCTTTGCATAGAAGATTGAATTTAGGAAACAAAAAACATGACCCAGGTTTTCTATTGGGTGAAAAAAAAAATGTATGCAAATAAATGATTAGCTGGGGAAAAAAGCAGGGGAAAAAAACAACAACAAAAAAAAGCCCACAAAAATAAACAAAGAAAAAGTCCCCTCAAATCCACAATATGAGAAGAATAATAAATATATTTTAATTATAGATATCAACCAGTCATCTAGATACAATGGCTGAAGTATTAAGCACAAAGAACTGAAATGAATGTGTAACCCTTTCAGAACTTTTTGTAATGAAGGCTTTTGCAGAGATTATTTTCTTCATCATGTATTGCTCAAGAAGAAGTATGTGCTTTATGAAAGAAAAAAATTCAAACACAATAAGATCCTGAAGTGGAAAGTGGCTTCCATCGAACTGAAAACTTGAATGTAAATGTTACACTGACTTGGCTATAATTGTCACATGAACTTCCCACTTCATAGAAATATTAAAATATGGAGAAAGACACTGAGAAAATCTCTTGTGCCTGAAGGAAGTAAGCAAGCTGCTTATAGTAAGTTTGCTTTCTTTGAAGCAGAAAAACAAAATGAAAAAAAGGAATAGTCAAGGGTTAAAGTACTTACTTTGCTAAAATAATATGAATCTTGACTACATTTTATTTCAAAACCAGAAAGATGGATCTTCTATATTTTTGTTACTACAAGAAAATATTTCCAGTGGAAATTTCTGTTTTCCAGATTTATTCAATGTATATAAATGCAGATAAACATACAAACACATACCTTTAACAATCAAGTAGCAAAAAAATCCCATCTCAACTAAGCTACTCAGATAACAATCATGAATTATCTTTTTAAACACTTTATACTTACCACAAAAGGCTAGTGGAAAACTCTTACAAAAGTAGTTCAGTAGTGGTTGAGAAAGATTTTATTTTTTCACCTACAGCAAGGATGGGGGAAGTTATGGAGAATAGTGAGGCTGAAGCTAACATAAGCATAGTAGTTAGGCATATTTGTATTATAAATAGGCACAGCACCCTGACACAGACTATTTGAGGCTACCACAGATAGGCTGTATGAACCTGTACTGTGAGCTGAGTAAGTGTTTAAAATATTTTATAGTACACCTGTGCTACTACTGTATGCATATCCAGGACTGCTGTTTGGCCCTGGTATGAACAGGAATGGAGCAATCATCATGTGAATGGCTCCATAATGCTTCAGAACAGGGAGTTGTGTTGAGATTGCTTACTGAGAGGGAATTCTTTGGAGGAAACCATCCCACAGACACTGATTGGGTGTTTCTGTATCTGGCACTATTTTACTTAGAGTAAATAAGTAGAGTAGATGTAGACTTTAAGAGGGTTCTATTAATACAGCATAAATGGAAATCACTAGAGCTTATGGTTAAATTGTGACCTGAACAAAGTCCCTCAAGAAGAATTGTTGATGTGAGATGCTGGTACAAGAAAAGGAATTGTTCAGATTTCAGAGGGAATGATGGAGAGGGAACCATGTGTTCCAGACATCCATCTGATATTTGAATAGACTTTTCATAGAATCACAGAATGGTAGGGGTTAGAAGGCACCTCTAAATACCATCCAGTCCAACCTCCTGCTAAAACAGGTCCATTTAGATAAGGTCACACAGGAATGTGTCCAGACTGGTTTTGAAAACGTCCAGAGAAGGAGAATTCACATCCTCCCTGGGCAGCCTGTGTCAAAGCTCCCTCACCTGAAGAGTAAAAAAGTTTTTCCTTAATTTTGAGTGGAACTTTTTACATTCCAACTTACATCTCTTACCTCTAATTGTATCGCTGAATGCTACAGAAAAAAGTGCTACCCTGACTGCTTGACATGCTCCTTTTAAATATTTGTAAGATTACATATAAGTAATAAGGACTATGTAGAAGCGGGAAAAAAATGGGAATTTCGAACCTTGAGGCTTTTTTGGTGTCCCAAGAGAGAGAAGGGCAAAACGAGCACAAAATTCAAAAAGCACAAAGGGCAGGAAACTGATTTGAGGAAACTGGATTCTTCCAGAATGAGACATTTCCTAGTTAGCTTCATGTCATAATTTGAGGGACAGAAAGAGTCTCAAACTCACATTGCAATCTTTTTGAGACATACTTGCTGTAATCAGAACCAAATGTTATGGCTTGTTGATGGACAATTTACCAGCAGCTGCTCTCCAGCCCCACAAGTATTCAGACAAACAGACTGCAACAAACTAAGAGGTATAAAACATAAGAAGAAGAAAGTGCAGTTCACAGACAACACTGAGAAGAGGAAATATTGTTTTGCTGATTGTTCCTTTGAGCATGGATAAACATTTACCATGATGTATTCATTTTAAGAGAATTCTCCATGTGGAAAATGTTCTTGAAAGGTCTAAATACCATGAATGATCGAAACCTCATTATAGTGCCACTGAAACAGGGGCAACATAGAAAGTAGCTATTAAAAAAAAAATAAATACAAAGGGAAAGAAAGAGAGAGATAGTAAAGGAGAACAGAGTTTTGTAATTTGATGTAGTCATGATTATGTATATTCTGAGTCAAATAGCCTTGACTGATTCAATAAAGGGTAAACTGCCTTTTGGACAGCGGACAGCATCTTTCAAGATGTTCACTTTGAGTGATTAAAAGCATGGTCAAGTTGGGATGGCTGCAAATATGAGAAATGAAAACTTTCAGGAGAAAATAAGCAAAAATTACCTACGCTATTTAAAAGAGGTCCTGAGGTGGAGGTACAAATATTTTCTAATGTGTATAGAATGTAAAGTTCCCTAAAAGTGACAATTATGTTTCAATTTCACACTTCCTCTGTCCCTTTCTTCAACACTCTTCTCCCCTCTCTTCCCCTGTCTGTTTTTTAACCTCCTTTTTTTTTCTATTTTCTTTCCTTACTTGAAATCAGCCTAGGCAGAATCAGACATAACAGTCAGAGGCAGTGAGGAAAGGTGAACTATGATGTGAGTGCACAAACTGCATAAGCCAAGGATACTCAATTGACACTCAGAAGACAGTGCTTTTCATGACCACCCATGCTTGTGGAGGTCATCACTTGTCTCAGGAAGACACATTTCATATTCTTTACACAGATTGTTTCTCCACAGCTGAACTGAGTTGGGAGGAATTTAATGCATTGTCTCTGAAAGCAAAAATTAACACTTAATTTTAAATTCAGATCCCTAACCTAGGAAATTGTATAGCAGTTGGTCTGGACTCGGTAGTAAAGAAAGTTTTAGAATATGCTTTGAAAGAAAAAGTATTAAAGACAGAAAGATAGAAAAGATAAAATAGATGGGTTTACCAAAGATAGACTGCCAAACTGAATGGATACTATTCCATGATAAGAGAACTGATTTTCTGGACAAGTGAAATTTAATAGATTTAATCTACCTGGAGTTCAACATTTAATATAGTCAATGCTAGAAACTATTATTGAAGGTAGAGGGGATGAGGATTAGCTGTAGAGGTAGCTGAAGAGACATAAGCGTACAGTGAGCTGTCTGGTGGATTGTTCAGGAAGAGGAGTAGTATTCTTGATCAGACAGGCTAGAACTACTGTTCTCTTGTAATTTCTTAGAAAAGAGAATATGTTATTTCAAACTGCTGGTGACACAAAACCAGACACTCTGTGGACACAGAAGGGAATGAGAGGTACTGCAGAAAATGAGCAGACCTACAAATTGAGGAGTAGAGATAGAAAGGATAACAGCTGATCAGAAGCTACTGATTACCAATGTGAGGTATCAATAATAACAGTAATAGTAGTAGTAATGAAAAAAGTAATAATTCTATTCAGAGGAAGCATGACTGCAATTTTACAAGTCAGTTGTTGACTTCAAGCAGAATTTTGCTTTCTGCTTTGAAAAGGATGTTAGGAAGAATCAGTTTAGATGCGACTAGAACAATGATTTCGAAGTAAAGAGTCTGCTCTTTAAGAGAAGAGTAAGACAATTCATCTGGTTTAACCTGGGAAAATAAGGGTTGAAAAAATGTATAATTTTTCCCTACAAATACATTGAGAAGAGAGTGTTGAGGCTGTTGAAGTTATGCAAGCTAGAGCCAGTGTTGCTGGAATAAAATGGTCATAGTAATTTATTCATAAACAGAATGGCTGCAAATTAACTTTGCAGAAGGAGAAATGGGATTATCCAGTGTGAATGCCTACAGAAAGTTGGGATCATGAATGTGAAGTTCCCAGCCTCAAACGTATGGACAACCCTGATAACTTGTGATAAATGATCTGTCCTTTCCTTGTAGTCTGCTTTGCTGGTATATTACACTTTCAGTGCTTTGTAGCTAGTGGATCCTCACAGTAAAGAAACTGGATGATGGCACATTACCATGTGATTATACACTCAGTGTTCCTTCTGGAAGCTGTGTATATGGGTTTACAGATGAAAATTCACCCTGAGACAACTCATTGTAACTACCTGTCCTCAACTCTCCTGGCATTGTCACCACACCTGCAGGCAGGCTCTGGAAATTAAATTTGTAATTGTTATATACTGCATATAACCAGGTGGAGTCCTTTCCTCTGCTGCACTCTGAAGCAATGGAATCCCAAGAAAATTAGATTGGATTTGAATCAGTCAGCAGTTGGCAAAAAAAAAAAAACCCCATGAAATGGAGAAATTGAAATGCAAAACTGAGATCCAGTCAAATGCTGTAGAAGTTTTAGGGAATGGAAAAAAACTCAAAGAAATAAAAATATTTCCCATTAAAAAAAAAATTAAGAAAACCCAAACAAGTAAAGGTTTCCTTATTTCAAACAATAAAATTTTGTGGGATAAGAAAAGAATCAAACACAGGTCCAAGTCTCAGTTTCTTTTCAGTGTTCCTGTGTGGCTCCAGGAAAGTTGCTGAAGGTAAGGTGCAAAGTGGTCCCTTCAGCTTCAGCACTGGATTGAGATCTATCTTTGATTGATCTCATGTCTTTTTCCAGTAAAGTGATTCATAAGCCAAGTGTCAGGTCTGAGACTACCAGTGCAGACACTTTAAATGTAGCAAGTTACAAAACCCACGTGTTAAGCAGCCGCACTAGTCTAATCCAAGCTGAAATAAAAGGGTTATGTACCCTCACCTGATCTAAATTGAACTTGTACTGACGTATAAAGAAGGTACAGACATTAAAGACTGAGGAACTATTAGCCCGAAAACAGCTTACTGCTTGGTTAATGAACCAAGATTTGGGATTATGAGATTATGGAATTTTTAGCCAAAGGGAAGACCATTGTACATCATCCACCCTATTGAGAATTCCTTAAACAATACATGATATAGTCAAGTCAATTATGCGTTAAAGGAGTTGATCCATTGTCACCGTAGCTGAGAAAACAAACAAGGAGTCAGCAAAAAGACAATTCTGAGTGAGTTTAACTCTACTTTATATTAAATTATTTATAAATCACCCAAATTGCAGAGTCCTATCTTCTAGAAACAAGGCTGGAGAATTCTGAATTCCTTTATTTTTCTTTGGGACAGAAATCTTTTTCGGATACCAGAAAATAATTCAACCCTAGTATCTTTGCATTTGAGTCCCTTTACTCAGAAGAGCGGCAGAAGAAAAAACACCCTACTTTGTAAAGATGATGTGTACAGAAATAAATAAATTATTGAGCTCTGTTCTTATACAGGGAGGTCATATATGTATGTTTGTCTGCATCAGAAGTAGCTAGATAGAATTGATTGCTACATGAATAAACATTTATAGCTTCAGGCCCTGCAACAATAGTGTCCCCTCCTGTATCTCGTCTCTGAGATTCTAAATGGTCATGTCCCGAATGACTATTTGCAGACTGTATATTGGAAAGGGCAAACTCTTGCTATTCTTCTGTGATGTACACTAAGCCCTTTCTGCCCTCATTACTGTTTGATCTTTTACAAGGTTATCCTGCTATGAATTATAGGATGTAATTAAGGAAGATGATTTTAATCCTTCTCTTTGTAAATGTACAGTCTATTTATGCAAGAACTAGCTACATGATATTGAGAATTTTTTACAGTCTATAGCTGAGGGTGACCAAACCAATTTCTCTGGGTAGAATAAATCCTCCTTACCCTCATCCTTCAAATTTCAAACTGAACTTGAGCCAAACATCCTTTTCTCCAATTTAGAAAAAGCTTCATTCATTTTTAAGTTTCATTTTAATGTGGAAATGCTGTGAATTAGATTGTTCTCATCGTATTTTCAGCCAAGATTGGAAGTAGAAAGTACCAGAAATACCAAGAGGAAGCTCATTCCTGGAGTGATCTCCAGGTACGCCTGCCTGGAGAAATTAATGAATGAAATTCAGATGAGATTTCTAGGAGAGCGCACAAAAAGGTTCACTTTAAAGTCTGGAGAATACATGATAATAAGAGATCACACCAGAAAAAATAAATCATTGGCCTTTTAAGTAAAGCATGACTGAGCTGATCTAATTTGAAAGACTTCAGATAGTGGCAGTAGTTATTCCTAGTTGCTGAGCAAGTGTATTCTGCTGCACCTCACATCATTCTATCCCAGAGTGTCCACACTGAGGGACACATTGCAGAGTTTGCATAGTCAATCTATTCCTGCCTTCTGCTGAGGAATGGAAACTAAGGCATGTAGGGGGATGCCACTTGTCTTAGCCTCATCTTGACAAGCAGTCACTGTATGGTCAAACTGTGCACTTCAACAGAGCTCTTACTTCATTGTCTAGGATATATAGTTATTACATTAGATTATCTTGCAGTAACACTTTAACATAACTTTTATCTTTTTGCAGGAACATTTAGAAGTATTGTCTCTGTGCTAAAATTAGAAATTAGAAAAACATTAGAAAACCATGGCAAGAAAAACTGTACCTCTAGAACTTTCATTTCACATAAGAAAAGGGTGACTGTTAAAATGGAAGCAGAGCTGTGGCAAATGGTTCTGCATCTCAGCCTTGGCATGTTGCACAGAACATTCAATAGCTCTATTTGCACCTAAGGTCTATATTACCCTTGCTATTTGCACTACCATGTGATTGCAGGAGCTGTGAGTGCCCAAGCCCTCAAGCAGCATGGTTCTTCAGTCAAGGCTGCAGTGATCTTCTCTCTGATATAGACTTGTGGTTTGTAAAACACACATTCATCACTATGTTACATATGTCCTCAGAGTAAAGACAATTTGTCCAGGGTCCCAAGAACTCTGTGACACTTTTGGAGGACAGACTGAATCTGAAGGCTTCTGCAGCTACTAGCTGTTGTGCTCCTGTTCATGGAGAATATCTATGAACAGGAATGGGTTGTCTGAGGACTGATATGCTACTGGTGAATGCTGAACATCTATTGGAGCAGTGAAGGGTGATGTAATGACCTCTACATACTTAAATCCTATACAAATTAATTCTGGGATAAGTCCAGAGAGACACTATTGATTCTGACAGAATTATTCTGGATGCATAGCCGTGTAAGTGAAAGCACAAATTGGTCCAACATGTAATCTGCTTTGGGATGAAAGGCACTATTTAAATGGAAGATGTTATTATTATTATTATTTCCCTTCTAGGGCTAGAGAAGCCTGCAGCTTTCATCTTCAAGCAGAAGGGGTGGGTGGAAAGAGAGTGATTTATTTTTTCTGAAATTATAGAAAGAAAACCCTAAACAAGATGTAAGGATTCCATTTAGAATAAATGTCAGTGGGAAAGTAAAAATAAAATAAATTAAAAAAAAAAAAAAAAGGAAAGGGGAAAAAAACCAGGAAACAAGAAACCAAGAAAAACTGAAGTAGATTTGACCTCAAAGAAGCTGAAATTGAGTTAAAGTTTACTACTGAAGTCAGGTTTCCCTTGGGGGGTAGGCTGCCATTTGAGCTATTTCTTCTTTTTTACTTGTACAGTATAATTCCCCTCATACAGTGCTATAGGTCAAAAAAAGAGCTCTACTACAGCCAGACTCCAATTTCCATTTACTAGCAAGAAAAACTCCCCTTGTATAACACAACTTTGTATTATTTTGTGGAAGAATTGGCTCCTAAATACTATCTTACAGAAGTAGAAGACAATCCATACCATGGTAGTCTGAAGCAAAAGCTACCTCTTCAGTATACTAGCTCTTGAGGGATTACTCTCCTTTGTCTGCTACTGACTCACGGTGTGCCTCTGCATTTTGTGCTTAAAAAAGGTGCTCTTAGTGTATCCAGTTAATTTTTAGAAAGTGACTGTTATTTTTATTTTCTCTCCACTTTTTCTTTCTCTCCTTTCTCTTCACCACAGTCATACACAAACACATCTCTTCTACTGAGATGAAAACTGACACAGACTGACGACTGATTGGGCTGTGGCATAATTAAGCAGCTTTTAGGCCTGACATTAAGAATGAAAGAAAGCAGCAACCTGACACTAATCAAACAAACAAATAAACAAAAATACACCAGAAAACTCCACATACATGCTTTCTCTCAGCTATGGTACTTGACAGTGCTACTTGTAGCAGCAGGTGATAAGGAAGCTTCAGACAGAAGAGTGATTTTTAAGTTGATGGTGCCCCTTTAAAGACACACAGGGAGACTATATAACCCACTGTGCTGGCATCAAGCTTAATTTTTTCTTGTCCTTCTTGCTCTGAAAACCAGCTTGCTGCTGCATAACCACTGGCAGAGCTTCTGTTAGTTAAAGGAACTTCAGAATCTGCTTTTGCTTGTTGAGGCTGAGAGTGGGATCTCTCAGTAGGGAGAAGAGAGGGTTGAGACAGAGTTGGGTTCTATGCTTTTTGGAAGTGCTGGAAGGTTTTTGGTATGGAAGCAACAACCTTGAGTTTCTTGCATCCCAGAAGGAACTTTACAGTAAATTTAAAAGGTGTGGTTATAATCACCATTTGTTGTGTTTCAATAGCTGTCGAAAAAGAAATGTTTGTGCAGTGTTCACTCTCTAAACACTTCTGACCTGTATCTATCTACTTGAAAAGTGCATCTCATGTCTTCTTTTGGGCTTTTTTTTTCTTTCCTGTAATTTTGAACAGAGGACTACAAAATCATAAAGTCTTGTGCTAAGGAGACAAGAAGGTGAAACAAGGACAAAAAAAGTATTGTTTTCCTTCCTTCCTTCCTTCCTTCCTTCCTTCCTTCCTTCCTTCCTTCCTTCCTTCCTTCCTTCCTTCCTTCCTTCCTTCCTTTCTCTCTCTCTCCCCCTCTCTTTGTTAAAACCAGGTGTTTCTACAGCATTTCTGTATAAGCCCTGGAAAATCAGCAGAAATTAACCACTCTCAAGATCCTATTTACCTGCAATCCAATCAAAATTTTCAATCCTGACTGTCTTTGCTGGGAGGGGCAATATTATCCATGAACTCATGACCATTTCCAGCAGTCAGAAGGTGATTGGTCCACTGCTGCCCTGAGCTTGTGGTGTAATGAGCATTATCTTCGTTCAGCAGAGGACAGGCAGGTCGGACTGCAGCTGGCATTCTCTGTTAGTTACTAGCTAATGACAGTCTTTCTTCTGTACACTACTTTCTTCCTTGCATCTTTCTATTTCCCTTGGGAAAAAGGGAGAGGTGGAAAAAGGCTTAATTTGATGTTCTGTTTACAATTTACAAAGACATCACAGTAGTAGCAATGCAACAAGTATGATTTTAGATGTCACTGGGGATCAGATTTATAGCTATCAGAGCCACTAGTACTGAGAGATAAAGCAGACACTAAACACTGGGTTAAGCAACCTTCCTGAGGCACAGGAAAACATTTCTCATCCATCTGAGGTTTACACTAAGTGAAATCACGAATACACTCCTTTTGTTATGCTGTCTTGATTATTTTCTGAAAACCAGAAACAGACAAATAGAAAATTCAAGCCTCTCTATCCTGTAGTGAAAGACTGGAACATGTATCATCAAGGTGTATTGGAAATGTCAAATAAATGTTAAAAGGCTGTCCATATTGAGAAGATTCATCAGGATAGCATCTGCATGAGGGCATCATAAGGCAACTGGGTGGAATACGTGACTGTGACCAAGAAACAGTGTTTAAGTTTCTGACATATCTGATGTTATATCTCAGATGCAGATACAAACCAGTCAGAATAGCTGGTGATCAGTACATGTTTAATTTGGGCAGAATCCAGGAATCTTTACAACTAAGTTGTCTGAGTTGATCACCAAACAATCTACAAATTTTTGCAGGGTATCTTACCATAAGAACAGGCCAGCATGTCTGCTGAAAATTCTGATATTTTATTTTCTGATATTTTTTCTTTTTAAAAAAAAAAAAGTTTTCCTGTTTTTCAATATTTGCTGTTCTGATCCAAGCTGGTAGTTGGCAATCAAATCCTGAAAAGAGTCATGACATTTTCTATGAACTTCATTGAATTACTCATTTTCAGACCTAAGGCAAAAGTGCTTTCTGCTTATTGCTTCTTCTCAAAGCTGACACCAATTGAGAATGATAGCTGGAGCACAGGGATTCAAAACATGGAGCAGATAGTGGTTCCTTCCACTGTGCAGGCGATGGGACTCTTGGACACAACACCACAAAATATTTTAGACGTTGAAAGTCTTCATGACTTCAGAAGGCAAGAGGGAAAAATACTGGAAGAAAAATCCACTGAAGGCTATGAAATATGGAGATTCTATATTTGACTGGACAACTCCCAGAGCTGTAACTCTTTCAGGTCTGAGGTAGTAAGAGTCACTACTTGACTTGGTATAAGCTTTCTTTGGTATTCTTTCTTTATCTCTGTCACTGACAGAACTTCACTCTCACCCAGTAAGTCAGTTCTTCTGCACTTGTACCACCAAATGAGGAGAAAAAAAGAAAAAAAGAGAGAGACAAAAATTACCCTAATTGTACTTACAGCCTAGGATAGAAAATTAATCTCAGTTTTTTTGAAGCTGCAATCATATTCCAAAGCCAAGGACCACCTTTCATTACTCATGACTCATGCTAACAGACTGATCAAGTCAATACAGCTGCACTATTGTCCAATTAGTCTTTGTCACACAAAGAAGGGCAACAAGATTAGGACCTTCAATGTTTAGTAAGCTTTCCAAGCCTTTCAGGTGACCTACTTCCATGTGATGATTTATCTGAGTAATTTTTCTTTTCACATTTTTGCCTTTTTTGGACCTTGAAGCTCAGAACAAAACCTATGAGGAAGGAGAAAGTGAAAGGAAGGGAGGAAGCCTAAGCAGCAGCAAAAAGAGTCAGTCTCATTCATTGGTTCCTCTGGCTCCAATCCACCCAGCCTGTGTAGATTTGTGTTTGAAATGAAGGAAGCAAACCTCACAGTACCTCACATAGATTATATTTTTGAAATAAATATATACCATTCAACCTGGCCTGCTTGACATCAAATTTATATACTTAATAAGAAAGCATAATTAATGGTCCCAAACTGTATTTTCTTTTACCTATTTCGCATCTCAAGAAGTAAAGGGTTTTGTCAAAAAGAGGAGGGGGAGAAAGAATGGAAAAAGTATTCCATTCATAGAATCATAGAATCATAGAATGGTAGGGGTTGGAAGAGACCTTTAGAGATCATCTGGTCCAACCCTCCTGCAGAAGCAGGGTCACCTAGATCAGGTCACATAGGAACATGTCCAGGTGGGTCTTGAAGACCTCCAAGAAAGCAGACTGCACAACCCCTCTGGGCAGCCTGTGCCACTGCTCCCTCATCCTCACAGTAACATAGTTTTTTCTTATGTTTAATTGGAACTTTTTGTGTTCCAGCTTCATCCCATTACCCCCTGTCCTGTTGCTAGCTACTATAGAAAAAAGGGATGTCCCTTCATAAATGAAATGAACCCATTAAAAACTACTCTCTCCTCAGATCCCTACCAATGTCTCCCGGGAACTGATGTGTATTTTATTAAGAAATAGAACTGTAGAACATGCTTACATTTCACAAGGTCTGTAGCCAGGTGATTTATCTTCCCTCTTTTCCCTTGCTGACTCCCTGGACATTCACTAATTTTGATGGAACAAAGGAGGCAAACTAGGAGCCCAAATTTCCTCTAGATGTTGACTCATCTGTAGTAGGGTCCACGTCATCTATATACCTCTCTGTCTATCATGTGGACTTTTAATCAAATTTAATTACCTACTTTGATTTTCAATGTTATCTGAAGATTTCTGAAAAATTAAGCAGGATGTCCCATGTGATTTGGAGAAAACAGAGAAAAATTCTGCTTTTTGAATCAAAAGGCAGTTGGATCTTAATCGACTTGAAGGGTTTTGTAATTCTGCCTGTCCAGAGGGGAGCAAACTGAAGAGGGAAAGTGTATTGACATTTTGTTTCTTCAGGCAGCTCAACTAAGAGCTTCAGTTAGTGTCAAGTCTTCCTTTTCAAACAAAAGAAAAAGATCAGAATTAAAGCCATTGATTGAATAGCAGAAGGGGTTAAAGTATTGCTGCCCTTCAACTCTTTACTTCCTTTCCACCAGATGATTATTCCTCCTGGAGCAAAGTCAGACAACTTGGTCAATTCCTGGGCACACCAAGAGCCACTGTGGCTTTCACAGGAGATGCCACATGACTGTAGTATTTGTTAAACCATGCACAGAACTGTGAGTTGGAGGTCAGTGCAGGAGCCTTATCCTCACTTGTCCCCTCTCTATCATGGTGGGTGAAAAGTAGAGTTGATAGAGAGAGAGGAACAATTATGAGATTCATACATCATTCCAGTGAGGTTTTTCTTTTCTCTCAGACTGTTTTTTAAATTGTACTTAGGAATGTTTCTAGCACCTTATTTTTTCATTTCTCTTTGTTATACCTGTTTATTAATCCTCAATTTAAATTATATTAATCTCTTTTAGGAAACGGGTTGACTCCTGTCCTGTCCAGGTAAAGGTAGTGGAGAGTTACCCCCAAGATAGGAACTGAATAACCAGTGTACCCAACACGTGAAGCAACAGATGGCTGTTTTAGGAACAGTTAGGTTACTGTAAGGATCTGAGGGAAGCTTCTGCCAGCGCTCTTTAAAAACTGCTCTTGGAAGGGTTTGAGGAAAACACCATGGTATGTCAAAATATTGACTAGAACTACCCAAACATTTTTTACCAAGGTACCAAAAAGATCAGTACTGAGGCTAGGAAATAGACACCAATGTTCCCAATAGAAAGGCAGTAATTTGTTACACTAAATTGCCCCTTCCTACTGCACTATTCACTGGAAGGATTTCTGGAAAGTGGATTTGACAAGTTGATCCTCTTATGTTTAGAACGGCAACCTAAGATTTTAATGCATATGCTGTATACTGTTTTGTGTCTCATGTACTCAGATTTCTGCTGTTTGCTGTCATTCTGTGCCACACATTTGTGACAAGTGAAAATCCAAATCACCCTAAAGGGTACTAAACTCACGAAGCATCCAAGATGTGAAACAGATAGCAATAGAAAACAGGAAGTAAAAGGGACCTGGATGTAGCAACTTTTAGCGAAATGCAAAGAAACAGTTTGACGGCTATAAACTACCTAGCAGTTGAAAATCTTAATTATCTTAATTAAATTGCTTATTGCTATTTCCAGATTCCAACTAATCAAATACAATGAACAGTTTTACATTGCACTTACAGTAAGAATCTGGTTTAGTCAAGGAAAACTGAGTTACTGAAATATTCACCAATCATTTGTGGAAAAATGGATAAAAGCTAAGTGTTTTAACTTCTAGTTCTTTCCATGAAGCATAGCATTGGCCTGCAACTTGTGGTCAGAAATCATAGCAGAATAAGATAAATCTGAGTTCTGATTCACTTTTCATTCATCTTGAAAAACAAAGAGACAGAAATACCCAGTATTCCCAGAGGCTTATGCCTGAGGAAAAATTAAACAATCACTAAAAGAAAGGAAAGAAGATCTTCAGTATTTAGTCCTATGTTTTATCTCTCAGCAAGTGTTGATTTTTTCTCTTTTTCTTCTTTTTCTGCAGCTTTGTCCCAATATCTGGTTGATACCAAACATAGCAACCCATTCATTATCCTGAATATCTTTGGAGCCAAACTCCACCCATAAACAGGGCTGCACTGACTCATAAATCTCTGTGGCTGGATGCCTGAAAATACATGTAAAATCCACCACTGGGTTTGGACATAATAAATAATGAAAAATGAGGCTTGGTTATTGCCATATTTTGTAAAGAATTGTAGCTAAGGAAAAGAGACAATGGGAACTATCCTGAAACTTGGGAGATTAGATAGACCTACTTAAAAAAGGGCTTATTTATGGTGGAGTGAAATTGTCTTTGCACAATTTTCCTTGTCACATACTGACCTAAAACCAAAACCATAGGAACTATCTTAAAAAAAAAAAAAAAGAAAAAAGGTCATACATTTTTGTGTCTCATGTAGAGAGTATCACTATATTAGTTTCCATAATAGGTTAAATATTTAACTTTATCAGCAATAAAAATTCCCAATGGAATATTATCAGGTCTAATGAAATTTTGGCATTGTAGGGGAAATATTTCTATCTCCATGCAAACCAGCTTCAGTCCCAGAAAGGAAAGTTTTGTTTATGTTTTTCTTGAGATTTTATATCTCTTACAGAACATATTAGAAATAGATTTTGGACAAGTATCACAAGTAAAATGAAATATCTCTATGTCTCAACATAGAGTTCATAGAGTTATTTTTACTATTTTTATTTCAAAAATCATCATCCTGCAGGCCATTTTGAAATCTTATGGATTGACTTCATACCCAACACTGAACAGCTAAATGAATAAGTCAGAATAACATAGCATCTGTGGAACTGTGAATGCTAGTTTCAGCTAACTCTACTAGATTTTCCCAGTGAAGGTTTAAAACCACAATATAAGAGTTATTAAAATGCCATCAGTTACAGTCACTAAACCATAGTATCTGATGTACTGCTTTATTTTTCTATGCTTTATCTTTCATATTGTGCTGTGGCAAGTGTTGAGTTTTTAATTGCAGTTGCAGTATGTCACCTAATTGGCCAATATTGCAAAAAAGGAAGATGCTTTCCCTGAATCCAGCTGACAGTTAATTTACACCCAACACAAAAACAACTGAAGTTCATGTGCTTTAAAATGTAGAAGGAAAGCAGAAATAGCCTCTTACTATAGATAAACTTCAATTTTCTATGCTTTTATTTTAAAATTAAGACTCAAAATCTTTATTTCTAAATAAAGATTTGTGAGTTGATTCCTACCTTTAAGAAGAAAGAAGGTACTATGTTTCAGAAATGTTTATGTCAAAATATGGGGTTGTACTTATCTTTCACTGTAAATTAGCTATGCAGCCTAAAACAGACGATGTTTCAAAAGCCAGTTTGAGTGCTGAAATCTGAGAAGGCAGTAAAAGGTACTTAAATCAACAAAAGGCTTTCTTTCTAGATCAATCAAATCCATCTGAATTTTGGAAAGTGAATGTACAATTGTAAACACTTGTGAAAAATCTCCATTTTACAAAAGACAAAGTTTTGGAATCCTAGAGAAGACGAGTTTGTGTGCTACACCTCTGTGTTACCTTAACTTTGGATATAACAACCAAAATCATTCACATTCAGAGCTTTGAGCAGCACAGGAGGCCAATAATTACAGGAGTCTCTCAAGAAGCAAAAGTACAGGGTTCAAGTGTGCATCTTTCCTGTCCCGTGAGAGGTCTTTAGTTAATCAGGCAAGGTTTGAGAGCGTTAATCAGAATTAACTGAAACATTAATTTGAAGAGAATGGTTTAAATACCTTTGTGTATATCCTGGCTTATAACTTAGGTGGTCTTCAATCATCTGTGCTTGCAAAAGAAACCAAGTTAACTCACTTAAGGCCACTTAGAGGCACTTCAACCCAGACAGCAGTTTGCAGCAATCATACATATCCTTCTTCAGACAAACCTAACTGATTTCAGTGGTCACCATACAGTTGTGAACAAGTGGTCTCGAGGAGTATGTGACCTTAGCTAGTCAATGTTCCCTTGTCTGAGAATAATAGTTTGCAAGAGACATCCGGAGGTCATTTAGTCCAACCTCCTGTTCAAAGCAGGTCCAGTTGGATCAGTTTGCTCAAGGCATATATCGATAAGTACTAAATATCTCAAAGGACTGATATCCCACAGCTACCTTAATGCAACGTTTGACCACTCTAACAGTAATATTTTCCATTTTCACATTTAGCTAGTTTCCTGTGTTACCACTTGTGCTTTTTGTCTCTAATTTTGCACCTCCAAGGGCAATCATAAGATCTCCCTGAATCCTCTTTTTTTTACAGATTGACAAGGCTCATGTCATACATGGTGTGCTGCAATCTCCTGAACCATCCTGGAGCTTATGTCAGCATCTTTCTGTATGAGTGAACAGACTCCAAAAGTTCTCTCTCATGTGCCCAGTGAAGGTGAATTATCAGCTTCTCAGAACTGTAAGCTACACTCTTGCTAATGAAACTAAGTATACAGTAACTTTCATTTGCACAAGGAAACACTACCAGCTTGTGTTCAACTTCTTTCCACCAGAGAACCTCAGCTTCTGCAAAGCTGTTTTTTATCCAATCGGCACTCAACCTGCACAGTTACATGGTGTTATTTCATCTCAGATATGATGGCAAATCAGGCAGGGCAGTGGCCTTATCAACAAGCGACACAGTCCAACAGTACCCAATCACAGAGTGCAGAGAGGGTCTAGGGATGATAACCAGACTCCTAGTTCCTAGTAGTGACATAAATCCAAAGAAAATATGCAATCCAGGGTCGTGTTCAGATACAGAGACAGTGATCCAGTTCAATATGTTATCCCATGATTGCTGTGAAAGTCCATCACAATGAGTCATGTCTGACATCAAGTTGAGAAGTTTGTAGGTAAGCATGCAGGCAAGAGTCTGTATGAAAGCAACACAAAACCAGCATGGGCAAGACTGCAGCACAATGCAGCATAGCTCAGACAGCTCAGACCAATCTTGAGAGCTGTGGATCAAAAGCAGCTCCCAAGAGCAGAGGTTAACTTCATTGCTTCATCCAACTTGTTTCACAACAGTCTGATTCAAAATTAGACACCCAATCCATTTGAGAAAGTTGATTTTAAACAAAGGCAGCCAAACTGAAAGGGTAGGGAAACACATAGTGTATTGAGACTGATGAGCATAACAGTCTGTGAGGCAGCATAAAAGATATAAGTGCAACTAATTTCCCAGGGACGTCCTTGAAGTTCCCAAGTTTGTATCTGATGTCTGATTTCCAGAAAACACTTTTGAAATCTCCAAGTTCCTTGGGGGAGTTCATGCAAGAAATATATCTTTTGCAATTTCCTTAATATTTGTTAAATAACTTACCTACTGGCTATGCTTCAGGGATGTTTTAATTATCAAGAAAGGTTTTTGCCTTGGTTTCCTTTCTGTGTTTACAAGCATTTTAGTACTAATAAATTATAATGGAATTTCCTGATTTCAGATAAAATTCCAAGTTTTTAGGCTTTTCCTCCTTCATTTTATCCTATAAATCCAAAGTACATTTTGAGAAGTCAAATTAAAGCTTTTCATCACCTAATTGTCTGTCTAGTACACAGAACAGTATGCAGAACATCCTGGGAGCCAAGCAATTTGTATGATGCAGTGGGATATATGTGGTCAGCAGGTCAAGGGAGGTTCTTCTCCCTCTCTACTCTGCCCTGGTGAGGCATCATCTGGAGTCCTGTGTCCAGTTCTAGGCTTCTGAGCTCAAGAGGGACAGGGAGAGAGTACAGTGCAGGGCCACCAGGACAATCAGGGGATTGGAATGTCTTTCATATGAGGAAAGGCTGTGGGAACTGGGGCTGTTTAGTCTGGAGGAGATTGAAGAGTGATCTTATTAACATTTTTAAAAATCTAAAGGGTGAATGTCAGGAGGTTGGGACATCCCTTTTTTCTACAGTAGCTAGCAACAGGACAAGGGGTAATGGGATGAAGCTGGAAGAGAAAAAATGCCACTTAAACATAAGAAAAAACTATTTCACTGTGAGGGTGGTTAAGCAGTGGCACAGGCTGTCCAGAGGGGCTGTGGAGTCTCCTTCCTTGGAGGTCTTCAAGACCCACCTGGACATGTTCCTATGCGACCTGATCTAGGTGAACCTGCTTTTGCAGGGGGGTTGGACTAGATCATCTCTAAAGGTCCCTTCCAACCCCTACCATTCTATGATTCTATGATTCGATATGAGAGATAAGGAGCTGTCCAAAGTAGTGTTTGGTGCTGCTGAAAGTCCAAACGTTAGTGACTAAAGAGAATATATAGTCTCAAAGGAGAATTTGTAGCACAGATGATGAGAATACGCGGGATACAGAAGAAATCCAAATTTTGAAGTAGTTGAAGGGTTCTATTGTTCCTGGTGTGATACAGAATTCTTTCTAAGATTTTTTAATGTCAATCCTTAAGCCCTACTGTAATCACAAAACAAAACTAATTCAAAACATCAACTTAATCTATTGTTTAATACAATGAATTTTGAGATTAAGGGTGCAATTTATAAATCACTTACATATATCATCTACTCCCAGAATCTTTGAAAATTGCATGAATGTTGTTGTCAATTCATTAATAATCTCTTTAGATCCATGGATTTTCAAATCAATGTCATCCTGTACTATGGGGAACTTTGAGCTGAGTATCTTTTTTTTCCAGATAGTTGAGACAGTATATGGCAATACTGGGATCATAGATGATGAAGAGATGAAAATATTTTTTTTTTTCCTTTCTATTCCATTGACATCACTCCAGAATTCATTGGTACAATTTCCAGAAATGAAAATAATAGGACAATATTATCAATAAATGACTCATAAAATTGGATCCTAGATCTCATGACATCACGAAAGTACTGAGAGTTGCTGGAAATCTTTTGTAGAATGAAACTATGGAACTCACTAAAAAAAAAGTTCAAAAGGAATCATTGCAGTGGTGAGCTCTTCTAAGAACTCTAAAACTCTTCTTCACAACTTCCATTAAACTAGTAGAGATGAGTCACATAATACTATTTCAATGATAGAAAAAATTGGTTTTTTACATGTGTATTTTTTCTGCATTTTTACTTCTTGTATTTGGTGCAATGGACACTACAAAGAATGTATGAAGAAAGAATAATGAAAAAAACACAAGAGATTTACTAATGTCAAAGGTTCTTATTCTAGATTCCTTGACATGATTTTTTTCCCCTTTATTTTTTATATTGTTTTTTCTTTTCTTCTTTTTTTTTTTTCCTTTTAAGTGAAATTTAAACTCAAGTTCCATTCTCAAAAATTCTACTGAAAAGCTAGCTTGTAACACAAACTTTAAAGCCATGTCTAATGACCCTTGGCTTCATATGTTCAGGTCTAGACTTCATCTTAAGCCTCTCATTACTAGCTCCCACTTCTTAGTTCCTGTATTATATCTAAAACCTACATTGCCCAGAATTGGAAGCAGAAAGAGAGAAGAAGAAGCCGAGACTTTTGTTTTTGCATTTGTTGTGTGTGAAGGAATTGAGATCTGCTGTAACTGTTTAGAAGAACCATCAGTCTCTAAGGAACCTTAATGAATTAAAAATATCAAGGGGAGTCAAAACAAATTCACCAAGTAGAAACCATACTTTACCAACCTAATAGTCTTCTATGACAGTATTATTGGCTGACTAGAGGAGTGGAGAGCAATGAATGTCATCTACCTTGACTTCAGCAAGGCCTTTGACACCATCTCCCATAACATACTCACAGAAAAGCTCAGTGTGACTTGGATGTGTTGACAGTGAGGTGGATCAAGAATTGATTGAATGACAGAGCCCAGAGGGTGGCAATCAATGAAACAGAGACAAGTTAGAGACCTGTGGCCAATGAGGTCCTACAGGGATTGGTTCTGGGGACAGTCTTATTTACAATACCTTCCTCAATGGCCTGGATGAGTGTACCCTCAACAAGTTCACTGATGACACCAAACTGGGAGGACTGGCTGATTCACCAGAGACTGTGCTGCCATTCAGTGGGGTCTGGAGTGGCTTGAGCGTTGGACAGAGAAGAATCTCAGGAGGTTCAGCAACGACAAGTGCAGAGTCCTGCACCTTGGGAGGAAAACCTCATACACCAGTACAAGCTGGGAATGACCTGTGTGACAGAAGCTCTGCAGAAGGACCTGAGAATTCTGGTTGATAACAAATTAAATGAGCCAGTAATGTGCCCTCATAGAAGGTCAATGCCATTTTGGGATGCATCAGGAAGAGTGTGGCCAGTAGGTTGAGGGAGGTTTTCCTCGCCCTCCATTCTACCCTAGTGAGGTCTCATGTGGTGTCCTGTGTCTGGTTCTAGGCTCCTCAGATCAAGAGTGACAGGGAACTTCTGAAAAGAGTCCAATAGAGGGCTACTAAGATGACCAGGGGACAGGAACATATCTCTTATGAGGAAAGGCTGTGAGATTTGAGTCTGTCTTAGCCTGGACAAAACGAAAGACTGAAAGGGAACCTTAACAACGCTTGGAAATTTTTAAATGGTGGATATCAAGAGAATAGGGTGTTGGGGTTTTTTTTTTTTGTTTTTTTTCTTGTTTTTTGTCGTACCCAGTGACAGAACTGGGTAATGGGCATAAACTGGAACATGGGAAGTTCCACATTAGGTAAAATTTATTTGCTGTTCAGCCTGGCATAGGCTGCCCAGGGAGGTTGTGGAGTCTCCTTCTCTGGAGATTTCGAAACTCTCTTGGAGATGTTCCGGTGCCCTATGATCAAGGGAAATCTGCTTTAACAGGGGCTGGACTAGATGATCTCTAGAAGTCCCTTACAACCTCTTTCATCTGTGGTCAAATCTCTCTTCCCTCCCCACTCCTCCACACTGACCTTCAGCAAGTGCCTTCCTACAAGCAGACATTTCCAACCAAAATCCAACACTTACTATTTTCATTGAGAAGTGACGTTCATTACAAACTTGGTATGTTGTGGTTTTTATAATTTGCTGTTTCCTAAAATATCTTAATCTTTTCAGGCTCTCCTCTGTTCTGCAGACATACACTTGAGTGCTTTCTGCAAGTAAATATTGGTTTAGTCCTAAAACAAAATGTTCTATCTATATACATTTTGCATAAGTGTATGTTGATAAATAAACTAGCAAGAGTATGCACTACACATAAGATATTTTTTTGAAGGGGATCTGTATTTTATAGACTGTAAAATATGGATATTGCTCTATTTATCTTACTGTAGCTTTGTGGAAAGGTGACGGTGGGGATTAGAATGTTATACTTCATATAACGCTGGAGCGCACTTCCTTCACACAGAGCAACCTAATAACCCACCTAAAAGAGGTAAGAGGGAGGAAAAAGTAAATGTAAAAAATTTGTAAATTGTATAGTATAGTGTAAAATAGCTAACAACAGACTAATGACTTTAAATTCATCTGAATTAAACAGATGTTGTTTCATCCAACCTGATTAGGTGTTGCATGAAATGCTAAGCCACACAAGACCTGTCATTTGGTGTGTGTTTCCAGTCTGGTCATACAGATTTAACTTCTAGAACTTACATGAGTTTAAAGTCCTGAACACATTTTGTTTCACAATATTGCTTTGGAGAAGCTCTGGGAGCTGAGTTCATAGACGGACTGTTAGAGTATGAGGATATGAAGTGATTTGGAAATACATCACAAGAAATTCAAAGCAGAGGAAGGAATAGGAGCACTTTCTACAGGGCAAGCCAGAGGAAGTTTTGCATGATTTTTTTTTTTAATGTAAGATTTTTCTATCCCTTTTTTAAAAATAGAGTTTTTTAATGTGACCTGTTTTTGTTAGTTCAGTGTTGTGCTTAAATTAATGTAAATCCTCATTATGGCTGAACATTTGTTGACATGAAGTCTGGTCAACCTGAAGAGTTAATAAAGCAAACTGAGTTTATATCTCTGTATGTCTCTAAAGTCTAAACCCATATATAATGCAATAACACCTGTTATCATCATAGCTTTCTGGTGTTAAACTATCCAACTTAGCAGTATCCTAGCCTGACATAAATCTCTGAATTCATCAGAATTATCTATGTATCTATTATCTATGTAACAGAAGAGGACAGAGGACCTTTTGCCTTTGTCATCTGACCGCAGTACACTTTGGATTATTTTCATCTGATCTAACTTCAGTTATTTTCAGTATAGACCCAGCTGATTCCAGAGAGAAAGATAATTCATTTAATCCATTTTACAGAACTATTCTGAGATAAATTAATTAATTGCACCCTAACACTCCCTACTACTTCTAATGATAATGAAGACAGAGTTTTAAAAGGGAATTCTGCAGTACTCACATTTGATGAGCTGAATTGGATCCACTGAAAAAATGCAGGTAGTCATCTTCTTCAACTGTCTCAATGTGAGTACCTGATCTTGTTACTAATTGAGCTGTGAGATTTTTCTCTAATTAACAGACCTCATTCTACCTTGCTGGAAGAGGAATGTGATATTCTCCAGTGGGATTTGTGTTGTTGTACCTCCAAGTGCCAGGCATATCTCATGCAAGCACATGAACATACCAATTGTTTTCCTCATTGCTAGTGAGTGGAACCGTTTTTATGGACAAAAAAATGTACAGCTGAATTATAGAAAGTATGATAGATGTCTTATAAGGCAGAATGCTTCCAAGGAATGATGCTAGCAAGGTCCTGTAAGATGCCAATCTCTGCTGAAACATCCTCTCCCCTCTCACCCCCCACTGCCTTCTGAACTACTTTTGTGGTTCTTTCCTTCTGCTTAAAATGTGTGACTCATGAGAAACCTGGATGGTGGCAACTTTTGCTGCTGTTCAGAATCACTACTTGATTCTGAATGGTCCTCATTAAAAGTGTTAGAAATCATCCCTTCCTGGAGTTGATCAGACCATGTCTTTATTATTTAAAAGAAGTAATTATGATCAATAGCCATGAGTACGATTTCCATTACTCTGAGGACTGTGTATTCACAAAAGAGAAATATGTCTGCATGTCTCAAAGAGTTTGTAAGATGTTACAGACAGCAGACAGGCAAGAAAAGTGTAAGAAAATTGTGAGAGAATCGAGATTTCCATAATAGCCAATATTCTTGCAGTGCTTGAGCTGTGTGATTATTGTTATGCTTATTTATTTATTAGTCTTAAACAAAGAAGAATAAAGGACGATTCAAAAGAGGATAAGGAGACAGACTTGTTTAAAAGAAGTTCCCAAAAGCAGAGAACACTGTTTGATGAGGTTAGAATGTCTGAGATAATGAAAGTTTGATGAGACAGTGTTTCCAGCCACTACCCAAATTTGGCAATCTGTTTTTTAATGTGGATAAATAATCTTACAAACACCTCAGAACTAGAGTGCCTCTGGCTATATCGCTTCCCTGAATTATCAGGAATGGATGCAATGTATTGGTGAAGTGAATGCGTGTCTGCATTCTATAAGCAATTTCTTCTAAGACCATAATAAGACCATAAGACTCTGGAATACTGTGTTCAGTTCTGGGCTCCTCAGCTCAAGAAGGACATGGAAGTGCTAGAGAGAGTCCAGCACAGGGCCACCAAGATGATCAGGGGACTAGAACATCTTTCATATGAGGAAAGACTGCAGAAACTGAGGATGTTTAGTCTAGAGAAGAGGAGACTGAAAGGAGATCTTATTAACATTTATAAATGTCTAAAGGGTGGGTGTCAGGAGGTTGGGACACCCCTTTTTTCTATAGTAGCCAGCAACAGGACAAGGGGTAATGGGATGAAGCTGGAACACACAAAGTTCCACTTAAATATAAGAAAAAACTATATTACTGTTAGGGTGAGGGAGCCCTGGCACAGGCTGCCCAGAGGGGTTGTGCAGTCTCCTTTCTTGGAGGTCTTCAAGACTCGCCTGGACATGTTCCTATGTGACCTGATCTAGGTGAACCTGCTTCTGCATGATCTCTAAAGGTCCTTTCCAACCCCTACCATTCTATGATTCTATGATTGACTCTATGATTCTGTGATTCTATGATTCTATGATAATGAGGGGCAGCAATTTCCCTACCTTTCCTGTCCAAATCCTTTCTTAGAATGTAACACTGTTTCCCTAAAACTCATGATGCATATCCTTGAATTCCCAGACCTCATCAAGTTTCACAAACATTAGTTTCCTAGACAGATAAGGACCAGAAGCAGACAAAATAAGGTAAAAATATGTAATGGAAAAGTAACAGAAAAGAATGGAATGAAAAATGATTAACAGATATGGGAAGATGATGTCTTTAAAAGCAAAAAAATATTACACTCCAGAACGACATTGTCCAGATCTGTTCTTGAACACACTGATGGGGAACCCTAGCCTGTAAGGATCCAGTCATACCATTTACCACTCCTGTTATTTATATATATATATATACATATATATATGTGTGTGTGTGTGTGTATGTGTATGTATGTATAAACCAAGTGATCTGTTTCTGACATATACTTTGTTTCTAGTGTTTAAAAATAGATTGAAAGTTGAGACCCATTTCATGTTAAGTATTGCACCAAGTCTTGCTGATGTTAGGATTGCATTACCTAACTTTAGTCATCCACATGCAGACTATGTTCACCAGTCATTTAGTCATTTTCTATGAGCATGAAACAAAATGCATGTCTATGTCAGATTAATCATGATTTATACAGATGTCTAAAAGAGATAAGAACCATTCTCTGGAGCTGCCATATGTTTTCAGTGACTAGAAGTCCACACAAAAAGTTTAGTTTAGATTTCTAACTGTAAACATCGTAAATCTCCTAGTAAGCACCTAAAGATCTTTCTTGTGTTCTATGTACCATGCAAAAACTGATTGTGATTAAGAAATAACTGTTGCTCAAAACAATGCTGTGTTCCTTTCTGAGTATAAATCATCCGACCATTCTTGACTCATACAGCTGCCATGTCCCTACCCCCATGCCTCGCCCTCCTGCAATCTTAGCAGCAGATCTCTTCGTATTGTTTCTGACTCCTGATACTTGTGCCTTGCTGTGCAATGTCACAAAGGTTTAGTTGCCCTTAAACACAAGAGAAGAAAACGCAGTTGTTCTTGTGTATATGTGTGCATTACTATTCCTCCAAGGATTGCAACGCTTTAATATTTTTGGATTAACTCATGATCAAACATTGATGAATCATGGTATTTTACTGAAAACCACAATCCTTAAGTCAACCACCTAATCTAAGAGAAGAAATTAAACTCTAAACCAACATAAACACATTACAAGTCATTAGTGTAATTAAAAAGGAATGTATAATTAAAACATTTGTGTATTTTAGCTCAAATTCATCTGCAGTTGGAAATTTTAATGAACTGTTCATCAAAGAAATCTCTGGAGTCTGAGGATAAGTTTAACATAACAAGAAATTGAATGTTTTCTTCTCTTTGGCATAGGAAGCTCTGTTCCCACTGGCTTAGAAAACCGGGCTGTCATTGGCTCAAGCAAACTAATAATGATTCTAAATGGTTATGATTGCTTCAATGTTTTAAACTGATGTTATCTTTTTTATCCCCTAAGAATCATGTTTTTCATAATTACTTCTCTTTTGTCCTTTCCTTAAGACAAATGATTTTGTAATTAGTGATGAAGGAACCAGTGATCACTCCAAGACATCTGTCAAGTTGTCATGAAGTATCTGTCCCTGTAGCTATATTTAAACTTTCTGTTTAATAGCCTCTTGCTTTATTTCACCATTACATCTCTGTGGTACCATACGCAGGATACCCTAATGATCAAGTTCTATAAAACACAGAGCAATTAGATTGTAAGACATATTGCTCCCATGAAAGTCCTTCCTTCCATAATATAGCTCCCTCCCTTTCCTATCCTTTACCATCCCCCAGACCCATACATTCACTTGCAGCATTCATTAGCTGTTATTAGACAAGACAACTGTGTCAACAGCTAACCTGATGTTTGGCCACATTTCTGTCTTTAAAAACTTTTTCATTGCATTTTTTCTTTGCTTTTGCTGGATGGTCTCAAGAACAACTTCATGAGAAAAATATCATAACTAATCTAATCAATGTGATTGGAGAAGACAATACACTTCTAGTCTATATTTTTTTTTTCAGAGTGACCTTAAATTGCTACTGATATTTATTTTCTTTCCTGCCCATCCCCAGGGCAGAGATTGTCCCATTTTGAGTGTGTCAAAGCTTATGGGAACCGATCCCTGGCAGAATTCTCAAAGGACTACAGAACTATACAGAGAGATTCATAATATTACTTTAATGCATATCAAGGCAAAGCAAGGATATTATTATGTATTGTAATATTTATTTCACCCTGGGGTATATTTTCAAGTCTTGTATCCCTTAACATAAATCAGCTTGTTTTCCTCTTCCCCATTTTTAGACTCCAGAGTATTACTCTTTGTCTTAAGAATAGTACCTTTCCAGAAATTATTCTTTAATGAGGCAGGAGAAAAATGTCTTTGAATATACTAAACTAAAACAGAGATTCTGGATCACAGAAGTATATCTTAAAATTAAAAAATAAACTCAAGTGTGTACACATAGTAACAACAACAAATGTGGTATTACACGGATAGATAGGTTCACACTCAAATCAATTGATCATTCAGAAGAGAAGACATTCTAAGGATAGACACACTGCTATGTCCTGATGATAACAGAGGTGTGAAATTGTAGAAAGCTATTTTGCATACTGTTCTTCTAAAATGAATAGAACTTTTCAAAGCATGTCATTTATTCTCTCCATTGCTCTCTGGACCTCTGAATAGCAAGCTGGGAAGTGTGTTATTTTACACTTCTTTGCTGTATATATTCCGTTATGCTTTTTAGTGCCTTTTCATATTTCATCCATTCAGAAAGTGGTATTAATGGAAGTAAGTTAGAAGAAAGTGAATGATTCAACCAACAGATAAAACTACGTGGATCCTTTTACATTTAAACAACCGATTCAAAGTGACATGAGATGAACATGTATCAAGATATTTTGCTATTGAAAGTCAATGAAAGGGACTGTAAAGACTATTCAGAGAAATAAGATAGGCTCATTATGTGGTTTTGCCTGGGCCAGGTTTTTTGGCAGGGGGGAGAGCTACAGGTGTGGCTTCTTTAAACAAAGATCTCCCAAAGAAGCTTCCCTGTAGCTGACAGGGCTAATGCCAGTCAGTTCTAAGATGGACCTACAGCTGACCCAGGCCTGGCCAATTAGTGACTGAGGTAATGCCTCTGTGAATAACTTATATGAGAAGAAGCTGTTATGCAGTTGCAAAACTGCAGCAGTAACAGGGAGTGAGAATGTGAAAACATCTCCGCAGACACCAAGGCCAATGGAGAAGTAGGGAAGAAGGACGCTTAGGTCCTGGAAGAAAGACTGCCCTGTGACCTAAAGTCGTGGTTTTGACCAGCCGGGGACAAAGAGCCACAAGGGTGCTCGCTCACTCCTCCCTCTCCTGAGGGGAGGGGAACCAGAGAAAACGGGAAAAAACCCACGTAGGCCGAAATAAGAACGGTTTAATAGAACAACAATAAGAAGAAACAAGTTCAGGAAAAAACAGTTTTAACAGTAAATGAGGGGATATACAAAAGGAATGGTGCGTGCTGCAGCTGCTCACCACCCAGGACCCGACACGACCGCTCCCGACCGGCAGCTGAGCTCGTGGTTCCGCAGCTCTGCTCCTGACTAGCTCCCTGCCGATATGTACTGGGCATGATGTCAGTATGGTATCGAATACCTGTTGGCCAGTCTGGGTCAGCTGCCTATGCTGTACCCCTTCCTACTTCCTCATCAAAGTTAACCCTTTCCAAGCCCAAATCAGGACACCTGTGGTAAGGACCATGGTAAGGTAGTTGTACTCCTGCAGTCCATGAGGAGCAGAGACTCTGTGGGAAGCTCACCCTGAGGGAAGCTCACCCTGGAGCAAGCTCCTGGCGGGACCTTGGGAGTTTGTGGGGAGAGAGGAGCCCATGCTAGACAGCAGGTTTGCTGTCAGGGTTTGTGATCCTGTGAGGTTCTCAGGCTGGAGCAGTCTGTTCCTGAAAGACTGTTCTCCCCGTGGGTGACCCAAGTTGGGGCAGGGTGTGAGGAGCTGCCCTGTGGCAGATCCTGTGCTGGAGCAGGGTGTGAAGAACTGTAGCCTGTAGGAAGGACTCATGTTAGAGAAGTTGATGAAGTACTGTCTCCCATGGGGAGGGACTCCACAGTGTAGCAGTTGAAAGTGTGAGGAGGACTCTCCTGAGCAGCAGTGGCAAAGTTCATATGTAATAAACTGATGGGAGACTCCCAGGAAGAGGAAGGGGCGAGGGGACATGCTTTAAGATTCAGTTTTATTTCTCATCTCCCTGTTCTTATTGTTCCTTTAATAAATCAAACCTTTTCTTCCCAAGTTGAGTCTATTTTGCCTGTGAAGCTAATTGCTGAACAATCTCTCCATACTTAACTCACAAACTGCTCATTATATTTCTCTCTCCAGTTTAGGAGTGGGAGTGATTTTATGACTTAGTGGGCACCTGGCTAAACCGCAACAAGTTCACCATATTTGTTTACTGACAGAGGGTGGGATAGAAAGGGAAGACACATTTACCACACTTGTTTACTAATTAACAAGCTTGTGTATGAAATGTGAGCAACACTCTATGTTCTCTTGTTGCACCATAATTTCTCTCCTCTATACAAGCATTAACAGACGAAATCCTGTAGTGCATTTCTAGCACCAGATCAGGCAAGTTGAATATAGTGTTTTTTTCAGGCCCTAAATCTACTGAGCAAGTTTCAAAGTCACAAATTGAAATGAGACACTCAACATCCATTGACAGTCAAAAAGAACAAGGTACCTCTCTGCTTTTTCTGCCCCTTGTGCCTTTGAAAATCTCCTACTATAATCTATGAAATTTTGTCTGTCAATGTCTAAATTTCCATAACCTTCAGTAACAAAATACATAGACCTTCTGGGTGAATGAACTGTGTAAGCTATTTTTTCAGCTTTACTTTCAAACCCCTGTGATAGATCCATTAGTTACTTCCTGATGCTTGGTTTATATACACAGAGATCAAACACAAGCTTTATTGCAAGAAGAGAAAGGGGATGGAAGGAGGGAAGGAGAGTATCTAGAGATAATCTAGACAAAAGCATTATGATGAAAGAGCTGAGCTCTTTGGAAACATGAGCTCCAATTTAGCCTCAGCATATCCTTTTGTCTTATCTGGGAAGGCATATATATAAGCATACGCACACACACATGTGCACACTTAGTCACATGTACAAAATGATATTTAGTAAAGGGGTTTATATGAGTGATGCAATCTGTCACACAGCAAAAACTGTCAAAGTCAATACTTTCAAGATTTCTCTAGGGAATTCAGGCTGTGCAAGAGATGTATGTTTTTCATTAGGGTTTACATCAGCATTTGGTGTAATTAATCCTAATGTTTCAATCTTCACATAATAGGCTTATTTTGAACAATAAAGTATTGTAGAGCAAATAAAAGAAAATCTCTAGGAGAAGCTGGTGTTCATTATACATGAAGAATGTATCATTCTTTCTATGGTCATAGGTTTTTACTTTCTTTTTCAGTTTTATTCCCACAATTTTAATACTTAAAAAGATCTAAAGGAGAAAAAGGCCCGTTTGTGCTAGGATCTGTAGAGAAACAAAGTCTGAGACACTTCACCTCCAAGGAAGCTACAGAATACATTGACAAATGGTGCAGAAAGTAACAGATTGAGTTACTAGGCCACCATGGAAGTCCCAGGAAGAGTTGAAAATGGAAGCTGAGACGTACTTTATCTTTCAGAGGATATCTGCACTTTAGTCTTTGCAATGAGTGTAGACAAGACAGCTTTAAGTATATTTGCTAAAGCAATTCAGCATTGTGACTGAGACAGTGAGGAGACCAGTGTGAATTGAAAAACCCACCTCTTGAGAGCTGTAGGCTACTCCGTCTGTGTTGTTATCTGTACCTGATCTTGCTAGATTGAAGATTACCCAGTTATTGCTTTTTTGAAGTAACTTATATTCAGAAGGGTAGTTTCAGTCTGTTGGTCTTACACTTCTTTCCAGTGGTAAAACCCTGCTAAAAAACTAAACTATGCAAAATCCTGAAAGTTTAGAATTTCACATCCAGTTTGTAGCTGCCAGTAGCTCTAGGCATTTATAGTGAGAAAATATGAATTACCTGATTAAAATATGGCTATCTGTAAGTTACTGAGGGTATGACTTCAAGGACAGTTACAAAACCTTTCACGTAACTTCTGCAAAGATTTCCACTGACTAGATGTATCTGTTACCTTCTCTTCAGGTTTTCGTTCAAAGGAAGAACAGAGATGTTTCCTGGCTGTTTATATGCTCATTCTAACCCAAATAAGGATGTATGTGTGTTTGATGCTTTTTAGAATGGCAAGTGATATTTCTAAGTATGGATGTGAAAAGGGAAAACAAAATATAGATAACAAAACATCTTAAAAGACAGTATTTTACCTTTTTTCCAGCCTCATCATGAACAGCAAGGTTTACAAAGTTTCATTTAACATAGATTTGAGCATGAAAAAGCAGACCTATCTCAGAGAGTTGTTTATTCATTTATTTATTTGAATAATTGACTTAAACAAGATTAAAACACATATTTTTTCTCAAGTTCAACATATTTTTAGAAAAAAAAAAGCTGGAATAAGAAGATAAGTAACATTTTATCTATTGAGGCTGCTTAAACTAAGAAATGTTTTCTCTGCTGAACTTCACTAAGTAACAGCAAAAAGTAAACCATAAGAATAAAAATAACTTTTTTCTGTTGTAGTTATGGATCATTGTGTCTCATCAAAACCTTTGACTCCAACTTAAAGAAAAAAAGAAAAAGAAAAGAAAAAAAACCCCAAAACAAAACAGAACCTCATTGGTTTCTTGGCTTTTGTGTTAATTAAGGTCACTTTCATCTCTTTACAAGCAGAGTTTTTCTGGTTTGGGATTTTTTTTTTATTTATTTCTTTTTTCCTTTTCTTTTCTTCTTGTTCTCTGATTTGAAAGAGACTGTAATAATGCTTCAACCAATCCCCAAAGGTCTTTACAGATAATTTCCAGTTGCATTACTGATTTATTTTTGCCTTGACCAGATGGCTCCAAGTTCATGTGACTGTAAGGGAGTACTTTTGATTACCCTATTTATCTCTCCCAGTGCTCAATTTAAGGGTCAAACCTTGTGTAACACATTTGCCAGATAAACTATTCAGTGCTTCTGCCTTTTGGACACCATACCTCTGACATATGCTCTGTGCCTCATTAAACACAAAAGTTATTAGATGTAATAAATGTTTTTACAAACTCTGTTTTCAACAAAAGATCTAAGTTTCAAATGTATTTTTTTTATTATTCACATGTGGGTAGTGGATTGCTTTGACTGTAACACCTGGAAAAATGGATGAAATCGAAAAGAAACGTCCTGAGTATGACAGAGGGGGGAAAAGCAGGGAGACAGAAGCTGGGATGGTTTTTTGTTCTTTTTTTTCCCCTTGATATATGTTATAAATGAAAAGAAGAGCAGAATGTTTTTAATGAAACCAATAAAAATGCAAAGGAAGATTTAATGTTTAAAGTAACGATAAATCAAAAGTGACAACTGAAATGCAATATTGCACCATGAGATTGAGGAAATAAATTCATCCATAGGGCAGATGTGCCTGCTGTACAAAAAAAAAAAAAAACCAACCCAAAACCAAACAAACAAGGAGAGAGCGATAGGAAAAAAAAAGATGAAAAAAAATTGAAAGTTTTCACCATTACTGAAACAAAATCATTTAGAATCAAAATAACCTATAAATGCAGTACTGCTAGCTGAAAAGAAGCCATGCAGACATATCCATGTGGAAACACTCACAGATGTATATTGACATGTAAGTGTACACACACACGTATGTAGGGATAAAATATAAAAAGAAAATGAAGTTCAAATAATTTTGAAAGTCTCATAAACATAGTCTTAATTTATTTCTAGCAATTTTATAGAATTACAAATAATTACACAGGAAAAATAATGTCTTTGTCACTACCTCAGAAGAAACCATCAAATTGAGAATTAATTACTTGGAGGAAAGACTGTCTTGTAATAACATTTGCCTGGGACTAGGATCCCTCTAATCTGAATCCCAGCTCTGTCATAAACATGCTATGTGACCTTGCAGGATCTGCTCTGACCTAGATTTTTCCTAGCTAAATTTAGACAGTTGACTGAGGTGCCTAAGTTGGGAGCTATGCAAGGATGGGTCCCTTTCTTGTCAATGGATGCAAAGAAGTACCTTCCATAATCAAGTCATGTTTTAGGTGGATTAAGTCGCATTTCAGAGCTGCCTGTATTTACTAACAAAGAGAGGAAATGTAGAGCTGACAGATGCTGAAGCTTTAAGAATTAATTATGACCTTTAGGTGCAATCCTGACAAAATTATTCAGGCTGAATTCGGCTTTCTTCAATAAAATAAGATAATTTTAGGGAACTGGAAAGGAGTCTGCTACTTTTCAATATGAGTTTCTTCTTACATAACTTCTTTCACTTAATATGAGAATACTGGTGATGTAGTTGAGGTGACTGACACAGGGTTAGCAAACCAGTTTTCTTGAATATACATTACAAGCCTTTGTAAATGTTCTTTGTCATGATGCACCTCTTAAAACCATGCTTCACCACTGTTAAACTTACATATGTAGCTCTTGTCCTTCCAAAAGTGAATTGTAACATTTATTGTTTCACTTTGAACACGTAAGAGAAATTGAAAGGGGTTCAGATATGAGTGGTTTTGCTTTCACCCTCCATGAAGAATTTTGAGTTCTGACAAAAACACTTTATTTGGATTTTGGCACTCAGCTTGGGAAGACTGAGCCTCCCAAACATCAAAAATTTCCTCTTGTGGACCTCTCAGAAAAGGGTGAAATGTTCAGAAAAGGGTGAAAAAGAGATCTGGAATACATATGCTGAAATTGTGATCATGTGCCTGTGTTTGCATATACATGTGTATTTGTGTGTGTGAAGTTTATACAATGGCAAAAGTGTGCAAAGTAATTCAATCATGAGGGAAGGAAAGATAGAAACAGAAAAAGAGGAAAATAAAAGAAAGGAGAGAAAAACGAAAGAAGAAAGCAGGGGGTGGGGAGTGAGTTATACCTAACCTTTTATTTTTTAAATAACCTTGTACTCCTTTTCAATTTTCACTTCAGGGTTGCTCTCCCATCTTTTTTTTTTTTCCCTTTTTTTTTTTTTTTTTTTTTTTCTTTTCCCTTCATTATTTTAATGGCTACATCCTTGCTCTGATGTGTCAATGGTTGTGGAAAATCCTGTGAAGCAACGGCTTAATGAAATGGCAGCTGGAACAGAGGGATAAAGTTCCTTTGGAGCAGCTTCAAAGGGGAAAGAGGGAGCAGCGTTAGTGATCAGAACAATGGTGCAGGGATACTCATACACAGGCCAGGCACATCCAGCTGGCTATTTAGAGTCGGTGCCCTAATGAGGCATGAAGCGAAATGGGTAAGTACACAGTAGGGGAGAGGGATTGAAAGGAAGACACAAGGTAAAAAAAAACAGAAAACGGAGGAAGAAAACATTCTTATATTTCACAACAAATGAATTAGATATTAAATAAGGCTTCAAAGGAAAAAGCTAGTCTGTTATAAAGCACTTGTACTATATTTTTTGGTCAAAATCTTATTAATTCTAAATATAGTGTCCCTTCCCTTCCCTTCCCTTCCCTTCCCTTCCCTTCCCTTCCCTTCCCTTCCCTTCCCTTCCCTTCCCTTCCCTTCCCTTCCCTTCCCTTCCCTTCCCTTCCCTTCCCTTCCCTTCCCTTCCCTTCCCTTCCCTTCCCTTCCCTTCCTCTGCATTTCAGGTTTTACAGTAATTCTTCCAATTAATTTTAATCCATTTTGTGGATTGGGTTTTATTCTTACTATATAAATATTATTGTAATTGCTATTATTATTTGGTTTATTATGTGAAAGGAAATTGTAGAAATATTACTGAATGAAGATAACTTCAGAACATTACAAATTACATTAAGAGATATTAATAGACTGAGATATATTAAGAACAAAAGAACACACAAAATAAATAACTCCAGTTATTTCAGTTAATTATGTGAAAATGTCATTTTAAAAAACGTAGAAAAACAGGGTTACTGTTATGGAATTAGACAGAAACCTCATCCTTCTGAAATGCTGTAGGCAATATTTCTGAGTGCAGTGTATCAGCCTATGCTGAATCTCATAGCTACGAGACCAAAGCTTTGATTCCCACCACTTGAGTTTACTCTGGCAATTAGGAACAATAATAGAGCATATTCTTGGAAGCTAAGTAGTCATAGTCATTAAAATAGGGTCTTAACATGCACTTCACTGAGTCATTCATTGTGCAGAAATATTTGTTAGGTATTTCTGAAATCCTATAAAATATTTATATTTCAAGGTTTATTACCAACGTGTCCAGAAATCTCCAAGGTTTCAGCTATATTACATCCATAAATGAATCTAGGGAGCCAATTAAATACTGTTATCCTAACAAGATTACAATATTGCTGGAAAGCTGCGTTCCTTCTAACATATTACTCTTACTGATCTAAAACGTGGAATGACACAGTTAAGATCCAAACAGAGGATAAATATTGTCTGTATTGCCAACAGAACCATGTTACAGAACAATTAACTTATTTCACAAATACTTGGCAATATAGTTAAAGGGATACTGTCAGGGAACCTTCATAGAAGACTTGTTTTAGACTGTAAGGGCTGGATTTTAAAAGCATTTCTTTACAAAGTCTAAAACCAAACTTGAGTTATTAAGTTTTCAAGTTCTATTAAAAACAAACATAATCTTGTCTTCAAAGTTCTTTATTCCTAATGTCATCACTGCCAGGACACATGCCTAGGTACATCGCAGTTGTGATCTACCACAGGCTTACTTGATGCTCTATCTGGCGTTCAACTGCCCTGTCCTTCTGTTCTGCATGGATTAAGCCAAGTACCAATTGACCTGAAGATCTCCAGATTTGCTCTTATGTGTACAGCAAATATACTGCACTGGAACTACTTAACTTTTTATATCTGCAAAGGAGATGCATAGTGTAACGTAACTGAATAAGCTCCATGAATAACAGAGAGAGAAAATAGGTTGATTCTTCTAGTTTGTTCCAGTTCTGATTCATTTAAGAATCTTCTTAAGGATGAGTGTGGTATATACTCATCCTTAAGGTTTATTTCCCTTCCTTGCCTTCGATGAGAACAAAGGGCAGCTAAATGATGTCAGTGTCTATGATGTAAGTGTTTAGGTTTGATTCATAATTCACTTATGGCACTTTATGGTAGGGTTTGTCTTCTCCTTTCTGTATGCTCAAAAGCTTATCCCTAGCCCCAGAAAAGGTTAATTTACCTCCATTTCTTTTGGGGGCCCAAAGGTTTAGCTGCTCACTCTTACTGTCTATGTCTTGCTGGGAGATGGCATATCTTTTATGGATCTGCGTAATGTCTGGAAGTGAAATTTAATAGAAGAGTTTTTTTTCTTTATTTTTCCTCTCCTTCCTCTCAATCTCACTTTTCTTGCTTTCCTTTCATGGGTAAAGGTAAGCATGAATCTATCCTTGCCATGCATGACAAGATTTCATTTTTTCCTCTGCGGGTGGTAAGGATGGAGGTTGAAATGATGCTGCTGCTTCTCTTCACTTCAGTCAGAAACAGGCTGCCTGTGATCCACACATTCAACATTTCTTCCTTCATAGTTATTTTGTGAGCAAGTGCTGTATTAGTGGAAAGAATCAGAGGGACAAAGAAAAAGTAGAGATTATTTCTTTTCCAGTGACTCCAAAGTGTCTTCATGGAGATCTTTTCGAGCTGGGCTATTCACACATGGTTAAAGTAAATATAGATACCAGTTTTAGCATTTAACAGAAATTATTTACATGTAAAGTCTATGTGAAAAAGAATTTATAAAAGGGGAAAGGATTGTTAAATGATATAAAGCAGAGAGATTGTATTTAAGGGATCTCAGTACATTTTGTCTGTTTTAGAAGGCTTTTGTCAATTTCATAAACAGAAAGAAAAAGGATGCTGATGATCTGGATATTTCTAGTCATTGACATGTAGCAATGATCTGTGGTAACTTTTCTCCATACACATACACAATAACAATCTGATTGGGATCTAATCTGAATGTACTGGAAACTAATTGTAGGATCAAAATACTTGTTTTGTGTTTTGCAAACTCTGCCCAGTTTTTGCAAATGTGGATAAAAAGAAAAGAGGACTTTAACAATTTCCTGGTCAAGAAACTGAGATATTGTTGAAATTTAGGCATAGATGTGTTGCAGCAGCTTTTTTTTGGAGGCCTGTGGTCTAAACTGTCCCTTGGAAATACTTGTGTCTTGTTAATGACCATAACAAGAGCCTAGGGAAACTGTGATCTTATTTCAGCATTTTAGATTAGTATTTGAATGCCGAATAAACTGGTTTGCACAGAGATCAATGCAGAGTTTGAGACAGGAGTGACAGAGAAAGGGATAATTGCCACTAGATGGAACACACAAAGTTTCACTTGAACATTAGTAGAAACCTCTTTGCTTTTTGGATGAGGGAGCACTGGCACAGGCTGTCCAGAGAGGCTGTGGAATCTCCTTCTCAGGAGGTTTCCAAACCGCCCTGGATGCATTCCTGTGCAACCTGATCAAGGGTAACTTGATTTATCAGGAGGCTGAATTGGATGATCTCTAGACCTTCACAACCCCTGCCATTCTGTGATTCTGTGAGTTTAATTGTGAATTAAGCCATAAGGTTCCTTTCTTGTTTCCATACTGGGACCAAAAAAAAAAAAAAAAGCAAAAATATCAAAACCAATCTGAGAAACCTTGCCATAGGAGGTGAAAACAAGTTGATAATTCATCGTCTTAGTCTTCCAATTTAACAGCTCTACTGGATTGAAAAAAAGAAAAAAACAGCTGGTTGTATATAACTCTAGTCCTTATGTATATCAAGAAATTAAATAGTAGGGACACTGTCTGTTTTTGTCAGTTTATTTCAGTGTCAGAAAAAGGATCTTAGGCATATTCATCTGCTACGATAAAATGCAGTGTCGGTTGATCGTTTACAACTTTCCCATGCCTGAAGTGGAAAGTTAGTACGATACCTTTCGACCTGTTCCGCTGCAAATCAACTACACACCATAACTGAAAACCACACATCTCTTCTCCTTTTCCTTAAATAAGAAAAAGAACTTGGAAGGTCTTAGAAACCCCTGTAGACCTTTTATCTTTAAGACTGTATCTTGATTAACCTTGGTCTGTAAATTAAGGATAGTTAACTCCTGCTATTCAGACCTCTCCTGTCTGCAGATATCTGGAACCTGAGAGTGAGTCATGTAAAAATACTGCAAGACCAAATTAAGAGACAGAGACTCTTAACTCTGTGAGGAAGGAAGAGGCAGAGCAAAGGAAATTAAATCATAAAGTGCATCATATCATCAGTGACAGAAGTTTGTCGTTATTACTTTAGAAGTACAAGGGCTAAGGATAATGAACAAAAGCTGGAACACAGAAAGTTCTACTCAAGCATAAGGAAAAACTAGTTTTTGTAAGTGTAAGGGAGCCTTGGCACAGGCTGCCCACTAAGGATGTGGAGTCCCCTTCTCTGGAGATTTTTAGAACCAGCCTGGATATGTGACCTGACCTAGGGGAACCTGTTTTAGCAGGGACATTGAACTAGATGATTTTTAAAGGTCTCTTCTGACTTCTACCATTTTGGGATTCTGGGATTCTGTACAGGACTGGAAGGCACGTTGTCATTAAAGTTTTCTATAGTGTTTAATAAACATGGTACAGTTATATGAGTCCCCAACAAACTAAAAAGTTTGTGAAACGGTTTATAAACAGAAAAATAATAATGGAGTATAATGCTATGTAGCATATTACCTTTCCATTGATCCACCTTCTCTTTTCCTCTCATGTTTGTTAAAAGTCAGCCTTCAAATGAAAGGCAATTCTGAGCCCCCTTTACCACTAACTCTCTACAGCAGAATGGAGGGGAAAAGTTGAGTTGTGAAAAGGGCTGAAGTGTGAGTATTACCAGATATTGCATTCTTACTTTTACTTCCCTTTTCTATACATCTCATACAAAAGCCAAGCTAAATATGTAAAAATAAAGGTGTAGGATTCAGTGTGTTATTCAGTATCAGCTCCTGAAGACTCCATGGAATGAGCAGAGTCAGATTTTCTTTCTATCTTAACCTCATTTCCTCTCATCTTCATAAAACTTGGATGACTATTCTGTCTCTGTGGGGGATTTCACTGGCAGTGTGTAAGACATTTACTGTACACTTAACTGTGTACTTCTCAGACTGTCACTGATATTTAATTTATGCTTTCAAAACACTGATGACATTGTGAATCTAACAACAGATCTCTCATATGGAAAAGTTGTGTCACATGTTAAATGGAAATGTTGTCTGAAGAAACTTAGTGTGTAAGAAACAAACCAGTCTAATAAAATCTTAGATGTCTTTAAAAAATGATATTAATAAAAAAATCCCAACCTAATAAACCAACCAAAACACACACACCTCCAAAACTCACTCCAAAGTCTCAAAGGAGTGGAATATATTTCTGATAAATTACTGTGTGTTTTTCAATAGTATTTCCATGTTGTATTTCAATCAAACTTAGAGGTTGCAGTCTTTTCAAGTATATAACTTTCAAAATGGTTCTTTTCATAGGATCATAGGGTCATAGAATGATTTGGAAGGGACCTTAAAGATTGTGTAGTCCAACTCCCTTGCTATAGGCAGAGGCATTTTTCACTAGTCTGATTTCCTCAAAGCCCCGTCCAACCTGGTCTTAAACACTTCCAGTTACGAGGTAATCACAGCTTCTCCAGCAACCTGTTCCAGTACTTCACTGCCTTCCTTATGTCTAATCTGATTCTACTCACTTTCAGTTTAAAACTATTGACCCTAGTCTTGTGACTACAGGCCTCCATAAAGAAGTCTCAGTCCCTCTTTAAGTCCCCTTTATATACTGAAGACCCCAATAAAATAAAATAAAAAAAAATTCCCAAGCCTTTCATTATAAGAGAGGTGTTCTAGTCCTTGGGTCATTTTCGTGACTTTCCTCTGGACCTACTCAAACAAATCCATGTCCTTCTTTCACAGAGCCCACCTGGCCTGAACTCAATAATCTAGATGCAATTTCATGATAACAGAGTATAAGAGATTCACCTCCCTTGACCTGCCAGTCGTGCTTCTTTTTATGCATCCCAGGGTATGAATTTGCTTGAATGGGCTTGAATGGTTCATCTGTAGATCATATCCAATATTTCACCCACCATTATTCTGAAGTCACATTCCATAAAGATGCTTGCAATCAATTAATCCCTAGATCTGTATTGTAATGGAGATTCTCTCTATCCAGGTGCTGAACCTTGAACATGAGCTTGTTGAGATTCACTTGGGCCTACTCATAAGCCTGTAAAGGAATACCTCTGATGGTATTCCTTCATTCAAGTGAATCAATTGCACCAATGTCTTGGTTTCATCTACAAATTTGCTGAGGGTGAGCTAAATCCCACTGTGTGTATCATGGTGAAGATACTCAATAGTAATTGTCCCAATAGTTTTGTTTTGTTTGAAGAATGTCTGCAGGTACATACGTATTTGTTCATGTGCACGCAATGTGTATTATGTGCATCCTACAACCTTGTTTCTGTGAAAAGACTGAAGAAAACAATGGAGTTCTAGGAAGAATATTTTCTAGAAACGAGAAATAAAATTGTTTTTCACATCCTAATACTTTCAGAGAACCAGCTCAAACATAGAGGAGAAATACATCAAGACCTTTTGATTATTCCTGTGTATCCAAATTTGTTTGCCATCTTTTGTCTTTATTGGATGCTTTTTATAATTCTCCAAGCTCCATATAATTCTTTTTCCTATAACCTAAACCAGAGAAGAAGTAAGGTAGCTCAGAGAGAAAGATGTTCAGGTCTTAGGCTAAGGAGGAGTGAAGGAAAGGGGAGGAAAGAAAGAAAGCAAATGAGTGATTGCTAGCTCTGTGTATCAGCTCAGCAGTTGTAACATGCTAGTGATTGATTTGTGCACTTATTCAAGGCATAACAGTTTTAGAAAGGCAAAATTAACAGAGGTAGGAGAAAAGCCTTGTCTTAGGCGTGAGCTACAGAGCTTGACAAGTCAGACAATTATGAGTTTGGCTTACAGTGTGTGATGTTTCTTCCAAGAGAATAAGAAATTAAAAAAAAAAAAAACCCAACAATAAAATCAATCCCCCAAAAAACCCACAAGCCCTCCTCTAAAAAGCACCAGATTTAGCTACTTGTCTTCCCTAAATAGATGATTTCATCAAACATTTTAACACTGTCAGGCTTCATTTAAATATTGTTTTTTGAAAAAGAAAATCTCATGTACATAGATTACTTTAAAAAATGGTTTTGACAACTAGGAATTAGAAAAAAATGACTTTTCTGTCATAAACTGACTTGAGGAAAACACGTATCTCAGTATTAAATTAATAGAGAGAAATAATCTGAAAGTGTGTACTTTACATACTATTCTGTTGGTTTCACCATGAACTTGGATTTACAGTGCTGTCAAGGGGTTTGAAAACTGACTCTGCATCCTTGGACACATATTACTCAAAGGTAACAACAAACATATTTATGAAACCCATTTCCAAAAATATACAGTAATGGGATATATGCAATGCACATGATATTTTTGAAATTAGAACTGTAGACAGATTGATAGTAGAAAGTTTTGTTTATTTTACACAAACATTCTAATGTTTTATTCTTTAAACATCAAGCAGAAGAAAAATCTCTCTCAAAAAAGGCTGTGAAAGTCAAGTAGATATAAGACAAAAAAATTATAGAATTGAGAATGTCATAAATGATTGATACAAAAAACACTGGCTACATGATCACATGTTATTTTTTTACAAACAATCTTTGCTTGCTCAGTTGTCATTACCTTCTATTTTAGTAACTTGAGAAGAGACCAGAGCAACTTCCTGAGTAAAGAAATCCAGTCTTGTCCCCGTACAGACATGATACATGATAATTATATACATAAATATACTGATTTACTCAGAGAAAAGGGCTGTTTTCCCCCACCACCTTCACTGGAAGGGTCTTTCGAAAACTAACTGCTCTTGCAATTTGCAATATTTTCTTCAGTTTAAATTTGTTCAGGGGCAACATACTCTGTTTATTCTTATACTAACACTGATGTTAGCTTAAATAGCTCATGTTTCTCCTTGGTGAATTCTCCCTTCATTTATTTATAGACAACCATCATATCTTTCTAAGTCTTCATTTTTCTTGGGTAAACAAATCTTGTTTTATCATGTCCTCTCCTATGACAGGTTTTCTGTTGTTTTGATCACTGTAATAGAACTGCTCCACACTTGAGCCAACTTCAGTTCATCTTCGTTTACAAGTCCTGTCTTTTACATTCTTTAATTAATCTTAGAGCCCTTGAAATAGTTATTCACATCCTTATTTTTTCAACCCATCTCTGCTTGATCTCATTATTTCTCTCATATTCTAATCCCTATGCTAGAGAGACCAATTCTTCCTTTTTTTCAAATAATATAGCTTGAATGAACTTCAGAGCTCCTTGTCGTTTGACTTCCTAATGTCTTCAGACCAATTAACTTCTTACCATTTGTTAGAATCTATCCTTTAACTTCTTATATAACTTCAGTTGAACCCTTACATTGAGATGATCCAAGTTTTATTTATTTTTTCACCATCATATTTATAATACTGTATTTTTTTTTACAAATTAAATTTCTTCATAAATTCTCCAAAGAGACAAAGGGAGGAAAACATCAAGACAGTCTGCATATAGTCACCTCCAAGCAGAATCAAGCTAAATCATTTTATCCTAATGAACTAAAACTTCAAATCATTAAGAAAAAACATTTCAGGTCCATAGTTAAATATATGTGATGAGCTCAATCATGAGTGCCAGTTTTTCAAAAGATTCTGTTAAATTATTTTTTTCTATTAAAATGTGCTACAAAATCCAAATAGTGGATGAAAATAACTAGAAATAAATTTACCATGGTGCAGATATATTGATTGTCAAACTTGAAGATGTGATTTTGATTCCAGGACTTTGGAGTGTCGAGGAGCTCAAAAAAAATAATCTACTATGGAAAGGCTGAGGGAACTGGGGCTGTTTAGTCTGGAGAAGAGAGGATTGAGGGGAGATAGTATTAACATTTATAAATATCTAAAGGGTGAGTGTCAGGAGTTTGGGACATCCCTTTTTTCTATTGTAGATAGCAACAGGACAAGGGGTAATGGGATGAAGCTGGAACACCAGAAGTTCCACTTATATATAAGGAAAAACTATGTTACTGTGAGGATGAGGGAGCAGTGGAACAGGCTTCCCAGAGGGATTGTGCAATCTCCTTCTTGGAGGTCCTCAAGAGCCACACAGACATGTTCCTATGCGACCTGATCTAGATGAACCTGCTTCTGCAGGGGGATTGGACTAGATGACCTCTAAAGGTCCCTTCCAACCCCTACCATTGTATGATTCTATGATTCTATGAATCAGCCTAGCTAGTAACAGAAGGAGCTCAACACTTACTAGAGATGGTTAGTACCTGCCCAAATGAAATCTTTCACATCGAATTAAAAACTGGAGTTATCCCATTCCCCATTATCATTGCCTCCCACTGCCATATTCCAATGTGCAAATGTAAAATGATTCCAGGAGATGATTGTATTTGTGTTTTCAGATTTCACACAATGCTTAACGACTCAGGTATAACATGCACAGACATAAGTAACTAAAAAAAGCAAGAAGCACATTGTTTAAATATTTATGGGTTTCAGTTTGAAAAATAACATCTGGGATTCTTTTTTTTTTTCTCTTTGACACTATTTTTCCATAAGAAAAAGAACACAAAACAAGAAGAAAAAGCCCAGATACTCTTCTGTTTAAATATAAATGTTCACTTTCCAAAGCAAGGAAGAAAAAAAAAAAAACCAAAACCACAAGAAAGAGAAAGAAGTGAGGGGCGTTGACACCCTCAGGGAAAATTTCATCTCAAGAGAACTGACCTTTCAGAGAAAGCAAATTAAATTATCTTTCTCATCTTTTACTAGTGCTGTGATGTTGTTAAAATTCACGTTACATACCAGCATGCTTTGTTTTGTATTCATAACCTTAAACCAAAATTAATCAGTTGTCATATAGAGTTAACATATTTGTTAATGGTGCCCAAGCCAAAACATGCATTGTCTCAAGAAGGCTATCTTTACTGCAAAATAACATGAATGTTATACGGCGAAATCTTCCTCGTCTTATATCAATCTTTGTAAAATCAGTCCAGAACGTGTTGGATTGCACATGAAAGTGTCCTGGATAAAGAAAAAAAGTGTCTTATGAAGTGTTTAAGAAATAGTGTCTTTTGAAGTAGTAAGGTACTATCACCCTTGTGTAATACTTGGAGGAAAGAAAGGGTTAGAATACTAACCTCTGCTGTCTTTACCAGAATTCCATCCTATTTCACTTCTTGGCTTTCCCAATGCTCTGTTCTGCTATGGCCAGTTGTTACTACCATATTTCATAGAATTGTGGAATCATAGAATTATTTAGGTTGGAAGATCGTTGAGTCTAACCACACAACTCATACTCCCAAGTCCACTACTAAATCATGTCACTCCACACCTCATCTACATATCTTTTAAATATCTCCAGGGACAATGACTCCACTTACTCCCAGGTTAGCCTGTTCAAGTGTATTAGAAGTTTTTCCTAATATCCAACCTAAATCTTCACTTTCCATTTTTTTTTGTAAGATCTCAGAACAGGTCACTTAGTGTGTAACTACTAGAATTGAGAGCTTAGTTTAGACCTTGGATTTCTAAAAGAGTTGAAGACTGATATTGATGAAACAACCCTAATACTTCAAATATTTGGGCTGTTCATGTAGTCAATGGAGAAAACTGAACACTATGAGGATAACTGAAAAAGATTATGTGTAAGTTTGTGGGAAAAAAAAGTCGTACAGAAGGATAGAGAACAAGAAAAGAAAAATCACTCCCCTTTCATTATAAAATCTATATCTAAAAATTCTAGTTGCTCTCCTTTCAGTTTCAGACTGAAAAAAAAAAAAAAATCAAAAAAATCCAAAAAGGAAAAAAGGATTGAGATTTTGCTTTAGATATGTATATATATGTGAGAGAAAGATACAGGCAGACAGCCAAGTAGATAGAGAGAACATATCATGATTCAGAGAGGAGACTGTCAGTGTATGTGAGCCTTTCAGTTTCTAAGTTTTGTGAAAATTATTCTAGAAGTACCATATAGTACCTTAGTAAAAATATAACAACATCAGAGAGACAAAATATATCACCTCGGAGAAATAAAGGAAAGGAGATCTTAAGAGATTTCTCCTGAGTAATAAAACATGTCAATGAAGAGCTCAGAACTGTGTTAATGCACCTACACATTAAAACGCTCTTCTTTATAATGTTACATGTAAGAAAGTAATCCTCACAGTATAAACTTCTCTTCTCCCTTAACAAGATACTTGGTTTTTGGTTTTATTTTTGAATAGTCTATCCCCACCCACATTAGAAAAATCTATTTTTTACGTGAATTAAGAAACAGTATACAGAGTATGTCCCTAAAACCTTTTCTGTTTTTTTTTTTTTTTTAACCACAAAACACTAATTTGAAACATCAGTTTGTACTGCTTGGATTATCTTAAGGCAAGACTTTTTGTTGTCATATATTTGCACAAGTGCTTCGATTCCAATGGGCACAAAGATGTTACTGTGGGAATTACATTGATTTCAAATTCCTGTACAATATAGGAAGATGTTTAAAACAAGGCAGTTTCTAGAAAGTGTTTCACTCGAGGTAGTCAAACAGTTTTTTGATATGTTCTGAATATCAAAGAAAGATACAGAAAGGCGTCACAGAAAGATTCACTTTGTCAAATCACATCTGGTTTAGTTATCATTGTCAGCAATTTGAAACAATGTCTAAAACATGGGGTACGGGAGCAAACCAGGGGAAGAAGGGTAAGACTGATGAACTAGTCAGGATGTACTCAGTTCCAAGAAAAAAAGAAATCATACAATATTTAATTTTTTTTTATTTCTGGCAGACATGGAAGAGTTATATAACAGCCAGAGTGGCTTTGTCAAGCACAGTTCACTTTCCTTCTGAACTACTGTAATGAGTTTTGTAAAGAGTGCCAGCGAAAAATGAATAATTGATGAGCAATACAGTTCATATATTCATATATTGTTTCTCCTTTTTATTGCATGCTGCCTCTTGTCCTGTCCCTGAATATTGCTGAGAAGAGTCTGGCTTCTGGCTCCTATCAGCTGTTTCTACATGTAGGTGAGATCATTCATGAGACTTTATCAGGCTGAATGGTCACAATTCTTCCACCCTTTCTTGGTATGACAGGTACTTCAGTCCTGTAATTGTCTGTGGTCCCTAGTTACTCCCCAGCCTGTGCTGGTCCATGAAATTATTCCTTTTCACATGCAGGAGATGTTATTTTTCTTTTATGAAATTCATGAGGTTCCTATATGTCCATTTCTCCAGCTTATTAAGATCCCTTTGAATGGAAGCAAAACCAGCCACATCATGCATTTAAAAAGATGTTAAACGCTAGGATCCAGCATGGACCCCTGAGGTACACTACTAGTGACTGGTCTCTACCTATCATTTCATCAAAGAAGATTGTAAAGTGGTGAGGCTTGATTTCCCTCAGGTAAATTCATCTGACCCCTCCTGATCACTTTCTTGTCATTCATTTTTTTCAGAAATGGTTTCCATGACTATTTGCCACACACCCCAGAAACCAAGGAGAAGCTGACCACCCTGTCTTTCCCTGGATCCACCTTCTTGTCCTTCTTGAAGCCAGAAATTAGATTTTCTTCTCTTCCATCATCAGGAACCTCCCTCAGTCTCTGTGATCTTTCAAAGACAATTGAAACAGCTTTGTAATGATTTCAGCCAGCTCCTTCAGCACTTGTGGGTGTAACCATAGACTTATGTATGCCCACTTTGTTACAGTGCTCCAAAACCTACTGCTGAGCATAGGTCTTCCCTGCTCCATATCTTCCTTCTCGTGACAGAGGCCTGGGATTCCTGAAGTTTGGTCTTACCAATAATAAAAGGTCAAAGCAAAGAAATCACTGAGTATTTCTGTTTGTAACACCTTCTTTGTCACTAGGTTCTCAAGAAAATCCAGCAGTGGACCCACATTTTTCCTAGCCTTGCCTTTGTTGATGATATAAACCTAGAAGACTTTCTTGTTGCCTTTCACATCCCTTAACACATGCTTAGAGGAACTGAAAATACATTGTAAGGCATGATTCAAATTTATAATAGCTCTGACAAACTAGAGAATTTATTTAATCTTTTAAACTTTGTGGGGTTTTTTGTTTTGTTTTTTAAAAAAAAAGCTTTAAAAAGCTTTTTCCTTTAGATTCAGATGGGAAATATGCAGGCAAGAGGGCCCAGCACCTTGAAGTAGGCACCGTCACTTACAGAAATACAGCATATGAAACAATGGAATATATAATTTTCTGGTTCTTAAGAAAGGGATATGACATTACAACCAGTTGATTTGCAAAAAGAAGACAAACACCATAATATAATACGGACATTATATATAGAAAGAAGTATTTCAAACAAGACATATGAGCTCATCTTTCAGCTCCTTCAGCTTAATATTACTAAATCATGACATCCATTGTTTTCAATTTTAGGTTTTTATGAAATTGATGAATTGAAATAGTGTTTGGTTCATGTACAAAAGAGAGAGGGGCAATGAAAATGATCTCAATATAAAAATGGAAAAGGGAAGAGGATGATTCACTGTGTAAGACAAGGATTGAGCTTGAAAGCTTCGCAACAAAATTCACTCTGGACATCAGAAAAGCCTTTCCAATGAAAAAGAGAGGGAAGCACCGAAATCAGTTGTTTGGAAGGCTGTGGAGACTCCACCACTGAATTTTTTAAGTCTTATTTGAACAATTTTCTGTTAAAATGATGAAGGCAGATCTGATCTTGCTATAGGACAGACAGATGAAATTGATGACATCTTGTGATCTTGTACGGCCACATGTTGATGTGATTCTAAGATCATACTACATGTAAAAACACATGTGCTTAAAGATAAGCATACATATAAAAATTTTCAGGATCAAAATCTATATTATCAAAGAAACCAGGAATATTGGGGAGGAAATAGTCTGAAATCTTCGACAGATAGCCTTTCACATCTACAATCCTGGAAACACTTTCTTGTTTGAATCAATCCCACATGACTGAAATAAAATTATTTAAATTATTCAAGATCTAAATGTGCTAAAATCCATGCGGGTCCTGTTTGTAGTTAGTTTATGCCTATTAGGCGCTCCAGCCAGCAATAAAGAAGAAAGCATGTGAGTACTTGCCAGCTAGAGAATGGCATTTTGTTCACACATCAAAAGCAATAGAGAAAGGAGTTTATGTTTATGGGCTCAAGTTTGCATGGCAACTCTTTTATTTAGAGCTGAAGTTCTGAAGATTCTTTTGAAGAGAAAGGATTCTGAAGATAGAAATATTGATGATTAATTTAACTCCTTACTCTATTAAGCTAAAAGTAATCATCTCCAAATCAACCTTTTTAGGTTACCTTTACCTTAACAGAATTGACAAAAAAAGAGGTACGAACCCCAGCTATTCAGTGAGGTCTTTGTTCTTTATGATGTGCTAGTGAAACCCAGGCTTTCATTGCAAAAAGCTTTGAATAATAATAGCAATACTGAACACATTTTCCTTTATGCTTTTTTACTCATATGCAACTGAAATAGCTATTTATTTAATGTTCTCTGCCTCTTACACAAATGTGCAAAATGTATAGATACCTACCACTCAACTTGCCTTATCATTCAAAAAAAGAACTCTAAACTCCTAAATTATGGTCTTGGAAGTTACTCTAGATCTATGCAAACCGGCTTAGAATGCCATGTGTGTGAACTTAAACATGTGAATAGTTATAACGCAGTCACAGCTCTGAATGAAATGGATTTTTTGGGTGAGTATGGTCAGACTCTTTGCTTCTATGACCATTTAAGAAGCTATTAATCTTTTAAGGGAAAAAATAAAGACCAAAAAAAACCCCAACATATGAACAGAGGCAGCTTTCTGCCCCATAACCTGTCCATCCTTTGGAAAATTCCCTTTAGTTCACATATGTAAGATGATCCGCACATATTAAAACATATAATTTGCTTTGCTCTCAGAGCAAGTAGGTTCAAGGGACCCAGGTAGCTGCTGACTTAAGATGGAGACTCACAGGTCATAGAAATCTTAGCTTAATCCTGAAAGCTGGCAGCTGTGGTCATCTGAGCAGGTCACCATTACATCAGTGAAGATCTGCTGCTGCCAGTGTTGGAGTGAGCCCCACTCACAGGGGCTCCCAAAAAGAGTCAGCAAAACATCATGCTCTTGCCCAGAACACACCGTGCAGTGAACGCTGTGGTTCCCAGTGGGGAAATGCTACTGCCCTGTGCTTTTAAGACATCTACCATAAAGAGAACTCTGATCTTGACAAAGTTCCTAGCTTTGTCATTGATAAGAAAAAATATAATTATAATAATTGCAAAATTACAGTAATGATAGCAATAACAACAATAAGAACAGTAGTGGTGATTTAGTGTGATGATTTATCTGTGATGATGAGGATAATAATAATAAGAGCTACTTCTCTGTGAAAAATTCTATATTAAATATATGAGTCACAATTGTATCTTTTGTTAGGCTTTAAAATCTATTGGTAGTACCGCACCCAAATTTAGTTTTAAAGTATTTATTGAGAGCACTGAATAAAAGTAAATAAATAAATAAAATAACCTGTTTGAACTCAAGCTTATCTGAAATTTAACTGGCCTTCTTGGCCCATGTTCTTGATACGCATGCAAAAACTGTGACAGTGTTAATGGAATGTTAATATATTCTTAAAAGGCTGAGAGAGTTGCCTTTGAAATGCTTTGAAATGAAAGGAGGAAAAAAGGAAAAAAACCCAAAAGAGAAAAAGCAGAGAGAAAAGAATTAGAGAGAGAAGAAGAAATATATATGGAGAGAAATATTTTGATTGTCGGGTTGCAGATATTCCCTAAGGGGAAGGACAGAAGGACTACGAAACAGTTCTTTCCCTTTATCATGCAAGCAATTACTGGCAATTTGTTCTGGCCAGTAAAACTTCTGATATTATCATGGTTGCTGAGTAATTTATCATCAAAGTTTAATGTGAAAACAGGTGACTGTGTAATCACCAATCTAGGAACAGAAATAGAATCGTTATTATTTCTGCCTGAAGAGAGAGAGATTTTTTTCAGGGTGGTTTTTTTTTTTCCTTTCTGTCAATTGACTTAATGGCCAAAAGGCTGTTCATCACATCACCATGAATTATAAAGCCTCTATTAAATATTCATAAAAGTTTTGAAATGAATGTGTGATAGAGATGAAAGCCAGGCTAATTTAAATACCTACCAGACCTGTCTTAATTACAGAGGTAAAATGAGATATAAAAATTATAGCAGCAAGGAAAGGAAAAAAAAGTTGAAACAGTTCATTCCATACATTATGTGCATCTTCTTTTTAACCAGTGATGTGTAATTTGTACACAAGATGAAGTATAGAGGTCTATTGAAATAAACTAGTTTTTGAACTCCATGTTGTTTATACTAATGGGACATTTTTGACTCTGTGCGAAGAGGCATTAAATGAGAACTTGTTTCTTGATATGTGCTTTTGTGTGTGAGGATGTGTAAGGAAATTATGAGTTAACTTTAAAATGATAAAAACAAAACAATCACAAGTGTCTGCAGGTGTGAGGGTGAAGCACAGTATGTAGAGAATATTACAAATGTTTAAATTCTTCGTCTCATACATAACAGCATACTTGCTCAGCCTTCTAGCCTTTGTTGGACAGTATATGAGGTGTTTTAAGAATAATGATTTCCAAGAATAAAGGAGTCTCAGACTTAATAATGTTTAGTATTCTTTGGTAGAGCATGAAAGAGCTGTTCATATAAACATGCACAGTGAGGTATAGAATCGGGCCTTTGCTTTATGTGCACACACACTTTCAACTGCAGATAGCTAGAAAAAAAACCCCAAAACATGTTAACCTAAAAGCCATTTTGGGTCAGGACTCAAGAACTCACAGGAGAATATTCAGAACTGCCCATTTGAGAAGGATATCTATCCCAGTTGTGATTCTTTTCACTTTGATAGCTCTTCAACTGGTCATCCAAATATTTTCTGTTGTTTGTTCAGAGAAAACATATTTTCTAGTGCATGACTTATCTTGTTTCAAATCACTGCTGACTAGTTGCACAAGACTTTTTTTAGAAGATTGACCTGGATTACATGGTCCATTGTAGCAGATCTGTGAAGTTAGAATCCAAATCATTGCATAGCTACAGCACAGTACAATTTTGTTACATAAGGAAAGTACAAAAAACAATCTTAGGTCAAAGTTACTTAATTATTATTTGTATTAATATTCAACTTTGAGATATTTTTATTAAAAAACAAATTGACACAATTAGAAACAAAACATTGTGTCATGTATTGTTTGCCTTAAAATAATCAAAGTTTTCTTATGTATAGTAACATATAGTTAAGCTCAGTCTTGGACAGGTAGCTTAACTTCACAAGTCTATTCCAAGTCTTTTCCTGTGTTACTAGTCTTATAAATAGTACTACTGCTGCCATCACTGACATTACTGTCCATTTTATTGCTACTACTACTATTAAACTGTAGTTACTTCTTTTTCATCACAATATAAATTCATTTGCCTAGTATGAAGAAATCATCATACTTTTCAAATTAAGTGTGCACTTCAGGACTGTTCTGGCTAGGGATGGACTGTTATTTATGTAGTGTTTTCCCAAGCCACAACTCACGATGGAAGATATCAACAGAGTGTAAAAAGTAAGCAAAACCTCAAATCCTTTGAGAAACTCAACTCAACTCAACAGAAAAAGACAGCTGAAAGTTTGTGTTCAAAGTTATTTTATCTAGGACATGAAATATATTTAGATACAATTGTCTCACTTTATTTTGTTTTTCCATATGTCTCTGTGATCAGTAGATTTTTTTCTCTAATAGAGGACTTGATTTCACAATTAGCATAATTCCATATGTCTAAAATTTCTTTATTAGGAAAGGTTGATGTGATAGATGTAAAGATTGTAAAGAAAAGGAGAGGAAGTCTTCACAGACATTCCTAATAATTACAAATTTGTACTTCCATCAAACCAAATATAAAGTTCAGTCTGCCTTGATTCTAGGGAAAATTGAATGGATAACATGAAGGAATTGTAATCTTTGTTTTTTGTACATCTGTTTCTCTTCTTCCTTCTCTGAAATAACTCCAAATAGGGTCATAAGACCATGGAGCAGGCAGAGTAGTTCAGATTAATGTAAAAAAAAATTTAGAGCTTTCAGTTAACAATCAAACTAATTTTGAGCTAATTTCAAATGCAAAGAAAAGCTGGCTTACTTATTTGTTATATTTTTTGTTTGTTTGTTTACTTCCTTACTGTATTCTAATTGGTTCCATGAGATTTTTGTCTTATTTGTAGTATACAAACAAGCCAGATAAGAAACTAAATAAATGATCATCAACTGAAAATAACTGCCTCATTGATTCTCTAGGGGCAACTGAAAAAGCATTCCTGGTCAGGTTTTAGAATGTTTGAGATCTGTTTCTGACTCTCAGAAAACTAGGGCTTAGGGCTACTGATACTCTAAATTGCACTTCATTCTCAATTTAGCAGACATGAGGTGGGAACTTCAAATATAAAGCTCAGTTAAGACAGTTCACATGCAAACATGAATGACTGAAATTCGCTATGTGCAGCATCTTTCTAATGCATTTTCTATTTCAGGACCTATAGGTTTTGACCAACCATCATGCCTATTCAGAGATACAGATACTTAAACCTCAGAATCGAGTCAGTGAAACGGCTTGTCTTGTTCAGTCAACATTGAATATTGTGCACATAACACCAGAAATTATTGGGAGGCCAAGGAGATGGCTTCATACACAGTTGACAAGTAGTTGCAGTTTTAAAAATCCTGAGCTGGAGACATGAATTCTACAGCCTTCTGGGCAGAGGAGGAGTGAGAGGGAAGTAATGAAATACCATTGAAATTACTTAACTGCAATCCTTTTTTTTTCCAATCTAGCCAAATATATTTAGTTAGGTAAAGTCCAACAAAGGTTGCTGCAGCAGGTGTTTCATCTGTCATATCAAAACATTTTCAATACCCACTACCAACACAACACTAAATTTTTTTTCTCCCATTAATGTCAGCCCATTTATAATTTTGGGTTGCAGCACTACAAAAGGCAGACGACAAGCTAGTATTTCACGCTTTGTATTGAAATGAATAAAAATGACTAGTCCCTTAAAATAGAGGTTATGAGGGGGAGTTTATGTAGGATTATGTGTGAAAGTGTATGTGCGTGGGCTCGCTTGTATTTTCCAGAAAAAATGCTCTGGCAATTGTCTCGTGGCTTGCAAATCTGTTCCATTGTTTTTGAGAGAACAAGGCTGGACTGTCTGGCTAATATCCCCAATTAAGGTGTGATATTAGCAACCATGCATACTTTGGTTAGAGGTATTGACATGAATAAGAAGAATCTAAAATGGATGAGGGAATCTGAATGCTGAACGTAGTGGCAAGGATAAGATCACGGATAAAAATTAATAGGAGATGGAACTCTCATTTCAGCTGACACAAAAACATATTGCTGGAAGAAATAGAAGGCATTCATTCATAATGATCACAACCTAATTGGAATCATTCTTTTGGATACATATCTTTAACAAAATGGTGTGTTTAATAGAGATGATAATGCAGTGCAGGACATGAGACCCACTAGACTGACTGAGCATCTTATTGAGCTGCACAGAATGTGATGAACACTTATTTGGATTCTGCTTACAGGTAGACCCAAAATGAAATCTCAGAAGTCAATATTTTATCACCATCCCCTCACTCCCAAAAAAATTGAATAAGTGAAGAGAAATTGATAGGAAATGTGCATGTGGTGTGTGTTCGGGTCACTTTTTTGATGTGTTTGGTTTCTCCTCTTAATGTGAAAAAAGATATACAGGTTTCTTTTTCAACAATTCCCAATCAGTATGTTGAATACAAAGCTGGGGAAAAAAAAGACAGGCAAATAAAATATCTGTTTATAAGAGAAAAACATAAATAGTGTTGAACTTTTGAGTAGCATATGCTCACAGGAGCTGGACTATGGAAGTCTTTATGACTTCAGGCTCATATATTAGCAAAGTTTTTCTTTTGTATTATAACGTTCACAAGCAACCACCATTTCCCCTGGTCCAGCACATAATAAAGAGGTAATGAAGCTCATTACTCATTTAAGCAGTTCCTGCAACTTACTCTTCTAAATGTGTTCAAATTTACACTCAAAAATGTTACATTTTTGAATACTTAAAGAAAAAAAATATTTGAGATGTTCAATTTGTTGTTGTTCTAGAGTGTAAAAGTCTGTATTTTCATATGTTTATTTTTGACAAGGCCTACCCTTGGGAAACTTGAAAATAATTATTGTTGACTACATGATACATCTGATCTGAGGACTGTTTCTATAAAACACAAAAACAAGCTGGACAACAGAGATTAGAACCAATACTTTGACACACCAGTTTATCGTTCAATAAACTATGTTACAGAGATGGTCTCTTTTTCTGGTCCTTTATTTTTTTTCAAAGATATCTAGGTTCTAGCATTGAAAAAATACTAGATATCTAGCATTGAAAAACACTTTTCACAAGACATAATCTCAGGAAAAAATTGTAACCAGCTCTCAAAATCTTGTATTAATACCCTAATCATTTAATGTAGAATAGGTACCTTTTATTTAATGTAGATGTCCGAAACTAATATATAAACTGAGATGTAGATAAGTAGAAGTGAATTTGCTATATCTCTTCATGAAATAAATGTTTGTTTCTTTCCACTTATCACTAAGAATGACTATTTATGTGTATTGAATCTACGCTGTAGATGTCTAAAGCTAGATCAGAAGATCTGAGCTTCTATGCAAAAAGGTATTTAATGCTTACCATTAGTTCAAATAAGTGATTTTTATTTCTCTTACAAACCAGTAATTTAAGCACTTTACTTCAGAGAACTGTTCTGATTAAGAAACTGTTTTCCTTACTAGGAGAGATTTCTTTACCAGGAAAGGATTGTGTCTCAGAGTTACTCAAACTCTTAAAGCTGCCACTTTGCATTACTGATTTGATCTCAAATTTTCAGATCAATATAGCCAAAGACCTATACAATAACTCTATCACTATCAGGAAGTTGCATATGTCTTTCAACTGTGAGCTAAGCTAAAATCCTCCTTCTTAAGTAAAGAAACTTGGTAATATGTAATGTGAATATAGTAAGGATAGTGTTAGCATTTTGATAAACAAAGTCTTTAATATTCCAAAGATATATATCTATATTTTTTATGCTTACCCATCTATAAATGTATACATACAAACAAGAAAGGATCATACTTGTAAAGAAACAAGCTTTTTTTTTAACCTTTTTCGTTACATACGTGGATGACTGGTCCCTGGAATGTGGTTTATCTGTCTGAACAGAACATGAAAAACTATTGAACATGACATCAGTGATTTTTTTTTTTTTTAATGTAACAACCAAAAAAAGGAGAATCTCACCAAAGTTATGAATAGTGCTGAGTGGAATGGCTGGATTTCACAGGTAGTTAAGGGGAGGTTGTGGAGAATTGGCCAACCCTCAGAAAAGTGCAGAGGAATTCTGCAGACCTTTTAGGCAGTAATCTTCCGAGGTGAGAATCATCCAGGAAACCTTATCAATATTACCACATTAAACTAAGACTGTATTAGTAGCAGCATCTCAAATACCAAATTTATATATGAATGTAGCAAAAATGGGACTAGTGGGGAGAAAGCATTTCATAGAATCATAGAATGGTAGGGTTGGAAGGGGTATACAGAGGTCCAACTTCCTTGCAGAAGCAGGTCCACCTAGATCAAGTCGCATAGGAACATGTCCAGGCGGGTCTTGAAGACCTCCAAGGAAGGAGACTCCACAACCCCTCTGGGCAGCCTGTGCCAGGGCTCCCTCACCCTCACAGTAAAATAGTCTTTTCTTATATTTAAATGGAACTTTTGTGTTCCAACTTCATCCCTTTACTCGTTGTCCTATTGCCAAATACAATAGGAAAAAAAAGGGATGTCCCAAAACTCCTGACACCCACCATGTAGGTGTTTGTAAATATTGATAAGATCTGTTCATTAAGGAGAGGAGTCAAACAGAAAAGAGAAGTGGTCATGACAGATGTGGGAATAAAATTCATGGGGAAATAAAGGAAAAGTGGGAATAAAAGGGGCTGATGAAGTGTAAGCACGTATCTGATCAGTGCTTACCTGCCAGTGTCCTGCAATTGAATACTGCTCATGAAGTTCAGACTGGAGTGATGAGTGAGTAGGAGCAGAGAAGCCTCCAGATCCAAGATTTGAGCTGCTCACGGGGTAAGGTATCTAGGGTCTGGGCATGCACTGTAGGGGGACTGCAACCCTGTGTTAATATTCAAAAGGTCTATCAACACAGGTGGGATTAGAATTAAGAGAACAAGGGACTGTGTATGTTACACTGGCCCTGATAAGGCAGGAAGGGACTAGTTTAGTCCATCCATGGTATGTATGCTTAGATGAGTGTTGTTGATGTTTACATCAGTAAAAACACTGCTCCTGGTCCTGCTGATCTGTATGCAGCTCACCTGCATCTGTGCACACATGCACATATGTGTTTATTGGGAAGACTCACACAGCATTTCCTGTCCAAGTCTGCATGCAGTCAGTAGAAGGAAAGGAGAAATTCCCAGGTTTTAATGTCCTTAAGACTCTGCTTGCTTGAAATCTACTATGATTTCTGATGGATAAATACTGACTAATTCTAAGATGAGTAAAGGAAAAGTGAGAGTGAATTACCACCTAATTTACTTTTCTAATCTCTTTTTTCACAGTCACTTCTGCTGCTTGGTGACCTCTTAGTCTAACTACACTGTGTCATGGTTTAATCTCAGCCAGCAACTAAGCACCACACAATCACTCACTCACTGCCTTCCTCCTGTGGGATGGTGAGGAGAATTAGGAAAAAAAAGTAAAACAGGCAGGTTGCCATAAAAATTTTAATATCTAAAGTGAAATAAAATACAATAAAGCAACAACAACAGCAATAATAATAAAAATATATATAATAGAGAGAGAAAAATAAAACACAAAGAAAAAAAAACAGGTGATGCCCAATTCAGTTGCTCCCCACCTGATAACTGATGTCTAAGCAATGACCTGCCACTCCCCATCAATATCCCAGTTTCTTTACTGGACAAGACATTCCATGGTATGGAATAGCCCTTTGGCTAGTTGGGGTAAGCTCTCCTGGCCATGCTCCCTGCCAGCTGTGTATGTGCACTTCCAGCCTACTGACTGTCAGGGCAAGGTGGGCAGCAGAAAAAGCCTTTGACATTGGGCCAGCACTGCTTGATAATAACCACACATTCCTGTGTGACGATCATTCTTTCCAGTGTAAACCAAAGCACAGCCCTGTAGCAGCTGCTAAGAATAAAATTAACTCTGTCTCAGACAACACCAGTATTCACTATCACACTGAAGTTTTGTTTTGTGTTCCTTTGGACAAAGATGAGCTATCTCATTTCCAAGCACACACTGTCTGTGTGTTCTGATGCCAGTTCTGACACTGATGTCAGTAGCTTTAATTCATTTGTTCCCTTATTATCTGAAGTTAGTCCCTATTTATCACCCTTTGCTTGTGTCAAAGTAAATCTGAAGTAGATGCTTGTGCTTCTGACTCCCTTCTATTTGTTTTGGAGGCTCTTAGGAAGAGTGGACATAGAATTAGATGGAACTTGCTATGCTCAGTATTCAGATCCTGGAAGAACCAGTGGACAACACTGCTCATATGCTCTTCTGATAAGGTGGAGACAGGGCCATGGCTCTACTTTTCTCTCCTCAAGGAGACCAAATGCAGTGCAAATTGGTAAGCGTGGTTTTATGTAGCTTTTTCACATCTGGTTTGCATGAAAAAGCAACTCTACAGATACTGCCTGTGTGTTGTTTACAGGAAAGACGTTTATCACCTTTCATTAACTGCACGGTGACAGGGCAAGGCTCAGCAGCAACTCCATTTGCACTGTGGTTTTACAGAGCTGCAAACAATGCAGGTGTCTAGTGCCTTTTCTGATCTTCCCAAATGTAGATGTCTTATGTCAGACAAAGCACTTCTGACATGCCAAGGATAGACTCCCTTAAGGTTCAGATTGTTATGTGAGGCTCATGGCCTGGACTGTTTGCTCCACCTCACATCTCTGTATGCATTGAAGATTTTCCTGACAGATCTGGTGGCATCATATTTACATTACTAGTCCTAATTAAAATAGGTGAAAATGAAAAAGGTTTTGTGTTACTAAGTAGGGAAGAACAAAGATTGAGCTTGACTTGTGAATACATCTTCGCTTTCAAGAGTAAAACACAGAACTGTTCAGTACATCAGATGAAATTATCAGCCATCTGTGAAGTAAGCATCAAAGACACAATTAAAATACCAACATGAATTCTCTTCAAATAATTTATAACAATGCTTTGTGCACATCCCTCTTCTTCCCTTGGCTCCAAATCTCTCTATTGTGATATTTTAATTTGCATACAGAATATCTGGAAAAACTACAAAATAATAGAAAGAGGATGAAAATAAGGAAGACAGAGGTTTATGACAGGATACAGTGATCTCGGTTGTCGTTTCAACATATTATAGTTGAAAACTCAGCCACAAGGTTACAGAGTTGTGCCTATCATCAAAAATAGTGGTGAGAGTAACAAGGACAAGGGCACAGATGTGTGTCCCAGAATTTTTCTATTACCAAGAAATATTGACAATGATGTTGACTCAAAGTAAAAACTTTCTTCCTCTCTCATTCTTTTTATCTTCCTCCGCAAAAAGTGAAAATATAAGAAAATAATTTCAGAAAAAAAAAAAAGAAAAAAGTAAAACATGAAGAAGGAGGAGTTGCTGGCATAACTTGCTGGTTACACTGAGACTGAAATCAGAAGCAGGAAAGAGAGGAAACAAGTAAATGCATAAAGATGCTGTTTTCAGCCATGTTGTTGGGTAACTGTGGGTTTATCAAATATTGACAAACATGAAATGATTGTAATCAGTCACTGTCAGAAGGGAACAGGTACCCTCCTCTCTTTTACAAATGATCCAATTAAAGGAAACATGTTGGCTATAAAAGTCAAAATCAACAATGCACTGTACGCTGACAGCCCATCCAACATATAAAATCAATAGTGCATTCTTCTTCTAGCCAGCACAAAGCAACAGTAGCAACTTTCCCACCTCTTTAGTCAAATATGACACGGTATCAATCGATCAAAACTTAGTACTTATTGAACACTAGCTTCTGAAGAATGCAAAATGTATTGTTCTTTCCTTATTTTATTTCAATAAAGTTTAACTTAAAGGCATAACACTTGAGAGAGCTCAACTGTTTTATTGTGGTTAGATATAGCCATAGCTAGTAGGATAGATAGATCTTAATGTATATTAATACATGCTTCTTGAGAAACAGACTGCATATACATTCTTTGAATACTTTCAGAATAATATTGCTATCTGTCATAGAAATGCAAACTGGAGGTGAGAAAAGCTCAGTTTATGGGACCTAAACTCTTCCTGATGCAGGATTGAAATATTTTTTTTTATCCCTTTGGCTTTTGTTTGCAATAAAATTTAGCTGTCTATTGCAGTGATTATTATGTAGGAAAAGCGCTTTCTTACCCTACATAGATTTCATCAGTACAGGAAGACATGATTATTCTGCTGAAATTGGGTCTGTGTTTGTCATTCTCCACTGTCCTTGGTCGAAGAGTATTAAATTTGACTGTATGTCAGTATACAGTCAAAACTAAGCCTATGTTTAAGTATGATCCTGATAAGAAATACCTTAAGTGTGTGCTAATAGCTTTCTATGACCCTGAGTAATTATCCTTAGTTACAGATCAACTAATATTAGCTAAAGGTTACTCTGTGTCCTCCCTGTTTACACTCATTGGTGTCTGTGATGGCTCTATGCATTGCTGTAGCTATTTTTCTTATGGTTTTCACTGGGGATCAGGAATTCCCAAAGATACCATTCTGTTAAAATGTATGACCAATTAAATGAACAAACAAATAAACAAACCTCTGCAAAGCTTTGTTTATGTAGATATAGGAGGGGCAGTATTTGTTTGTTTGCTTCTTTTATATTTAGGTTGAAAAAGACTTTTGAGATCAAATCCAACCCTTCACTCAGAGCTACCAAGTCTAGCACTAAACTATGTCACTAAATGCCACTTCTACATATCTTTTAAATATCTCCAGGAATGTCAGGGATGAGGACTCTGCTACCTCTTGTGGCAGCCTGTTCCAATGGTTGCTAATCCTTTTGATGAAGAAATTCTTCCTAAAATCCAATGTAACCCTTCTCTGGTGCAATTTTAGGCTATTTCCTCTTGTCCTATACCTAGTTAACTGGGAAAAGAGACTGACTCCCCACCCCACTACAATCTCCTTTCAAGTGGACAGTGATCATGTCTCCTTTCAGCCTCCTTTTCTCCATGTTAAACAACCCCAGTACCCTCAGTCACTCTTTATAAAACTCGTGCTACAGACCCTTGACAAGCTTCATTGCCTTCTCTGCACATGGTCCAGCACCTCAATGTCCCTCTTGTAGTGAGTGGCACAAAACTAAACACAGCACTCAAATTGTGGCCCCACCAGCATGAGGTACAGGAGAAAAATTACTTCCTTGGCCCTGCTGATCATGCTATTTCTGATACAAGCCAAGATGCCATTGACCTTCTTGGCCACCTGGTCATACTGGCTCATGTTCAGCTACCTGTCAATTAACACCCCCAGGTCTTTTTTTGCCAAATACCTTTCCAGTCACTCTGCCTCAAGCTTGTAGGACTGCCTGGAGTTATTATGGTCCAAGTGGAGGACACAACACTTGGCCTTATTGGCCCATCACTCCAGCCTGTCTAAGTCACTCTGAAGAGCCTTCCTGCCCTCAAGCAGTTCTGTGCTCCCACTCAGTTTAGTGTCATCTGCAGACCGACTGAGGGTGCATCAATCCTCTCTTCCTGATCATTGATAAAGATGTTAAATAGAACAGGCCCCAAAACTGAGCCCTTGGGAACATTGCTGATGACTGGCTGCCAACTGGATATAATTCCATCCATCACCACTCTCTGGGCCCAGCCATCCAGAGACTTTTTTAATCCTGTGAAGAGTACACTTATTCAAGCCTTGGACAAACAATTTCTTCAGGAGGATGCTATGGGAAGTGATGTCAAAGGCTTTACTAAAGTCCAGGTAGACATCAATCACAGTCTTTCCCTCACTCCAGGTCACCTTGTTATAGAGGGAGATCAGGTTAGTCAAGCAAGATCTGTTTTTCTTAAACCTTCCCTGACTGGGCCTAAACTTTTGCTTGTCCTGTTTGTGCCTCATGACGGCACTCAGGATGATCTGTTCCATAACATTCCCTGATGCAGAGGTCAGGCTGATAGGCCTGTAGTTCCCAGGATCTCTCTTCTAGACGTTCTTGTGGATGATTGTCACATTTATTACTTTCCCAGTCAACTGGGATCTCCCTTGTGAGTTAAGACTCCTGGTAAATGATTGAGAGTGGCTTGATGAGCTCTTCTATAACCCCCTCAGGATTCTTAATTGGATCTCATCCTACCCCATAGACTTGTGTGTGTGTCCAAGTGGTGTAGAACGTCAGTAACCGTTTCCCTTTGTACTTCATTCTGCTCCGTCCCTATTTTCATGATCTTGATCTGTGTATCTGGAAAACAACTGGTCCTACTATTACAGAATAAAGATGATACAAAGAAGGCATTAAGTTTTTCCCACATCCAATAAAAGACAGATATTCTCCTTAGCCCTTTTTTTGTTGCTAATGTATTTATAGAGACATATTTTATTGCCTTTTATAACAGTGGTCAGATTAAGTTCTAGTTGGTCTTGATCCTTCTCATATTCTCACTGCATAACCTCATGACATCCTTATCCTTGTCCTCCTGACTTATCTTCTCCTTCTTTCAAAACTCATAATCTGTCCTTTTTTTCCTGAGGTCCAGTCTAAAGTCTCATTTCAGTCCAGAGCATTTTCTTCCCTATCAGTTATCTTTTGGCACATGAGGACAGTCTGTTCCTGTGCCTTCAAGATTTCCTTCTGAAAAATGTACATCCCTCCTGGACTACTTTGCCCTTTAGTACTGCCTCCCTCCTCAAGGCTCCTAAACAGGCCAAAATCCTGTCCTACAAAATCCCAAAATGTAAGTTCTGTTGAACTCCCTCCTTACTTCTTAGAGAATAAAAAATTCTAATTTAATGATTACTGTGCCCACGACGGTCTCTGGGCATCACATCACTCACAAGTCCTTTCTTTCTTCAGAGGCAACAGGTACAGGTAATTACTTATTTGAACAGAGAAGGTCTGATCTGCAAGCTACCAATATCACTGGAAAAACACTTCAACTAGGTTCAATCAGACCTTAAGACAACAATCAGACTTTTTATTTTCGTTACTGAAATTCAGAGTTCATAAATTATGCACATCTCTGATATAATGGACATTGCCTAATTTTTCACATTGGTTACTTGATTATCATTTTACTTTTAAATCACTAACTTTCCCAATTACAAGGCAAACCAGTTCATAAAATATTGACGTCTCAAAGAGACTTGCTTGTACCAGTTGAAGAAATATGTGTCTAATTTTAATATACCATTTTTTCCTTCCCTTAAGAGCATGGACGTTACCAACAAAGGCAAGTGAAAGATAATTTTAACATTTTTTTTTCAAGAAAGGAAAGATGAAGTTGTACCTGTGTATTAATTTTATAACTTATAAATAAAGATTGTAGTTATATTGAGCACTCTTAAAAACAACAATCAAAGTTATCCTGTAGATCTTGAGTAAGATCAGGGTTTCACACTGGTACTTCCTTCATTTATTATACCTAAAAGGGAAATAGTTTTTACTGTAGGATTTAAAAAAAAAAAAAAAATAGGATTAGGTTCACAACGTAAACAAAGGACATGTTTTTTTCATAAGGCATGAAATTTTTCAGTGGACTTCTCTGGCATAAAATCCCTAAGCTTCCGCAGATTCAAGGGAAAAGTGGGCAAGTTTCCAGCAGATAAATCTGTTACAGGTTAAAAAATATAGAAAAACTATCCATAGACCATGAAGTCCCTATACTACAAGTTCCCTGTTGCTGTCATTTTCAGTGGTAGTATCATGCGTGCAGTCGTGGTTTGGCCCAGCTAGCACAGCAGCACCATGACAGTCTCTCACTCAGTGCTCCCATTCACCTCCACCAACATTAGGATGGCAGAGGTCCCAGCAAAATGGGAGGAAAAAGATAAGCAAGGTTGTTGTGAATCGAGACAAGGGCTCACTGCAAATTACAATTCTGGGCAGAACAGACTCCAGTACTTAGAGTGAAAAGTAGGAAAGTTTATTCTACAAGAAACAGAACGGAATAAAAGCATAAAGAGAACAGGATAATGAGAAAATTACAACCAGCACTTAAGGACCTCCCTCCTCTATCCCTCTTTTGTTCCCAGGCCCAGCTCACTGCTCCCAGTATCTACTTCCTCCTCCCACAATGACTCAGGGGGGCAGGGAATGGGGGACGTGGTCAGTCTCTCACAGATGGGCTCTGCCACTTCCCTCTGCTCAGATGAGGATGACTCCTGGCATTCTTCCTCTACTCCAATAAGGGGTCCCTGCCCCAGGACACAGTCCTTAACGAACTTCTCTGGTGTGGGTTGTTCCCAGGAGCTGCAGTTTCTGCAGATACAGGATCCCTCCCTCAGAACAAGGCCTCTTCTGGGCATAAGTTTAATGAGCTGCTTTGTCGTGGGTTCCTCCCCACAGTTATGTGGCCTCTTCCTGCCATAGTCAACTGGCATGGGGCCTTTAATGAAGGGAATCTCTGCCTCTGGCTTGGGATTCTTAACAGAATGAGTCACTGTGTCTGGTCTGGAGTCAGCTTTAGCAACATGAGTCTCTGCCCCAATACGGCATAATTATCAAATTGAGTCTCTACTGCTGATGCAGAGTCTTTAAAGAAATGCAAACAAACTACTGCTTCACCAGTTCTCTCCACAGAATGCAGGGGAGTCTGCTCCAGCACATCTCCTCTTCTCTTTCCTCACTGACCTTAGAGTCCATAGTTGTTTCTCTCTCTTCCTACTGCTTGCACCGCCACCAGCCAGAGAAGAAAAAGACACAGAAAAAAGAAGAAACAGGAAGAAGCCTCCCCTTCCAGCTTCTTCTTAAAAAGTGATCATGGAGGCGTCTAATTGACTCAGTCCCAGCAGTGGGTCTGGCTCAGATCTGGGGAGAATTGCAAGCAACTACTTACAGAAGTCATCTTTACAGCCCCACCCCCCCTTACCAGAAACGACTGTCATGTCAAACCATGACACCTGCTTGTTTCATTTTCAGGCCCAGACAACATGGCTTTATTAAAGGCAGGTCCTTTTTACTCATCTCATCTCCTCTCAGAAGATGACCTGCTTGGTGGATGAGGGATGCCTAATGGCTTGGATGGACCTTTCTGAGCTAGGTGGAAAGCTGGCTGGATGGCTGGGCCCAGAGAGTCGGAGTGAATGGAGTTAAATGTAGTTGGCAGCTGGTATCAGTGGTGTTACCCAGGGCTCGCTATTGAGGTCTGCTCTGTTTAACATCTTTGTCAATGACCTCAATGAGTCGATTGAGTGCACCCTCAGTAAATTCACAGATGACACAAAGCTAGGTGGGAGCATAGATCTGCTTGAGGACGGGAAGGATCTTCAGAGGGACTTGGACAGGCTGGAGCAATAGGCCGAGGTCAACTGTATGAGGTTCCATGAGACTCAGTGCTTGGTCCTGCACTTGGGACACAACAACCCCAGGCAGTGCTACAAGCTTAGGGCAGAGTGGCTGGAAAAAAGTGTCAGAAAAAGACCTGGGGGTATTAATTGACAGCCAGCTGAACATGAATCAGCAGTGTGCCCATGTGGTCAAGATCATCAATGGCATCCTGGCTTGTATCAGAAATAGTGTGACCAGCAGGGACAAGGAAGTGATTATTCCCCTACTGGTGGGGTCACACTTTGAGTGCTGTGTTTAGTTTTGTGCTGCTTACTACAAGAGGTGTCCAGTTGGGCAACAAAGCTTGTAAAGGATCTGGAGAACAAGTCTGCTGAGGAGAGACTGAGGGAGTTGAAGATTTTTAGTCTAGAGAAGAGGAAGCTGAGAGGAGATATGATCACTCTCTACAGATTCCTGAAGGGGACTTGTAGTGAGGTGGGGGTTGATCTTCTCTATACTAACAAATTATAGGACATGAGGACATAGGCTTAAGTTGCACCAAGGGAGGTTTAAATTAGACTTTTGGAAGAATTTTTTCACCAAGAGAGCTATTAAGTATTGGAATGGGCTGCTGATGGAGGTGATGGAGTCACCATCCCTAGAGATATTCAAAAGATGTATAGATGAGGTGCTGAAAGTAAATGAAAGAATTTATAGAGGCATTGTACAGAGCATATTTTAGCTAGAAAACTGCAAGAGTACATTTGTAACTCTTAGGTGTTTGAAATACTAGCTTTATGAAATTGCTAACCTTGTAGAGTCACAACAAGCCTTCATTGCAGAACATCTGACTCCTGTTAGCATCTAGCAAGCTTGCAGAACTTATCTTGGACTAATCAGAGTGAGACAAATGAATAGTATCCACTCAAGCCTGAAAAAAGACTGATTTGATCCTGTCCTGTGATTTGGACAAACACCAGAAACCTAGAGGTAGAAAGTATACTTTTAGGAAGACTTAGATCTTCATCCTCAATGATCCCCAGTGACCAGTGAAAGGAGGCATGGTGGAGGTGTAACCTGGATGGACTAAGGCGGGACATTGAGTAGAACTAATGATAATGAGTTCTTGGAAGTAATTAGTACAACTCTACCTTTTGTAAGAAATGTAATGAATATGCATATTTAGTCTGTATAAACGTAGAAAGTTTTGCTTTAAACAGCGCACACACTTGGTGGAGCGATCCCCTGTGTGCCTAAGAATAAAGAATATCTGCTTGATAGTCACACTGGCTATTGAGTCCTGACTGACACTTTCTCAGCATCAAGGGATATGGTTCAGTTTAATGATGGACCTGACAGTGTCAGGTTAGTGGTTTGGCTCAATGATCTTACAAGTCTTTTCCAACCACAGTGATTCTCTGTGATTCTGTGTGTTTTTTACATTGACACACTACTGTTAGGTGACTACTTTACTCTGGGTCACAGCTGACTTACAAAGCTAATGGACTTCTCATTGACTCAGTACAGTAACTGACAAGTTTCCATGGCAGAAGGATACAAATGTTTAGTTCAGAAAAAGAATTATTGCTACTCTCAATTTACTAAAACTTCTCCCAAGAATAGAGAAGGTAAATACTGAAGGTTAGTTAGTAGCTAGTAAATATTTTTAGAAGTTGTCATGTCTTGTAGTTAAGGCAACATATATGTTGATAAAATACAGATGATGTCTCCAAAGTACTTGTTTTCATATTATGTAATTATTGCTGTAAAGTTTGCAATAAATGAGATTTCCAGGAAACGTGTAGAATAGAATCATAGAATGGTGGGGTTGGAAGGGACCTTTCGAGATTATCTAGTCCAACCCCCTTGCTGAAGCAGGTCCATCTAGATCACATTGCATAGGAACATGTCAAGGCAGGTCTTGAAGACCTCCAAGGAAGGAGACTCCACAACCCCTCTGGGCAGCCTCTACCACTGCTCCCTCACCCTCACAGTGAAATATTTTTTTGTTATATTTAAATGGAACTTTTTGTGTAGGCCAAAATCTGCCTTATATCTGAGATAAGATCTTCTAAACGGGAGAACTCAATGAACATTATTATTTGAAATATGCTCCTACAGTGTTAGATTTTTCATCTTGTGACATTTGGCTTTGTTTCCTTGTTTATTTTTAATATAATTCTAAACACTGATTACAAATCTTCACTCATAAAATTTATAAACAAAATGAAATTGTGAGACAAGTAGTCTTTGAAATGGCAATTTTAAAACTTTAATATGAACATTTTAAAAGTGCAGCATTGAACATTTAAGTCCCAGTAAATTGTTTATTTTCAAGTTTCACTTTTGTGGAAAGTGAATCCATAACTCCTGAAGTAATGTACTATATATCAGTGTTTACTGTCACGTTTTAACTGCTGCTAGCAAATTAGAATGGGACAAGCTACTCTTCGAAGGAATCATTTAAAATGATCATGGTGCAATTTATGCATTTTAATACACTTCAGTGAAAAATGTTATGTTATGAAAGCAGGGAAGTAGACTTTATCTCCAAGAAGTAAAGACTTATTCTATAATACAGGGAACCCAGAAGAAAGTTTTAGGGTGCTGGAAGATAACTAGTTCAATAAAAGTTCTCCTTGTGATACAGTCAGATGTATCTGACATTAAGTCAACTGTTAGATGTAAATTCTTTATTTCTATGTGAATGGAAAAAAAATTATGGGGTACAGGTGAGACAGTGGCCTGTCTTCTCTGTATAGGATTTTTTAAATATTGACATTAGAATATGAGGTCTACCTTTGTTGTTCATGGTTCAGGGATGCTGAAGTATTAAAAATAGTTTAGAAGAGCATATACAAGCAAACAATAAAGGCAACCAACAGAAAGGAAAATTAAGTCTACAGTATGACCAACAATGACTTGGCTTATTCAATGGGATGAAAGAAGAGGAAAGAAATTAAAGGAAATTACTTACAATAACTTCACATCAAAAGTGGAACATATCTTTGATTTAGTTAAGGGTAGGAGCTGCAAAAAAAAAATCTGCCCATTTCCAATAAAGGTAATATTGTCTTCAGGTCTAAAAACACCCAGAGGAGTACACCAATGCTTGCCCTGGGTTTTTCATGTCAATGTAGATATCAGACAACTGCTGGCCTATGCTAGGACTTTCACCAGACCTTTATTTGGAAATCAGTGTGTGAAGGAGCTCCTGTACTCCTGAATATCTCTCTGGGATACAATGAGGATGCAGACAGGAGAATCTGGATACAGGGACTTGGAAAAGCAAATTAAGTCAAGCAAGTAAATTTATGAAACTTCAAAACAGTATCTCATTGAAAATAGTTGATCCATCATTGCTTAAAAAACCGATGATGATAATACATAACTTTATTTATTCAGGAATAAATGTCTTGATCTCCATTTTAATATAAATTCATTATTTATAGAAATGAAAGAGTGCTCTGTTCATCCACTGTTTCCAAGAGTATTTGAGAGGAAAAAGAGAAAGTTTGCATTATGTTTAGTAGGCTTTTAATACTTGGATTTTTGCATAAAGATGCTGTTTGTAAGCAAATACCACACTGCAGACAAATACTTGGCCAGGTCAGAAGGATTTTTTTTCCTCCAGTGCATGATATAATTGATCTAATTTAAATGCATGCATTTCCCTCCCAAAAAAACAAATCAAAAAAGGGAAATAAAATAGAAAAAACCCCTCACTCTAGGATTGGCCATGACTGAAAGCATAATATTAAGTGGTATGATGACAGAGAATCCTTTTAGGTACTTGTCTAACTTGTTGTGCTGAGGTTCCAACAGTCCTCAATCAGAGTCCTCAATCAGAGTCCTCATGTTACAGGAATTCATATATGGACAATGATTTTAATTCTTCTGCCCTTTACCTATGATGTAGGCTTCCTTAAAATGACATATGCACCCTCACTGTCATTGAGTTCTATTTTTTTTTTTTTATGTGGATTTTAAACTAAAATCTAAACCAGACATGCAAAGAAACTCCATGAGCTTGGATATACAGAAAATAAGACAAAAAGTTTCCTTTTCATTTTTTTCCTACTTGTAGCTGTGTGAGAAATAAATTATCTTTAACACATTGTCTAAAGTGGACAGATTCCAGCAGCCATCACGTATGTCTTGTAATATAAAGGAAGGGAAGGGAAGGGAAGGGAAGGGAAGGGAAGGGAAGGGAAGGGAAGGGAAGGGAAGGGAAGGGAAGGGAAGGGAAGGGAAGGGAAGGGAAGGGAAGGGAAGGGAAGGGAAGGGAAGGGAAGGGAAGGGAAGGGAAGGGAAGGGAAGGGAAGGGAAGGGAAGGGAAGGGAAGGGAAGGAAGATCTTGTAGATATGCACACAGAAGAATCATATCATGTCCCATAATGGTAGAAAAATATGATAATTTGTCATTGTTTCTGCTTCAGGTAGTTAAGTGCGGCTACCACTAGAGTAATGACGCTTTTAATGTCAGATTTCTCATTCATAATGACATCTCTCAAACTGCACAGTGAGTCTCTGAAGTCTCGATCCCTGGAGATTTTCAAGATCCAATTTTATGTAAGCCCTAAACAACCTCTTTTGTCCCCAGAGATGTCCCTGCTTAGGGCAAGAGGTTGATGTACAGACTTCTTGAAGTCACTTCCAACCTCATGGATCTCTGAATCTAGGAACATATGAATGCACAATAATATGCTTAAATTAATAAAGGATTGCCATTTGGAGGACTTCTACTGTGCCATCCTGTCTCCATTGATTAGAGAAGTAAATACTTTTGGGCAAACATTTCCATGAAGGACCTAGAGATTAAATTTTATTTCAGAATTCAGAGCCTTGTCTGGACCCTAAGTATAATAAACATTAATTTTTCTTTCTTTGTATATGAAAACTGCTGTTTTCTCCTGAAATAGTCCATCAAACTCAGTGAAAATTCTGGTACTGATAAGTGGACTGCAGATGTCCTTACCTCAGCAGCATATTAGAAATTTGTCATTGCTTTCACCTCATCTAACAGGCAGTAGCATTAGCTTCAATATTGGCTTTAATGCTTTTCTCTGCCATTCCTGTTTTCCAGGGTTTCATGTATACGTTATCTAGATATTCCCATGATATGATCTAGCCTTATGTATAGAAATTTTAGGTTTGACTTAATTGTTTCTTGGCTTGTTTTGCAAACTGCTAAATCATACTTCTACATCCAGAAATGTAATAAATGCATGATTGAAGTCTAATCCTAGAATTTAGATGAAAGCTAAAGATAAAATTCAAACTCTGTAGATCACAGAATTTCAGCCCATTACTCTGTGATGAAGGACATATCACATTTTTAAGGTTCATTTATTTCTTTATGTTCAATCTCCGTATCAGTCTGAAGAATTCCCTACTTTTTGTGTTCCTACTTTTAGTTTGTTTATAAATAGCTGTTTGATGTTCTGTTTTTTCATTTCTCTCACCTAAGATTACATATACAAAAAAGTTTTCTCAACAATAAGAAAAGTTAAACTCTGAAACAGATTGCCAAATGACATTTTGAGGTCCCTAACAGATTTTTAAAGGAGTTAAATAAACACCTGTTTAGATCAGTGGTAAGTTAATCCTTATTTTTGGATAGAAGGATAAACTGTGTGTTCCTTGAAATTGTTTACCTGGTTTTTTTTCTCCAACAGCACAAGTCCCACATGGTGACTGGTGTACTAATCTAATACCAACTAACTACCAGAGAAAAATTGTGTTAAATTCTTTTCCTTTTACATCACTCTGTGTTTCGTCCTGATGCCTCTTTTCTCTTCACACTACTTTTCTTCTACTGGTTGAATATTATCTTCATTGGCATTAATAAAGATACACTCCAAAGCTTACCTTTAATAGAAATCATATTTACAATAGTAATTTAATAGTTTTCTTCTGGAAAGAGAAAATAATTAATAAGGGGAAAAGAAAGAGTTTTAAATAACAAATAAGACAAAGGGAAAGTGTAGACATTTCACTTTAACCTCTATCCTGGAAGCACAGCTTCAATGAACTATCTAATTATTTATTTGTACAATATTTTGTTATCTGAGAAGTAATATAATTTTAAGAACAAAAAGTAAGATGATGAGGAGTAACAGGAACCATTTTTGCTGCTTTAGTTCTAAGGTTCATTTGGTGTCTGGGTCAAGACTACCAAGAAGAGTGACAATTAATGGTGATTGCTATTTTGTATTTGGAGATGCCAATGTTTATCCGTTAAGGCCCATAACTGGGAAGAAATTATCTCTGATAAAGCTGCTGTTTTTTCTGAGTTAACTTAGTCCTAATAAAGATGACACTAACTCTATTACCAATTACTGATTTTATTGGGAACTTTGGGTATATCTAAAGTGGTGAAGGCTCTACTTTGAATAAGCAAGTGTTTCATGCACATTCAACTTGAGTATGACATTAAATTTGAACTAGGATGCAGCAGAAATTAAGGAGGAGTGTGAGCAGCCAGGGAAAAGGGGGAAGCATTAAATTAAACAAACAAACAAAAACCAAAACAAAACAAAAATCCAAAATAGAAAAACTAAGAAAAAATGTGGGTAAATGTAGAACCTAATTGCTTATTTAAGCCATTGATGTTCATCGTCTGACAAGATATAGGTCTCAATTTATTGTTTTCTCATATGCCATTGCAACTCTGAGGTGAACCTTAGTAGCTTAATTTACCTTACAATGAGAGAAGTTTCCATACCTCTTAGTCACTGGTTAAGTTTAGTCAGATTAATCAATATTCTCCTTGATTCCTGTTCCTCCACAGAGCAACTTTTTATTGTACTTACCTTTACTGTCAGGATTGGGATCATAGCAGTGTTATATTCCTGAGAATATATACCAAAATATAGAAATATAAATACTTTTTCTCTCATTCTTTTTAATAGAGTCATAGAACTATTTCAGTTGGAAGAACCATCTAGTTCCAAACCTTCTGTCATCAGTAGGGACACCTTCCACTACATAAAGTTGCTTAAAGCACAATCCAAACCTCTTAAGTGAATTATTTAGGAATCCATTTCATACCTGGCTGATCTGGTGGCCTTCGACAATGGAGTGACTGTGTTGGTAGAAGAATTTGGTCTGTGGCTATAAAATTTAGGACTCTATTCATACCAAGGTCAGAGGCACTCTGCAACTCCCAGGCCTGTAGAAGTTATGAATTTTAGCCATGACATTGTGTTAGTATCTTATATTGTAGGCTCTGTACTTGAGAAATACTGATAATATCTGGGTAAGCACTCAGCCTGTATAAAGTAAACATTTTTCAGTATTTGTGTGTGTGAAAGGGGATAAGCTGGATAGACAAACCTACTTTTAACATAACCAAAATCATTAGATCTTTTTTTTTTTTTTTGCCTTTGAGTCTGTTACAGTTCTACAGACAAGGTTAGAAGTAACATAATGTGAAACATATATGATGTTCTTTCTTTTTTCTTATATCTCTAAAGTCACAAATACAAAGCTGAACCTCCGAATCCATTATTCTAGTGCTGAATAAAATGAATACCTAAGAATAGCCCTACTGACTTGTGATGGTTTGACCCTGGCTGGATGCCAGGTGCCCACCACGCTGCTCTGTCACCCCCCGCCTCAGCAAGCCAGGGATGGAAAAAATAAGATGGAAGCCTTGTGGATTGAGATAAAAGCAGTTTAATAAAGAAATAGCAAAACCATATGTGTGAGAAGCAAAGTACAGTAAATAAAGCTGTTCCTCTCTACTTCCCATCAGCAGCAATGTCCGGCCACTTCCTAAGAAACAGGGCTGTGGTATATGTAATCGTTGCTTTGGAAGGCAAAAGTGAATCACACCTCCCCCTTTCTGCTCCTCTCCCCAAGCTGATATTGCTGAGCTGATATCATATGATATGGAACATCTCCTTGGTCAGCCTGGGTCAGCTGTCCTGGCTGTGGCCCCTCCAAGGATCCTGCCCAGCCACAGCTAATGGTGAAGGTGGGGGAATGAATGCTGGAGGGACGGCCTTGAAGCTGCATGAGTGGTAGACAAAACATTGATGTGCTGTCAATACATGTTTTTAGCTACCAATAGAAGGCACAGCACTACAAGAGCTGCTGTGGAAAATTACCAACACCACTCCCCAGACCCAATATATGACTAAAACCAAAATGTCAGATAAGAGTACCTCCATCAAAATGATTGGTTAGAGATACATGAGTAAGAACATAAAAAAGTATATACAGGCATATACCTTCATTTAATCTGTGAACCAGGAGTTTATGAGCTCTCTGTAGTAAAGTTTGGATATTTGCCATCAGAATTAATTTATGCTCATGGAGTTCTGTATTCAGGAGTTTGTGTTTTTTGGTTTATGGTCACCAGATGAGGGGAATAGCGGTGTTTATTTGTTACCATAACTTCCACAATGACAATGAAGTCTCAGAGAGTCCCAGAATTTATTTTTCCATAGATAGAAAATGTAGGTGTTTGGTTTAGTTTCAGACAGATTTCCTGACAATTCTTTGAACTTTCCCTTTTGTTTGGCCAATCTTTCACTTCTCAAAGTCAGTGCAAAGATATTATAGATGTCTAATTTGGGAATTATGGAAGCTGGCTTACACTCACCATAAAGAGATCCAAAGCTCATCTGTCCTGAAAAGTAGGCAGAGTCACTCAATACTCATGGCTGATTTTAAGATGCCATTGCAGTCACTATGAAGTCAGTGGGTAAATAGAGATTCCTTTTTAATCAGGGTTAATTTAAGTAGAGGAATAATCTCACTGCCAGTAATGAACGAGCTTTTATATACCTGTTAGAAGCCAGGGTAGAGTTACAGTAGCTGATATTTTAGGAGAAGAAAACAAAAATCTTGCAGTTTATTTTCTTATTCACTGCCTGCTGGGTACAATTCCATTTAACAGCTATGGCCTAAAACCTCAACTGGTGTCAGTCAATCAATCTAGTGTGCATGTGTCCAGGCCTGCCCCATGCAGAGGACCCTGTCTTTAGAGCTCTGCAAGTTTGTGAGAACCCATCTGTAGCAATCAGGTCTCACACAGTTAGGCTGTGAGCTTGGCTTGTTCACTTTCCTGCTCGAGTGCATTACTCTCTCCATGCCACAGAGAAAGGTGATGTGTTTTTCATAAAGAAGTAAATATGTTAGTGAAACAAGAAGAGTTTTGGGAAGGAATACAAAGGAATATCTGAGCCTAGAATCGTTTTAAAAAGGCTATGAAACCAACAGAGCAGCTTCTTATGAGGAAGATAAATGCTTAACTATTATGAGTATCTCAGAAAGCTAACAGCATGGAATGTGTGGGAACATTGGATCTTAAACTAATCGTCACAGGGCCTAAGATCTCATGCCTGTCAAAAGTGAAGAGGACAGGTATACTGGGCTTTTATGTAGCACTGTTAACAGCACAATCTTATTAGCAAGATATGTGAGACAATATCAAATACATATCTATTCATCCTTTATATGGGAAAATAATTAGATTGGATGCATAGGCAGATTGTTAATTGCAATGCAATAATATTTTCTGCAAGGCATGGTAGAAAGAAGAGAGAAAGCAAGAAAAAGTTAACACTTACAAGATGAACCCAGGGGACAGACTGAAATTATTTTGTTAAGTGCAATACTGAGCACAGTACTGTAGTGTTGTAGTAAACAAACAAGTATAATGTAGGTAGATATTGCTTTTAGCAACCCAGGTAAACCCTCATACACTTTGAACATTCTTAGCTTTTTTCATAGTAGTCCTTAAATTTACTGTAAAGTTTTTAAAACATAATTTGTGTTTTTAAATGCAATTATTAAAAATAAACCTGCAGTAATCTGCACAAATTCCTTTTCCATACATAGCATTTTCTAGGGAGTGTTCTGAAATAATCCTGTAATAAATAAAATATTTTAAATGCATAGCCATTGATTTGGCTAGGTAGAAATCCTTTCTAATGCTGGATAGGGGATGTTGTCTGGTGGCTTATGTGGTGCTTATATATTTACTGTTGAGGGAATAGTTGAAGGCATAGATACAAATGTATTCATAGACACAAACTGACATGGAAAAAAAAAAAGAAAAAAACAAAATAAACAAGTAGAAATATACCACATGAACATACCACATACATACTGTGGCATACTATTAAAATATATTCCACAATAGGGAAACTGGACCAATGCAGGCCATTTATTTTTCATTTTCCCATTAATTTTAATTATGGAATTCGAATGTATTATACTTGCTTTAAAATTTTATGTCATGAATGCATGCTGAGAGCTTTGAAAAAGCACATTTCAAACAATTCAATTTCCAGGATCTGTGCCTAACGAGCTACAGAGGATCTGGGACCATATCCTACTCAGGTTTAAATTATTAATATATTTTTCATAATTCTCCATTGTCCTTCTTGGAAAACAGCACATTTCAAGTATTCTCAAGTGATGAGAGTTTTTTTGGTTTTTTTTTACCTTCCAGATTCTGTTTTGACATCCAAGTCTTACTTTTTCCCTGTTTCAGAAATCTCTTTTTGCTGCTGACATTGACTGAGGATGTTATACACATTTTTGTATATTTTAAGTGGAATATCTCCCTGAAGCTCAGAACCATCTTGTTTTTTCTTTTTCCATTTCTACGCATACAAGCAAATAAGAGTGGACAGAAGTTAGGAATGTGCTTTTACCTACCTCCACATGCACACCCTAAGGGTAAGCCAACATAGGCAACTCCCACAGAGGGACATACTTATGGGGTTAATTTGGAGACTTACACAAATGTGCTGGAAAGGTTCAATGCATAGGCATGCCTGCATGTTCTTGAGCACCCAGCTCTGTTACATTAGTTTCAATAGTATAAACAGAAAATGTAAATTCATACATATCCTTAATCACATAGACAAGGGCCTCATTTGCATACCCTTCATAATTCAATTTAATTTTTTTTTGTCAAGAGTTGTGAATGCTTCATGTTTGCTTTAATCAGAATGTTGACATTTACACTGAAGCCAATTTCTCTTTTTCTATTCCATGTTTTGTTTAACCACGACAAGTGACAGCAAACTGGAGGGAACAGACTTTTTAAATTGGCTCTTTGCCCGGAATGCATCATTTCTCTTGTAGTTGTTTCCCCACCGCCCACCCCTTCCCTGCTAGGCATTGCAAAAAGAAATGTGAAAACATACTCTGTGAACACTGGAGTGAGGTGTTAGTGCTTTTAGATAAAGATTTGTGTTGTATTTTAAAACCAGATTGCTGTACAGTTTCAAGCTATTAGCAAGAACCTATTACACCATCGCTTTGGGTCCTTGGAGAGATGAGCTTAGTGTATTTCAGTAATTCAAGGCAAATAGAAAACCTACATGTGAAAATATTTAATGGCAAAGGCACCAACTGCTCAAGGCTGCTGGAGGAAGGAGGCATGCTTTCTGTTAACTCTTTCCTTGGGTTTTTCAATGCAACAATTTCTGCTACTCTTGCCAAAACTCTCAATAGATCTACAGTCCTTTGCGGATGTCAGAGGCTACTGATACTGCTGTGGTGTGTGTACATGTAATTATCTGCTTACCTAGCACTTTGGTTTGCCGTTAATATCTATCTACATTCAGACATTTTAAGACCCATGCTGAAGGGAAAAAAAAAACCAACAAATTTGTGTATATCAGAAAAAATGAAAGACAAAGAAAACAAATAACTTTAAGAACATCCACCATGTCATCTCTCAACTCAATCCAGTTATAAATTGAAACCTTAGAAGTTAAGTTTCTGACTTCTGGGTTCTATGGTTTTACCCATCATCCAGCTGTTTAAGTTGTCCTTGGCATTATTCAAAATGCATTCAAAGCCACTCAAACACTGTAAAATCAGGTCTTCATCATGTCTTCACCATGAAAGCAACAATCTTCATATTCATTAGAGAATTTCTGGAAGATAAACAAAATTTATCACAAATGCTTTAGCTTTTTATTACATTTTTTCCCCAGAATGAAAGTGATACAACTAGCCAGCTCCACATAAGAAGTTATCTCTAAACTAGAATTTGTGTCATAGACCTTTCAGAGAGCTTGCACCGGACTTACTTCCACCAACTGCTAAGTATGTAGGATTTCATATGACTTCTACAGCAGTGGTAAAAAAGAATTGACTTTTTTAAGGATGCATAATCCAAATCACTAAAAGCTTTATTTCAAAGTGAGATCAGATTTTGTGATGAATCATATGAAAAACCTCAGTCCTGAGACACTATTTCTGCTTACTGACTGTTTCAATGGGATCTCAATATACCAGATGCAAAAAAGGAATACAGATATTTGAGACGGTAGAGAGAAGGCGTAAGATATAAGGTGGAATCTTCTCCATAATGTACCTAAATAATTGATGGAAGAGTTCTCAGCTTTGTGAATATCACTTCCCATTTACTGTGAGTATAAAAAGTACTGAGGATACATAGCCCTCTGTCTCACAGTTGTCTAAGTGTAAGATGTATCTATTTTCCCTTTCTAAAATGTACATATATGTATTTAGATTAAAAATATACGTACGATTTTAAAAAAATCTGCTTATTGAATTTTTCTGTAACAACTTTTACAAATAAAAAGGTAATATACCTGACAGATTATGACAGAGTTAGTAGAAAAAAAATAGACTAGGGGAAAACATGCTGTGTGTTAATCAAAGGAAACACCTGAAACTGACAAAATAGTAAGAGGTAAAGTAACAAAAGATATATGAACCAAAACTAACAACAGCCAGGAAACAAGAGAGAAAGGTGATCTTTCTGATTAAGTGTGAATTGGAAGAAAATGTAGCAATTATTCAGTATCTATCCTTTATATTTGTTTGCATTTGTAATATATTCATCTATGAGCTATGTACAAGAAACTCAACATTCCCTTCTCAGCTAGGATTTTACAGTACTGAAGGAGAGCTGGGAGAGTTTTGATAGCTGAAGAGCTTAACAAGGGATAATTAAATACTTGAACATTCAATCTGTCTGTCTGTCTACCTATCTACTTGTCAGCCTGTTCTTATGCTGAATAGCATTCTGCTGTAAAAAAGACTAAAGTTTGATCTTGAAAGAGAACCGGAATTCAGATAGAGACTAAGGCGTCCAGTATTTGGGGACAGATATGGCTTAGAAATATGTGAGTGCATATGTTTATGTGCTTAATACTTTTTCCTCTGGACCTAATACACAGGGTCAAACTGTTAGTGAGAAGGAATTACACTGTATAACCAATGTAATTAGCTAGCATCAAGCACTGATAATGAATCATTCATAAGGTCTTTCAGACTAATAGCTTGAATGATTTTTTTTTTTTTAACCAATAAATTGCAACATTTAAAATCTGATCACATACTTTTCACGAAGATGAAGAAAATCTACAATTAAGGAAAGTGTTTCCAGATAAACAGAATCACAGAATCATGGACTGGTTGAGATTAGAAGAGATTTCTATAGGTCATTTTTTTTAATTCCTCTCCTAAAAGAGGGCTAATTGTATTCGGCTGCCCAAGACAACATCTAGATGGCTTTTGAATACCTGCAAAGGTGGAGACCCCACACAATTCCCCTGGGCAACCAGAGTCACTACTCGATCATCTTCACAGTGAAGAGGTATTTCGTTATGTTTAGAGACAATCTCCTGTATTTCAGTTTGTGTCCATTGCCTCTTGTCCTGTCACTGAATACCCATGTCTCTGTCCTCTTTGCACCTTTTCTTCAGATATTTATAAATTAAATCCGTCTTGAACCTTCACTATTTGACACTAAACAGTCCCAGCTCTCTCAGTCTTTCTTCACATAAGAGGCGCTTTTATTATCTTTGCATCCTTCTATTGAACTCTTTCCAGTATGTCCATGTGTCTCATACTGAGGAGATCAGAAGTGTATAAAATACTCCAGGTGTGACCTCAACAGTACTGACAGAGGGGAAGGGACTACACACTCGACTTACTGGAGATATTCTGTATAATACAGCTCAGGATACCCCCAGCCTTCTTAGCAGCAAGGGTATATTACTGTTGCGTGCTCAACTTGGGATCCACCAGGAATCCCTTTTCCACCAAGTTGCTTTCCAGTTGGATCACCCCACTGTATATTGATGCATGGGGTTGTTCCTCCCCAACTGCAGGACATTGCATTTCTCATTGTGGAAGCTCATGAGGTTTCAGTCAGCCCATTACTCCAGCCTGTCATGTTTCCTCAGAATGACAGCATGACTGTCTGGAGGACCAGTGACTTCTCCCACTTTGTGGCATTAGCAGACTTGCTGGGAGTACTCTCTGCCCCATCATCCAGATAACAGATGACAAGAGAGAAAGAAAGTTGCTCACTGTTTCTTGTGGCTGACTGTAGAACCCAGTGAATGTAGCCAAGATCTTTCTTTTTCTCTCCATATGAATGCCCTAAATATTAGTTTGTAGATTGTGTCCATGAGCTCCCTGAGCCAGTGGATAATTTTATACATTTGCAAAATTGATTGAAGAAGATGGATAGATCCAGGATTAGAATATTTGTAGGGTTATAGTGATAAATCAAAAAAAGGTGTAAATATTTTTTTTATTTACTAAATAGAAAGGCAAGCACAAACAATTGTTTGCCATTCTGGACAGAGAAGCAGGATACAGATTTATTGTTCCTCCCACATTAGAAATAGGAACGTGTCACTTATTTGTCAGGCTTTACACACAATCATGTACCTGGTCATATGCCAGAAGTTTATGTCCAGTTGGGAAAATAAGAAGCTGAATACTTCTGCACTTTAGGTAAAACTTGGAGCTGCCACACTGCTAGAGTGGGAGGGATCTCTGTTCTATAACAAAGCAGTCTTTGATTTTTAAAAGAATAGTCTAAATTCAAGAAAGGGATTAAGGCTCTTGGATGACATAAATAATGTCCAGTATACCTCAGGGTGGTACAGGACTCATCTTCTTTTCGCAGCATTACTCATGGGATGAAGGGTCTTACCAGCCAGCATTGAATGCAGTGAATTTCCCAGTTGACCTATTGCGTATAGGCAGCACTTAAGTCTTGTCAGCCACACAAATAAGGTCAGACACGTAACTCCCACTGTGGGCTTGGTTTGAAAGACATAGTTTTCCATTCAGGAACTCTTTTCAGAAGAGTAACTGCTCCTTCCACATGAGAAGTTATAAACATCAAGAGAGTTTTGTAACAAGTTAAAATATGCTCAGGCTCTCAAAGGACTTAATACCTTTGTCCTTCCTTTTTGTTTCGAGAGTTTAACTTCTTTCATGAATTACTGGATGAATTACTGGAAAGTTGACAGTTAAATAAACAGATAAACAAATATGGTGAAAGATCACTCTCTCCTTACATGTTTAGTATTATAGCTCTCCCAAACAGTAATATCATTGATGAGAAACATTTAGAAGATATGAGATATGTATTTTTCTCATTTGTTATTATTAATTCAGTACGGTTTTTGATGAGAGACAGAATCAGTTTACCCCAATTGCTTGTGCAGGAACGTGCTGACATGCCCATGGGATACAGAATATACTTCCAGACATGCAAACACACATCTAATTTGTTAGATGTCCAAATTTCCAGATGGGAAAATATTTTTCCTAGAAACTTGACTCACTAGAAGATATGAAACATTTGCAAGGCAAAAAATGCTTCTGTTGCCTGTTTTTTCCCCTCTGTATATTTAAGTAGGAAGATAAGAAAACAATCATGGTAAAGCAGATGTGACTCTAGAATTTTTCACTTACTGCATAGACATCTTATGCTGATAGAAGTTTTCCAAAAGAAGTGCAAGAGCAGTTTTCAGTAAATGAGAAAGCTTTGATTTCATATACACACACAATTGAATAGAATAGGCAGTTTACAGAATTACAGAATCACAGAATCTTAAGGGTTGGAAGGGACCTTGAAAGATCATCTAGTGCAACCCCCATACCAGAGCAGGACCACCTAGAGAAGGTCACACAGGAGCTTGTCCAGATGGGTTTTGAATGTCTCCAGAGAATGAGACACCACAACCCATCTGGGTGGCCCGTTCCAGTGCTCCCTCACCCTCACAGTGAAGAAATTATTCCTTGTATATCTTTGGAATGTCTTGTGTTCCTGCTTGAACCCTTGCACCTTGTCCTATCACTGGGCATCAATGAGAACAGCCTGGCTCCATCCTTCTGACACCCACCTTTTACATATTTGTAAATATTAATGAGGTCATCCCTCAGTCTCCTCCAAGCTGTAGAGCCCCAGCTCCCTCAGTCTTTCATCATAAGGGAGATGCTCCACTACCTTCATTATCTTTGTGGCCCTGCACTGAACTCTCTCCAGCAGCTCCCTTTCCTTGTGGAACTGAAGGCTCCAGAACTGGACATAATATTCCAGATCTAGTCTCACAAGGACAGAGTAGACGGGGAGGAGAACCTCTCTCCAACTACTGCCCACACCCCTTCCAATACACCTCAGGATGCCATTGGCCTTCTTGTCCACGAGGACCACTCCTTCCCAGAGGCAAGACTCTAAACTTGTCCTTGTTGAATTTCATTAGATTTTTCCCTGCCCAACTCTCCAGCCTGTCTAGCTCTCATCGAACGGCAGCTCAGCCAAACTGTGTGTCAGCCACTCCTCACAGTTTAGTATCATCAACCAACTTGCTGACAGTGCCCTCTGTTCCCTCATCAAGATCATTAATGAATATATTGAACAGTATCAGTCTCAGCACCAGCTCCTGAAGGACTCCACTAGATACAGGCCTGCGACTAGACCCTACCCCGTTGATCTCAACTCTCTGCCTTCCTCCCTTCAACCAACTCACAATCCACCTCACTATCTGGTCATCCAGCTCATACATTCTCAATTTTGCCGCGGGGATGCTGTGGGAGACAGTGTCAAATGCTTTACGGAAATCCAGTGTGGTGGTTTAGCCCTGGCTGACAATAATCAAACCACACAGTTACTCCTCCCCACTTTAGCAGGATGGGGAGGAGAATCAAGACAACTCTAGAAATTTTAGGGTTGAGATAAGGACAATTTCACAGAACATCACTAAGAGTAGGCAATTACAATGATGGTCAAAGGACACAGAGAAATGAGCAATGCACAGTGTAACTGCTCCCCATCCACAGCCTGATGCACAGCCCGAGCTGTTCCCACGCTGGTGGTATTCAGTACCTGAAGGTATTCAGTAAATATACTGAAGGTATTCAGTAAATCTAGTATTAGTTTTATCTGCAATGTATTTGAAGAAGCTTTTCTTGTTGTCTTTTACCTCTCTTGCAAGGTATAACTCCAACAAGGCTTTAGCTTTCCTAGTAGCTTCTCTACATCCTCTGACAACAGCTTTATATTCATTCCAGTGGCCATCCCTTCCTTCCACGGTGAATACACTCTCTTCTTCCACTTGAGTTTGCCCAACAGTTCCCTGACTCCCTTTCTTGATTTCTACATACTGGGATGCTGTGATCCTGAGCTTGGAAAAAGTGATCTCTGGACAAAGACCAACTGTCTTGGGCATTTTTATTCTCTAATACCCTGCCCTACAAGATGTTCCCTAGTAACTACTTAAAAAGGCCAAAATTTGCCCTGCTAAGGTTAGTTTAGTAACATCCCATCCCATTAAGTGAGTTTCTGTAATTCACCACATATATATTCTTAGCCTGTCATGGCTGTGCTATAAAACATATAAACTCAATCCTGTTTCCCTGAAATTTTGGCTAAAAATTGGACCTAAAAATCGAAGCTTACTGTGAACAAGCACAGAGTGTGATAGAAGCTCAGCTAATAAAGATAATTTGTGAAGCTGTCATATTTTAACATATTTGATTGGTGCCTGTCTTCAGAGAGTAGAAATTGTTTTTCTCTATGAGTTGTGTAAAGTACATGGGACTGCAGTTGCTTATTCCAATGTAAAAAAGCAATGAATTTCATGCACAGGAGACTACACAAGACAGAAGACTTGGTGACATTTTTTAGCCTTTCAAAATGTGTCCAGCCCTTCACATTTACTCGTGACCTAAAAATTAGCCCAAATAGTGTCATTTTTCAACCTGTTCCTACCATTGCCTGGGGTTATCTCTAGAATGTCAAGGCCTTATTCCCCCTAGACCTGCAATTTGTGTCATCACTGACATCCATGCAAGGGGAAATCCATCAATCTCTTGGTGAACAACTCAGTACAGTCCTCAAGAAATTTCAGCTTTTTCTGTAATATCATTTTCTTGATGGCATCACAGAAAAAGGTAAGTGGGGAGATGTAGTCAAAGGCATAGATAGAACAGTATTCTTTTCCTCTGTATTTATAGGCTGCAAGCTGTCTTCTTTAAGAGTTTCTCAAACTTCTGCTTCTTTCAGATCTTGTCAGCATGAAATAGCAAAAACAGCAGGTAAAGAGATTAAAGTCTATTTGCTCTCACTTTACATACCTCTAGATAAATTTATGTTAGGCCTCCATAGTGCTCTGTATCTAGAAATGTAAGTTGAAGTGAGAGTAAGAGAAGCCTGTCCATGGAAACCAAGAGAAAATGTTTATTTATTATCTTAAGTTCTGTGTGTGGATATGATTCTTCAACCTTAAAGAATCGCCTCTTTCTCTACAGCAGAGACTTGTTATGTACCATCTGTAATGCTTATATAGTTCTTGAAAGTAGAATGGGAGCGAAGGAGACCTTAACAATACAGAGCAAGTGAACAAATATATAACAATTCCTTGAATGAATTATTGGATGATATCTAATAGCAGGGAGTTTGCAACAGGACAAGATCATCCTCAATAATTCTTCAGTGTTGACTGTGGCTGCCTGATAATCCTTGAAACTCCTAATCTGTAGGATCTGAATCCAGAAAGGATTCAAAAAAAAACTTTATAATCATTTATAGTTACCACCACAGAGCCATTAGTGGACAAGTGAAACAAGTAGGACCTTTTTAACTTCAAAGTCATGTCAGAAGGAAAAAATATATATACCCAAACTCTCGATCCTCTAGGAATTTAAAAGAAAATTGTGGTAATTTTTAATCTAAAGTTTATTGCTTTTCAGTTCAGAAGATAGTTTTCTCTTTTCTTCCTGGGCTTTAATTTGTTTTGTTTTGTCAGACAATCATGTTAACTTCAAGCTTGTAACCAGAATCTGTTCATTTAATTAAAGAATAGATGAAGAAATTCTAGCAAGATAGTGGGTGATAGTGAGAGAGAGACTCTTTGCCCCATGTTTTTGAATCTCATCTAATGTAATTTGCCTCAGTCACTTTTCCCAAACTTAAATTCAATCTTGCAAACCTTTCCTTGAGTTGACTGCTTTTCAGAATATTCCTTCATTTATCTTACTTGCTTTCTCCTAAATTAAATAAATGTCTTTTGTTTTCTTGTTTTTACTTTCATGATCTACATTTGACCATATCATGATCCTCATGAGGCTCTGACATTGCAGACTATGAATAAAATTATTCCTTAGTGCAAGGGTATTTCACCGACTTTCACAAGTGACAAGGAAAGCCACTGTGGATGACAAAATTATGTTGAGTAATAACATTAAAGGCACCAGGAACAGTTCTGTGGGAAACAGTTGTGAGAAAAAAAAAATAGTGAAAATATCCATTCAGACTGGATCACATCAAATAGTTTGTGATGCACACATGAGGATAAGAGTGAGAGACATAGACTCAACTAAAAATGTGATGAGCAAACTGGTCAAAAATCCTTTATAGACTTTATAGGCTTTGGCTTTTGATGACTTACCAGTAAGTGACTGTAGTATCAGGTTGTAAATCTGAGTTATAAAGTTGGAGGAAATTGTCTTGTATTTTATGCTAAGAAGGGTTTTCCATTTTTGTTCTGTAACTGTGAAAATGGTGGAAAGGACCTCCTCTGTAATAGCTTTCACTAAGTAAATCTAACCTGTAGACTGGAGCTACTCCTGCAGTTACTATTCTGACTCACTTATCCACTTACAGAGCACAGAGTCTTGTGAAGCATTGGAAAGGCCAGTAAGATATTAAGGATTTCTAGTTTGGGACTTGACAGTTGGAACTGGCACTTCAGAATTCAAGAATTTAAGTAGAAACCCAATCTGTGCCTGACTCAAAATGAAGGCTACACAAGTATATGTAAGTGTAGCTTGTTCAATGTTTTATCTTGTTTTTGCCTTTGTTATATATCAATAAATGTCTGAATATCAGTTTAAATAACATATAACTGAATAGGAATGTTATAAATAACACATAATTGAATGGAAATACCAGTTACACATGCAGAATTGGACCATAATGAAGACTAACCTAAAACACTAAGATAAAAGATAAATATTAATTTACATAATAGTAGTAACTGGACCTTAATGGTTTGCTTGAAGTCAAAAAAGTAACCTGTAGCAAGCAAAGAAAAATCCTAATTTTTGAGGTCTTAGATGGACACCTCAAAAACCATGACTCTACAGTGTGCAGACATATCTAAACACTGCAGCTCAGTATCTGGATTAAAAACCCCTAGCTGTGGGACACTTCGTTTAATCTGTTACCTAGCAAAGTGGAAAGTTTCCATTTTTCTCTTGTTTTTATTGTGGGAACTGAAAATCTCACAAGGTAATATTATACACTGACACAGTGTGATTCTACCAATGATCCTTTCACTTCACTGTTACAAAAGATTCTGATTTACCATAGCTTGATGGAGATGTACATCAGAAAGATGATGGACATTTTGTCCAGCCACACATCATTGCCTTGATTTGTATTCTGACAGAGAATGAGCAAGAAACTAGAGCTGGAAGAAAAAACGACAAAGATAAAACAAAAGCTAACCCTTGTCCACTTCCTTGACAAGATGAGATAATCATGCTGTCCACAAGAAAGGCCCTTCAAACGAACAATATATTAAGTGCATTTCCTCCTTGAAGTCACCTTGGCATACTGAAATACTTAACTTTAAGAAGAACAAGGCATCAAAGGACACTCATTAGAAAATGTGACTCTTGATGGATAATTTAAGTGACAAATTAAAGTCAAGCATTTAAAGCGGAGAGGTCTTGTCAACGCAATGTTTTTCATAGCTGCAATAAAGCTAGAGAATATTTCTCCTGGTAGCTGCAAAATGTTGTTTGACAACAGTTGCAAATTCAGTTTCACTAGGAAAAGGATAAAAATCTGTCAGTGAGTTAGAGTGGCATGTTCCTTCCGAGATACTTCATAGGATGTGGACTGGGTCAAATAAGGAACAATTCTTCATTCCAGTTTGCTTGTGCTCATAATACTTGAGAACATTTAGATAAATAAGAATAAAATAGTTCCTTTTTTTCATACAAAATTGTAATAAAACAAAGGTTTAGGAGGACTTACGTGTTTTTATAATACATCTTTTTTAGCATCTCTTTTTTGATCCTATCTGTAGATTTTAAAAAGGAAATGAATTTTAAATGAAATTTGCCCACATACTTGCCATATTACTTTGAGAATAGGTCTGTGACCTTGTAGAAACGTTTCTTTCTCACTGGTAATGTTAGAGGGATTCTAAAAAGGAATTATTTTGATCCTATCTGTAGATTTTAAAAAGGAAATTAATTTTATATGAAATTTACCCACGTACATGCCACACTACTTTGAGAATAGGTCTGTGACCTTGTAGAAATGCTTCTTTCTCACTGGTAGTGTTAGAGAGATTCTAGACTATTATCTAGAAAGTTAACACGAATAGAGAAAACTTCAGAGAGGAAATTAGTTTAATGTATCTATATTGAAACATTTTTCCTGTTACATTCTGCTTAATTTCATTGAACATATTTTGATTTAGGTTGTTGACATCTTGCAGTACTGTGAATCTGTCAAAGTTATCACATGAAAAGTGGAAAGTGAGGTGGCCTACTGACAGAAACTGAAATACATACAGCGTTTTTTTTCATCTGCATTTAAGGAATATGTTGATAGTACACTCTGATGTAAGTGATGATCCCATCCACTATTGTTTCTAAAGGATCCCACTCTTGATTTCACTGAGTCAAATCATGGTCCACTGACTTTGAAATAGAACTGCCCATTGACAGCAAAAGGCCTCACACCATACTTTAGAGTCAGCGTAATCTTTCAGGTAGTGAACTGCTCAGATTTTCTGCTCCACCAGTTTTACCTGACTCTTCCTATTTTGAAAACTCTTATACTCAAGAAACTAACAGAGAAATTTGAATAAAACAAACTCAGAAAATTAAACCGACCTTTCTACTTTTATCATGCATAAGTATAAACCCAGCATTCAAAAAAAATTCAGAGCTGATGTTCATATTAATAAGGGAAAGAAAAAAAATTAGAAAGTATTAGTGACACTTAAAATTTTGACCATTTGCATAGCAGATCAGTTTAGCTAAAAAAAATGTCATTCATTATTGTGAGAATACTTTAATATATTGAACTCCACAACTTAAAGTTGCTTTTAAAAATAACATACAAGTTTGGAAAAACTAAAGAGGTTGACTAAATATAGGAGAGAAAAGAACAATAACAATGACAGAAGAATAAGAAATGAAAAAGTAAATTTAAAAAATTACTAGCTGAATTAATTTCATAAATCATAACTCAAAGATAGATACAGAAATCCTTATAGGGGAAGAAATCTGGACCCTCAACCAAAAAAACTAACCTGCCAAATACCCCCAAAACAAACAAAACCCTCCTGTAAATAAGAAAGTTTAAAACCCTAGTTACAAGCTAGGTTCAACATATCAGCAAAATTGGAGCAGAGGAAAGCCAAAGAAGCTCCTCTACAACTAATCAGAATAATCTGAAACCGTGCTGAGAATTTTCACTTGAGTTCTTATTACTTTGAAATAAAAAGCAATAAATCTCAGGATTAACACAGAAGATGAGAACACTAGTGTCAATAAAATTTACAAACTGAAATAAAAGATTTCTCCATTCCTCTAAATATCTTACAATAAACTCATAAAAACGTAGTTTCTTTAAAAAGAGCATTTATCACACTCGTTATGTAAAGTCATTGTTTCAGAGGCAATATTTGGTGCTTCTGCTAAGGGTATATTATTACTTTCCAGTTTAAGTCTTACCTGAGGCCCACAATAATCCTTATTATATATATAATATAGCACCAAGGAATGAGAGAATTGGCTCACTGAATACCTGAATGAACTAGCTCAAGCCTGTAGACAACCTTTTAGATACTGTGGGAGTCACTACTCTTTCTCCTTACTGAAACTTTTATTCTTCCAAGTACCAGAATAAAGAAAGTATTAAAAGATGTTCTCTCAGTTTACAAACTTGATCATCTATATTTACCACGCTTGTATGATTTTCCTGAGCCCTTTAGCCTCTTAGAAAAGACTAGAAAATCAACCAAATTTGAAAGGTAAAGTCAAAGGAATTCAAATTAAAAACAAATGTGTATTTCATAGGAAGAGGAAGAAATACTACAAAAGTGACTTATTCACCACTTTATAGGCTTCAGATCAATCCTGATTACTTTTCTGAAAAGGTTGTCCCATCAAAGACAAGTTATCAGCCTCAACCTTGGAGTCAGGGGTGAAATTCTCTGGCTGGTGCTTTATACAAGGTTAAGTTAAACTGTTGTAATTAATTTTTTTTGGAAGGTACAGAATGGACCAACTAAGGGAGATCTTATTCTGGATGCACTATTCACATAAGGCAGAACTGATCAGCAACATTAGAGTTACAATGTTGGCTACAGTGACCATGAGCAAGCACAGAAGGAAACAATGATATTGGCAATGCAAAGATCCTTTTTCTGGAGAGTAGATTCTGGCTTATTTGGAGAATAAGTGTGTATGAATGCTAGGAGGCTGCCTTAAAAGACAAAGTCTTCAAGGGCAGCCACCTCAAAGTACTGGAATGATTCATCTTAACTACATAAGACAGATATGCATGGCCAATGTCTAGCTTGGCTTAGTGTGTAACTGTGAGTAGCAATACAGAAACATTGTCCATGCATCTAAAGATTGAATTAAGACCATATCCCAGGTGGAGTTTAAACTGGCGAGGGATGTCAAGGCCAACACTGTCAGCAAGAGAAAGGAATACAATCAGCAAGAGGAAGACAAAGGAAAATATGGCCCTGCTGCTGAATAGGAACAGGAACCTTTTTTCTGGAGAAAACAGGAAAAGCTTAGGAATGCAATGTTTGCCTCAATAATTATTGGTAAAGACCAATTCCAGGTTTCCATCTCTATTAGTAAATTTTGAGAGAAGTACTACCCACAGTAAAGTAGAACTGAGATAGAAGTAAGTTAGATAAATAGACTACATTAAAGTCTGTGAGTTGTGACTGGACACTTTCAAAGGGGCTGAGGGCATCTGGTTGATACCATTGTAAAGCTGCTCTCTGGCATCTTTGAAAGATTATGACTATGACTAGAAAAAGGCAAATGGCACATCTTTGAAAACAGTAAGAAAGAGGATTCAGGGAACTGCACCTCCACAACAGAGAAAATTATAAAGCAACTGTATAGAAGCTACTGTCAGTCATTTGAAGGACAAGAAGATGATTGGGAACAGCTAGCACATATCTATGATGGGCAAATCATGCTTGACCAACTTGATTGCTTTTTATGATGAAACGACTGGCTCCCTGGTCAAGAGGAGAGCAGTAAATGCTATTTACTTTATAGCAAGGCTTTTGAAAGAGTTTCCAAAAGTTTTCCTTTGAAAGAGTTTCCTCCTAGTCAAATTATAGAAATACGTGTTGGATGGGTTGATTACAAAGTGAGTGAAAAACTGGCAAAGCTATAGGAGTTGAAGATTCACAGTCAGTAGTTTGAAGTCCAAGTGTCAGAGAGTCAGTGATGAATACTCTCAGGATTCAGTACTAGCAATTTAACACCTTTGTCAGCACTCAGAATTGTAGAATAAACTGTATCCTTATCAAAGCAAAATAACTACATTCACCAGTACAGATTGGAGAACGGCTAGCTATGTAGCAGCTCTGCAGAAAAGGATTGAGGGTCTTACTGGAGCAAGTTAGCAGTGTATCCTTTTAACAACTCAGGCTAACCATATGCATTAACATTACACTTTAAAAGTACAACCAGTAGGTTTTAGCAAGTGACTATTACCCTCTACCAGGCACACTCATGGTGTGCCATCTGCACTCTTGTTTTTAATTTTGGTCTTCTAGTACAAAAAACCAAGATGGAGTTCAGAAGGATTAGAGGACTGGAGTATACTACATGTACATTAATCTAGTGTCACGATTTAGCGATTAGCCACTTTTACTTGGTAACAGGGGGATGGGGCTGCAGTGCAGATTCTGTCAAAAGTCCTCAGACTTTCCCCTGGCTCTTTAATTCAGACCCAACTCTGGTCCAGCTGGGCCAATCTGGTGCCTCTGCGAGCACTATTTAAGGTCGGGAATTTGAAGTTCTTGGGAGGAAGTGTGAGAGTGGTACAAAATGGAGGCGACCATGCAGACCTCACAGTCAGAGAAGGAGGAAGGAAGGAGTGACAGACCAGAGATCCCTCTGCAACCCATGGTGAAAATGCAGGCTGTACCCCTGCAACCCATGGAGGGCAATGACAGCACTCAGGGTCACCATCAGCTCTGTGAGAGTGCACCCAGATGGGGAGAGACTGTGTGCCATAACACAGGCCGTACTGGAGAGCCAGGAGGCCACAGAGCGGAGAGGTGGAGAGAACTTGCAGCATTTGGGATGAATGCACATCAGAGCAGCCTGTGCTGAGCTGCCATGTGTGTGAGGGATCACATGGAGGTGCAGGTAGGACTGATGATGAGCCCTCCTTCCTAGAGGAGAGACAAATGGCAGAATCTATCAGGAACAGACTGACTGAAACCCCCACTCCCTAGCCCCCTGGGCCATTCAGCAAGGGAGGAGGAGGTAAAGACATTGGGATCAGGGCTCTGAGCCTGGGAAGAGGGGAGTGGTGGGGAGAAGGTGGTCTTAAAGGGTTGGTTGTGCTCTTCATCATTGTACCACTCTGGGTTGTTTTGTGGGTTATGTTTGGGAGTTTTATGGTTTTGCTTTAGTTGGTGTTGGATTAAATTATTTTCTGTTTTCTTCCCCAAACTGAGTAGACCGGCCTGTTTTGTCCTGGACCATAAGTGGTAATTAAGCCCTCCCTGCCCTTTGTCAGTTCTCAAATCTGTGATACTCGAGTCTAATGGTGTTCTTTTGTCCCTTGATGTGCCTAAACCAAGACATCCTGAAAAGAAAAGACTGTGGAATATTATTCTAGTCTTCAACTACAGTCATGATAGACATAGTAGAATCTCAGAGACGTAGATGTAAGACAGGCCATGATTCCAAACTGCAGCGAGGGCAAGTTCATTGGATATAAGGAAATAAAAATCAGCACCAAAAAACTTATTAAGCAGTGGAACAGGTTGCTAAGAGACATGAGAAGGATCTTCGTCCTTGGACAGCTTTCAAACTTATCTGAAAGAGAAGCTGAGCAATATGATCTAGCTTTGTATCTCTTTCTGTGTTCAATAGGTGTTTGGATGACCTTCAAAGGTTACTTCAATCCTAATTTTTTGTATAATTCTGTGAGCTCTTTTAGTCTTAAAATCCATGCATCTACATATCTTTCTGATGAAATAGTGAAGAATTTAGAGCACGTTGGACTGTTTTTATGCAAAACAAATTTTTGTTTAAACGTCAACATTTTCTATTCTCACAGTTAAAGGACAAAATAAATGTACATATGCAGGAAAATCAGGCTTTAGAAGTACTTGTATCCATGAACTATTTCAGACAGGTAATACGGCTTCTTTTTTCCCACCATAAAGCCTCTCAGTTACGTGGGAATCTCAGTTACAAGTTTAAGATTAGTTGAGATAAATCAGAGTCAGTGTGAAAGGTGAACTAAATTAATGGAAGGAAATAAGTTTCATTTAAGCACATGTTTGATTAAAAGAATGGAGATAGTACAATAAAAATAAAATAAAGTAAATGGACTGCTATTAATAATAGCTACTTTTCCATGGTATCTTTTCATCCACACATTTGAAAGCTGAGATCCAAAATGGACTTTATAATCTCTGCATGCTGAGTACCTGTAATGAAATGTTGTATGAATAACTTCTGAAACGAAATCCAGTACTAAATCAAATGTTTATGCTACTAAGAACTGCCTGAAGAGAGGTGTATCTCAGCATGATATTTACAGAAAGACACCTGATAAGTGACCTCCTTGAACCCCATTCCTTCCTGTCATTTCTGAACTTTACTCATTATATTTAGGAGAGACTTTCTTTAATGCAGGACTGTATATCAGAAATTTGTATGGGAGCTGAAGAGAGCTCACTCAAAACTATTTTTTTGTAGCAACTCAAATATTTGAACAGTCATAAAGAACAAAACACAGACAGGTTACTGTTGAAAAGATACAGACCTATAGCTTTTCTGTTTCTAGACACTGCCTGACTTCAAAGTTATACATAACTGTGTTACCCTTACTTTCACTTCCTCCTATTTCACTTGTAACAAGACAATTAATAACTAGGTTGTGGGTATGATAGCAGAAATTTTAAAATATGAAGCATATACAAATATAAACATGAGTCTCTAGTCTGGATGCCACAATGAGATCTATGTTCTTCAAGGGCTTCTTCATAAGATAGAATATGTTTTTAATGTGATAGCTTAAAAACTTTGCAAAAAGAAGCTTCCTTCTGTGAATGGAACTAGAATGAACCTTACTCTCTCCTTTGTCTTTGTTTTCTTCCTCATCCTTTTAGTAAATCTCAAATTATTTGTAAAAGAGAAAATATCAAAAAGATGATAGTATACAACTGTCCTTGTGAGTTTTTTGTTTTGGTTCTTAGAAATGCTGACTGCAACTCAGAGCAGAGTTCCAAAGGATTGCCTCCACCAAAGCTGTCTCAAGAAAATTCACGTTATGTCTTGTTGTCCCTATTGACTTTTTTGAGTTTGAGTGATCCCTTTACACTTTGTAGAGAACTAGTCACTAGAGTCAGATAAGTCTGCACAGCTAATGAGAGTTTCTGCTTTTCCAGTGATGATTGATACCACTTTGTAGAGACAAGAGTCTTCATTCAACAATCTACATTTAATCACAGTCATCTGACATTTAACTCTATGCTTGTCCAGAGGGGAACGAGTCCTCTGTGATTTTTTTTCAGAGATCTAGAATACCTTAAAATCATTAGATTAGTACATTCAGGCTGCTGTATCAAACCTTCAGTCTGCAAGCTTGACCCCTAGTTAGAATATAGTGGTCCTTCATTTATTCAATTTCTCAGTATATAGTAATAATAATAGTAGGTGTAGATCAAACGTTGTCATGACTATTTGAGCAGAACAGTTCCATGCAATCAGTTTATAGTAAAGATCTTCAGCTATTGTTTAGAAAATGATACAGTTTAGATGTAAATGACAGAACATTGGAATGCGAATTAAGAGATATGGATCATATTTATGGCTCTACCATAACCTGCTATCTGACCCTTAATGAATTACAACATTTTTTATTATACAATTTCCTTCTTCAAGTTGATCTGTATACTTCACTCAGAAGACAGATTTCTTATGCAGGGAAACTTCCTCACTAATACTCCTTAATGCTTATTTTGATATCTTATTAATTACTTTATTTCAGTTATGATAATATTAAGAAATAGTACCTGTGAGCAGAGTGGTATTATGCTATGCATAGTCTACATAAATATGGGACAAAGATAGGGCTATTCTAGTTAGGAACAGCAGAGACAGAAAAAATGAGAAGAAAAGACAATATTGTACCTTCAGCTAAAACAAATCACATAGACATGAGAATCAGTAATAAATCCATTAGTTTTAGGAAATTCTACAGTGACTGTGGTGAGACGATAGCTTAATAGTCAGGTCAGGAAAAAGGAGATAGTTTCACTTTGAGTACAGTTTACTGAAGGAGCCACAATCACTTAGGGGATTTTAGCTGTATCTGAATTTCAAATATCTCTAAATTTCAGCTCTGACTCTACATAGTGCAAGCTTCATCATGACCCCATCTTTAGTTTTATTGTATCAGACATTCTTTTGTTCTTATTCCTTACTCCTATTTTTTATGGGTATTTATGCAAGAAGTGTGTATACAGTGAATGAAAATCATGACCCAAGCAGAAATAGTAGATTTTGTATTTGAAACCATATTTATTTTGCTTTGGGGCAAATGGCAGCCCAAGATATAAAGAAAAAGAAAAGCATGAATATGGGACTAGATCTAAATGAGCCAATGAAGTAAGTAAAAGCAAAGCTCACTTAAAAGATATGAAAAGTTTGTGTAATTTTATCAACCCAAATTTCAGTTCAATACTTGGTAACTTATTAGGTTTTTACGTCTAGAGATATGAGATCTGGTTCACATTAAGTAGATCACAAATTAAATATATTTCATGAATCTTTCATCCTTCTTTCTATTTTATTCATCATAAAAACTGCAGTACTCAGCCCAGTCTGTAAATGAAAACTATAATTCAAAAATAGTAGTGAGTAGAGAGCTTCTAGATCAGGATTGATTTAAATGAATTGTTGCAAATGGACTTTCATCAGATTCAGCAAGGACTTGGACATATGCACAGCATTTAGTACTGAAGTAGAGTTTTAGATGCACTATAACTGACTGAAACCAGTTATGTTAGTCTCTTACTAACAGTAAAAGAACTGTTCATAGACATTAGTCAAGATTTGCTCTTGTACATAAATTGGACAACTTTTGAAGTGCAAAGCCAGACTGCAGACTATAAATATATAATGGCTGACATTGAGAGGCTGTGGATAGGCTGTTCCATAAAAGAGGGAAAGTTGAAATATGTCAGACAGTATACTCTGCTAACCTGCCTAGCCCTAGGAGTTCTCAAAAAAGATGATTCTACAAATAAGAAATTCTCATAATATAAGTGGGAGTGAAGAAAAAAAACAACTCAGAAGATTAGAGTGAAATTCAATCAGAACAATGTTTTTGTTTAGGGTTGTTGGGTTCTTTTGATTGATTGATTGACTGATTGATTGATTGATTTCCACCAGCAACTAATGAATTTAATTTTTTAATGTTCCACATTTTTCATAAACTTACTGTCTGATGCCACAAGATCAAGACTTTCAAAAGTTCTCAAGCAAACAATGGAGAGGTAAAGGTACTATCAGTTTAAATTTAGAATCAACATAGTACTCAGGAATACCTGAAGTTACAATAATCTATCTATATTCATGCAAGAGTAAAACCTGCTAAGATACTATTTTTTATACTGAGCCAGGGCTTTCCACTGTACCTGAATCCTAGGAGACATTTTCAGAATTAATAAATTCTAGCAGAATTCTAACAGAATTAGAAAACTAGACTAGTGAAAAGCAGTTAAAAAAAATGCTGTTTACAGGTGATAGATTTCTTCTTCCAAAGTTGTTCCATTCTCTGTGAAATGTTAAAACATTTACTACTTTTATTCTTAAGATTCTGAGAATAATTCCAGAGAGTACTACAGTAGTAGGTTTTTTTTGAAGTCCAAATTCTTTGTCTACTTTGCTAAAGATGTCTTATCTTCCAGTTACCCTCCAGTTCCAGGCAGTGATCATTCTTTTTAAAAAAAGCCATGATTTTGTCTGTTTTATTTTTAATGCAATGTAGTCAGTGAATCTAGCTTTCTTACATTCTAAGTAACTGATGCAAACGATTGCAAAGGCAAAATGATTCAGAGTTAGTAATGTGTTTATATTGCATGGAAAGTGAGCTCAGCAGACCCTGGTCCCCTTACCATCCAGGATGAGGAATTAGGAGATACCATCTCCCATTTCTTTGTGAACCCCACAGTAAGCAGAATGTGCAAACTTCCACATGGCTGGAATGATCATCTGAGATACTGACTGTGAGGTACAGCTCAAGTGCATCCCTTCTGTAGTAAAGACATAGCTTGTCTCTTTCTCCTGACACCCTTAAACATATGCCCACAGCTGAGTGTTGTGCTGAACTCAGACTGGATGTAGGCTCTGAGAACCACAGCAGGAACAGGCTTTGCGGGTGACATGAGCAAGGAATTTCTTTGGCTCTGAATATCAATGCACCATAAGTACTGACATATGTTGGGCAGTTGTACAACAGATCTCATCAATGAAAGCTTGAATTGTATAAACACATTGGCTTATCTGGAGTGAACTCTGATACATCTGATCAGTGCTGCACTAGATGATATACCTGTAACCAAACAATATGGACATCTTGATTTGAAAGTCACAGTAGTAATTTTAGTGCATCTGGGATCATCCATTTAGTATTAAACTGAATGACAGGGAATGACGTTTCTTTGTACTACTAAATAACCTTAAATTTCAAAAGAGAAAGGTCATATCCAGACTGCCTACTGGAATTTGCTTCTTGCCTGTGGTCTTCTTGTTGTCTAGGAGAATGCTAATTGAGATACAACAAATCCACGCCAGAGAGCACAGCAACAATTTAACAGTCCAGAAAACTGCACTTTTCTGCCTGGGAATATATCCTGGCACTATTTAATTTCGTAGTGTAAATGTAATCCAAGTGAGTGTAAGCAGAAACCTCAAAGTTTGGATTGCTATGCACAGGTATGTTGTCACTTCAGTCCTCCATCTCTGTACATAGGTTATGCTGAAGTCCAAGTCTGTTTCATGCTTTTCACAAAAAAACAACAAAAAAGGTGTGACTTTCAGAAAAAAACTTGTCCTTTATTACCTTTATTGTGAACTCAAATCCATATTAATTCTCAAGATGGAAAGTGGACAGATTGGGAGCTGACTTCACAGGTTGGGAGCTCACTTGACTTTATGTGGCTAAAGGCAGTTGCTATCTAAAATAAATTAGAAAAATTCTGTATTGAAATTGCTCAACATTTACCACTGATATTAGTGAGGGTTTAAGATGGTGAATTTGCATATCTGTGTTATCTTAAGTTAGATGATATGAATTCAGTCTGCTATGTTTTACTGATACTTAATTTTATCTCTGCTGTTTTGGCAATGTCTGAAATTCTCCAAATTTTATCTCTACTGTTTTGGCAATGTCTGAAATTCTCCAAAGCAAACTTCAGCTTTGCTTGCTGACAAGAAAGATTTGTAAAAGTAGAGCTCCAGGACCCACAGGCAGGAATAGGTTTATATACTGGATCTGGCCAGGATGGAGTTAATTTCCTTCACAGCCACTTGTATAGTGTTTTAGATTTGGGATCAAAATTACACTGGTAACACACTAATGTTTTAGCTGTTACTGGACAGTATTAATACAACACTAAAATCTTCTGGTTTATACTCAGCTCCCCCAGTAAACAGATTGAGATTGCACAGGAGCTGTGACTGAACACAACCAGGCAGATGATTCAAACTAACCAGAGAGCTATTCTGTGCCCTATGACATCATGTTCAAATAAAATAGAGAGATGGGAAGTTTGAATAGGCCATCTTTTTCTTGGGAACTGCCTGTTAGTCTAAATACAGGTAATGATGAGTGATCATATTCCCATCATTTGTTTTGTTTTATTTTCTTTCTCTCTTCTTTCACTTCTCCACTTATTAAACCATTTATATCCCAAACCATGAGTTTTCTAGCTTTCATTGTTCATAGAATCACAGAACCACAGAATGGTAGGGGTTAGAAGAGGCCTTTAGAGATCATCTAGTCCAACACTTCTGCAGAAGCAGGTCCACCTAGATCAAGCCACATACGAACATGTCCAGGCACTCCACAACTTTCCTGGGCAGTCTGTGTCAGGGGTCTATCACCCTCACAGTGAAATAGCTTTTTCTTATGTTTAAATGGAACTTTTTGTGTTCCAGCTTAATCTCATTACCCCTTGTCCTGTTGCTAGATACAATAGAAAAAAACAGATACCCCAACCTCCTGACACCCACCATTTAGATATCTGTAGGTATTAATGAGGTTCCGCCTCAGTCTCCTCTTCTCTAGACTAAACAGCCCCAGTTCCCTCAGCCTTTCCTCATAAGGAAAGATCCTCCATTCCACTGGAGGTGGGAGAGAGACTAATACGAAGTGTTTAGCTGTCTAAGAGTGTTAATCCACAACAGCCTGGAAAAGTTCATACAGTAAACATTCTGGGCACTATTGACATGCCTTCATAGTAGCCACACTTTTCACACAATGTCTACTCTGTAACTTAATGACATACTCTGCATTTAGCGACTCCAGGTTCTCCCAGGAGAGTGAGACCAGTGTTTATGCATCTTTCCTGTATTTAACCTTTTGTCCTAAATGATGATATAATCAGTCACTATTCATCCACAGTTTTGCCTAAATGGAGATATTCTTCTCCAGTAAAGTACCATAATTAAAATATATATCCTACATCAGAAATGTGAACACCATAATTTCCTCTCCTGTTATTGCAAACCATAATGGTAGAACTCATGTTTCTTTACATAAGCATTTCTGTAACAACAAGAAATAAAACAAAAAGTTGTATTAATTCATTTGCACTCTAATGAACATAGCAGATCATTATGCTCTCTTTTCTCCTTCCTTCCTTTCTTTCTCTTTCTTTTCAGATTTTTTTCTCTCGATTGTCTTTTTTTTTTCCTCCTTTTTTTTTTTTGTTTTTTTTTGTTTCTTCCTAAAGGGACGCTTGAATAGAACTATCTGGTTTAGAAGATGAGGCTGACTGATTACTGTAATTCATAGGGCCTTAATTAGCTGCACAAACCATTAGCTACAATTAGACTATTATAAAACACTTGATGCGCTGTGTCAACCATGGGGGCTCATTTATTCTTGTGGCAGCGAAGGGAGGGGGGAAGGGGAAAAGAGAGCACTGTACAGCCGAGCATGCTAATAAAGAATGATTTTTGATTTAAGATGTTGCCGATAGTGCCTCAAAATTAATCTCAATAGCTGTCTAATTTGTGTCGGTGGATGGTATATTTATTGTAAAATGACACCAAAGCTAAATGAGTTACCTGAAGCAGGACTGCTAATGTCAGCGCCTGGAGACACAACTCCATATGCCGTAATACAGCAAGGCACTGGGGCTGAATACTCCCAGCGGAGCACTTTGCTTCATCTGTCTCTGAAAATGCAGCAACCTGACTTCCACTTTATGATCCTTAAATAATAATAATAAAAAAAAATAGATATGAGAAACAAATTCCAGAACAGCTTTCAAAGGTTAGGGGGCTTACAAGGGCAGGATACAGCTGAAAACCCTGTTGAAATTGGTTTGGGTGTTAGCATATGTAAAAGTGGAAATTAGGAGATTTGCCTTTAGACTGAAAACAGAGAGGAAATAATACAGATGAGGATTTTGCTAATGGGCTTAACACAGTGAGGATGTAAGAATGACATTCTTTAACTTAGGGATGCCTTTTTTGTTTGCTTTTCTATTGTATTTTCTAATTCATATTGTATTGATCAAGCCTCCTAGTTGCAAATTGGTGGAAATACATTTATAGATTCCTGTATTCTTTGTTTTTACCCTTGATTAATTTCCTGCTTAGCCCCTTTGCAATAGAAAGTCAGGAACTTAAAAAAGGAAGATTGGTTCAATAATACATGGCACTTGGTCTTTTCTGTACCATATATGAAAGCATAAAAGCACAGAGGGGAAGAAAGCAGAATCTGTAGTTAATATGTTAGATTGGGACTCAGAGACCTGAATTCTGTTCCTGTTGTGCCCTACATGACCTTGGGCAAATCCATTCTCTGTGCTTTTGTTCAACACAGGGACAGTCATACTTTTTCTCCTATTATGCTTTGTTTCTTTCAACTCTGGGGCCTAGATTCATAAAGGTAAATCAGGGTAATTTATCTTGATAGACTAGAAAGTAAGAGCTGAATTACCTCTGTGGATCAGGGTCTGAGCTGTTTGGGGCAAGGATCACATATTGGTTTGGGAAAATACAGCACTTGGCATCTGGGACCAAATGTCATTTAAAAACTCTTAAATCTTCTTGCAAAAAAACCTCTTGCTGCTGGTAGGATGCAGTTGTTATGCTGCATACACTGTGATTAACTAACTGATGATCTTCATTGATGCTGCAGCTGCCAATACACTTTGTACTATCCTCAGCCATTAATATCTCAGCAGAAACAGAGCTCTGATTGTCCAGCTCCAAAATTACAGGCCTGTGTCACTGGAACCAAAGGAAGGTGAGTCACTGATAATTGCAGTTTAGTGTCCTGTCTCTCACTTAGGATGCTAAGTATTACTTCTCCTCCAGGAATCAGAGACAAAGAATTGAGTCATGACCCTCATCTCTCTGCTTGTGCAGTGAAATGTAAATGTGAGGTCATAGATAAGCCTTGCTTGTCCCTGATATAGAGGTGGCAGTCACTGTTTCCCAGGTGTGGAAGTCCCCTAGAGCAGTTCTGTATCATATTCCCTCTTTCTGTTTCTGGCCTGACAGTTCAAGAACTGAACAGATATTACTGTGTGTGCATCTGGAAAGTAGCAGTCCTAACTTCTCTCCCTTTGTTGCTCTCATAAAAAAATCAGTTTTCTTCTTTGCATATCTAAGTACCAAAGAACAATATTAACATAACTTTAATGTTATAGTTTAAATGGGTATAAAAGTTCTATACAGACATCACCATAGCAATTTTTAGTTTAATTTTTAGTTAAACTTGCATGTGGAGAATTTGACTCCATTGAGAAAGAAAATAAACAAACAAATTCTCACAAGATATTGTAGAAGGGAAAAAGGCAACAGAAACAAACAAATCAAACCAATCAAACAAAGCATTTTGTATTGTGTGTGTACATATGTATGCATGCACTAAATATATATATGTATAGGCACTTGTAATGATTTTTTTCATATAACTAATACATTATCTTCCATTTGAAAATAATAATAAAAAATCCAGTTACATTTTTTTCAGACACTCTGTTCAAAACACAATTATTTATATATGGGCATGGACCTATGGTAAAGTTTGGTGTCAGAAAAAATCCAGTAATTAGTCAATTGTAAAAAAACTTATTTAGACAGGGTTGCCACATTATAATAATGGTGGAAGATGAAAAAAGATTTTCTGGATGATGAAGGAAGGATCAGTCAAGGATGACCAAGAGCTCAGTTCAATCTAGTAGCATGATTGCAATTAACAATCACATTCGTAAATAGTACTCCACTGGGATTTGAGGAAGTACTCTGGCCTTATAGAAAGAAAAAAAAAAGGTCATGTCCTGTTATAGATTGATGAGGAGAGACAGCTGGTATTTGCAAAAGGAAGAAATTAAGTCTTTTGCTTTAGGACTAATTATTAACATCTCTTCAAAAGAAACCATGGTCTACACAAATTACTGCAGAGATAGTCTGAACAAATTGACCTAAAGTTCTTCATTAGACAACATCGGGAAACAGCTTGGAGGATATAGGTGTGATGAGTGGCTACTCTGACTAAAAAAAAATTCTCATAAGATGGAAAATTATATTCAAAGTTTATGGTATTATGAAATTTATTAAACATTCATTCAGTGATTATCAAACAATCACTGTTTAAGCAGCAGATTGTTCAGTTTCCAGGCAGCCATGTTCCAATAAAGATGACAGAAGACATGACTGCCTCAGGAGATGTCCCTTGGGGATATTTTTTCAAGTACCTCAAAACAAGCATACTTAGACAACTGTAGGACTGACAGTCCAGCAGGGTTGTTTCCTATTCTTAACAGTAACAGAGGGATAAGAGAAGCCAGAAACAATCTTAATCTATCCTTTTTTCAGTCCTGTATTAAATGATTTAATAGTTTCTCTGAGTGTTTAGGTTCCTCTCCATGATTCCTCAGGTTTTGGATTTCCATTTCTGAAGCAGTGCTTGATTAACTTGAATAACCTCTTCAACACAGTCATTTACATTTTCCCTCCCTCCTTCCTTTCATGTCAAAGGGTATGCAGGACTTCTATGACTTTTTTATGGCTATGATACATTTACATGAAAAGGAGATGAAGGATATCAGGAGGATATTTTCAAAGGCTCAAATGGTAGGCAGGCAGGAGACTCCTATTATGGATGTTGCTGCTGAGGACTTTAAAAGTCTTGTCTTTATTTTCCTACCTTCAGGAGTTAGCAGCACCCTGCTTCTGGCTTTCTTTCCATTTTCTCCAAACTTTCTATCCCATAGTTTAAACTCAAAATGTTATTTTTAGTAGGATTTTCTTTGCTTTTATTTAACTACCCCTGGGATATCAAATTTATATTGTAGACAGTATTACTTAGTGCTTCATCTATAGTTCCTTCTTGAACCACTTCCTGCTTGTTGCTTAGGACTTACAGATGTTTTGTACAGATACTGTAAAAAGCGAGGAATTGTCAGCCTCCAACAGTACAGATTTTGAAGTCGCAAAACCTTCAGCTTCTGAACAAAGGATGAAGCCTTCACAGAAAAAGAACAGGTAGGAGGGGGAAAGATTAAGAAGAGGCAAAAAAATACCACCTTTTTTATTTACTATGTTTGCCTTAAAACGTGTAAGTTTCCTTTAATGTACTGCTATTATATTTTCTTGTTCTGAAGGAAAAAAAAAATTCTCTCACATCAAAATTTATCATAGTCAAAATAAAAAATGTAACAGACCAGTATAAAACATTTAACAGCAACAATTAATAATGTATACAATAAAATATTGCACTAATATATTGACAAATACAGCAATAAAATATTAATGTGATTATGCTTCATCAGTGCAACAGCTATTTCTCTTTGCGTTCCAAACAGTTTGAATAAAGTCTCTCCTCTCCAACTGTCAGATTCACCATTATCCTTTAAAAGCGAGCAAACAAACAAAATGGAATTGAAAATAAGGATCCCCAAACTGATTTTCCTATGACATCTTATACATGTACAAACTAAGGTAACAGTAATTTATTCTTGGTTTACACCAGGGTAAGTGAAATGAGAACATACTCCATAACAGCTCTATTAAGAAGACATTGTAACTGGAATTCTTTTATATTTATTTTCACTACATCTGGGAAGAAGGCAAGTCATACTGTCACTGTTTTTCAGATGCTGACTGAAGCATGGGGAGAGGAAGGTTCTGATATATAACCAAGACCTACTCTCAATGTGACAATGTCCAGCTCTTTGCTGGAATGTCTGAAGGCAGTCAGACACCTGAGATAATTCTTGAGGACATATATGTGTAAGAATAAGGCACCTAAAACTACAATTAATTACAGGCAATATATAGAAAACTCTTCAAAACCATCTCAGAATCTGACTATGGGCTGTTGAGACTTGTCCCAGCTACAAAGCTTCTCCCACAATTAAACAAGCCAAGTCAGTTCTTTCTCATATCAACAATAAAAGTTTCATAAGGTTAAAGCACTTTTATAGTCTGCATCCATTCATGGTTCAAGCCTCTCTTTTCTCTGAACATCTAAGAAACCATGCATATAAGAGATTCTATTTAATGGATGGAACATAAAGGGTAAGGAAGATAATTGAGTAAGAAACTCATCTTTTTCTTTTCATATGAGCTGTATATCATCAGAATTTATCAGCAATTACTTCATATAGCCTAGATGTCTTATGGAATAAGCTCCCTTAAAAGTACTGTTTCTTCAGTCACATTTCCTGCTTAGAACTGAGAAGATCTTGTCATGTTCTTTCAGACAGATGGCCCAAATAAAATCTGATTCCTCAATTACATGTGTGTTCTCACGTGCACTGCAAAATCATACTCATGTCCTTCCTAAAGGCTTTCCAATACAGGAGAACAGTTTTCAATCCACATTCAATTCAGAATAGGACTGTGTAGAAAAGGATTGCATCTCCGCAGGCTTTGTGAAAAGAATGCTTCAGACATTTCTCCTAAAAAGATATATAAGAATTTAGATTTATATTTCTAAATTGTCAGTGGCTGCTCAAGCAATAGAAAAGTTGTATGCTGCAAAAATAATAGTCTTTTTTTTTAGGTTTGCAAGAGAGGCTTGGATAATGTGAGGCTTTCAGACGTGATTGCAAATAATCTTTTGCATCTGTTTGTCATCTTTTTCAGATTTAATGATGTGATGCTTTCCTGGGTAAACAGAGGCTCTTTTATACATGCTACTTAAATCAATGTGCATACATGTAAAATGAAAAGGTGGTTAGACTGAAACTTATGTTTGCCATGACTTTGTTCTGACCTTTTTTCAGGCCAAATTTCAGTTCAACATGAGCCACAGCATTCTGATGGACAGACTTTCAGCTATCAAGTCTGCTTCTGTACAGCCCAGGAGAGAAACAAGAATTATTGTACCTAAATGAAGACATCAACACTATAGAAATCTATATCTTAACTATGCACTTATCTTCCATTATACTCAGTGAAGAACAATAGACACATTCAGGTTAAAATTCATGTGATCTCTTTTAGATATCTACTTTGGTGTAAGATGAATTGCATCCTAGAAATGCCCACTGACTATGAAGAGACTCTAAGGTAATATCTACATTGCAGACATCTACAATTAATCATGTGAATTTCTCTATAGGCTTAAAGATGGTGGAAAGCAAAACTTAATATAAAAAGTCACTTTCCACTACTATGGTAAAGTCACCATAGACCTTCTACTCCATAAGGAAGAAAGCTTTCCAGTGCAGAACTCCTTTTATCTTGCTTAGAGAAGACTTTTTTTTGTGGAAAAGAAAATAAATATTGTGAGAATGAAACAAATGGAGGAAACAAAAGATATTAAATTGATGCTGATTGATATTGATTCTATTCTATATTCTTCTCTACTTGACAGTGGCTGCTGGAAAATTAGGTGTGATACTAGACCTTTGGCCAAAATAGCCAGAACTAGAAATGTCTTCTGTATTGCTCGCTTCCATAATGCAGATTTGTTCTGCTTCCATCTTTCACTGAAATCCTTAGAGTGAGGGAGGCAGGTTCATAAAACATGACATTTTCTAGCTCTGCCTCCTACAGAAACCAGCTGTCGATGAATACCAGCAGCCATTGAGCTGAATGTCTTTAGCGGCTCCTGCTGTTACGTGGGCAGCTCTCACGAATGCCACATATCTAGATGTTTGTATGTTGTTATGTTTGCAAGTATGGTGTCAAGATCTGGGCCAGTCCCTCTGCAATGCTGTGGCTGTGAGTCTGGAATTCTGCTATTCATTTTCCAAACTAACTGGAAACTTCACAGGCTATTCAAAGACCTTCCATTTTGTTTTCCAGACCATGTTCCCACCTTCCTCTGGGACTGAGAAACAACTAGCATACAAAATCAAACTGAGAGAATATCTATGCGTAACAGAAAATGCATGTCAGTGAAGAAAATGAGAATATTCATTTGAAAATGTAAAAACAGAAGATTTTGACAATTCAGAATTTTCAATATATATTCCCCAAAATCAAAATGCCAAAATTGTCATAAAAAATAATCTTGTCCTCAGAATGCTTATGGTTGTAATGGTTGTAAATCAACCCTTTAACTTTCTGGGTTTTGTTACTGGGATTTGGGTTTTTGGGGTTGTTTTGTTTTGTTTTGTTTTGTTTTGCCAAAACATCTCTACCTCAGGTTTAAAGTTTGTCCCTCAGGACAAGTTTACAAAGTGATGAGGACCATATTTACTCATGTCTTTACAAAAATAATTTTTATGTAATCCAAGGATGATTAAAAATATTGGCTATATTTGTTCCAGCCTATCAGGTAAATACGTATATATGTGCAATTTCTTTAAAACATTTAATTATTTACTCAGGAGAATAGAACAGATGTTCTGCCAGGTAAATAAATTTTGAGGCAGCTTTTTAAAATGTGTATTATGTTAGATCTATTTCCACTTAAATGCATTTTTTTATAATGCAAATTCTTTTAAAAGGCAAAATCTATTATCTTCAGAGCCATTCTCTTCCATCATGTAAACATAGATTTGAGGGTCATGCTTTGCATAATAAAATTGTGGCAGCAAGATTCTTTGAAAATTCATGTTTGATCTTTTTGGCCAGATTCTGGTGTATTTATCCATAGCAGGAACAGCAACCTTAACTGATAGTATTGGAAATTATTTTGAGTACTTACATAGCAAAGCAGGTTCCTGAATAGCACATGAGTATGTCTGCATTAGTATCATGTGTACATGTATAGGACCTGCATCTTTACTCCAGAAAAAGACTCTGTGTTCTGAAACACTCACTTGTGTATCAGCATCCAGTCTGCCTTCCAAGTAGAAAACACAGATGATGCTTCCTTGATCAGACTAAACCTTTACTGTCCATTCTAGAGCTGGGAATGTCTTTGGAATCAGTCCTGTCTTCTTCAGTTTTATACTCACACATTCTCTAGGAACAACTTGACTCCTTTATAGACAAGGTAGGTTATCAAACAGGGTGGTAGGTTCATCTTTTGAAGGTATATGTCATGGTTTAGCAAGGAGCAACTTTTGTTTGGTAACAGGGTGAGCGGATTGCAGTGAAGACCTGCTAAGGAGTTTTTGGACTCTCCCCCAGCTCCTGGGTCCAGACCCACCTCTGGCCTGGCTGGGCCAATCTGACGCCTCTGCCATCACTCTTTGGGGACGGGAATTTGAAGTGCTGGCAGGAGGTGTAAGAGTGAAACAAGACGGAGGCGACCACGCGAACCTTACAGTTAGAGAAGAAAGAAGGAAGAAGGAGCTCTAGACCAGAGACCCTTCTACAAGCTGTGATGAGAATGCAGGCTGTACCCCTGCAACCCGTGCAGGGCCATGGCAGGACTGAGAGCCACTAGCAGCTCCCTGTGAGTGCACCTGGACGGATAGGACCCAGACAGGTGTGGGGAGGTAGCCGTGGCACAGGCTATGCTGGAGACCCTGCGTGCTGCAGAGCGCCTGTGGGTGCTGCCACAGAGGCAGAGAGGAGCTGAAGCCTTTGGGATAAATGCATGTTGGAGCAGCCTGTGCAGGGCTACTGTGTGTGTGAGGTACCCCATGGACTTGCAGGGAGGACTGGTGTGGAGCCCACCTGCCCTAAGGAGAGGCAAACGACAGAAGCCATCAGCAATAGACTGACTGAAACCCCCACTACCTGCACCCCTGCACACTGGGATCAAGACTCTGAGCCCGGGAAGATGGGAGGAGTGAGGAGAAGGTGTTCTTAAAGGTCTGGTTGGACTCTTCATTGTTGTACTACTCTGTGTTGTTTTATTTTGATTATGTTTTGGGGTTTTATGGTTATGTTTTAGTTGGTGTTGCATTAAATTATTTTCTGTTTTACTTCCCCAAACCGAGTAGCCTGGTCTGTTTTGTCCTGAACTTTAAACTCAATGAAACTCTCCCTGCCCTTTGGCAATCCTCAGGTCTTTGGTACTTGAGGCTAATCGTGGTCTTTTGTTCCCTGATGGGCCTAAACCAAGACATTCCTCTACCAGAGTGCTTAGATTCTGTTTCTTAAAGCTTGGAGACTTTTATACTGTCAGTCTCAAGTTATGTCATAATGTACAGGGAAGATCACAGCAATTACAAACTCTCTGTAAAGTACCATTGGAAATTAATTTCTTTTCAGAGATATGTAAAGAGAGGCCTTCAAATATTTTTTATTTCAGTAGGAGCTGGTATCTTAAAGTGTCTAATAGTCTTGGACTGAAAGATTTTGAGCTTGTTGACACCATGTAGCTCCACCAAAACCACTGAATTTGCAGGTGGTAACTGTGCAAAAACAGTCCTGGTTGAAAAAAACACAATTCCTGGGGCATAAAACAATCTGTCACATATAGCTGACGGGTATAGCACTCTGATAGGTGTTTTTGAGTTAACTGTGTACGAACAATAAGGCAGGATGCAAAGTGCGGTACATTTATAGATAATATGCCTTGTACTCATTTCTGAGAGCAGTGCCTCAAAGTTCAGACAGATATTCTGTGTTTAAGCAGAGGTTGATACTATCAGGTACGAGTCTCTGGACTATGTTTGCAGTTCTATATATGATTTGCAAAGGCAACTGGAAGAAGGTATCAGAAAGAAGAATAAAAGTCTACTCATAACAGAAGCATGTCCCGAAGCCATGTGTCCTTGGAAATGTTACATCTCTGTTCTTCTGTGAGGGTTTATGTGTTCCTACTGTGTCCCCGCTGTAGCAAGGATAATGGCAATAGAATCAGGTTTTTCTACTCACAAAGAAAGGTCAAAAAATGCCTTAAATACGTTGAAAAGATCCTTTTTGCACTTTCTGATAATCAAATGTGTTGAAAGGACCAATCAATTGGACATAAACATTTCATGTTCAGCAGTGTATAGTCATGCAGGACAGTGTATAATGAAATGTTCCAAAGTAAAGAATGGACAAAAGTACATCCCTATTAAAAGAATAGATTTATTGACCTATCGATGTGTTTAAAAGGTCTCTGCTCTGAAACTAGGCTATATGTAAATAAGAACAATTGAAAGTAAAGGACAAATTCACAGGAAGAGTTGAAACTATATGAATCACTCAGGGTTTCTGTAGTTGGAGTTAAAAATTATTTCTAACCTATACTAGTCTCTAATCCTGAATTCTTTTGGTATGATAAAAAGCACCTGTTTCTACAAACGGAATTCCTGCCCTAACTAAAAGCCTGTCTTTACACTCCTGACAGATTTATTTTTAAATCATAGCATTTTAAAGGACAAGAATATAAGAATTTATGAAAGTCATTTTTTAAATACTAGAAATAATGAATAATGAAACATGAATATTTAAAATGAATATTGAAGAGAATTATATTCAATAAAAAAAAAACCAACCAAACAAAAATGTAACATTCTACTTGCATTTTTTAACTCCTTTTATTCATCCAGGATCATAAATTCTTGTTATTTTTCTTATAAATTAAACACCACACTTTATACTCAACTCTGTAGACATAAAAAATACTACTTCAAGTATGTTGTTATGATTTCAATATCTATCCAGGAATCAATATTGAAGAAAATATCTCTCTATATATACTTCTATATACACTTATGTTTTAAAACTAACAATAACTCTTCTGTGGAGCCCATTGCCTCAAGATAACTTAGGTAGCAGAACTTCAGGAAAGGCTTAGAATGTGAACAAATGACCTTTGACATATCTCTCAATATTTATGGCTCTGCTTTGCTTGAAAGTTCACCTTGCCCCTACTCTGCAAGATACAGTACCCAAAAGTAGTCAGTAATAGACTCTTCCCTGAGGTGGTCCACATTGGAAGATTTACTTCTAATTTAAATGAAGATGCTGGTCTTCCTGATGGTGACTCTAAAGCTCAATTATATGTAGCCTTATTGTCAGCTTTGTTGTAGGCCTTGGAATAGGAAAGACAGCTAGAGGGAAAGGCAGCTAGAGAGAGTAATATCTTAAACCAATGAAGCAAGGTTTTGCCATCTCATCTCATAGAGACTTTAGATACTATGTATAAAAAGGAGTTCTTTTGTGTGGAAACTTAAGGGGAAAGGATGGTAATTGTAACAGAGGTTACTCAAGAGATTTTACACAAGTAAGTTTTATTTTGATACAAAAACTTCCAATGAAATTCATGGGAGCTTAGATAGCTATATATGTATTTGCAACTCCAACAGAATTGACAGAATTGGGAAGGAATACAGTTTAGAAGTACCTAGTTACATAATTAAATAGTTACTGATTTCTTACAGTTTCTATTGAGGCATCAGATAGGGGCTGAGACTGGATAACAAAGATCAATTTTATGATCTAGCATAATGGGAAGATTTACACAGAGCTGTGCACCATTTTAAACCACAATACATGATTAAAATATTAAAATATTTCCAAAGCATGAATATCAGCAAAAGAATGGTCTTTGTCTAACTGGCACAGATGTCATTCCACTTAAATATAAAACCAAATAAATGTATTTAATTTTTAAATACTCTACAAACTGCAGAAAGAAGACTTACATTCAACAGTTTAGGAGAACATTGGTGAAAAACAGAAAGTTTTAAACTGTACCCACTGTAGATGAGCAGTGATTTGTTGATCAAATACCTGTTATTTGAGAAAAGATTGATAGTTTGGGAAAACCAGCTTGAATGTAACATATCTTGGGAGTACCAATTTATCCTGGTGTTTCACTTATAGTATTTCCAATAGCACTTTCCAATGCCTTGATTCCAACAAATAAAATTTGCAGCACTCCCAAGTGACAGAAGACAAAGTTGTTGCGTCATTTAACTTCTCACAGCAGCCCAAGAGAAAAAAGAGAAAAAGTGCAGGGAAAATGGTAAAAGACATGATGCGGAGTTATTATCAAACTTGTTCAGATGGATGAGCAAGGTATTTCAAAAGGAGGGAGAAATATCTCAAATGTTCAGCTTTCAGACCGAACCTTGTGGGTGAGACAAGAAAATGTAGAACTATATTTCGGGGAAGAAAATTGTGGAATTTTATGCATTATGAGGGTACTCTCAGTCTACTCATCCAGGTTGTTGATGAAGATATTGAACAAGGCTGGCCCTAGAATTGATCTCTGTGGAACTCCACTGGCCACAGACCTCCAACTCGATTCTGTGCCATTGATCACCACCCTCTGGGCTCTGTCATTCAGCCAGCTCTCACTCCACCTCACTCTCCACTCATCCAACCCACATAGCCTGAGCTTTCTGATGAGGATGTTATGACAGTGTCAAAAGCCTTGCTGAAGTCAAGTCAGGTTGTGAGGAATCAATTTTCCTAACACTCTCTAAACCCAGTTTTAGTCATTCAGAGCTTTTTCTCATCCATAAGCACTTGCAACTCGCCTATGTAAGTATCCCTATCTTTACATCACACACTACTTTCATGCAAAATTTAGATTAGAGAAAAATAGTTAGTAACTCAAAGGGCTTGTAATATGACAAATTAATCTGTTAATGAATGTACAAAATCAACATGAGTTGGCCACTATTTCCAAGGTATATGTCTTGTAAGCTCCTGTTTTTGGGATCGCTTTGTGTAACATCTAATAAAATAAGACATAATGTAAAAGTTATTGGTATTAAAAGAGTCAGGTTTGTAGAAAAAGACAACTGAACAGATATTTCCATTTAAAAAAACTGAGAAAAAAAGAAAGAAAAAGGAATACATGTGAGAGCTGGAGAAGAAGGTGATAGGCTGGTGAATTAAAATTGATATCTTTTGTTACAAATCTTTACCTTTCATTACCCTAAGTACAAGAATACCATTGTTCCTAAACACATTATTATGCATTTCATACTTATAGTCATGGTGATGCTCCTGTTATTTTTAAAGAAAATTAGCAAGAAAGTAACTTAGGAAAGCTAAACTTTAGAAAAATCTTTTCATAAAATTGAGAGAAAAATATACTTTCTTGGTTTAGGCCCAACAGGGAACAAAACACCACGATTAGCCTGCAGTACCAAAGACTTGAGGAATGCCAAAGGGCAGGGAGACCTTCATTACCACTTAAGGTTCAGGAAAAAACAGAGCAGGCTACTCAGCTTGGAGAGGAAAACAGAATATAATTTAATGCAATACCAACTAAAAAATAACCATAAAACCCCAAAACATAACCAAAATAAAACAACACAGAGTAGTATAACAATGAAGAGTCCAACCAGACCTTTTAGAACACCTTCTCCTCACTCCTCCCATCTTCCCAGGCTCAGAGCCTTGATCCCAGTGTTTTTACCTCCTCACCCCCTTGAACAGCTCAGGGGCTCAGGGAGTGGGGGTTTCAGTCAGTCTATTCCTGATGGCTTCTGTCGTTTGCCTCTCCTCAGGGCAGGTGGGCTCCACACCAGTCCTCTCTGCAAGTCCATGGGGTACCTCACACACACGCGTCAGCCCTGCACGGGCTGCTCCAACATGCATTTATCCCAAAGGCTGCACCTCATCTCTGCCTCTGTGGCATCACCCGCAGGCGCTCTGTGGCGCTCAGGGTCTCCAGCACAGCCTGCGCCACAGCTACCTCCCCACACCTGTCTGGGTCCGGTCCATCCGGGTGCACTCACATGGAGCTGCTGGTAACTCTCAGTCCTCCATAAGTTGCAGGGATACAGCCTGCATTCTCTCCATGGCTTGCAGAGGGGTCTCTGGTCTGGTGCTCCTCCTTCCTTCCTCCTTCTCTGACTGTAGAATCTGTGTGCCAGCATCCATAATATTTCAGAACGTAGTTACTGTGTATGTTTAATGGTAGCAAGAGTTAGTGTGAAGGGTACTGGGCATTCTCAGTCTCTCTTCTGCTTGGTCATACTTGTACCTGACATCCCACAGGAGTATCCAGTTGAGGAATTTCTGACTTTTTTAAAAGGAAGACATGTGACTAAAATCTCTAGCTATTAAGAAAAATAGAAATCCAAAGCATAACCCTGTGAAAAGTGTTTCTAAAACACATTAATTTTCTGAAAGCTTCCATAAGTGAAAATAATGATCTTCTTTAACACCTAGGTCTGAAATACAGAAATCAGCAGAGGAATCAGTGGCAAACAACCTCTAATCTTTTTCTAAGTAGGGACAAAAGGCAAGCCAGTAGAAAATTCCTCTTTCTCCCAGTTTGGAACAATAATTTACCTGGATTGTCTTCTGTATGGCAGATCTTACTAGTCAGTCTGGTTCCTCTCTCTCTTCTGCTTTCATTTTTTCTGAATCCTTGTAATGCTAAAAGCTGGACAATTAAAAGGTGAACTGTGTTGTGCTGTAGCACAGCAGAACTTCATCAGGTCAAAGGATTTCTAACATTTTTCATATTATAATTGTTCAATTTCTCTCACAAGTGTTATGTTGTGTATTCTCAGATACTGTTCCTCAGTCATTCTATTCTCCTAGGTTTATTTTTATAGCAGATTGTCATCAAGTGATGTCCATTGTACAAAGTACTGTTCTCAAAAGTGTCTACCTTAATTCAGCACACGGAGATGAACATCATTACCTTTAGGTTCATTTACAAAAAAACATGAAGAAAAAGAAGAAAAAAATAAGAAATGCATCTGAAGAAGAAAGTCTTTGTTGAAAGGTCACTTAGTTAAAGGGATTGTGGTTAAAAAAGAAAAAAGACACATTGATCTAAGCTTCAGAAGTAGTAAAAATATGCAAAAATAATGATAGCTCAGGCTCACATATAAACAAATGTAGAAAAATATAATTTACTTAAAGATCTTAGATCTATTACAATACCAATAGATAATACTGTTCAAACATTGATGCTTTTGAACAGGTAAAACAAGATGGAGATTGATAAGATTTTGAGTTATTTGATCTGTAAATGGATGCAAGTTAGACTTTAGAGAGGCATTCTCAATAAACAATAAGTTGGATATTTTTTTAGCCCAGTTATTATGTTAAATTTCCACATTTGACATGGAAATGCTGGTAATTCTATTCCAAGGGTGAGGGATAGATGGATAGATGTACTGGCTCATGTATTTTCTCCTTTCCTAAGGGAAGTCAAATAGCATGGAACTACATTATTTTTTTTCCTTAAAGGAGAGGGTTCAAATTTTAAAACAATCTTTGAAACTGTGTACAGTACTTTTTCTACCATAGTGTTATCTGGGAATGGCAAACTCTCCCTAGTACCGCACAGCTGAGAAAACTCACTGCTTTTGAATGTTGACTGTTGTGGTTTGGCCTAGCCAACAAAGAAGCATCATGACAGTCTCTCACTTAGTGCCCCCCATTCACTCCCACCCTCGTTAGGATGGCAGAGGCTCCAGCGAAATGGGAGGAAAAAGATAACCAAGGTAGTTGTGGATTGAGACAAGGGCAGGGAGGGCTCACTGACAGTTACAGTTCTGGGCAAAAGAGACTCCAATATTCAACTTAGGTAGAAAAGTAGGAGAGTTTATTCTACTATCTACAAGAAACAGAACAGAACAAAAGCTAAAAGAGAGTAGGATGATGAGACAATTACAACCAGAACTTTAAGATCTCTTGCTCCCATCTCTCCTTTCTTCCCAGGTCCAGCTCACTGCTTCCAATATCTCTACCTCCTCTGTGCTCAGCAGCTCTAGGGGGCAGGGAATGGGGGATGTGGTCAGTCTCTCACAGATAGACTCTGCTGCTTTTATCTTCTCAGACAGGGACAACTTCTGGCATTCTTCCCCTGCTCCAGTATGGGATCACCCTCCCAGGATACAGTCCCTAACGAACTTCTCTGGTGTGGGTTGTTGCCAGTATCTGTGGCTTCTGCCAATACAGGGTCCTTCACAAGGGACATGGCCTGTTCTGGGAATAATTTTGATAAGTGTCTTTGGTGTGGGTTCTTCCCCACAGTTTCAGTTTCTGTGAATATGGAGTCCCTCATATGGGACATGGCCTCCTCTGGCCATAGTCATTGCCCCTGGCAAGGGATCTTTAATGAAGAGAATCATTACCCCAGGCTCGTGGTCTTTAACAAAGTGAGTATCTGCCCCTGATGCAGTGTCTTTTTTAGCAAAATGAGACTCTGTCCTTGATGCAGGGTCTTTAACAAAATTCAAACAAATCTCAGCTTCACCAGTCCTCTCTGTAGAATACAGGGAAGTCTCTGCTCCAGCACACCTCCTTCTCTCTTCTCTCACTGACCTTGGAGTCTACATGGTTGTTTCTCTCTCTCTTCCCATTCCTTACATTACCACCAACTGGAAAAGAAAAATAACTATCTCTCTCTTTACTAATTCAACATCAGTCACTTCATACTCAGCCAAATTTACATGATACAAGGAGATAACTTACTTATGACTATTTCTTTAGTTTATAGACAGTAGGAAATCCTGTGGAATAAAGCTAACTCATAGAATCAGCTTTCATATTCAATTACATGAAATTAAATAAATAAACAAAAATACCATTAGGTTTTAAAATGCCTAATCAGTCATAATATGCTCCTGAGTTTTCAGTCACTTATCTCTTTCCTTTGGATTTAATATGATGAAAGCCTGAGGGATTTGGATCTTTTTTGCTTGGAGAACAGGAGACTGAGGGATGATCTTATCAATATTTACAAATATGCAAAGGTTGAGTGTTAGGAAGATGTAGCCAGTCTGTTCTTAGTGATGTCCAATGATAGGACAAGGGACGATGGGTACAAGTGAGACTGTAAGAGGTTCCAAAGAAACAAAAGGAAACACTTCTTCACTGTGAGGGTGTTGGAGCACTAGAACAGGCTGCCCAGATGAGTTCTGGAGTTTCCTTCTCTGGAGACATCCAAAACCCACATGGATGAGTTCCTGTTTGACCTACTTTAGGTGGTCCTATTCTGGCAAGGGGGGTTGGACTAGAAGATTTTTTGAGGTGGCTTCCAGTCCTTAAGATGCTGTGATTCTATGATTCTGTGATTTGAACAAGTAAATAGAAATTCCTGTAGAAAAAGCAAGACATAAGGCTCTCTGTCACAAAATAATCTTAATCAACTTCATTAAAGTTTACAAAGATCTGGAACCCCACAAAACCTGCTCTGTAGGATCAAGTTTCTTTTCTCGTTTGTTGCTAACAGTCTGTATAATGTCAGCCAAAATGAATGAGTGAAAGAATCCTTCCATAATTGCTGGAAGAAACAGCAGTATTTTTAATCTCAGTTGAAGTGCCACGGTTCTGAAAATCCTGGAGATCCAGATCCACCAGGAATTTAAAACAATTTTGCTCAGAATTGACTGATAATCCATGTGACCCAAGAATTTTTGAATAACGGCGCTCAATTAAATCTCTTTTCTTAAATAAATGCAGTTTCCCCTGAAAAAAAAAAAAAATCTGGCCTGCTCTATCCTTATTCTTATCTCTACATTTTCATTTAAAGTAGAAAAGCATAGAGCATTCTGTTTTGCAGAAATCTTTAGGTAGATGTAGGGGATGTCTGTTCCTGTTGTTGTTTTTATCTTTCCTCACTTTTATTGGTAAACTATCAAGCAGGATGTTCCCCCCTCCTGGTTTTAAACAGCTTAAACTGATTGTATTTCAAAAAAATGCAGATGCCTATATCTTTTATAGGAAGAAAGTCATTGAATTTTGTAAATGTTAGAAAAAAAGAGACTGTGAAAGATATTCTGGAAAGTGATGGCATCATAAAATATGCACAATCTGGTCAAGTTCCAATTAAAAAATATGTGTGAGCATAAACAACCTTTAAAAATAGCAATGTAAAATTTACGAGTGCATAGTGGATTTGGAAGTCATAGCCACACCCAACCACATTTGCTGTTCTCATCAACCTGTTTCTAATTCTGCATATATCTTACAGTTGCTGACATTTTCATACACAAAGAAACTTTCTGCAGTTGATGTGCAGAAACATTGAATTCTGCGCAGCATGGAAAAAGGATTCTTCAGTGGTTGAAGAACATTGTGCTGACACTTCCATCTTGATCTGGCAAATGTTTTCTTTCACTTTAGTTACTCATCCCTGTTGCATCTTCCAGCTGCTTGAAAATAATTTTTTTAGAATGGACCATTAAAGAATGTTTAATTACTCATGTATAAATACTTATCAAAAGGAAGTGGGCGGAGGCATTTACTAAACCCAAGGCTTTCTATCAACAAACCTTCCTTAAACAGCTACTTCCTCGTGAGCTTTTTGTGAGGCAAAGGATGGTTAAGCCATTAGGACTTGATGGATTTGTTTTTCAGTCCTCTCAGGTGTCACGAAAGTTCCAGATCACTATAACTCAAACCCTCAAATCAATGTCTGTCACTATTATTAAATTTAACTGAACTTTGAACACCTTTTCATTCTTAAAATCTTCATCCAACTGCTGTGTAGCCCAAAAGTTCCTAAGAGCATACAGATTTCTAACTTATAAACACTTAAGTTTCTCTGGTACCTTGAGTTTTAATTCTGGGTGTCTTTGTGCTGTCAAGTGTTAACAATATTTCAATTACCATTCATCAGCATGTTTCTGCATTACTGAGCTATTCCAGAAAATCTTATCCTAAGATGGGAGACAGTCAGAGCTATCAAAAACTTTAGTTAGTCAAAATGAAGCTATCACTTAAATTCAGTCAGCCTCATGTGGAGAGACTAAAGCTCTTCTGTGTAGTAAGGAAAAATCAGTCCTTTAGCCAGAGAGTGAGTATAAATAAGAAAACTATGACATATTTCCCAATGGCTAGAGCACTCATCTGAGAGAGCAAAATCCCTGAGCTCTGAACTAAAGGAATATTTGAATTTTACATGAAGCAGTCACTGGAAAAATACTGTTAGTCACTGTGGTGCGGACTTAAAATCTTCCCTTCTCAAATGAGTACACTAACCACTAGGCCGTCTTTTCTCTTATATTTTGACTCTAATGAACTATTAAAAAGTGTTAGCAAAACTGTATTTCTTCACATGAAATGCTGATTCTGCTCATCTTTCTCCTTAGAGATGAGTTGCAGTGTTTTTGTCACTTTCTCCAAATCTGTGTAAGTACAGTAACAGGTTTACCTGACTAGTTTTTCCTCTTCCTAAATACTGAAAGAGTAAGTTAATGCATTTAGTTTAAAGCAGATCTGCAATCTGTCAGTGTCTACCAGAGAAAAGGGTCTTTCTTATCGTAGAAAGGTGAAGATGATCCCTTCCCTGTCATGCATTACTTTCCTCATGTAATTATACAAGTCCTAGTAATATTCAGGAAATAAGCACCCCCAAAAACCTACAAGTACTTTTCTGCAAATACTTTGAGCCTGGATTTCTATTTTTCTGGTTCCCATGGAATCAAGCATGTGATAGTAAAGAATGAGCATAATTGAAAATATTTTATTTACATAAACATACACATTAATCCTACATGAAGTGATTGTTTCAGTTAACTTTTTTTTCTTGTAACTTCTTCCTGTAACTAACTTCCATTGAAGTTAGTATAACATATTTCCTTCATTTCTTGATTTAATTGGCACATTAAAAAAAAAATTAAATAACATTTTAGAATAGGATGAAAAACCACTGGAGTAGCTGTTTGAAATTGGTAAGATGGTAAATAAGACTCTGGTCAGAATTTCAGCTGATACACAAGTGATGGTAATCAGAAGTTGATTAGAACTATAAATGATTGTTGATTTATTTCCAAAATGTCTCAGATCCTCTACTCTGAAGAAAACTAAGCCAAAATGTATTGATTTGTTAATTCAACATGTGTTTATGAACTGTTTGGCTGACCCAGATTTTTATGTTCTGGGAAAACAGCTATTAGAGAAATATTGGATTCTTCCCTTGCCGGATGAAGTCAGTACCTGCCTCACCTTTACTATCCACAGTAGATGATAAAAACAAAGACAAAACCAAAGAGATATCACTTACTGAATAGAAGCTGTTTTTCAAAAGCCATCAGGTTGTATCTTTTCTGCTACATAGTTATGCCCCATCTTCACCCCCAGATCCTCTTTTTTTTTTTTTTGTTCCCATTTATTTCATAACTTAATATACCATTTTATCTTTCTATCCACCTTTTCATTGAAAGGATAAAAAAAATTTGACAACACTGCAAATCCAGAGATCCTTGTTTATAACTAAATAAAAAAATATTCCAAAGGGAGCCTGCTAGGAAACACTGCAGCTCTCCGTGGCTTAATGTTTTGCTGCCTCCTCTCTTGATGAGAGAAATCACATTTTGAAGAATACTTTGCACACAAGACATTTTTCTTCCTATCCTCTTCGTTTGCACCACCTGCTTCAGGAAAAATATATTTTCCACATACTGCTCAAATGAACTAATCTATTTCACTATGTGTCCTTTTTGGCAAAATATCTACAGTATTTTTTTTCATAAAGACAAATTTTGTTCTTTTGGTATTTTTCTCCTTCCTTTTTCTTTTTTATTAACAAAAAAGTATGATCCTTTATTTCCTCCTCAGGAAAAAAAAAAAAAAAAAGGATTACAAAAAAAAGGAAAAAAGATAGCAAGAGAAAGAGCAAAGAAAAAGTAAACAAAAAGGAAACCAGAAGCCTAGACAAGTTAAAAATTTAGGACTAGAACCCCAACTATCTTAAAATGCCATAATTTGATTGAAAATCTTACTGAATAATTATTTAATGTCTTTTTGCAATGACATTTCTGCAGATAGTAACATGAAGGAAAAACTGCCATTTTGTTATTATTTGGACTTAAACTGCCAATACTGCATCCACTAGGAAAGATTAATTATTCCACTCAGCTTCTACTAAAGGTTCTTAAGTAGTCTATATTAGACCAAGTTTTCCCAGAAATCTACATTTCTTACCAATGCAGAATTTATTTTGCAATAAGACTTCTACTATAACTTCTGGGCATATGCATTTATCTGTCTATGCAAATATTTTTAACATTTATTTCTGGGAAATAAACCAGGTGAAGAATTTGGGTTTAATTTGGATTTTAGTATTTCTTTTTTTTTTTCTTCTAGGTTCAAGATACCTTTTGGTCTCCTATCTGCTAATTCTTGATCTGAAGTGAAAAAAGGATGACTTAGATTGGTAATGTTTCCAATTTTCAGCTCTTCCATACACTTTATGAGCTTCATTGCAGTACCTAAAACAAATTTATTATGGTCAAAGTGAAGAGATATGTCCGTGAGGCTTATCCCTGATATACTCAGTGTGAATGTGGAGAAGATACCGAAAGTAGAATTTATACTTATCTGAAAATACATATGTGAAGGACAAAAAGAGTACGCTTTTCAACACTCAAGGAGAAATTCCATTCCATAATTACACTAAGCACATCATCTGACATTCAAATGTCACATGTATTAGTAGAGAACCCAGAGAGGAAACTTCAATTAAGTACTGGACTCATGATTTTGACTTTCAAGGTCTGAATTGCCATATACTTGGGATTTTCATGCATCACTTCTTTAGTCTCTGAGTTTCTACTGGAATCAGAATTTGATCTCACACAGTTTAAGAAGGGAAATCTAATATTTCATCCTATAAAGAATTTATGCTACCTTTGTCTTCAGTGAAGTTCTTAATTTTTTTCTAGCTTTCATTAGTTTTCTTTGTTCTCAGGTTAACAACAAAAAGGGAGATAGAGATTGTAAATACTGCTTGATTTTCTTTCTAAATTCTGTGTTCACATAAGATGCTTTTATTAAAATAGAACCAGGGCAGAGGAGTGATATCTTAGAAGATGAAAACACCTAAAGGTGTCTGTAGTAATGGCCAGTTGTTACAAACATGAATCTGTGATTTTTTTACAGTCAAGTATCTTTTCAAAAAAACACTGGCAATAGTTAATGTCTGAGCTCTCTCCAGTTTAATACCTTGCAGACACCTTTTCAGACAGCATCTGTCTTCCCCTGCAGGATGCCAGTAAAACAGGTAGACAGCCTCACTTCTGAAGTAAAAGGAGCACCTCGGTATTTTTACTATTGCCTTCAGAAAGATGGATCTTCTGACTCTAGAATTTACTCATTGAAAAAAGGTATGGAAAAGCTATGATTTTGTCCATCACTGAGGTTAATAACATTAGTCATGACTATTTGTAGTTATCAGTATTTTAACACTTTCCACAGAACACTAGAAGTACATGTGTCAAGGGAAATTAAATATGTTAATGTTTCTCTTGTTTGCTGACTGTGACTCTGAAACTTTTTTTGATGAACCAGAGTTGGTCTGGGTTGTGATTAGAAATGGGTACCCATATTTACAACATTGTTTTTATTGGGTTTGATTGTGGTTTGGTTTCTTTTTTTTTTTTTTTTTTCCAGAGAGAAGGATATAGTTTTGTATGTTAATGATGATGCAGTAAGTCTGTGAATGCTATAGTCAGAGTCACATGTACTTGGAGGGTCAAATTCTATGTTTTGATATTGATGTATTAAATAAATGTTGAGAGAAGGAGGCACAGTACTCTCCATCTGATACTTTCGTAATACTCAGTGAGATTCAAAGTTAAAGGGTCACCAAGGGCTACAGAACCATTCCAAATATACTGTGTAATGTTCCCTTATGGAGAACTTCTCTTGTTGAACACAGGTCTCTGTGAAAACACACTAAAATTCATGAGAGTCTTTCTCCCATCTTTACAGTTCTTGGGATACGTGAGGGCATGCCTTTAAACACTATTAATGTCGGAAGTGGACTTAACATCATTCCCCCAGATAAGTCATTAAATAGACTAGACAAGAGCAAGGATAGCTAACATAATGAGAAATGTTTTCTTTCATTCACATAAGAACAATTGGAATGCTGTTACAGATTACGTGAGTCTAAAGACAAGAAATCTCAGAAGGATGTACTGAGGAATATGTAATATTAGGAAATGGTAAGGCATAAATAAAGCATGATTCCTGTACTTCCATAGACAAATCCCTTCCTCTCCTCTCTTTTGTTCCAAACTGAGATGTCAAAAAAAGAGAAAGGGAAAGACCTCTGAACCATGACTAGGGTCAGAGGAGCTCATTAATAAAATTCTGCTGGACAATAAGCAGCAGTGTAGCTTTTTTACCCCCATATCCCAGACAAAGATAAGAAGGAACATTAGATTTCATGTTGATACAGGGCAAGACAAAAGGTTGGCAATGAAAACACAGCTCATAGAAAGACCAAGGATGGGTCTTGGATCAAGCTCAGCAAAGCAGATGAAGAATTATGCCTGAATGCTATATTTGGCTGTGAAAAAGCATGAATAGCTTGAGGTAAAATTGGTTTTCCTTGCTGATTAAAAAGGAGGAAAAGTTGCCAATAATGCTTTTAGAACTGGTATTCTAGAAGGAGCAAAATGTAGATAATTTGAAGAATGTGATTTTAATTTGATGAGATATGTAAAAAATATTGTTATCTGTTTTGAGTTTACCCGATAATATTGTATATACTAGTGCTGCATTAAAAAAAATCAAAGTTCATCATACTTAATATTTAATCTCTTCCTGAAGATGACAGCTTCCCTCTTTGGAAATTAGGGGTGATTCAAACAGAAATAGGATCATAAAAGCAATGAGATCTGAAAAATTTGGGATTCTCTGTGTCCTTTCTCTGAAATGAAATCTGTAAACTATTCCACAAAATATATTTGACATATTTTGGGGGATTATAGGAAATGTGTATCCTCCATTATCCAATGTGAGTCATACCACTCTTGAATGAGACCAGTGTGTCCCACAAAATTTTCAAATTTTCAATTGTGATTTGCTGTCCTTTTTTTTTTTTTTTTTAAGGAAAATGAAAGCTCACTTTAAGCAAGTTTGGGAGTAAAAGTGAAAAATACAGATGCAAGGGCATTCATCTGCCGTGGATAACTTATGTATCTCAGGGTCCATATTTTAAGTAAATGTTCACTGCATCATTAAACTTGGGCATTTACAGTATGCATCAAAAATAGAAACTTTGGTCAGTCAGAGAAGGCAAAGATTTGCAAAGCAGAGTGTAAAATGGCACAAGTCCATTGATTTCTATGGAGATGCAGCAATTTACATCAGCTGGGAGTATGGCCCACAATCTCCTCAACAAAACATAAAGTCAAACTCTGAATATAGAAAAGCAGGAATCTGTCTAACTTCTTTTGACTTTGAGAAGGCTACAGACAAGGTTGAGAGTGTCAACACATACAGCATGATTTATCTGGAGTTTCAGAAAGCCCTCAATAAAGTTCCACATGACAGGCATCTGTTTAAGTTAAAAGCTACAGGGATCCAGGATAAGACATGGAAGTGAATAAAGAAATAGTTAAAAAAAAAGAACACAAAGACTAGCTGCATGATGAGCTAGACTGCTTCTCCGACAAGGTTGATAATGGCAATGTTTTTGACATAATTGTGTTAGTTCATGTTGTTGCAGGAGACATCTGAAAATGTTTGTTGCAGAAGGATAAAGAAGAGGGGAAAAAAAAGAGAAAGAACAAAATGAAAAAGAAAGGAATAAAGGTGAAAAGTTGCTAAATAACCTGAGCAAGATTAATTTCTATTTAAACTGACCTTAGACTTGCTATTGTTTTACTGATTGTTGCAGCATGTGTTCAAAAAGGGTGGTTAGAAGATAAACACTTGTAACAAAGCAGGAAACCAGTTCACCAGCAGATGAGGGGAATGCAGCTGCTTAAATAAAGTCAAGCTACAATCAGCTCTAAGTTGAGAGCTTGTTATAGCGGAAGGAGGGGGATACAATCATGCTGGATCAGTAGGGAGAGCAGACTCTCCTTTGATCTTCTTTTGGCTTTCATGCATGTATAAAAAATGCAAATAAAATAGACCCACCATTTTCTGTAAATTAAAGGATTTTTTCCCCCCTTGAATTATCGAGCCATATTTTTTTTTCCATGTGCTTTCAAACAAATTAAAAAAGCTCGAAGAAAAGGAACTTAAATATATTGAATGCATAAAAGTGGGAGTTCTGCATAATCAGCTTCCAAGAGTTCTTAAATCTCTGTATATAAACTGTTTAAAAGTAAATTAAAATTATTCCTTAATGAAATACAAATCTGAAGTCACTTGAATAACTAATCGTTTTATGACCCATGCAGTGAATTTTTAATGCCTGCCTCTACCTGATTATTTTAGATATGTCTGTGTTGTAAATTAAAAGCTACATAAATCATTAATGTGTTGATACAGATCAGTGAGCTGACTACACTGTATCTGATTCCTCAGGACATACAGTTTCTGATTCACTTAATTTGTATTTTATGGAGTCCAGATTTATTCCCCATTTATTCTTGGTTAAAATCATATTTGAAGAATCTGAATGGACTTTGTATAGAATTTAAAACACTGAGATTATCCATATCTTATAGACTTGTAGTTTGTAAAAAAAACCCAACTAAACATGTACGATAGGTATTCCTACAACAATTACCATGTACTTGCAGAAAGCACTTTATCCATGATGTTCAAACTGCTTTGCAACCATTAATTAAGTCTTACAGTTCACAAAACCCCTTTGAGATACATAACTGTTAGGATTTCTAACTACAGCCTGGTAAACAAGGACAAAGCCATTGACCACTTGAAATAGGAATAGATCTGGGAATAGAAGTCAGTTGTCCTGACTTTCAGGTGCCTACTTTAATGACTAGGGGAAAAAAAAGCGCCTCCCAAAAGAATAAAAAATACATTTTAAAAGTACAATCTGAGTCCCTGAAGTGAAAGAGGAAAAAAAAAGAGATCTGTAAAATGCTTAAAACTCATGGACTATTGAAGTTGGCACACGGTAGTATGAGGGAGTTTACTGAAAGAAGAAAAACAAGCCCAGTGAATTAGCATTTTGCCTTTACCCAGACCGATACCAGGGATTTGCCCTGTCTTATTGAGTCTCATGATTCTCTTGCACTAATGAGCAGTGAGATGCATTCACTAGTGCTGCAGTGGAAGGCCTATTGTTTTGCTTCAACTGATGTCACAATCTGTTTCCTTGAACTGAAACAACATAGATTCTGAATCGTATTTCTTCTACTTTTTTCTTTGGTCTTTTCTTCCAACTTTCATAAATGAGCTTTGTTTCTCTACAAAATAGCTCGATTTAATGAATACATTAAACAGTTACAGTTTAACTGAAAGTCGGGTGCTGGAATTCAGGTGCATTTTTGCTTTTTATCAGCGTGTGCCTTTGGGCTAAATTAGAGCCCAATATAATGAATGTTTGTGATGAAATAAGGAGCTCTTTTGAACAATCCCATTGATGTGTGGGACAGCATTTATGTGTAATCTTACTGCCAGATAAGGTTTCTACAAGACCAAACCCTTTGTCATTGAAATATATTCTGGTTTTACTACAAAATAAATGAAAGTAAGTCATTTTACACCATGCAAAGTTATAGCTCATGAACAGTAAAAGAAGCAGTCATACAGAAAAGCCCACTCCCATCACCCTTTGGCCTTAGCAACAATTAAAAAAATGAAGAGAGTATCTATAGTAGATGAGATACTGTAGCTATTTTAGAGTGCATGGAAGGATAAAAGGTGCAATCAGGTTAAAATGTAGTTATTCTCAGTTACACTGAAGTGAATCTAGAACATTTCACCAAAGTCAATGGTGTTACCTTAGATTTTAAAAGAGTTATTGAGACTGGATTGTCTTCCATTAGATCATCAATATGGAAACCAGCAATTACCTCTCTAAAAGATAACAAATAGTCTGTCAATCCTCTTTCTTTATCCTTACTTCATCTGGATTACTGATGTGCTGGCTTTTTGCTGCATCTGGTGTATGTTAATATACAGCATTATGTTTGTGATTTCTGTTGATAAGGTCACTTTTTTTTTTTTCTTTTTATATTAGTTTCTATGTAAACTAACCAAGAGAGAGAAAAGCATCTTTAACTCATTTTATGGATGCACTGCACACAGCATTAATTGTGAACTTGAAAGAAAAAGCAAACTATAGAGATTTGCAGACATAGGAAAAGAAAAAGTCCTCTGAGTTCAAAGTGGACTGCCAATGACTTTTTGATGGTTTTTTGGTTGGGTTTTTTTTGTTTTTTTTTTTTTTTTCCAAATACTTATTGGTATTCTCCCAATCTTTTCAGGTTTATTACTTTAAAAAAAAAAAAAATAGATAGTTACATGACCTACTTTCACATCTTGGCTAAAGTTAATTGTAGATTTTTACCCAGTGCTCCTTGCAATGAGGAAAGCATGTTCAACTTGAATTTATAAGTGAGTGTAGTCAAGTTGACCCATGTGTGGTTCAGCCTGGACCAGTCTCAGCAAGAGTTCTTGACAAGAATAGTGTTAATTTTTCTGGCAGTCAGTAGCTAGTGGAGCTTATTTATTCAGTAAATACCATTTAAAAAATTGTCTGTACTTCTGAATTTAAATACAAACAAATGAAGGTTAAGTCTTACTATAAACAATTCTGAAACAAATATTCTGAATCCATATATTTTCTATCAAAATAGCCCTCAAAGTTATACTTTGTTTTTCTTGGTATTCATTTTTCATTGGCTGTTATTGTTTGTTAGTATTAGTATTGGTGTTATGTCTTCTTCTGGTCCAGAGCATCTCACTATCTCTTTCAGTTCACTGTAAGCCCCCACTGACTTTTCTCACTCTTCCTTCCCTCCTTCCTTCCTTCCTTCCTTCCTTCCTTCCTTCCTTCCTTCTTTCCCTTTCTCCTTCCTTCCCTCCCTCCCTCCCTCTCTTCCCTCCGTTCCTCACTTTCTCTCCCTTTCTCTGTATCTTTTGGAGATTTTTGGTTTGTTGGGGTTTTTTTTGGTTTTTTTTTTTTTTATGGCTTTGTTTTGTTTGTTTGTTTTGTTAGTTACTTTCGTCATGTTGATATTCTTCTTTATAAACTCTTTCAAATGATAAGAAATTCTTTCCAAGCTTAGAATGAAACAAAGGTAATGGGGTTTGTTTGTGTTTTTTTGTTTGTTTGTTTGTTTGTTTGTTTTTCCTGTGGATTTAGGTCTAGTAATTGGTTGACATTAACCCCTAAAAGGCATGAACTTCAGTTGAAATTCTTGGTTTTTTTCATAGAATCATAGAATGGTAGGGATTGGAAATGACCTTTACAGACCATCTAGTCCAACTCCCCTGCAGAAGCAGGTCCACCTAGATCAGGTCACGAGTTTTGAGTATATATATATATAATATATCTCACATGAAGGTTTCTCCAATCTTTCTTGCTGGGATTAACAATAGAGAGTGACTTAAGTACTCCTAATCATCTCCTTGTAGAATATCTCAGTATTGATTATAGAGGAGCCTATGGTGAATAGGGACTTGAGAGAATCATTTAAAGTTTGGTAGCATGAATCCAGGACCTAACCTCCCATTAATTATTTAATGTCAATAAAGAAAACAATAGTGCTTTTCAGGGTCCCCAGCAGCTGCAATGGTGGTGGGAGTTAAGGAACAGAGTTAGAGCAAGCCAGACAGTATTTTAACTGATTTTATAATTCGATGACCTATATCTTAAGTGAAACCACCTCCAAAATTAGAGTAACTTTACTGTCCCACAACAGGAATAAGACCAATAGAAGCAGAGACTCCTCAGAGGCTCATAAATCACATCTTCAGTACTCCGTTTAACTATTTTTTTTTGAGAAACGTATTTATATTACTTATGTGCCTTATCCTAGTTAAATATGTACATATATCTATTCTTTAAAAATATAAAAAAACAGACATGAAAATTTTAAAATATTTTAAGTAGTATCTTCTTGTACATTTTTTTTTCCCAAAGCTGTTTTGCAATATCTCCAATGAAACTGTACTCTCAATTTATCTTATAATAGTAGCAATAAGGATTTTTTTCTGTTTCTGAAGAAGCTAGGTATCCCCAAGCAGTTTCTCTCCCCTTCTACAGACAAATGTGTAGTCCCCTCAAGTGCCAAGCACTTCTTTTCAGAAAACTTTGTTGTGCTTTCTTCGACAGTGTAGTACTGGCAGAGCTATTAAAAGGAGCATCACAAACTGTTCTCTCACACAAGAATATGACATAGAAGATCCTGCAAAAGCAGAATTTTGAGTTTAAATGAGCATGTAACAAAACAACTCTGACAGAAATACATAATTCATGGTACTAACTAAAACCTCAAAATTTTTGATGTGTGTGAAATTTTGGTAACCTTTTTTTACTCCATATAAGCTAGACTCTTTGTGAACTATTCCAGTATGAATTCCTACTTGAATTCAAGAGCTTTTAAAATATACCTTTATGATAATCAGACATGTCTTGGTCCTAGTAATATAGCAGCAGCTTGATGTTTTAAGGCCTTGGTTCTTAATGGACAGAAACCAGTGTAACTCTGTTGAAATAATTTTACTTCAGCTTTTGAGCTGACATCCAGTCAATAGCACTCTTGAAAGCTCCTGGTGAATATTGGTGAAGTCATCTATCAAACATTTGAGGATAAGTAGCTGTTGAAAGAAATTTCTAAAAGGTAAATTTCAAACCCTAATTCCCCTTGACTTTTACTGAATGTCAATGAGACTTTGAATCATATATTCAGATACAATTTTATGCTGAAATAAAGGAATAGGTGGCTAGGGGCATTCTGGGAAGGAAGGAAGGAAGGAAGGAAGGAAGGAAGGAAGGAAGGAAGGAAGGAAGTGAAAGGAAGAGGAAGGAAGAAAAAAACCTCACAATAAAAACCTATGCAAATGACAAAACCCAAAATTATGCTACTCTGTTTCTGTGCTACTTGAGCAGTACCGAAGTGTAATGGCAAAACTCTATGAGAATACTAAATGTTATTTTTGAGGATGCTTTAACACTACTGGAGAGTTTAGGGCTAATCTTATGCCTAAAGACAGAATCACAGAATCATAGAATGGTAGAGTTGGAAGGGACCTTTAGAGATCATCTAGGATGCATTAAAAAAAAAAAATAGAGAGCACTAATCTCAACCACAGACTCTGTGATGCTTTTTGAGACTACAATTAATATGCAAGGTGTGGTTGTCTGTCTCAGATGATTCAATCATAACGTTTCGTTGTTCAGCAAAATCCCCTAGCCTTTCATCTGTAAGATATTCAAGCAGTGAGACACACAAGTGTCCTGACCTGTTCAAGACATTTGAACGCATAGAACAATTATTTATTAACTGAAGCAGAGTTTTACCAGATTATAGACTAGCTGGTTGAAATGAGTGCTCTCTTCAAACATGAAAATCTCTACAGTCCACTCATTCTTTGCAGCAGTTTTTTCCTGATTAATATCTGAAAAGAAGCCAGTGATCAAAAGGATGATGCTCAGACTGAGTTGTGGACCTGTGACCTGTTGTATGCTGAGGCAGATTGTATGTGAGACAGCCATCTACCGTATTTTTCAAATGCCAAGACATAGCTCCTGATCCAACTGATGTGGACAGAAGAAACTGAGATGTTGCCTTGATCAGAATCCAAACAGAGTGAATGTTCTGGAACCAAGATTAAGAGAACAAGTCATGAGTTTGTGCTAAAGACCACCTGCAAAAGCAGCTCTCTGGACACAAACTGTTTCATCATCCTATGGAAGTAGTAGAGAATGACTCACTGTAGTGTAGTATCCCCGGGGAGATGTGGTGAACCTCTCATTTGAGTGGGTAAAATCTAACAGCACAGACTGAGCTGTAGCAAGTGCGCCTTTGGTACAATATTGAAATGAATGCTTAGGAGTAAATCAGTGTTACTTCCAGCTCCAAAGTTTGCACTCTAGAGGTTCAAGTGGCAATACCCAACATCAGATGGCCAGTAAGAAAAGGCCTTTTCCTCAGAATGGGCTTTGCCTTCAATATATGTAGTCCTGGTTAGTATTCTCTCTAAGGACTTGTGACACCACAATGTATCTCCTTTCCTGGCTATCTGTAGGACGTGGACAGATCAAAGCACCTGAGCGGGCTGGTTTGAAAGCACCATAAAAGGGAGACAGTTACAAGCAATAATGTGGTTGGCAATGCTGAAGACCATTGCAGCCTGATGTTAATCAGCTTTAGTGATGGTGTGTGGTGATTGTGCTAGTAGAACTCTTGCTTTACTTCTTGTCTTGGAAACATGGTATGCATCAAGTAGACCAGTCTGATCATTTTCTTATTAGTGATTTACAAGAATTAATGTATTCACAATCACATTTTCATAGACCTATTTTGGTATAATTTCACTTTTAAGAATGACAACAAATTACTTTTAAAAGGTTTTTGTGATGTGGTCATTGAAATCTTTTAGAGCTTCCAAAGTGTCACAGATTTATTTTTGATGAGCTGAATATTTCCACTTCAAGATAATGCTTAATATATGGCATAGTGTTTAATATCCAGACGTAATTCTTCCTTATATGACTCAGAAGCTTTCATGTACAGTATTTCTAAAACAAATTCAGATTCTGTCAAGGTGAGAGACTCTTTGTTTATAACATTAAATATGAGTGACCTCTTAACAACTTTAAGTGATCAGAAGGATGAATTTCAGTTAAATCCTATAAAAATTACAAAGGTTTTGTTATTTGAATGATATTCCTTAAGAAATCTGAACTGTAATTAATCAGGATTAGTAACAACGAAATCATGAACAAAATTTTAATTCTAAAGGAAATACGAGTAATAAAAAGTAATAAGATAAACTGATGATACAAAGGCTGACATTTAAACAATAATCCTTACCACTCACACAGATAATTAAATATAACATCAGTTATATAGCTTAAATGAAAACCAAGTTGTACAATAGCAACATATCTTTTTCACTTTATTACAGTTAGATAAGTAGAAAATATAGTAGAAAGTGTTTTGCGTTTCTAATTGTATTTTTTTCTTTTCATTTATGCTATATGTGTATCTATCCATACTCTTTTTTTTTAAAAAAAAAAGTCCTTCAATTAAAGGAAAATCTTGAATGATTTCACTAAGCTCTAGACTAAGCTTTGATGAGTGTAATTGGCAAATTTATCTACATGGTCTCCATAAGTGAATGGCCTGTGTTTCAAAGTAAAATTGAGAACTTTTTTTGCAAGTGACTTCATTATTTTGATTGGGAAATCTTGAGAAAATTATTTTAACAATTGGAGTAGCCAACAGTAGAATATGCTAAGTAGCAGTCGCCTACACTGATCACTGACTTTGAGATAATTCAGCTAATGGCACATACACACAAAAAAGAAATACACTCAAACAAAGCAAAAAATAAAACAGGAAGAATGTGCAATCATGCTCAGATTTTTGCCACATTCAAACTCTTAACCTTAAAAAAAAAAAAAAGACAAACAGAAAAGTATCTACATTTATGTTCTTAAATATTAGACTTTAAAACCCTTAATCACACTTAGAGTCACTTCTTAGATGAGCAGCTACCCCAGCAATAGAAAAATTACTTGTGTGAATAAGTGTTTTCCAGTGCAAATAAGGAATTCACAGTTTGTTCCTGTGGCCATTTTTTAGAATTATTACCACTGAGTGTTAGATATGATTCCTCACAATAATTACAAGCTGTATATACGATGGCCCAGATGACTAAAATAGTAAAGCTGCATCTTTGACTTTCTACTTAAAATTCAGCAATAGTAGGATATGTTAAAACAATTAAATATATTTCAGACTAACACATAAATGCTCAGAATTTACCTCATTTCTTTGCTATGCATGACACACTATGCTAATGGTATTTTTCTTATAGTTACATATAGAAATGTTTGTCATCTCTGAATGGAGATTTTGTTACTTATTTCCTGATCTGTTGGTTCCAAAACATGCTCTTGGGAGAAACAGTAGATCATTTGATTTGATGTGTGTCCTCAAGGGAAGCAGATGGATTGTGAATTTTTCATTCTATCAGAGAGTAACTAGAATATATCCTGTGCCTTAAATTTGGCCTGTACTTAGTGACCACATGGAAAATTGCATGGTGGGCATGACTAACTACTGTGAGATGAAAGGCATGGATGCTGTCCTGATCTTTAGCTCTTAGAGAACTTCCTCCTTGTGGAAAACTAACTGGTTGATCAAAAATCAAATGTGACTGACAGATCTGGAGAAGACTGAGAAGGGATCTTATCAATGCTTATAAATTAAACAGCAGATGTTGAGAGGATCGAGCCAGTCTTTTTTTTTTCTGTAGTACCCAGTGACAGAACAAGGGGTAATGGGCACAAGCTGGAATACAAAAAGTTCCACTTGAGGAGAAACTTTGCTATGAAGGTGAGGGAATGGTGGCAGAAGCTGCCCATAGAGGGTGTGGAATTTCCTTCTCTGAAGGCTTCCAAAACTGCCTGGATGCATTCCTGTGTGACCTGATTGAGGTGAATTTGCTTTAGCATGAGGTTGGACTGGATAATCTCTAGAGAACTCTACCAACATCCTCCATTCTGACTCTGTGTTTCTGTGAAATGTTTTCCAGTCTATTGGGTACTGATTAAAATATAAACCTGTATGTAGACAGAGTTGCTATGGCATGTTAATAATGTGTAGATGTACTCATTTGGAGTGTTCCAGTCAGCTAATAAATACATTCAAGAGTTTATGCATTTAACATTTATTCCAGGAAGATAACAATAAAGACCAATAGGCTACATATTCTTCAAATGGCTTAGACGTGGTTTTCTTGACACTAGAGGGCTAACATTTTTTTTTCTTCAGAAAAAAAACAAAACAAAATAAAAACAACCATAGGTATCAATGGTTCACTTCTGAGATTTGATAATACGTTTTTCTTGATTTTTTTTTTTTTTTAAGTGTTTAAAGTGATGACTTTCTTTTACTTTGGGAATGTTTCTTAACTTTACCCTTTTTTTTTTTAAAGTAACTATGCAACATTAAGTACATTTATTTTATGTTTTAGCAGAGTCATTGTTTTGTGAAAAATATTTCACAGAAAAATATTTGTTAGTTAGAATTGCAAATGGTTTAGATTTTTAAAGTTAAGAGTATTTTTCAAAATCTATTTTAGTAAACTAATAAGATCCTAAAAAAAAAGAAATTTCTTTTGTTTCTTGTTTGAAAACCTGTAAAGTGTATAGCTGACATTTCCCCATCCCTGTCATAATTCTTCATTTGCCTTGTGTAGTTATGGTCAC